>NC_137796.1:24578913-25266413 GCF_963383645.1 Muscardinus avellanarius
ATTTAGGAAAATAAAACTACACTAATTAAAGTAATTGATGTTGGGATAACAATATCCATGTGATTTCTTAACTTGCATTTAACTCTTCTTTCTTGTTGGGACAATCAGGCTATGTGACAATTGGTGATTAAATGTCCTAAGGCAATTTTATGATATAAATTGTCTGTCCCAAAACACATTTTTTCCTTCCTTAAAAGAATTCTCTGCAAGTGACATGATGTATCTCTTTTTATATTAGATGTGAAATAGGTTTCAAGAGGTGTGTGTGTGTGTGTGTGTGTGTGTGTGTGTGTTTGTGTATCAAAGGTACTAAATGAGGGAAAAGGAAAAATGAAGAACTCTTCTATTCTTCTAAAGTATATGATGGCAACACAAATACTAATTTCTACAGTGTCTCAAATACAATAGAAAGAAGTTTCCTCTTGACAATTTAATGACAAAACTAGAGTACAGTTAGAAAATTATCATTTGAAAATAAAAAGGTAAGGTATTAAAAATATTGTATAATCTTGATCATTATCCAACTTGAAGATGAATTCACAAGGTTTGTGAATGAACCTGGCACTTCCAAATGCATGCATTTTTAATTTGCATTCCAAATGCATGCATTTGTTAATAAGACCTTAAGAATTTACACTGATATCTGTCAATGCTGGGAATCAGATGTGAATGGTATTTCAATATTTAGTTTATGATTTTAAGTATAGTTGCCTCTCCTGTTTCTCTTATTTTTAAGTTATGAAAATATTACTCAGCATTTAATTTAATGTTTCTCTTTTAGAAATATTAAAAACTTTTAAGTTTTAAACCCCCCAAAATAGAAGTTACCATTTAAGAAAACTAAATTACTTAATTTTTAAAAGAATACATACTTTTTTAAAAATAAACTTCTCTAAAAAGAAAACCACTATTCTACATGCTTAAAATATGCATTGCTCAGCAAGTCTGAAAACAATTATCTGAAAATGTAGATAGAAGAATAAAGCTCTTTTATTTTCAGATTTCTAAGTTTGTTGTTGATAGGAGAGTGAATGAATGGAGATTAGCTTCTCCCCAAGAAGAACCAATTAAAATGACTTCATGTAAACTATGAAGAGGAAATGATGTTTTTGGGCACAGTTTAACAAGAAGGGTTTAGAGGTGTCACATGACATGTACAAGCTGGATACACCTAGATTAAAAGTTTAACATTACCTAGGCATGGTGGCACACACTTGTAATCACAGTACTTGGGAGACTGAGGCAAAAGGATCACAGGTTTGAGGCCAGCCTCAGCAAAGTAGAGGGATTCTCAGGAACCTAATCACATGCTGCTGAAAAATAAAGAATAAAAAGTGCTGGGAGTATAACTTGGAGGTAGAATTCAATTCTCAGTTACACACACACACACACACACACACACACACACACACACACACAGTTTAGTAGCATAAAAATTGGAGATCCACATAAATTCCATGGTATCAGTGAATAACTTGCTCTGTTTGCGTTGGCTAGTTTCATTGCAATACTCAAGTAAAAAACAGTGCCCCATATCCTAAGAAAACCCTGGGCCATGCATAAATCAAGACAGTTGTTCATGTTTTCCCTGTGCCAATTATCAACTAAAAATTCATGAAAACTTATGAAAATACCTGAAAAAATTAGAACCACTTATGTGTATTCTACTGCTCATACACAGCAAATGTGTGCAATATAATGCTTGCAATTTGCAAGCAATTTACAATGCTTGCAATATAATGCAGATTACCAATTCAGGACTAAGAGTGAGAAAAAGTTGATGACTAAGTTCAAGGTGCTACCGTGTATAAAGAGAGGCAGTACCCGGATAGAAATACACTCTACAAGGGTACTTATGAGAAAGTGAATCCACAGTCTTTGTTATGTACAAGGCAGATCCAGTGAAGAGCATGGGCTTTTCTGTAAAAGAAGAAAGAAAGGAGAGATAGGGAAAGAAAGCAAGAGAAAAAAAGAAAGAGTCTAGCATTTCAGTTCTGGTGCTTAAAGGGAGAAATCCAGAAATTCTGAAGCTTAGAAATTCATCTCTTGGTGACTTGGCAAGGGAAAGGCGAAGGGTACAGAAGGTTTTCATCAGTGACACCAGGAAGCTCAGTTATTCTTCCAAATCTCAAAGCTGATGAAACGTCAAAGACCTTCCAATGGCAAAGGTATCTTCCCATCCAGTGAGAGGCTGTGCACACAAATGGATTTTGGAAGAAAGAAAGAGAGGAACATGAATGTTTAAACAGGAAAAAAAAAATCCTGGATTGGTGACTATTAGCACAGAAATAACAAATAGGAATAGGTTCTAGTCATTTATCCACATACCACTGGTTAGGTATGTGTTCTTGTGAATTATTTCTTGACCTATTTGGGTAGTAGTGTTTGAATTTTTGGTAGACTTATAACATCTGAAATTGAGCTAATCCCTTTGTTTTTCATGAGGATTGGTTCCAAGAAGTCTCAAGAATACCAGACTCTATACATGCTTATGTCTCTTATAGAAAATGACACAGTATTTGCATATAATCTATGTGTATTCACTTATACATTTTAAATAACCTCCAAGTTAGTAATAATACCTAATAAAATAAAATTATAAATGCTATATTGTTTTAACACTGTATTGTTTAAATAATAATGATCCAAATTATCTGGCACTTTTCAGTATAGATAAAATTTTTTTCACTAATATTTTTCAACTTTAGTTTGCTGGATCCTCAGATGCAGAACCCCTGGATATGGAAACAATAATACCTGAGTTAATAATACCTGTTTAACAATAATACCTGAGTTGGACATGGTGGCTAAAGCAGGAGAAACATAGGTTGCAAGCCAGTCTCAGCTACTTAAGCCCTCCACAACTTAGTGAAAGCCTCATTCAAAATAAAAAAAATAAAATAAAATAGGGCTTGGAATATAGCCCAGAAGTAGAATGCCCCTGTGTTAAATCCTCAGTACCACACACACAAAAAAAAAAACAAAAAAACAAAAATAATACCTGAGATGGTTTCTCTAAAAATGTATTAAACTGATTTGTAAAGCACTTAATGATATGTCTTACCATACATATATACATGTTATATATAATAATTTCAAAGAATTTATAATTATAATTATTATTAATAGTAGTCTTACTATGAATTATTGTTTTCTCTGAATAAGAGAGAAAGAGACACAAATGCAGATGAACAACTCCTTTGAAAACAGTGTTCAAAAATCAGTTTGGCTTTCTAAATAGTAACAGATAGGAAACATATATTTGTAGCAAAGCTTGAGTGCTTTAGTAACATTTTTGAAGGTATCATGCAAGCATTTATTGAGGGCTTAATTAATGTTTAGATATCGGTTTTAATTAGGGATTTATCTATCTATTCAGCTTTAGGCAAAATCAAGCCAGAGGTGAGATGATTTCTCATGGTTTTCTGTTCCTGTAACTTAAAGGGGGCTAATTTGCTTGGTCAGCCCTCGGACTTCAATGACTAATACTTCTATTTTCTATTTGTTCTCGCACAAATCAATTTCCCCTCACAATCTCAATTTCCTTTCCTACAAAATGTGAGGATTAGATTTAAATGGATTTCACAGACTCAGTTATGCCATTTTGTGTTTTCATATATTTCGCAGGACCAAATGTCAAAGTCCTCCATCTATACCATCTAAGAAAAGAGCAGGTGATCTTGGGGAAGGGTAGAGGCAAACAGAATAATAAAGATCTTATAAATCATGGAAAATAGAACATGCTGTTAGAAGCCCTGGTAATGGTGTGTGTAGAACAGAACCGCCCTTTCTATGAGCAGGATTTGATCTTCTCTGCTTTGCTGAAACATCTACTTCAAACCCCAATGTAATTGAAAAGCATAATTTCTCTTTTCTTTTTTTAATTGCTTATTGGTGCATTGTAGTCATACATCTTAGTGAGGTACAAGATGGTAGAGGCATACATGCACACGTCACTTATTTAGCCCTTCCCCAGTTCCCACCTCAGGCTCTCTCCATCCCTCCTTCTCATGTTTGACTTAGTGATTGACTTTGATATGGTTGTGAATGTATATCATGTACATTAGTGAGTTTCCCTCTTCTTCCTTCCCACCCCCGCCCAGGTAATCTTATTGGCTCATCTATGGTTTTCTCTCCTTTAACTGGAGTTCCTATAACCCTTTTTCTCCCCAGCTTCTGCATATTAGGGAGAACATCCAATTTCTTGCTTTTTGTGACCGATTAATCTCATTTAGAATAATATTCTCCAGTTCCATCCATTTCTCTCTAAATGACATGATTTTTTTTAATCGTTATGGCTAAGTAAAATTTCATTGTGTACATATTCTATAGTTTTGTAATCCATTCATCGGTTGATGGACATCTTGGCTGGTTCCATAGTCGGGCAATCGTGAATTACACAGCTATGAACATAGATACTAGTGCATTAATTTGGTAGTTTGGTTTCCATTCTTTTGGGGTAGATATCCAGAAGTGGCACTGCTGAATCATTTGGTAGGTTCATTTTCATTCTTCTGAGGATCCTCCATACAGTTTTCCAAAGTAGTTGCGCTAATTTGCTTTCCCACTCACAATGTATTAGCATTCCCACTTCTCTACATCCTCACCTACATTTGTTGTTGTTTGTGTTTTGAATGATTGCAATTATAGTTGGAGTTAGGTGAAATCTCAGGGTAGTTTTGATTTGCATCTCTCTGATTGCTAATGATGTTAAGGATTTTTTCATGAATTTATTGGCTACTTGAATTTCTGTTTTTTTGAAGTTTCTATTTAGTTCACTTGCCGGTTTTTTAATTGAATTATTTGTTTTATTAGTGTCTAGTTTCTTGAATTCTCTGTATATTCTAGATATTAGTCCTAATCACAGAAAGTCCATTATCAAAGTATAGTCCTCTATCAAAGAAAGAAAAAGTGGTATTGATGAATCATATGGTAGGTTCACTTCCATTTTCCTGAGGATCCTCCATAGTGTTTTCTGAAGTGGTTGCACTAATTTGCAATCCAGAAAACATTTTTACTCAGGATATACTACAAAAATTAAAATATTTAGGAATAAATTTATTACCTTTCTAGCATACTGTAAAATATGTTTTAAATCTAAGGAAATGTGATTGTCCCTGTGATCTAGAAGTACAGATAGCTTAAAGAATAAGGAAATAAAGCCAAAGATGGTGATTCAAAACAGATGTATTGAAATTTGGGTTAGGAGTTTTGGCAACATGCCATTAAAGTTCAGACCTTCTTTTCTTTAAACCAAAACCTACAGTAACATGGAGGGAAGGAGAAAGGGTCAGAAGATTGCTGAGCCATGACTATCTCAGGCTACTGGAATAATGCATTGCATTTATTACCCTATGTATCTGACACACATTTGTTGAGCATCTATTATGTTCTAGGTGCGGTGCTAAACACTGAAGACACAAGTGCTCTGAAAGGTCTTCAGAATGTGTGGGAGAAGCAAAAAAATAACAAACATTATTTTGCTAATATGTTATTAGGAGTTTGGGGAAAAAAAGTTGAAGTGAATAGAGTGTTTACTCAAATTTATTGTTGTAGTCATAAGAAGGAGAAAAGTGCCAGAGATAGTGGCACATACCTGTAATCCCAGTACTTGGGGGGGAGGCTAAGAAAGGAAAATCAAAGATTTGAGCACAGCCTTAGAAAGGTTATAAGACTAAACAACCTAGAGAGAACCTGCTACAAAACAAAAAAGTTAACAATAAAGGCTATGTGTATAGTTCTGAGGTAAACAGCCCCTGGGTTCAATCCCTAGAATTACACATACACAGAAATACATAAATACATAAATAAATACATAAAAATTGAAAGAGGCAAAAAGTGCTCTGACCTATGAAGTCTTTTGTTTATATAATGGTAACAATGACAATAACTAAATTGTAATGAGCACTTTTGCATACACTATAAGTTGTTGAGTTTTATCTTCATTACAATTTTATGATGTGAACATCATTTTTTAATATAACATGTAAAAAAATTAAGAAAGATTAAATAACTTGCCCAAGGCCTCAGAGCTGAAAGTCACAAATCTAGGAATGCAGCCCAGTCTGATTTGCATTAAGAACCATACTTTTAACTATCAACTTATATCATGCTGCTGGCATGCCACATAAGCTATTTTCTCCTTATAATCTGTTTCCTTCTCTAATATTGATCATGTGCTTGATGAGTATTTCAAATTCTGATTTCCAAATGAGCCAACTTTTTTCCAGACATATTAATTTGACTCAACAGTCTCTTAGCTTATTTGTAATCAATGAATTATGTTGCTTTTAATAAAAAGTACATTGTATTATGACATTTTCTTTTCAATAGGGCATTCTTTGAATGAGAAATTCACAAACTGTTGACATATATACATGATTCTTTTTGCTTCAAATCCAGAGCACCAGAGTGTTTAATGCAGGTCACTGTAAAGGGATGAGTGATATACAGAATTTTAACCCAGAGTTTCAAAATATAAATAAAGCAACTTCATATTACCAGCTCTGCCATCTCTACATCCCCTGGCATGCACCCTAGGCCCTCCTAAAGAGAAATCTACCAATGAATTTATTCCAAGTGCAAATGGAAATCACTAGAGGCTTTTAAGGGAATGGCAAAATGCTGTAAGGGCAGGAGAGAAACTTAATTTGTTTCTAGCTCCACCTCCAGCATATAGCAAAGAGTATGATACCCACATGTTTAAAATCTATCTACATCGCTCTTTCCTCAAATAATCTTCATTTCTCTTAAAATCTTTCTTTGTATCCTTCATTTCAAACCATCTGTATTCTGTGGAGTATCCAGAGTACAATTTTAAAAGCATCAAGAGGATTATACCATCGCCTTAATAACCACTAGTGATTTCCATTTGTACTTGGAATAAATTCAAGCTTCTTAACCTGGCATGGTAACTCAAAGATCATTCCTTATCTTCCTCAAATTTTTATTTTGCATCTTTGTATTTTTCTACACTATTCCAGCCGTGTTGATTTCTCAGATCAAGGCCACCCTCAACGCAAAACATTTGGCACTACTCATGGCCATGAAATATTTTTTTCCCAGAAAAATTCACTTGACTCAGTATCATCTATAATCCAGAACTTATAAGATACTTTATCCAAAGAGGACTTCTCTGACAACCCTTTCTAACACTAATTATAGAATACAGATACAAGGTCTACATAGAATAAGTTCTATTCTTTTACTCAGTTTATTTTACTCAGATATGTTTCATCGAGCAAGTGAGATGATTTTGATCTTTCATTGCATGAGATACATGGTCTGAGAACAAAATTTGACTAGCTTCTTGTAAACACGCTGGAGTTAATAATAGCAAGCAGAGAGCAAAACTGCAAATATTACTGGAATCACTAAAGTGTGAATGTACGTATGTCCTCTCAAAATCTCATGAAAAAATAAAAGCCATAAGGTTTTGTGTACATATAAAAATGTATCATTCTGAACTTCACTATGAGGTATAATTATATGTCATCAATAAAATCCTGAAAAAAATAACAAAGTTAGGAAACTTAAACTTAACTTCAAATAAAGAAAGAAAAAATGTAGACCAATTTAATTATAAATATGCAAGGGTTATGTTTGAATTCATACTCATGATGTTCTTTTGGGATGATTAGGTGCTGTCAGCTGTTTTCTAAGTCAATATGGCTTTAAGTGAGCCTGTATTTTCTTTGGTATATCCATATTTTTTCCCTGAGAATATAGATTTGAATGGAAATGCACAATTACAGAAAGTAAAAAATAACTCTTTGATGAGTTATTTTTGTGACAACAGCAGATACTTGGACTGAGAGTCCTTGGCTCAGAGTGTCTTCTTTCAGATTCTTGGCCTCCTTAGTGTCTGTCTTTTCTATATGGCAGAATGAAAGAGTTGGTTTTTGTTGTTAAGAATTGAAGGATTTGCCCAGCATGGTGGCACATGCTTGTAATCCCAGCATTAGGAAGGCTGAGACAGGAGGATCATGGTTCAAGGAAAGCCTCAGCTACTTAGTGAGGCCCTTTACAGCTCAGTGAGAACCTGTTTCAAAATAAAGAATACAAAATAGGAGTGGGGGTGTGGATCTGAGGTAGAATGCCCCTGGGTTCCATCCCCAGTACTGCGCCAAAAAAAAAAAAAAAAAAAGCATTGTCAGATATATAAGAGAGATATGACATCGGAAGATCAGGTGTTTTGAAATATGTAGTATGATATTAATTAGTCATCTTGCTGTGCAATAAAACTCTATAGCTTATTCGTGTCTTCTAACTATAACTTTGGACTAAGTGACCACTATCTCTTTCTCCACACTCCTGCCTTCTCCACAGCCTCTGATAACCACCACTCTTCTACTCTCCGTGTCTGTGAGCTCAGTTTCTTTACATTCAACCTCTAAGTGAGATCACAGAATATTTGTCCCTGCTTCTGGCTTTGTTACCCAAGAGGACTTTAAATGTTTTTAGCCCAGAGAAATGATAAATATTTGAGCTGAGAGAGATGTGAATTAGCAGTATTTGATCATTACTCCATGTATACAATTCTTATTTCCAATCTTAAAGAAAAAAAAAAGAAAACAGGAAATTATCAGAAAAATAAAGTAGCAAGAAATTGAGCTGAAGTAACAGAAAAACTGTTGGGTTATATTGACAGTGGGTAAACTGCTCTAGCAGATATTTGGATGCTTTGCCTGCAGTCTGGGGTTTTGTGGGTAAACCAATTATATTGAAGAGGAAGTAACATGATAAATGGTGGGCTGAATTGCCATGGCCATGGTTTACAGTCAGTGGGCGACATGCATCATAATTTAAAAAATAAATAAATAGAAAAAGAGAAAGAAAAGGAGGGAATATTCTTTTTTTTTTTTTTTTTTTTTTTTTTTTTTTTGTGGTACTGGGGTTCCTGGAAGCCCTTCTTCCTCCGGGCTACACTCCCAGACCTATTTTATATTTTTGAAACAGGGTCTCTTACGCCAGCACGGCTGGCTTCGAACCTGCGCGATCCTCCTGTCTCCGCCTCCCAAGTGCGGGGATTACAAGCGTGCGCCACCACGCCCGGCAAGGAGGGAATATTTTTGAAATTTTTTTCTATTCTTCTGTTATTTACTTATTATATATCACTCTGGCATTTTAAACAATGCTTCTGAGCAAATTTCTCTCAAAGTATCCTATTTAAATTTTAAATAGCCACAGTATGTAAATATCCCTGTTTTGCATTTTGATAATTGATATTGCACCATCAAAATAAGCTTTCTTAAACTTTTATTTTTTTGGTATGTGCATATTCCCCAAAAGTTTCTCTATGATTTGGATCAATTGATTATTGACAATGACAATCTCTATTTTTCAGATAGGGATTTGATTTAAGCACAAGCCAGTGAGAACAAAAGGAGTTCCATTACACTGGATAATTACAATTTTGGATGTAATTGTCCCCATTGGGACGTCATGAAAACCTAAAATAACAAATATTAAAAGCCCTTGGAAAGGTTTTTATTAATTGAGAAAATAATTCTAATAGAGAAAATTCCTATAATAAAAGAAAATGTAACCTTGCATTATATAACTATAAACAAAGTTTCTCTTTCTTGTTTTATTTTTAGACCCTTTATATTCTTATCCAGGGTTCAATTACTTATCAGCAGTTTAAGATCAGTAAAACTACTTAATCATATTGTTAGAAAATTACAGTTTTCTGGGTGTGGTGGTACACACTTGTAATTCTAGTAATTGGGAGACTAAGACAGGAGGATTGAAGTTTCAAGGACAGCCTCAGAATCCAGTGAGACTCTCATCAATGACTCTGTTTTCAAATAAAAATAAAATAGGGCTGGGGGTGTAGCTCAGAGATAGAATGTCCTGGGTTCAATCCCCAGTACCACAAAAAAGCAAAGTAAATTATAAGTCATCTAGTTTGTGATTTTATCTCTACCTACATACACATGTCTTTTTCTGCAACTGTAGCATGGGAGATGGTTCATTTTCAACACCAATAGTAACTGATATTTGTACAATGTTTTCTGTTTCATAATGTGCATTCACTTCTATTCACTAACTTAGTCATTTCCAATAATCCATGTTAAATTCAACACGTTAATCTTATAGGTAAAGAAAATTAAGCTCAGGATTTTGGGGACCTATACAGGATCATATATTAACAAAGAAAAAAAAATATGGATTTGAAACTAAGTCTGCAGGATTCCCAAGTCTATATTCTTTCCCTTAATGCACAAAAGAGCTATAGTCATAGCCTAAATAATATTTTGGAGTGGAAGAGAGTAATCAATAAGCCAATTCTTCTTCCACTATGAAAAACTTGCTAATTTTCATTAGAGTATTTCGTTTGTTGCCCTTATAAAACTTTGATTTTGATGTGCTGTTCATAAATATTCATCTCTGATGCATGTGTGCATGGTGGCAAATGCTTGTAAGCTGGGTTCTTGGGAGGCTGAGACAGGAGAATCACAGGTTTAAGGACAGCCTCAGCAAGCTAGCAAGATCCTGTTTCAAAATAAAAAATAAAAATAAAAAATAGGGCTGGGGGTGTAGCTCTGAGGGAGCCTGTCCCTGGGTTCAATCCCCAATACTGCAAAATGAATAAATAGATGCATACATAAATAAATAAACAAAAGTATTTATCTCTGAATAGACTGGGTATTTCTATTTTTCATCCCATTTTAAAAATCAAAATACTTATCAGCAGTAGTAGTAGTAGAGGTGATGTGCAGAGGTGGGCATTTTCTCATGCTTATCATGTGTGAGATGGGATTGTCATGCCAAAGTGTTGGGCAGGCAGATGAAAGCTTGGGGAGGAAGGTTAGCTCACCCTACTTAATCATGGCGCTTTCAGTCTCCAAGCTGACTTTTAGGACACCGCATCTTCTAGTGGTTCTCACAAACAAAACCATAATCCTGAATGTTATAAATAGGTTGTTTGGTCAAAGTATCGACAACCTAATTGAAAAATATATATCCTACTGTTTCGCTGTTTGCTAGCCGGTGAAATGAGACAGAAACCCCAAGGAATCACAGAGAACTTCATAGGACCTGCCACTTTGACTTATGTAACTGCATTACCTCTGCAAATGGAAGACCTAGTTTATTTTTAGTTTCTTATTTCTCCCCCATCAACCTGGTCTATGAGGCAACTGTAAACAAAAAACATTGAGAAGACAAAAAAAAAAAAATATGTTAAAACTTTCTCACCTTAAGTCTTCAGAGAAGCTCTTTGTAAAGGAATAGAGAACAATACATTTGATGCATCTTTATACTATCCCAGATTCACACAATAGTGTTGTGAACATCCATATGGGTAGAAATAAAATAATCAAGCAGCTGATGAAAAAAAAAAGATGTAGTTTAATGGGATAGGGCTTTGAAAAGTATCGCTGACAGACATCCTGATTAATTAAGGATTAATTAGTCACATGTGACTTTTAAAATATGGAATCTGTTAACTATTTTTTTGTGATAATGTAAGATATATTGAACACTAATTCAAGCAAGGTTCTAAGAGAGATTCAAACCTAAAAGAGAAAGATAGATAGTAATATTCAACCAGTGCCAGACTGAACCTTGCTATTGAAAGTGGAGTCTTTGAATGAGTAGCATGGGTCCATTACTTAATTTCCTTAAACTATAGTTTTCTCCTGTAAAATAAAGGTTTTTAATTAAAAGCAAACTAAAAACAAGCAAATAAGAACATTACATTTTAAGATCTCCTGAAAGTTCCATTTGTCAGTTCCTGTTTGCATTATATTATCTAGAACTTATGTGATTCTTCCTGACCAAATGGGAGATGAGGAGAATGAGATAAGAATTGAAAAAACTGGTGAGAAATATGATATAAATGAAATTTTCAATTTTTTCTAGGATAAATGGAATGGCTGTATTCTATCATAGTAAAGAAATATCATAAATTAAATTAAAAATGCATACCATATTGAGACTTGAAACAGAGAAAATGGATAATTTTTTCTTTTCTTTCTTTATTTTTATTTAATTAATTAATTAATTTATTTAATTATTTATTTATTTTTGTGGTACTGGGGGTGGAACCCAGGGGTTTTTCTACCTCCGAGCTGTATCCCAGACCTCTTTTATGTTTTATTTTGAAACAAGGTCTCACTAAGTTGCTGAGAGCCTCACTAAGTAGCTGAGGCTGGCTTCAAACATATGCGATCCTCCTGTCTCAGCCTCCCAAGCACGGGGATTACAAGCTTGCACCACCACGTCTGGCAAAAATTGATTTCTTAATAGAAATAGGAAGAAAAGAGAATGGCTATAAAGAGCATTATTTCCCTTTCCCCTTCATGATGAATGTGGCTGAAATGTCTAGAAACAGCATCCTTCCTTTTCACCATGAGGCAACTAGAGTGAGGAAATTCTCAAATGTTCAAAGAAGCTGATCTTGACAATATCACATTGTAGAACTGAAGATAAGAGTCTACCCATGCAGCAGAGAAGAGGTAAAAGCAAAAAGCCTCTTGTTTCTTGTTAATCTGCCAGTTTCTTGAAAGTCTACCCAGTGTATTCTTTATGAATACACTAAACTGTTGGGGTTGCTAAGATCCTAAAGGAACTTCTTGTTCCATAAAAATTGTTCCATCTTTAGTATGTGTCGGATGTTGTTTAATCTTTTCTCTGTCTTGAATCTTCATAAGGAATATGCCTGTATCTCTTCCCTATTAATAATTTGAAAAACCCCAAATAAGTATAAAAAAGGAAATAAAACAGATATTTCTTTTTTATTGGAATCTAAAGATTTTAACAGAGGGCATCTTCAGAGTAAATTGAGTACCATAGGAAACTATTGAATACCATTGAACCAATTAATTTTAGAGCCTGAGATAGGTAAAAATTTTGTGGATATCCTAGCCTGGCTAAATACTGAATATTCTAAAGAATGAAACAGAGAATGATAGAAGGAGGTGGAGAGGAAAAAGAAGAATGAGACAGAGGATGAGGAGGAGGAGGAGGAGGAGGAGGAGGAGGAGGAGGAGGAGGAGGAGGAGGAGAAAGAGGAGGAGGAGAGGAGGAGGCAGCAGCAAAGGAGAAAAAGGAGGAGGAGGAGGAGGAGGAGGAGGAGGAGGAGGAGGAGGAGGAGGAGGAGGAGGAGGAGGAAATAGAGGGAAAAGAAAAAAGAAAAAGGGAACAAAAAATTACAGATAAAGAGAAAAGAAAAGGAGATTGAGTTTCTGGTTTCTCTCCAAAGCAAAAGAATTTATGGTAGAAGATAGAGGCAAGGAGTTAGATAGAAAATACAACTATTTTTGTATAAATCGTTCCATGTGGGTTAGATAGAAGATAATTTTTTTGTATTAATCTTTCCAAGTGGGTCCGATGTCAATTCATAGATGAAGAAAATAAAATCCAAATAAGGAAACTGTCCACCTCGAAAGGCCTAGTTATTAATTCAACTAATGACAGAATTAACATATTAATCATATCTTCTATTCTTTCTTTGCCTAAAATTAATTCTATGGAGCACCTATTTGGTGAGCTTCTGGGTATTCTTACTTTCTTTCTTCTTTCTTCCTTCTTTCTTTCTTTCTTTTACAGGAGGAGGTCTGGGGAATGGAACCCAGGGGCATTCTACCTCAGAGCTAGACCCTATACCCTATTTTTTATTCTTTATTTTGAAACAGTGTCTCACTGAGTTGAAAAGAGCCTCCCTAAGTAGCTGAGGCTGTCCACAAACCATGGCTCTCAGCCTCCCGAATGCTGGGATTATAAGCTTTTGCCACCATGCCCAGCTCTGGTTCTTTATTTTTGAGACAACCTAAAACCTGAAAAGTGGATATTTGGAAACTTCTTCTTATATCTCTCTTGTATGTCTTCTATGCACAAATTGAAACTCATTTTTCTACTCACCCATACACAAAAAGAGGGGAGGAAGGGGGAAAAAAGTAGAGAAAATTACTAAGATCCATTGTGCCAGGGGTGAGTATCATTAAGTACTTTTCAGGAAAGAGAATTTAGGATCAGCAAGTTTCAGAAGATTATCTAAATTCACCAATATCTAAACTAACACAAGATTAGAAATAGTCTGAGTTCCTTAAATATGCTTGTGTTTTGTCACATTGTATAACTATTGAAGAAGTATGGTCAACTCTCCATAGTCATGGGAGGCTTCCCTTAATTCAACCAATTGTGGATTAAAAAGCATTTGAAAAAAAATTGGGTTTGTACTTAACATGTACAGACTTTTTTTCTTGAGATTATTCCCTAAACAGTACAGTATAACACATATTTATATAGTATTTGCATTTTTTAGGTATTGCAAGCAATCTGGAGATGATTTAAGGAAGGTGGGTGGATGATGTAGGTTCTGGCACAATCTATGTCCTTTTAGAC
Source organism: Muscardinus avellanarius (assembly GCF_963383645.1). Lineage (NCBI taxonomy): Eukaryota > Metazoa > Chordata > Mammalia > Rodentia > Gliridae > Muscardinus > Muscardinus avellanarius. The sequence continues at coordinate 24,593,266 of NC_137796.1, forward strand.
AGGGAACTTGATCATCTACAGATTTTGGTATATGCAGAGGGTACTGGAACCCATCCCCTGTGGATATATAGAGACATCCACAGGTGGCATGCTGAATAAATTGTTTGGAGAGCTACAGGACTATGAAAATTGAGAACTGAAATCCCAAATAGCCTTGTCATTTTTTACTTAAACATCTTGCAAATATAATGACTCTTGTGTTAGATCTAGATTGTGAAGACAGCTTTATTCAGATATCTATTTTGTACCTTTTCTTAACCTCTGCATTGAACTTCCTCTTAACTTCTAGTTTATCTACCTTTCCCCTTAGATGTAACCCACAGTCTTCTCAAGTACATAGCATTTATGTCAAAAATAGGGAGATGAGAAATGACATCATTCCTTAGAGTGCTGATTCCAAACTCTTTTCCAGTGAAAATGATCAAATATGAATTTCAATATAGAACAAGCATGCCAGGGGCAGAAACAAGACAGGACAATCAATTATTAGAAATGTTTTGCTAAATTTCGGTCTACGAGCATTTTACATTTTCAGTCTGTTCATTTTCTTATAGAATTGTAGAGTTGTTACATGAATAAGTTCTAGCTTTTTAGCTCCCAAAGAGAACGACAGGGCTGTATTCTCTAAAGGACTCGACAGGGACCTCACTTGCCCAAGTCACCTAAGAGCATTTCTGCCTCTGGCTTTGGATGATAAAAGAGTTCCTAATTGGAGTCTTTGTTTCTGTCCTCACTCTCATGAAACTCTTTTCACATCAGCGAGAGTTCAAAAAATTAAATCAGATCAGATCATCTTCCTTCTCAAAATCCTCCATTGATTTTTTCATTACTCTTAAAATTGAATCCGGACTCCTTCCACAGTTTGCAACGTAGGACAACTTGGGCCTTGCAGTTTTCTCTCACTTCACCTCTGTGGCCCCACTTTCTTCTTTATGCCCCAGGACACTGATCTCATTCAATGCACTTACTTACTTCTAAAGCACAACCCCTCACTTTATGTCTTTACTTCCTGAAAAGCTCTCTCCAATTCCCCTCTGGCTACAACCTCATGCTTTGGTATCTTCTCCCAAATTCCTGCCTCAGAGAGGCTGTCTCTTCTCACTGTACACATAGCTTTCTCCACTTAAAAATTCTAGTAAGTACACATATCATGATATTCAACATCAGCCCTGTCATTAAGTATATGATCCAGTAGTGTTAACAGCATTCACAGTGTTCTGTAACCAATTTCCAGAACTTTTCATCTTAAAATTTTAATCCCTGAATTTATTTTAAAAAAGTCTTCTAATTTTCTTATGTTCCTGATCTCTAGCAATCACAGTTCTATTTTCTGTGAGACTGACCACTCCAAATATATGTGGAATGCATACACTACCCCACTCCTGGCACCAAAGTCTTTATTCATCAGGGTTCTCTAAAAGACAGAGCCAACAGGATACATATATTATTATATAATCAGAAGCTGGGTAGTCCCAAAAGTGGACTTCTGGATGTTGGAGAAACATTAACTTCTCAGACCAAGAAACTGGAGCCTCAGAACATGAGGGACAAATGATATGGTCCCACGTCAAGACTGGAAAGTTCTAGAAACTCCCTGCAGAATTGTTGGTGAAAGTGTAAGTTGGCAGAGTGCAGAAGATAAGAGTCTGATGTCCTTGGGAGAAAGAAGCAACAAAAGAGGCATCTACTCAAGAAGAATTGAGCTTTAATTTATGGCTTCTTCTGACATTTTTTTTTTCTATCTAAGCTCCCCAACCTGGAAAATGCCACCCACATTCAGGACAGAAATTCCCCCTCAATTTTCTGAAACATATGCCAAAAATCTCTGAAAATATCCTCATCAAAACACCCAGAAGGCTCTTAACCACAGGCATATCTCAATCTAATCAAATTAACAATTCAGATCAATCATCATATACTCTATTACTCTAGTTGCTTAGGATACTACAACTGTTGTCTGTATGTCAAAAATGAATTTAAACCTGTATTAACAATCAATACATTTTTATTTTTAAACCAGTATTTAAGATAGTTCTATAACAATTCAACAATCTGAAAAAGGTTAATGGGGGAATTTGGAGGTTAGCTTTTTACTCTGTTATTTGTATCATTTGATGCCTAGAAGTTTTAATTTTGATGAGGTGCATCTTTGGAACTTTTCCTTATGTTGCTTATGTTTTTAAATTCATATTTGAGGATTTCTTCATCACCAAGTGATGAAGTTTTCCCTTTTTTTCTTCTAAAAGTATTATAGTTTTAGTCCTTACATATAAGTCCTTGATCAATTTTATATCTTTATCACTTTTATTTTCAGTTGGTACCCAGTTTTACATATTTATGGAATACAATGCCATGTTTTGATTCATTCATACATTATATAATAATCAAATAAGTGTAATCAGTATATCCATCATGAATATTTGCCATTTCTTATAGTGAGGACATTTAAAACTCTCTCTTCTCATTGTTTTGAGATATATACTGCATTATTGTTTTTGTTTTTGTTTTTGTTTTTGTTTTGTGGTACTGGGGTGGAACCCAGAGGCTTTCTACCTTCAGGCTATATTCCCAGACCTATTTTCTATTTTATTTGGAAACAGGGTCTCACTAAGTAGCTGAGGCTGACATTGAACCTGTGTGATCCTCCTGTCTCAGCCTCCCAAGCGCGGGGATTACAAGCGTGCGCCACCACGCCCAGCCTTATTGTTAATTATTGCACCTTACTATACAATAGAACACTATAATTAGTTCCAATCACCCAACTTTAATATTATACATGTTGATCAATCACTCCCCATTCCTCCTCTTTACTACTCTCCCAATCCTCTGGTAACCACTATTCTATATTAATTTATTTTATTTATTTTCATTTTTTAAATTTTTAATTTTTTTATTTTTTATTGGTGCATTATATTCATACCCCAATATGATGTTTTAGATTGTACACATGAGTATTTATCTAATACATAGCACATGGTATTTATCTAATACTTAATTTACATATGTGGTTTCATATATATCATCTCAAATAACACTGTTTAGTGTAAGTATATGGCTGAAGAGAATTGTATTGTCCATATGTGCCGCATTTTAAAAATCTATTCATCTTTTCTGTAGGACATTTAGTTTGGTGTCATTCTTTGGCAGTTATGAAGAGTGCTCCAATATACATGGAAGTGTAAATGTCTCTGACACACTGACCTTATTTTCTTTGAATATACACACGAGAGTGGAACTGTATTATATGAGAGCTCTGTTTTCAATTCTTATGTGAAACCTCTATACTATTTTCCCAAATGATTACATTAGCTTATATTTTGGGGCAGCACTCAGTTGATTTTCCTGTGTGTTCTGTGATAAGGGTTAAACTTTATTATTTGACATGTTGCTATCCAGTTTTCCATCATTTTTTTAAAAAGATTATTCTTTCCCAATTTAATGGTCACACTTAACGAAAAGTTACTTGACCACTACAAATGTATTTATTCTGGCAACCCCATTTTATTTTATTAGTCTCTCTCTCCCTCTCTCTCTCTCTCGATATATATATATAATATATATATTATATATATATATTCTCACAATTTTGAAATTCCATTATCTTGAGAAATTTCTTTATAGGTTTATGTTATTATTGTTTAATTATAGAAACTACTTTTCTGATTACGGAAATTATCCCATATAAAAACTTTTAAAATATATTATCTCTAAACTCAATTACAAATAAATATAATTAAGTACTTTTTAGTATTATTTTACACACTTTATTCAAATTATTTTAAATATATATTCACATATCTATAAGTATAAATATAGATATAATATTTTATATAGGTAGAAATAATTAGTCTATAATGTTATATATATTATGGTAGGCTCTATTTACATTTCATTCTTATACCATTAAATATTTTCACATAACTGATTTTAATAGTGCCTTGATATTTTATGTTTACTTTTGATAAAAATATCTTGCTTACAGTGATCCACTATCATAACAATTGATGCAATAAACATTGTAGCACTGGGTAAAAATACTTATTGAAATATCTCACTTTCAACTCAAGACATTTTCTATGAAGGGAATCAGAACTATTAGGTCAAGATGAATGAACACTTTGTAGCCTTTTGATTTATTTTTCCAACAGACTTGCAGAAGTGATGTACCAAACTACTCTCTTGCTAAAAGAGTGTAAAAGAAATAGCTCCATTTTAAGGAGAGAGTAGTAAGATTGTTATGTACGGAAGTGAAAAAAGCAAAAATAAACAGCTACCTATTTGGGAGCTAACATTATGCCCTCCTAGTGTAGTCTGATTCACTGTGATGTTTGTCTTTTGCTCTCTGTAAATTGGCTTTATTACCTGAGAAACAGAGAATATGTTCTTTTTTTCTTTTTTTCTGAGAGAACTGAAATTCATGCATCAGTCTTGCTTGCCGCTCCATGGTAGTTATGTAGACAGTTTCAAAAGAGAACCTTGAGATTCTAACACATCATCGCCTGGACTATTTGGTTCATCATCTTGGAAGGGATAAAGCCAATGAGAGACTGATTCTGGGGCAATTTTGGGAGCTTACAAAATACCTAAGAATTGTTGATGATTTTTCTCCAGCAATTGAACCCTTTTACTTATAGTAGATTTTCAAATGTTATTCTAGACTATCCTGTGGTATTAAAAGAAAAAAGAAAATTCAGAATCCAACCAAGAAAAAGTCAATGAAAAAATACAATATGGTGGGTCTCACAATGTCTCTAACCATAATTCCTGGCAGCTTGACTATTCTGTTGCTTTTCACATTACTTTGTGCAGTAGTTGGTTTTCAGCCAAAGCAATGTACTTTTATCTAAAATCCTCAACTACCAGCTGATTTCCACAAACAAATATTTTTACCAAATCAAATCCTCAATTTCTGTTTTTTTAATTGTTAAGTAAAAGCACACCCTTTACTTAAAGAAAGTACAGAATTTGATAGATTCTTTTACCTTTTTTAATCTCTGAATTGTGGCAATTTTCTTTCTTTCAATTAGTGTGTACTCATGAAACATGGTTTATATTAAATTACACATAATACTGACTTTATGACTTTTGGTAATAAAGAGATTTTTGAGAGCTCAGCACAGCCAATAATATTAGTGATATAAACTACAAGTCTCCTTTTCCTTAGCTATAGAGCACAAAATCATAAAGAAACATGAGGAGCCCAATAAGATGAGAGAGGCCCAGTGTTCTGTCCTGTACCACTCATCTCTTGTCCTCACTTTTCTCCTTAAGAGATGACTTTTATCCCCTATTTAAATTCCATCATTACCAATGTATACTCCACCTTCAAGGAAAACACAAAATGCACTGCTGGAAGCTATTTTTGAGTTTAGAGCTGCTGTTTTTATCAAAGTGAATACTTCATTTTAAGAATAGACAATGAAAATTTAGAAAAATGATGAAATATCCACAATAGATCTGATTAACACCTTTCATTTCTCTTTAACTTCTACATCATATTTTACACTTTGGGTTTTTGGGGCAATTTTTGCTTAATCATATTTTATTTTTGTCCATATTTATTTTCAAGTTTCTACCTTCATCTCATTTCTGTAGTCAAAATGAACTACTTAAAGAATATTCTTCTCAAGCCGAGCATGGTGGCACATGCTTGTAATCCGCACGCTTGGGAGGCTGAGACAGGAGGATCACGACGGTTCGAAGCCAGCCTCTGCTGGTTTAAGAGACCCTGTTTCCAAATAAAAATATATAAAATAGGTCTGAGAGTGTAGCTCAGAGGTAGAAGAACCTTGGGTTCTATCCCGAGTACCACACACACACACACAAAAGAGTATTCTTCTCTCCAATAACTTCTATTTCTCTTCTGAGCTATATTTTTTTTATTTTCTTATGCAAAGCCTTCTAGTCTTTTCATGGCTTAATTTTATATTATTATTCACTACCTACCACAAGAAACAGTAAAGATCTTCTTCAGTGCCTACCATTCATAAGAAAAAAAAATTCAATCATTTATAAAAAAAAGAGGATGCTTATAGGGTTGGTAATGGTAAGGACAGTTCTGGTGGCAGCAGGTAAATGATAATACATTTTTTAAAAAATTTTTATTGAACATAAATAGTATACATTTAAACTATATTTGGTGCCCTCTCTCCCCAGCCCCTGTTTTCCCTTGCCCCCTCCCACCAATGGTTGTCCAGGTTAACCATGTCTTATTCATAATTTTACACATGTTCAGATGTAGACCCTTATTAATCAAGATCAGCCTTCCTCCTCTCCTATCTTTCCATCCAAACTTAGCTAGTATTTCCCCTCTAATATCTGGAGTCCCACTGGTATCCTTTGTGTTTTCTAGTTTGGGCATATTAGAGGAAACATATGTATCTTCTCCTTCTGTGCTTGGCTGATCTCACTTAACATAATGTTCTCCAGGGCTTTCCATTTTCTTGCAAATGATATAATTTTGATCTTCTTTATGGCTGAATAGAATTCCATTGTGTGTATTTCCCACAGTTTTGCTATCCATTCATCTGTTGATGGTGATCTGGGTTGGTTCCATATTTTGGCTATTATAAATTGTGCTGCTATGAACATAGATATGCATATGTTGCTGTATTTCTCTGAATTCAACCCCTTTGGAAAGATACCTAGGAGTGGTATAGCTGGATCATATGGTGGATCTATTCCCACCTTTCTTAGGAATCTCCACACAGATCTCCATAGTGGCTGAACTAGTTTGCACTCCCACCAACAGTGTAAAAGAGTTCCTCTTTCCCCACATCCTCGCCAGCATTTGTTGTTATCTGATTTCTTTATGCTTGCCACTCTGACTGGGGTTAGATGGAATCTCAGTGTAGTTTTGATTTGCATCTCCCTGATGGCCAGTGATGAAGAACATCTTTTCATTTATCTCTTCTTTTGTGAAGTGTCTATTTAGTTCATTTGCCCATTTCTTGATTGGGTTGTTTGTTTTGCTAGTGTAGAGTCTTTTGAGCTCTTTGTATATTCTGGATATTAGCCCCCTATCAGAATGGTGGCTGGTAAAGATCCTTTCCCATTCTGTAGGCTTCCTCTTTAGGTTATTGATAGTTTCCTTTGATGAGAAGAAACTTTTTAGTTTGATGTTATCCCACTTGTTTATTCTTGCTTTAATTTCCTGAGCTTTGGAGGTTTTGTTGAGAAAGTTACTGCCTGTGCCAATATGTTGTAGTGTTGAACCTATGCTCTCCTCTACTAACTTCACCGTCTCAGGTCTAATTTCTAAGTCTTTGATCCATCTTGAGTTGATTCCTGTGTTAGGTGAGATATAGGGGTTTAGATTCATCTTTTTACAAATGGTTAGCCAGTTCTCCCAGCACCACTTGTTAAAAAGGCTGTCTTTTCTCCAGCGTATGTGTTTGGCCCCTTTGTCAAAGATTAATTGACTAAAGATGTGTGGGTTTGTTTCTGTATCTTCTATTCTAATCCACTGGTCAGTATATCTGTTTTTGTGCCAGTACCATGCTGTTTTTACTACTATTGCTCTATAGTACAGTTTGAAGTCTGGGATTGTAATGCCTCCTGCATGTTTCTTATTATTGAGAATTGCTTTGGCTATTCTAGGTCTTTTCTTTCTCCATATGAATTCATGATTGATTTTTCTAGGTCTCTGAAGAATGTCACTGGTATTTTAATGAGAATTGCATTAAACCTATAGATCAGTTTTGGCAGAATGGCCAGTTTGATGATATTTATTCTGCCTATCCATGAGCACGGGAGATCTTTCCATCTTCCGAGGTCTTCTTCAATTTCTTTTTTTAATGTTTTATACTTTTTGTTGTAGAGGTCTTTTACATCTTGGGTTAGGTTTATTCCTAGGTATTTTATTGGTTTTGAGGTTATAGTGAATGGAATTGTTTTCTTTGTTTCTTTCATTGTGGATTCGTTGTTGGCATAAAGAAAAGCCACTGATTTCTTTAGGTTGATTTTGTAACCTGCGACTTTGCTGAATTTGTCGATCAGCTCCAGAAGTCTTTTGGTTGAGTTCTTTGGGTCTTCCAGATAAAGGATCATGTCATCTGCGAATAAGGATAATTTTAATTCCTCTCTTCCTATGTGAATTCCTTTGATTTCCTTCTCTTGTCTGATTGCTGCAGCAAGAGTCTCAAGGAATATATTGAAAAGGAGTGGTGATAGTGGGCATCCTTGTCTTGTTCCTGACTGTAGCGGAAATTCTTGCAGTTTTTCCCCATTCAATATAATGTTGGCTTTGGGTTTGTAATATATTGCCTTAAAGATGTTGAAGTACTTTCCTTCTATCCCAATTTTTTGCAGTGTTTTTAACATAAATGGGTGTTGGGTTTTGTCGAATGCTTTTTTCAGCATCTATTGCTATGATGATGTGGTTTTTGTTCTTGGTTCTATTTATGTGGTGAATAACATGTATTGATTTGCGTATGTTGAACCAGCCTTGTTTTTCCGGGATGAAACCGACTTGGTCATGATGTATTATTCTCTTGATATAGTTTTGAATGCGTATAGATATTATTTTGTTTAGAATGTTTGCATCTATGTTCATTAAGGATATTGGTCTGTAGTTTTCCTTTCTAGAGGTGTCTTTATTTGGTTTGGGGATTAATGTGATACTGGCCTCATAGAAGGAATTTGGGAGAGTTCCATCTCTTTCAATTTCCCAGAACATGTTATGAAGTATTGGTATTAGTTGTTCACTGAAGGTTTTGTAGAATTCAGCTGGGAACCCATCTGGGCCTGGGCTTTTCTTTGTGGCAGAATTTTTATTGCTGTTTCTTTTTCTTTGGTTGTTATTGGTTGGTTTAGGCTAGCTATGTCCTCTTGGCTGAGTATAGGAAGGTTAACTGTGCTTAGAAATCTATCAATTTCTTCCAGGGTTTCAAGTCTATTGGAGTATAAATTTTTAAAGTAGTTTCTGATAATCTTTTGAATTTCTTCACTATCTGTGGTGATATCTCCTTTTTCATTTCTAATTTTGATAATTTGAGTTGATTCTCTTTTTCTTTAGGTTAGGTTGGCCAGGGGTTTATCAATTCTATTAATCTTTTCAAAGAACCAACTTTTTGTTTTATTGATCCTTTGAATTGGTTTTTTTTTTGTTGTTGTTCTCTATTTCATTTATTTCTGCTCTAATTTTGATGATTTCTTGCCTTCTGCTGGCTTTGGGAATAGACTGTTGCAGAATTTCTAGATCCTTGAATTGTGTCATCAGGTTCTTTACTTGGTGGTTCTCCGTCCTTTTTATGTGGTCACTCAATGCAATAAACTTTCCTCTTAGTACTGCCTTCATGGTGTCCCATAAATTTTGGTAGGTTGTGTCTCTGTTTTCGTTTGTTTCCATAAATTTCTTTATTTCTTCCCTAATTTCTGCTCTTACCCACTTGTCATTCAATAGTGTATCATTCATTCTTCATGAATTTGAATACTTTCTTTCAAGTTTCCTGTTGTTGATTTCTACTTTTATTCCATTGTGGTCTGAAAAGATGCAAGGAATTATATTACATTTTTTGAATTTGCTGGTATTTTCTTTGTGTCCTAGGATGTGATCTATTTTGGAGAAGGTTCCATGGGCTGCTGAGAAGAAAGTGTATTCTGTAGTTCCTGGTTGAAATAATCTGAAAATGTCTATTAGGTCCATTTGGTTTATGGTTTCCTTTAGTTCTAAAGTGTCTTTATTCATCTTTTGCCTTGAAGATCAATTCAGTGGTGTGAAAGGCGTATTAAATTCACCCAGAATTATTGTATTTGGGTCTACTTGGGATCTTATGTCCAGAAGGGTTTGTTTTACAAATGTGGTTGCACCCATATTTGGGGCATAAATATTTACTATCATTATATATTCTTGGTGTATTGTTCCTTTTAATAAAAGGAAGTGCCCTGATTTGTCTCTTTTGATGTGTTTTAGTTTAAAGTCTGTTTTGTTGGATATCAGGGTTGCTACCCCTGCTTTTTTTTTGGTCACTGGTGGCATGGTATATCTTTTTCCATCCTTTCACCTTCAGCCTGTGAATGTCTTTGGCTGTGAGGTGAGTTTCTTGCAGACAGCATATATTTGGATTATGTTTCCTAATCCACATTGCCAGTCTATGTCTTTTGATTGGTGAGTTAAGTCCTTTGACATTAAGAGATATTATTGAAATATGATTTTTGTTTTCTGCCATTTTGTGTTCTGTCTACTCTTGGGTGGTGTGATCTTTCTTCTTTACTTAAATGGCCCACTTATTAACTTCCTCTCTTCTCTGATTCTGAAGTCAGCTTCTTTTTTCTTCCTTATGGTTTATTTCTTTAAGAATTTTCTCTAGTGTTGGCTTTGAATTCATGAATTTTTTGAGATTTTGTTTATCCTGAAAGACTTTGGTTTCACCATTGATATTGAATAGTAGTTTTGCTGGATAGATTAGTTTGGGCTGGAAGTTATTTTCTTCTAGGGTCTGAATCACATCGTACCAGTCTCTCCTAGCATTCCTGACCTGGGTTTTATAGTCTGGGGTGATTCTTATTGTTTTGCCTCTATATGTCTCCCATCCTTTTGTTCTCACTGCTTTTAAGATTCCTTCCTTAGCCTATGTTGGTCATTCCTTCCTTAGCTCTATGTTGGTCATTTTGGTTATTATGTGGTGTGGAGTGGTTTTTCTTTGGTCCTGTCTCAGTGGAGTTCTGTATGCCTCCTGGACTTGAAGGTCCAAGTCTCTATCCATATTTGGAAAATTCTCTGAGATTATTTCCTTGAAGATATTACAGATACCCTTGGTCTGTACCTCTATCCCTTCCTCAATGCCTATTATCCGTAAATTAGGGCGCTTCATATTATCCCATAATTGCTGGATGTTTAGGTTTTGTTGCTGTAAAGATTTCTGTATATCGCTGACTGTGTTTTCGGTTTGGGATATACTGTCTTCTAATATTGATATTCTGTTTTCCATTTCATCTATTCTTCCAGAATTTCTTTCTATTGCTGTCTTCATTTCACTTATTGCCTCTTTCATTTCATTCCAGACCTCTTTCTGATTCTTTTGTAGTGTTTCTAACTCATCTTTCACCTCCTCTATACTTGTTTTAAATCCTTTCATCATATTGAACATCAAGATTCTGAACTCCCCTTCTTGCCTTTCTAGGTCAGTATTTGTGATTTCTGCTGTCTCTTCATAATTCCTGGTTCTCATATTTGTAGCGTTCTCTGTCCTGTTTTTCTGATTTCTCCTCATCGTTCGTGAGTATTATGCTTAGTCCAATCTTAATATTAGGAGTTTAGGGGTATCGGCAAGTCAGCAGAGCCTTTCCAGTGTTGAGGGTGGGTGATGTGGGAGGAGCAAAACGAAAGCACTGGCTTCCTTGGTTCAGGCTTCTGTGGGAGTCTCTGTGTTGTTGTGGTCCAGTCGCTGGTGAGCACACAGAATTCTGACGTGGGTGCTGCTCACTGCTTAAGATGAGGTCCTAGGTGCGTTTTCAGTCCGAATTATCTTGCCACGGTAAGATCAGGCAGGCAGCTGCGCAGGCAGCTGCGCAGGCAGCCTGCTGCCCGGGCGTTCCAATTGTATCTGAAGCAGGTCCGGTGTCCGATCTTTGTTGTTGTTCTTCTTCAAGTTCAGGGTTCTGCCGAGGTACCTGGATCTGTTTTGGTTTCTGGTATGTATTTATTTTGTTGGTTAAGACACTGCTTTCTAAGTATTTGAACTTTATTTGCTTCAGCTACTGAGAAGTGCTGTGTCCCTCAGTCGCCATTTTGAAAAAAAAATGATAATACATATTTAAAGAGAAAAGTGACCTACATGCACTTAAAGACTTTATGTACTCAAGTATGAGAAATCTTCTTTGAAAGTGGTGGTTTGATTAATAGTAGCAATAAAAATAAAATGACCTCCAGTTGATCCTTTATGATCTACAAAGATGTAGGATAAGGCAATAGCAAGCCACTAGAAGAAGGACTGTATTCGGTCTTGGACACTGGTTTCCAAACTTACTTGTATTCCTCACAGTTTGAATACTGTTATGATTTATCTAGATCATTTGGATCGTCAGCTTGAGTGAACTGAGAGATGCCTAAAACTGGAAGACGTAGGTATGCGTTGATAAAAATTGACACGTGGAAGATTTAAAGTGAGGGGAAGTCCTGCCCTGAATAGGGGAGGCATTATCCTATAGGCTGGGGGCCCAGATAGAGCAAACAGTAGAAGAAGAATGAAGGTACATGAAGGCGAGCTGGATTCTTCCTGAGCAGGTGCATCTGCTGCAGCTGCTCTCCCTAAAGATCTGGGGCTCCTAGCTTCACACTTTCAATGTGTATTCTCCCCAAGGATTATCCAGAGAGTTTCCAGCTCTTTCCATCTCGGACTGGGACTGCATCATTGGTCTCTTGTGTTCTGAGGTTCCAGCTTCTCGGACTGGGCTATTGTTCTTTCTCTTGATCTCTGGTGTGTGGGAAGCCACTTGGGGCTACAGATCCTGAGTGTAAGCCAATTCTACAAATTTCTTATGGTAATGTGAATGTTCTGTAGGTTCTTTTCCTCTACCAAAACATCTAATATGCATATGCCCATGAACATAATTTTTTATTTGGAAATCTATTTCTCCTTCTATAAATATGATGTTGAATTGGGTGCACAATTAACAAATTGTGTTCCCAGAAGTGAAAAAAGGGTGCTAGCGTAAAGGAGTTCATCAAGGGGCGTGGGAAGCAGGGTCCTATGTAAGATCTCATAAACTGCACAGCCCTTAATAAAAGCAGCACTGATGTTGGAAACAACTAAATTAGGTATCTAACTTTCAGTCTATGAGTCTACCTTCTCACTTACAAATCTCATTATACTTAGCAGCTAATGTTTATGTGTAGTTACAGAAAATAGGAAAGATGAATTTTATTTCTACTTACTTTCAGAGTATGCGTGTATACTTGTGTATCTATGCGTGTGTAAGCAAGCACACATGTTCATATGTTAAACTGCTAAAAATATATTTACTTGTTACTATTACTTATGCAACTCAGCTGGGGGCATCTGACACTTTTCAAGTTGTTACAGCTTATATAACTCTTTTTGCAATCCCTGTGAAAATCTAAATTTTCCCAGTAGATATATTTTGGAAACCTACATTGGAGAGAAGGGAAAAAGGTAGAGAGCTTCTGCACCAGCATCCATATGTACTATTTGCAGATCATTTAAAATCCCGTTTCACCAAAATCAAAGGTTAGTATAATAGATATAATAAAATGTAAAAGAATGGACTTTTCTGCTGGTAATGTGGGAGTTGGGACATAATAGAGAGGTAGCTTCTCTCCTCTCTCTCTCTCTCTCTCTCTCTCTCTCTCTCTCTCTCTCTCTCTCACACACACACACACACACACACACACACACTTGAAAATTCACATTTTTCGTGTTAAGTATATGGCTTTTAAAACAAACTATGGATACTACAACATGAACAAAAATTAATGACATAGCCTTTCAAAATGTTCATGTTTTTTCTTATTTCTCCTCTTCCCTTATGCTACTTGGATTGCCAGCAAGTTTCTAGGGTCTCTCTACTCAATAAGGAGGAGCTAGTCTCTTCTATACTTTTCTGCTATAATTGGTTCCAGGCCCACCCCTATATTTCCAAACTGGCAACACAAAGAGGCTTTCCGTATAAAAGTTTCTACTTTCTAGAAAACATACTGGTAAGAAATAAATGTTATCTTTAGGTTATGAATTTTTTTAGGGACTGAACCCAGGCCAGCCTCGAACATAATAAGCCTTTGCTATACCACTACTGAGTTATATCCAAATCCCATATTTTTGTATCATTTTTATCTTTGAGTTCTTTCTCTTCGGGTTCTTATTTATTTTAAGTATGCTTTTACCTGTGCATTATCGTCACATCATAATGTATTTCAGAGTGATAGGTATATACACATATACAGCACTTGGTGAGCTTCTCCCAACTTACTCCCCAACTTCTCCCCTTTCCCATACATGATATATTTGAGTCTTTTTATGGAGCCTCATATTTGAGGAATCGCATGAGTTGCATGGTTCTTTTCTCCTGTAGGTCATGTTTCCAAGACGCAAAATTGTATACTCCTCTTTACTTAAACATTTTTTCAAGTAGTTTTACAAAGCTATTTTGCTCTTCATTGCCCCAGTGTTTCTTTTAATAACCCACTTCCCTGGCCTCAAATGATTTAGTATTTTAAGCGGCCATTCAAACACTGTGTCAAATCCATTTGTAAAACCTTTATTAAGTTTAACAGCAAAATCTTATAAGTTTGGCTTGGTTAATCTATCAATTTAAGGCTCATTAAGATAAGGAATGACAAAGCTGGAAGCAAATGCCTCTCTTTTCTTTGAAAATACTTATAAAATTAAGGACTCAGCTGTTCCTTCATTGTATGCAGCTTTGGAAGTGGCAGGCAAGTTCAAACTGTCCAAGTGTCAAAAATACTGCTGAAACTGCAAAGGAAACAAGGACCAACAGGGAAAACACAGTATGTTATAGGACCCAGAAGGCATAGAAAGGGCTGCAGTGAGAAAGTCAATGAGTTTTTTTTCAGGTGGGAAATACAGTCCTCCTCTGTTGGACTTTGAGATAAGGGTCAAGGTGTTACAAGAACACAACTATTTTGATAGCCTGGTGACACACATCTATAATCCCAGTAATTTGGGAGGCTAAAATAGGAGGATTGGAGGTTTGAGGTCAGCCTCAGCAACTTAGAAAGGCCCTTAGCAGTATAGCAAGACTGTTTCAAAATAAAACTAAAAAGGGCTGCGGGTATAGCTCAGGGGTAGATTGGTCTTGGCTTCAATCTTCAGTATTCACCTCCCCATACACACATACAAAACAATCAAACAAAGGAACAAAAATTTATCCAAACAAGAAACCACCATTGTCTTGGAAAAACATCCCCTACCTCGAGGAGATTCCTGTTCCAACTCTATCCTACCTACCTCTGACAGTTTTGCTTTTTCTTAAAAGCCTAGAAAGTCTCTATTTTTCAGTATCTTTCAATACCTTTGGTTGCAGATACGCCCTGGTATAATGTGAAGGAGGAGGAGGAGGAGGAGGAGGAGGAGGAGGAGGAGGAGGAGGAGGAGGAGGAGGAGGAGGAGGGAAATAGTAAGAAATGAAGGTCAGATGCTATTCTATCTAACAAACCTGATATTGTTATTCTGTGTATGTAAGAGTCCTCACAAAAGCAGGGCTTGTGAAACAGACTTAGTTTCCATTGTGTTCCACTGGGTTTCAATCTTATAGCAGCTTCTGAAAAAAAAACATGTTGGACGCATCATATTGAAGTATGAGAGATAGAGACATTTGTCCATAATTCTTATCTTCCCTAGGCAGAGACTGGCTACTAGGCATGTCAATTCTCTTATATATGGGTTGTTCTATACCTCAGTTGAGCAAGCTCGTAGGCATTTGTCAAAAAAATATCTAAATTAGAAAAGCAAAGGGCTATGACGGAAGTTCTGGTGCACCACTTTTGTAGTGTATGAGAACTGATCATTATGGCTGCAGCTAAAGTCAGATTGGTCTGAGGAAAATGTAGCCTAACTCACAGCATGTAGCTGCCACACACTTATTATCACACCTATTGTACAGCTGGTACACAACTCTAAGTAGCAATGGGGCTTAGTGGGGCCTTTGGCCAAATTTTTCACACAATGAATATAATTTGCCCAGCAAAATTTTGTTAATGTGATAAATATATCACGTTAAGCGTGATATTCATATTCCACTGTTGCATATAATCAGTTTCCTTTTCTTAATTCTTGCTACTCTATCATATTCTGGTTTTAGCTAAATGAGCCATTTAAAAGCCCAGGGTCTTTTTCTTTGGTAATATTCATGGGTCAAGTATCTTTGCAATCAAATAGCACAGGAGATCAAAGAACCAATGAGTGGACAAGTTACATGTGGCTTCCTTTCATAAAGTGATGCTTCCCATTTCTGTTATTCCATAACCTCACTTTTGTCCCAAGAACTTCGATATCTCATTTTGTTCACATAAAGCTACTACATAGCACCCATCAAGCTTACCAGTCTCATGACGATTGACAAAGTCAATGGTTATTTCCAGTCTCTACTTCTGTGAAAAGTTGGCTGAATCTGATGCAGTTGGCTGCCTCAGTGTACTGGTCTGCATTTGATTTTAGATGAGTCTATCTCACTATTCGCTCTTCTTCCAGACTTCATTTGCTTACCTCTTATTGTCCAGGTTCCCATCTTTGGCTTTCTGCCCTTCTTCTTTGAAAGTCTATATCTAGACACCAAGGGGAAATAAGAGATTATTTGTTTGGCACAGAATTAGCATATTTTATTTTAAGCTGCCATGTGCTAAGAGCAGTGTATCAAGTACTTAAAATAGTCGCCTACATAAATTTGTTAAGAAATACGCTTTATTTTATCCAGAGACAATGTGATTTGTTCTGAAAAATCCGCATTTTCTGTTTCTTATGAAAAATTAGACAACTCAGCAAAACTAAACACCATCCATACTTGAACTGGCTGAAACCAAGTGGTAGGTATCTATCTTTGGACCAGTGAACTCTTAAAATACCTGTATACATTGACTTTCCCATTCTCTTCCTGTCTCTTGTCACTCTTTCCAAAGCTTAATTTGAAGGGTAAAACGTGGTAAGTAAGGCAACCTTCTATCAAATATGTCTTTAATCTATTATTCTATCATTTTCTCCACTGTTAAAGTCAATAATGTTAATTAGTAATTTCCTTTGACATTACAGATATCCTTAGATTCACTGACTTTGTCTATTCTTACTAGTTTTTCATACTAAAGTGAAAAACTCTTCATATTTTTTCTCTTGTCTTTTGATGCTACATTCTTAAATATTGATATTTTTAAAGTTTTATTTTTGGAAATTTTATTTGTATATCTTATTTATAGCTAAAATTTAAGAGGCAGCACTATGAAAGAAGCACAGTGGATTTGGGGTAATAAATTGTGAGTTCTCATCTTTCCTGATCCTGTGACTTTGACTCTTCTGGGCCTTTGCAAAAGCAGAAGTTATGTGCTGAACTAGATTGTCTTGAAAGGAATTTTAGGATAAATAGTGCTAATATTTCTGTCTTTATAATCTAAGGAAGTTATTTTCTCAAGGTAAGAAGATCTCCTCAAAAAAATCTAACTAGATTTATTATGTTTTTGTCAACCATATGTAACTTTACATTTTAACTCCTAATAATCTGCTCTCAGAAATTATTGACAGTTCAGTTATTTTTGAAAAATACACTCCAGTAAATCAGTAAATATAACTGGTCTGATATGCTTCTTTTTTTTTTTTTTTTTTTTTTTTTTTTTTTTTTTGGTGGTACTGGGGTTTCTGGAAGCCCTTCTTCTTCCTGGCTACACTCCCAGACCTATTTTTACATTTTTATTTTGGAAACAGGGTCTCCTAAGCCAGCGCGCGGCTGGCTTCGAACCTGCGTGATCCTCCTGTCTCTGCCTCCTAAGCGTGGGGATTACAAGCGTGCACCACCACACCCTGCCTGATATGTTTGTTTTTTGTTTTTTTTTAAACTCCTTTTCCCCCATGTATGCCAGAGGGAAATTATCTTAGAAGTGAAATAGTGGTCTCCAAGGAATCAGAACTAAATCCTAAATGTTGAACTGTAGCAAACATATTTTCTTTAAACAGAGGTAGAGTAAGTTCCCAACTGCCTGTTTCTTCTTGGTATACCCCAGGGGCCACAGCAATATCTGAGTCTGAATTCAAAAACACTGACCCTCCTCTCTTTCTACTTGTCAATTTAGAAAACTTTTGTGCTTATTAGAGGAAGGTGGTTGCATATATGCAGCATAGTTAATACAACATTGTGCAAAAACTAAAAACTAGGTACATGACTGTTTATTGGTCATTCCTCACCACCCTCAAATATATTGATGGGGTTCACATCGTTAGTTCTATTTTAGTCAATGACAACTTATGTATATTGGAAAGTTACATAATCTTTCCTTCCTGTGTCTAATCACCTGCAAGTGTTTGTGAAGATTCCGTTCTAGGACTGATACAGGTAAGAGTAATGTATGCCAACTGTGGAATGTGAGTAGCTCACTTGTGTGATTTGGGGCTCAGTTTCTATAGGAGACAAAATAAGGCATTTGGAAAAACCTTTGACTCTACTCCAGTCTCTCTTTCAGCCTTCTCTGATTTTAGTATAATATTTTAGGAGGTTCTCCCCTGGCATGTGAGAAAGATTCATGCCTGCATTTGCTATTAATCCTAAAGTTCTGTGAATTATTCCCGCAAGTTTTATGAAGTAATTGCTTGCAAGAGCTCTTTCTTGTATGAACTGTAATAAAAATGACTTAAGGAAAACGGTTAGCCCTTGCATAAAATTAAGCAGAAATTAAATTAAAAGGCAGGACATCTGTTCTTTTCACATCAAGGCTCTGAGAATGTTCCTGGAGAGCTGTAGAGATAGTGATGAGAAGGAAGACTGGTGGAAATTTTTATTTCTTTCCACCCCTTCCCAGCCATACATCTCACCATTTCCTGGTTTATGACTCTTTAGGGTCAGAAGATTTGTTGGGATAAAAGGTGCTTGATCAGATCTTAAGTGACCTGGTTCAAGAGGTATCTTCCTCCTAAGAACAGGTTCATCCAAGAGAAGAGAGGAAAATGTGTGTCCACATAATTTAAAAATCATAAACATATGAATGACTTCTTTTATTAAGAAATTAATTTGCGTTAGAAACCACATTTACCTTTATGATGATTATTGCAGTAAATCCTGAAAACACGCTAGAACACAACAAAATAAGGTCAGAGGGTTGGACTGTGTAATCATTTATTACAGAATGGTTTCAAATGACCGTGTAATAGCTGGGCGTAGTGGCCCACGCTTGTAATCCCTGCGCTTGGGAGGCAGAGACAGGAGGATCGCGCTGGTTCGCAGCCAGCCGCGCTGGCTTAAGAGACCCTGTTTCCAAATATAAAAATATAAAATAGGTCTGGGAGTGTAGCCCGGAGATAGAAGGGCTTTCAGGAACCCCAGTACCGCAAAAAAAAAAAAAAAAAGTATTTAACGTGAGATAACAGGATCTAAATTTTACTGAGCAACTATTGTATATCAGGTGCCTTTAATCTTGTCTTTCTAAATCTCAGATGATGCTCCAGAAGAAAGTATGGTTTTACTAACAATCCCTATTTTGTAGAAGAGAAGGTTCGGGGAAGTTAAGAAATGGGATCAAGATCACATGATAATGAAGTTGAAATAGGGATAAGGGGTGATGGCTAATGGTATCTCTTACCTCTTCAAGGTCAGAAAGAGTAGTGTATAGTCACCTGTATCACAGGCCTTGTTCTAGGTGTGGGGATGGTCTATCATGGTCTACCATGGCTGTGTGAGGACATAGGGAGGGTACTCTCCAATAAGCTGGGCAGAGACGTTTGTTCTTATGATCACATCACATAATTTCTAAGTAGGACAAAAAGAGAAATTATAATGAGAGATTATTTTTGGATCTGATATAATTTGGAAGGAAATGAAGACAAATGAGAAACTGCCACTTATTTTAATATGAGTAAATGAATATGACATCATTAACAACTTCTTTTTCTTATACTTTTCCTTGTACCCAGAGACCAAGAAAAAATTGAGTTTATCTCTTTTGCCAAACTCTTTCCATCTAAACCCGGAAACCAATCACAGAGAACGAGGCAGTGTTTCTTAAAAGAACAGATGCCAATTTTATAGATTATCTGACCTTAGAATTCCACTATCTTCTACTAATGTATTCTGGAAAAAAGGATCAGCACTCTAAAGGAAGTAAATGGAGGGGGAGGGAATGATTGTATAAGACTGAATGATCTGAACTCAGGAAAGAAAAGAGTGCTCCTGCTAAGAACCCTGAGAGATCAAGGAATGCTCTGGCAAAGGCCAATGTAAAAGGATTAAACCAAGAAAGCATCTGCCAGGACCAGGTGGCAACCCAGCAGAAAGGGAAACAAAGGTTGTTGTTTTTAATGTTTAAAAAATATTAGCAAAAGAAAAATAAAATACAAGTTATAAAACACTGTTTACTTCACTATTTTCATAACATTAATAAACTTTTTGTGTGCTTCAATGACAAAATTTTCATTTTCAGCGAGGCTCATGATTATTACAAGGTTTTCACCTCTGTGTTATCCTCCCATAGAATGTTGTTAAAGAAAGAAATGAAATTCTAACTGTACCTGCTTAACCTGGTGCTGTTTGTAGCAGGAATTCCCAAAAGTTTTCAGGAGAGAATTTTTACACTAACTAGAGAATAAATGGTGACTAGAAGAAACAAAAGAAGATATGCTCAGAGAAGCTTCAACTCATCACTGAACTATGAGAAAAAGAGGCATTTCCCTTAAATAAAAAAGGGGGCACAGTTTGCTGAGATCCAAATGCTCAGACCATTCCTGCCAACCAGCAGCTCCCAGTGTCACTGTCACAGGCTAGAATCTCCCTTGGATTCTTCCCTGTCTCTGTCTTGATAATAACCTCTTCAAGTAAAATATTGGTTACAAAGGTAATGAATCACTTCCTTCGTTCATGAAATATAAAATTATATATAAATAGAAAGCAATGGAATTATAAAGATGAAAGATCTTTGTATGGGGCATGAACAATGTAAAATGCAAGTTTTTTCTTTAGATTCTAGTTTATGAAAGCATTTCTGAGGGTAATGTGAGGTTTTAATTGGGCACAAAATTTATAGTTTTGCAAATTGTGTTTTGCTAATACTTTCCTCCACCTTCTAATGCTGATTTTAAATGAATGTGTCTAGGCTCCCAGGTATTTTGGGGAGATTACAAAAGGTGTTTTTATGTCTTTACTTTTTATTTATTTTTCTCTTTTATTATGTATCATCCATTTGTAGCTGGCTAGAGAGCAGAAACTAAATGACAATAAAATAAATTTGTCCAACAGTACTTGTTGAGCATCTGAACTTGTGACACTGTGGCTGTTGCCACTGGAAATTTTCTCTGTGTTAATTGTTGGTTTGTATTATTTATGCCTACACAGTTTTATAACTTTCTTTCAATTGTTTTATTTCCAGTTTGCAACATATTGTGAACACATCTCATTAAAGTTTCTTTTTAAACAGATGATATTTAGGAACTATAATATATGGCTGTAGTATAACATTCTATACTCATTTTATACTGATAAATTTTACTAGAAAATAAATTTATTTCTCTGACTTTAATGAATGTGAATAGTGAAGACTGGCTTTTGAACTACTTCTGATCTTTCAGTAATGAGACTCAGGTCTTGAGAATCAGATCTTGGATGGAGTTCAACATGGCAAAGGGGCATGCTATAAACAGAAGATCCTTTTAGTGGCCAGTTAACCATCCTCTGAATTCCTGACTTTACTCATGAAACTACTGCTTTGATTTTTAGTTAAAATACTATTTTGTTGCCTATCATGTATTAAGTGGTCTTCTAGGTATAGAAGATAGAGCAATGAGTAAAATAGACTATGAAGTCTCCCCATTCACGAGACTAGTACAATAGTGGGAAGATTAGCTTAAGTGAGAAGAGAAGGGATTCCAGTTATTAGAGAATACAGGCATCCATGGGGACCTCTGCACAGAATTGGACAAAAGTGATAATTTGGCCATGTAGGTGTCATATTTGTATTTTCTTGTTGATATCAAGAGTAAGATCATTGACTGAGAACGGCATCTAGGGAGGCCATGGGATCTTTTGCTTAGCTGTCTGTTCTCTTCCAATCTTTTTCCTTTGCTCATGCTATTCCAAGCTACCCTGTGTGAGTTTCATGGCAGCTCTGTCAAGTCCTGGTCCTATTGCAACTGTGGGAGAGTCATGTTTCCCAACAGTTTGAAAACCCTGCTCAAGTTTGCTCAGGAAAAGTTGGTCAGACTTTCATTGCAGTCAACTATGAAACTTTTAGCACAAAGTGATTTTTTTTTTCAGCCAGAGGTGCCTAACCCTCTTTAAATGTTCTTCACAGAAGCAATCAGATCCAGAATTCATATCTTTAGAAAAGCAGCCTTCCTCTTTCTCAAAGCAAGCCAGGCGCAAAAGAAGTATTCTTGCGATAGCCGGCCTGCTAAGCCATATAAAACTGGACCATTATTACTTGTGTCCTTGTAGGTATTTTAGCCTTTAAATGGTGATACTATCATTTTAATTAAAGCTGAAGTTTCTTCAGCATTCAATTCAAAAAGAGACTGCAAGGCCCCATTCTATAATAGAAACTAAACTCTCAGTCCACAAGTAAAACAAAGTGTATGTATGAATGTAGGCAAGGTGGGAAGGTTTCAAAATTGAATGGTGAGAAATCACTGGTATACATGCTAAGAAAGAGGTACCCAAGAATGATGAAAATTATGCACAGAAAACTCCTTTCATGATGTGTGAGATGAAATAAAGCAAAAGCTAAAAATTTAAGACTAGTGAGGAGTAAGAGAAGGGAATCTAAGTGCATCTTTTAATTTTATTTTTTTCTCTAACTGATGGGAATAACTTGATGAAGATGGTCACTTTATAATGGATCTATGAGATCCTCAATCTCCAAAATCATACAATACAAGGAAACAATATGATTTAGAATATTTTGCTAACATTCATTTTTTATATGATGAATTTCTCATTGGCACTACTGACCCTTAGAGATAATTAATTTTATGTTGTGGCAGACTATTTTGTGTACCCTAGTATATTTGGATCTACCCAGTACATCCTGTTAGCACCCATCTCTAAGTTGAAGAGTCTCCAGGCATTTGCAAATGTTCCAGCAGAAGGAACAAAATCAGCATCATCCCTGGTTGAGAACAGCTGATGGAAACAGAGAGACCAGAATACAACATGGCACCTCCTTCTTACCCTACAAAAATAATTTTGTAAAAAAAAAAAAAATCCAGAGTTTGTCTCATTCTAATACAACACATATATGATTATGGCAAAAAAAAAAATATCACTGTAGCTGAATCCTCTCTCTTATCCCCTTACTAGTCATACACACTATATGGTCCATGTTCTATGGGCATACTCATTGGAATTGATGAGAGAAAAATTCTAAGATGTCCTAAATTTAGTTACATACAGAAGGATAGAGGAGAGAGAAAGAAAAGTGTTTTTAATTGACAGCTTCATGATAAACCAACAAAGAAAGAAAAAAAAGAAGGGGGTTACACATCTCTGCCCTATATGTGGAAGTTAAGTCACCAAAGTAAGATGGAATTCTTCTTGTGATACCAACTAACCAAGAAGAAACAAGCTTTTTCCTTAGCGACAATCTTCCTATTCTAAGACTTTGGTCACTTTGCAATGCCCCATTCTTCTTCTCAGTAATCATAAATAGGTTTTATTTAAGCAAAGTATGCCTGCTCAATTTTTCATTAGAAAATATCCCGGCTCCAGAAAATTTGGATATATTTTTTTCTAACTGCTTCTGGCCTTGTTGTTGATAGTTTAGGGAATTTGTCCCAGGACTTGTCCTTTTATTTCTATCTAGTATTCCTAAAAGCTCAATAAACCTTTCTATTTTAGAGATCTCTTGGTCTCTAAGTTTTGATTTAACAAGTTTATTTGGACCTATTGAAGGAAACAACTGACATAGCTCATTTCTCTTAAAAGACATCATAGGATAGACATGGATCTTTCACACACAAATGTCAGAATTTGTTCAATGACTGTAGAATCCAAAATTGGGCAGCCAATTTCCTGTGGCATCTGAATGCTAAATACTGAATTTGAATGAGGATTTGTTGCTGCTCCTAGAAAAAGAAAAGAAAGTGTTGAAAGCTCACCTGAATTTCCAGTGTGCTTATTAATTCTATTGACATGAAAAACTTTTGACAGTAGTGTTTATACCATAGGCAAATTATTTAACGTAAATATCTCTCTCAGTGACTCATACATTTCTGAACACTGTATTGCCTTAGATCTAGCAGTTGGGGCCTATCTTAGGGGCCATTATTTTTTCTGAACATTTTGAAATTTTTTTCCTTGGGTGCCACTATGGCTGGAAGTAAAATGATTACATTAATTAATTAATCCAAAACATAAGAAATGGAGTACCTTAGCTCTATACCAGAATATTTATTGAAACCAAGTTTCAGGGCCTTGCACATTTTAGGATTGGTCCTAAATGGGTATGTGAGAAAAAATGGAATCAAGGCAACTTTAACTAAGTACTTTGCCCCATATCTCCTGTGCATTTTCTTTGGGATTGTGGTGTTTACAGATATTTCCCAGGAGATTAAATTGTCACCCCCAAGATTATTAGCAAAATAACATCAATATTCATCAGCTAATAAATAAGCCTGTGGGTCTGTATCTACAGGACACTGGAGGCTTCAAGGAACCTCTGGCGCCCTTGAATATATTTGTATATGTGTTCCTATGAGATTTTTAAGAAATCAGTAGCACACTTTCCATATTTGTCTTAGAAATAATTTGGATTTGGAAAATGTGGGTCCACTATGAGCATATATATATAGGCATACACTGGCCCTAAAAAGGTATCTTATCACCTTGGAATTTTTAGTGACTTCTAAATTTCTTTCCAAAGCTTTTAAGCTTTGTGGATGATTTTGAAATATTTGAAGACATTCCATGTTTAAAAGGAAGCTAGAATGGACATGGTAGTGCACACTTGTAATCCGAGCATTTGGGAGGCTGAGACAGGAGGATCAAGGTGCAAGGGCAATCTCAGCTACTTGGTGAGGCCCTTCACAACTCAGAAAGACCCTGTTTCAAAATAAAGAATAAAAAGTAGGGCTGGGGATATACTCTGGGATAGAATTTCCCAGGGTTTCATTCCTAACACCGAGAAAAAAATATATATTTAAATATAAATAAATACATAAATGTAAGCTAGATGGTTTAGGTTGATAAAAATGGCATCTTTTTCTTCTTGCTAGGACCTTAGAAAAAGCATTAATCTATATTTTCTTTCTGAAGCATTCTTGGTCTTTTTGTCTCTTTATGAAAAGACCCCACTTCATAACAAATGACCTTACAAGGGTTCTTAGTGGCATATTAGTTTATAATCTGTTGAACTTTTGGTATCATAATCAATATATACATACAAGGTCAAGTAATGTTTGCCTCTTTAAATTTCAAATGTCAATAATTCACTAAAGAGAGTTTAATGAAAGTTTTATCCTATTTTGTTAAAATTGGAAATTTGTTTTCCTTAATACATGCTATTCTCATTCAGTACCTTTGTTCTATGAAAGATGGGTTTTGGTCTTATAGCCTTTTAATGACACATTTAAAATACTATAATTATTTTATTTATTAACTCAATTTGAATAGTGTACTCTTCTCTTTTAATTTTTGCATACTGGAGATTGACACCCAGAGCATTCAATCCCGTAGGAATATCCCCAGACCTTTTTATTTTAATTAATTAATTAATTAATTAATTTTTCTGAAGGCAGTTCTCATTAAGTTGCTAAGGGTCTTGCTAAGTTACTGAGATTACTCTCAAACCTGCAATCCACTGTCTCAGTTTCATAAGTACTGGGATTACAGGTATGTGGCACCATGTCCAGCTCATTCTTCTCTTTTTAAACATAAAAATATTACTGTGATTTTATGTGATTTGCAATATACTTCAAAGTAGAAATATGATGTTAAAATCACTGGAGCTTGCAGGAAAAGGAACAGCTATAAAATAACAATAGTGGACACAAATGGAAATCTTATTTACACTGTGTAGTAACTTGGTGCTGTAAGTACCAGAAATCCCATTTAAGATATAATAAAACTAAAGTTAAAAGGAATGGCCACTGGGTTACTTCTAAATACAGTAGCTAACCTACAATCAGCATGTCACCAAAGCACATACTTTCTCAAGATTTTCCCAAAATATTTCAAAAGAGAGAATAAAATAATAAAATGATCTTGTTGGGGAAAATAAAGGTCAAGAACCACAGGACCATCTGGCTGTGGTATTCCAAACCCATGGAGTTTATTAAATAAATAATTGACTACCAATTTATTATTAATCAAAGGCATATGTAAACCACAAATCATAACACTTTTTGTTTACAGAATAAAGTCAAAGTTACCAGGGTGAGCTCAAATAAACCCACACATATTAATAAAGGTATGAAAATGCTTTAATTTACTCAAGAATTTCACCAGTTACATTTATAATTCTTAATAGGTTTTTGAAATTTATTTGTAAAATTTGTAAAATATAGACTAAAAACAATATTTTTTTTTATTTGTGGATGTTGTTAAGATTTCCAGAAACTTAGATTAGAATGAATAGTTGGTTGCTCCTCCACTTGTGTGAGTAAATGGATATTCATTTTCACTGAATCCACAGAACAAATTAAAGGCAGAGCCAGGATGAAAATCTGTGTCCCCAGGGCTCCTTATCTCACTTTGAAATTTCTTGGTGTGGTTTTCTTCTGTCTAGGATTACTTTTACAGCTGACACTACTCATGCAGTTGGGTACTGGGACTGACCAAAGTACTAACGTTGTAAGTGGGTCTTAAAATTTGCCATGCCAGATTTGCTTCCCGTACTTTTAAATGACTCCAATGAATATTTCTCTACTCATGTCTCCTATGCTCAACCCAACAGCTGTAGACAGAGAAAGTACTGTTTCTCAAGACACCTCATTCTTTTTTCCCAGATGGCGTAGTGATTAGATCTCAAATGTTCCATGTAGGGTGGGGTAAAGTCAAATTCTTAAGGTAAAAAAACATCTTTCCAGCTGGGCGTGGTGGCCCACGTTTGTAATCCCCGCACTTGGGAGGCTGAGACAGGAGGATCGCGCTGGTTCGGAGCCAGCCTCGCTGGCATAAGAGACCCTGTTTCCAAATAAAAAAATATAAAATAGGTCTGGGAGTGTAGCCCGGAGATAGAATGGGTTCCAGGAACCCCAGTACCACCAAAAAAAAAAAAAAAAAAAAAATTCCAATATAACTTTCCATAGAAAGGACTACCACGATTTTAAAAGGCCTTTCACTTGATAAATCATCACTACCAAAATAAAGATTATAGTCTTCTACATTTTGCTTAAGTTTGACAGTATACCCTGGAAATGAAGGTGCCATATTTTATAGCTTTAGGTAGTTGAAACTTATAGTGAGTGTTTCTCTTTTCATAATAAAATTAGTCAGTGAACAATCATCTGGGCTGTTCCTTTATGTAGCAAAGATTATATTGATGACACAAAGAATATTCTTATTCATGTACTTCTCACAATGGCGAGATTATACATTTTCTACCTTCAAGGGTTTCTATTTTTATCACATTTGAATGTGTTGTGTAAGGCATGGAAAGGCCACTTCTTTAGGTCAAAAGAAATCTCTACATGTGGTTTCTAAAGTACTAGTATCCTATTCTTCTGGATTGAAAGCTAACAAGGAGATTATAATCCTACCCTTAAATCCATGGAAAAGAAGGAGAAATAATTTGCATTTGAACTAATGTAATAATTATTTGGATCAAAAGGAGTAAGACTCAGATGAATAAGATCCAGAGTAACTGACCTCTTTAACTTTCAATCTTGTTTTTATTCAGTTCTTTCTATCATCTCAGTACATTCAACCATCTACACAGCTCTAGGCACTGGATGGGAGTCCATTAAGATGCAGTAATTTCCCTTATGGGAATAAAGACTGACAAGAAAAAAACAATAATTATACTGTATAATATTAAGTGCTTAGAGTAAAGAAATGGAATCCAGGAGAAGAACTAAGATATTGGAAATAATTTGCCACAAATCTCATATGCTCTGATGCATCTTTTCAAGTGTGTCAGAATTCCAAGGCCCTAAAGGATTGTTTTGCTCAGTCACTTTTCAAGTGTTTTTATGCAGTTGAAAATTCTGAAAATGATAAATCACAGTGCAGTATCGTACTACAAAATCCCTGACCCTGGTCTTGCTTTCTAAAAAATAACATACTTATTTACATTTGACCAAAAAAGAGGAAATTTACCTTAAAATGCACCAAAAAATATATATTGTTAGTAGTGTTTCTTTCATTTCTTATATAGCTCTACATAACTTGTTGAGAAAATATGCTATATCTGTAGAATATAATATTGTATACCTACAAAAAAGAATGAGAAAGATTTTATGATTCAGTTTGGAGAGATATCTAGGATATATTTTTTAGTGAAAAAGTAGCTAACCAAAATACATTTAGAATTCTCTTTTGTATGAGAAATAAAAGACAATGGGAAAAAACATAGGAATCTGCATATTTTATGTTAAAAAAGCATAAAAACAGATTATTGAGACTATTTTCTCACAAAGGATGAGGGAGAACAAAGAGAAGAACATAGAAGAAATGCAGGTTTGGGGATGATTTTACTTCTTTGAATATATATATTATGGAACTATGTTACTATTTTCATACTTGTGAAGATCTTTTAATTGTCAAGCTTGGTAAAAATGTTAAAACAATAAAATAAATAAATAAAATCATATTTCAAATTAATAGCAATCTCACTGAAGGGGGAAACACAAAGTTAACTTTTGAATATGATATTTATAAAAAATAAACAAAGATTATAGGTTACCAGTTATGATAACACTTTCTGTATCATGAATACCTGCAACTTAGTCTTAAATGGTTCACCATAAAATTTTAATTATTTATGTGTGTTGTGTGTGTGCGTGCGTGTGTGCGTGCGTGTGTGTGTGTGTGTGTGTGTGTGCTGGTGTGCTGGTGTGCTGTAAGGGCAAACACATAATATTTAAAAAAATAAAGTTTTGAAGCCGGGCATGGTGGCACATGCTTGTAATCCCCGCACTTGGGAGGCGGAGACAGGAGGATCACACAAGTTTGAAGCCAGATGCGCTGGCTTAAGAGACCCTGTTTCCAAATAAAATATAAAAAATAGGTCTGGGAGTGTAGTCCGGAGGTAGAAGTGTTTCCAGGAACTCCAGTACTACCAAAATAATAATAGTAATAGTAATAGTAATAGTAATAGTAATAATAATAATAATAATAATGTAAAATAAATGAATAAATAAATAATTAAGTTTAATTTTTCTGGTTGATGAGAAACAAAAAGAGACTTTTTCCATTTATTAGAGCATTTGCTTTTGGACACTTCTAACATATGCATTTTTTTGTCTTTTGTTTGTTTGTTTGTTTGTTTGGGTGGTACTAGGGGTGGAACCCAGGGCTTTCTACCTCCGGGCTATACTCCCAGACCTATTTTATACTTTATTTGGAAACAGGATCTCACTAAGTTGCTGAGAGCCTCACTATGTAGCTGAGGCTGGCTTTGAACCTGTGCGACCCTCCTGTCTCAGCCTCCCAAGCACGGCAATTACAAGTGTGCGCCACCACACCCGGCTTCTTTTTTGTCTTTTGGAAATATACAAAAATGTGTTATTTTTTTTAACACATCTCTTGTCAGCTTAATGGCAGAGATGACCGAGAGATGTCTTTCTCAATGTCCTGGGAGCTAGCATGTGTGTCAGTGCTCCAGGCTAAAAGGCTAAATATCTATTTTTGTTTTGAATAAAGTCAATTAGCTAACACAAAGAGTAACCCCAATTAAAAAGTGAATGTTAGGTGAACTATATGTATCAAATAGCACGTCTAGTCTAGTTCTCTTATTTGCAATCTAGTTATTGTTTATCTTGAGAACGAATAGGTGATAGATTATGACTGGCTATGTAAAAGGGTAAACTTCTTTTCTATCCAGGCAATCTTTCTGCAAATTGCCTGTAATGCACATCACAGTCTGTCTTATCTCTCCTTAAAAGTCAAGAAAGAAAAACTTGTGTCACAGGTTGCTTTCTGCACATTTCTCTGCAGGCTGAGGCTCTACCTCACCCTTCATGTCAATCTGGAGATCCAGTAACTAGCATAAATGGAGAGGCATTAAGATGATTGTGCTGATGGATGAACCAGAAACAGGACTGTACCAATTGGTGCTGTTAAAACATATGTCCATAAAGGACTGGGAGAAAGAATGCGCCAGTGAGTGAGGTGAGACCTCTCTTAATAAAGCAGAAATGAGAAGAGAGGGGGGTAAAAAAAAAGATTTTATATTATTATTATTATTATTATTATTATTATTATTATTATTGTGGTACTGGGGTTCCTGGAAGCCCTTCTACCTCCGGGCTACACTCCCAGACCTATTTTTACACTTTTATTTGGAAACAGGGTCTCCTAAGCCAGCATGCATGGCTGGATTCGAACCTGCGCGATCCTCCTGTCTCTGCCTCCCAAGCGCGGGGATTACAAGCATGTGCCACAACGCCCGGCCAAAACATAAGATTTTAAAGCACTCCTTGTCCTTAGAAGGCTCTAGATGTCAGTAACTAGACCTTCTATCAACTGGACAGATAAAATAGGGACTGAGATCTGAAAAGCATTGAGCAAGACACATCAAGCATACTTCGTTAGGTGAAGTAACAGTTGCTGACAAGCTAGGTGGTTATACCATGGCAAGATCTATCAGATGACTTTTTTAAAAAAATTCTAGCTTTTTTTGTGCCTTATCTCCTATAGTTCTTATACCTAGGCATTTTTGTAGAAGGTAAAACATATGAAGGTCAAGTAACTAAATCAAATTTTGAATAATTAGTATTCTTTTGGTGTGTCAGTAATGTTGCATCTGATACATACCTCATATAATAGGGACAGTAATTATGATGACAAAATGATTATGTAGGTAATAAACTAAGCAAACTAGCATTAAACTTTTCAAATTTACACAAGATGGTAATTCCAAAAAGTCTCCTGTTCTAGGTGAGGAAGCAAACTCAGAAATGTTAAGCAATTTGTCCAAAGTTATACAGTAGGGCTCAGCGAAGCTCGAGCTTGAATTTAGATCTGCATTTATCTAAAAACAATATTTTAATTATGGTTTTCCTCCACTAATAGCGATCAAAACTAAGGCACTCACATACTAAGCTATATCCCCAGCCCTTATATTTATTTATTTATTTATTTATTTATTTATTTATTTATTATTTGTAAATGTTGAGCCACAGTCTAGCTAATTTGATCAGATGGACCTTCCACTCGTGCTTCTCTTGCCTCAGCCTCCCAAGCAGATGAGATTACAGGTGTGTTTGCCACCTTGCCCAGCCTTAAAGACAATTAACATCTCTGTACTGAACTCAGTCACCACTTGAGTCTATGCAGTTTGGTCAAAGATCCTTTTTCTTTCTAGGTGGTGAAGCAAAGTAACCTCAGAATATTTGGCTTCTACCCATAAGTGCCCTTTCTTTAAAGTAGAATTTTAAATAGTATGAATATACATTCTGATCCCTCATGTCTATATGAGAGACGCTCACAGAACAGTCCTTTGTAGCCATTTGAAGAAAGTAGAGCTATTTTGTAGTTTTAGGGCTCAAAATGTCTTAAAATTGATGAAGTATAATGACACACGGTTAGATGAAGAAGCTGAGAATAGTTTTCTTTTCTTATTCTCAGAACTGAAAAATTTAAAAACATCTGATGTGTACCAGTCTCTGACAAAGTATGGTACATATTTTATGTCAAAAATTAAAAAAAAAATCTCTGCCTGGGATGTTTTAATGTTATAACAATTCTTTTAAATATTAAGTCAATAATATGCTCTTACTAAAACAAACTCTGAATCACTCATTTTATTTAGGTACACACAGAAAAGAATGAAGAAAAATATAATGAGCTTATTTTTAATGTATGTAGAAGATAAGTTGGAAGAAAAGAAGGATAGAAGTTGCCTCTTTAATGTTCAATTGATCCTCATCTTTGAAAAGGTTAAAAGATGACCTGCTCATATTAGGTGACTTTAAGAATTATTTTTAAAATTTACTTATATTTCATGCTGCAAATACTACTTAGCAAAAGTGTTATCAGATAATGTAATACTTCAGAGCTTGCAAGCAGGAAGATACTACCACCTCTAGGCTTAAAGAAATAAAGGAATAATGACTATCAGAATTAAAACTGAGTAAAGAAGATGGGAAGAAGGTCACCTGCAGAAACTCTGGCCAAAAGTAGAAGGAAATTGCCAGATCAAAGCATTATAGCAGAAGAAGCATAGGGAAAATAAGACCCTCAACTCCATTCTCCTATTTGCCCTTCATACGCTGTGGGATTTCCTCCCAATATTTCCCTTTTGTCTAACCCAGCCACAATAGGGTATAGTAGGAGGTCCTACAACATGGCATTCAGGTCAGCTTCTGGGTATGGAACAAGGTAAACAGGAGTATAGTGTGATGAGAGGGCTGAATGGAAGAAATACTATGCAATGAATAAGGCATTTACCTACATAGAATTTAATTTGCTATACATGCAGGCAGGCAGTATTTTCTTGCTTATTTGCTGTCCCCATCTAAATTTCTCAGTACATATAAGGAACTAGAGTAACAAAAAGGCAAAATAAAATGTGTTTTTCTCATAATTAGGTTGCCAACTTTTCATGCTAAGATCATGGGTGTTGACTCAAACTCACTCAACCATATTTGAAGACACAAAGTCCTTCTTGTGGAGACCAAAATATATTATATATTATAATATTGATATATACTATAGTATATATTATATTATGTGCATCATATTATATGCATACTAGCACCATTATATATTACTAGCACACACACACACACACACATATATATATATATGTGTGTGTGTGTGTGTGTATATATATATATATATCGATATTTTTAAAATATTGAATAATTACACAAATAAGGAATGAATGGACAAATTAATGAATATATGGATGAACAGATGGACAAATAAATTAATGAATAAATAGGTGCATCATTTATTTGTTCAGCTTCCAAAAGCAAAGACAATATTCTGCTGATTTTTAAAAAATAATTTATGACCTTAACTGCCTATTAAGGTGAAAGGTGTAGATCTTAGGAAATAACCATCCTCATCTGTGCAGTTTTTATTTCTCTTTCTAAATGGTTAAATGCCATATTATTTTCTTGAAGTTTTCTCTATATTTGTTTTAATGTCTTTAGGTACTTACTTTTTAAAGATAAAATTCTCTCAATCTAACTAACTCGAGGTTGCTTTCAATTATTGCCATCAACTTCCAATGAGACAAGAACAATTATTTCCCTGACTTTTACATATTCTAGCCAATGAAGTTTTGTGTTGAGGGTAGTTACTGGTCATCATTATTATTGTTGTTGATTACCTGAATATTATTGTTATTAAATTATAGGTCAAGTGAAATGTAAGTTAAAATACTTCTTTAAGGAAAAAGTTTTTAAAATATGGATTTATGTATAAAAATAATTCTTTCTGCACTAGTATGCACCATTGTTTTTACTGGGATAAACCACTACTGAAAGAAAATTACTATGAAGCTCCATAGAATAGCAATTAAAATAAGAAAAATCTAGATTTAGTGTCTCTGCATGTGGATATAAATAGCTATGTGACTTACTATTTCTTCCCCAAGTTTTCTCAGACATAAACTAAAAAAAATGATAGCTACACATAAAAATTAAATGAGTTTAAGTACATTGCTAAAAGGTGTTGAGAAGTTTCCTAGTCACAATTACTGTATAATTGTGATTATTACTGACATTAGTTCGTTATTTTGTTAAATTCACAATGTCCAAGTGGCATTCATAAAATTTTCAATTTTGTTAGTGTTCGAATACCTATGTCTGTCTCAATAATCTATATGGGGAAGGGGTGGAGTAAGCCTGGGGGAAGTTCACAAGTGCTGTGCACATGTATGTCACTGTCACTATGATCTACATTATGATATGAGAAAATAATACACAAATAAAAGTATAAAATAGAAGTTTATACTTTTAACTTCTTTTTTTTAATCCTTGAAAATATTAAGCGTGCTATGCCCTGTTCCATGAAAACCAGTATGTTCTTCCCTTCCAAAAATATCAAGTCTCTTATAATCTCAAAGAGAAGATGTGGCACGAGCATTATACATAGAACACTTCACATTAAAGACAGTACTTGGAAAATGAAGAGCATATGCTATTTCAAACCATTATAAAATATGGTTCATAAATCATTAATTAATTACATTTCACTCTATAATAACTGATGTCTGTTGCATAATGTTCCTTCTGTAACTTTTGTTTGAATATTATAAATGTAGTTTTGCAATTCAGTGATATTTAATTTTAACATTTTAATGTTTATGTAAGTAAAAATAAACTTCCCTTTCGTATGTTCATCCCACATCTCTGAATTAATTTTAATTTTTTTCTAGCTTATATAAAACATGCTCAGTATTATTATTACAAGAGTTATATTAACAGAGGAAGAATCTGATTCTCAAATATATTTGGTGACTATACCTTATTAGATCCTCAATAAATGAATCCATGCAATTAGCCTGTAGTTCAATTTAACAAACTTCTTTCTGAGACACAACCCTCTATGAGCTTCCCCTTTGTGAGTTTCATGCAAATACTTAGTAAGACATAGTTTCAAAATAAAGAATAAAAAATAGCAATAGGTTTGTGGCTCAGAGATAGAATGCCCCAGGATTCAATCCCCAGTATCACAAAAAAAAAAAAATGCAATCAACTTTGTCAATCCATATACATACCCTTCATTTTTATACAAAACATAGTATATTATTGCTTAGTCTACCATATTTCATTTAAATGATGAAAATTTGAAAATAATCTGTTTCATTAATAGACACCAATTTCAAGAAATACCACAGCCAATATCCTTACACTTTATCTGTCAGAGCTAAACAAAAACAAGTGTGGGATAATTTTATATTTCCCAACTTGCTAATGCAAAGGTTGTGAGCACTTAAAGTCTGGTAGATATTCCTCAAAATTTTTTGAAAAAGATTCAGTAGTGATATAATACAAGTGACAATATAGTTAGAATTTATACTTTAGCTTAAATACTTCAATACTAAGTATTAAAGTGTAATTTTCAACTTACTATATTAATTGGTATGATTTTATATGTAGATTTCTAAAAAATTCATTGAAATACTAATTCAATAATTTCATCAAAGAGTAACTTTTCAATTATTATAAAAAATTCTTAATTTTTCCCCTCTATCAGACTTTGAAACTACTTGTGAGGAGAAGAATCCTGAGCTGTTCCATTGATCTGCTTGTCTAGTCTGTAATTTTTCTCACTACAAAAGCAAGAAGCAAATATCACTTAAACACCCCTTTTCAAATAAAACAGCATAAAGTGGAAACAAATGAACTTTCCTCTCAGACAAATGCAAGCTGTCCGCCCAGAATATGACCTTTCCTCTGAACTTTCATCTCACGATATCCCAGAGGGTGACATAAGAAACAGTCAGAATTCTGAAGGAGAGTGGTGAAAATCGAGGGTCGTGTTCACATCCAAGCCAGAAAGACAAGAGACAGCCTTTTTACAACTATAAAATACCAGCTTCTCGAAAGACATTAAATTACACGAATGGAAAACACCATGTCTGGAAGCTGTATTGTGATCCAGCTGTATCACAACGCTCTCTTATGCTTAGTGCCAAAGAGCTTAATGTATGTCCCTTATCATACATCAGGACATTTCAGAAATAAAGTCACCACATATTAGTTTTGCTTAGGAGTTGCTTTGACTCTATGATCTCTTGTATTCCTAACATTACCTGCTGAATTATACTAACTACATATCCATTTAAAAAGAGAAAAAAAAAACCCTGCCATTTAATGATGCAGACTATCACTGTCGGTTACAGTTAATTATATTTTATTTCTCATATATTTTTGTCTTCTTCAAATTTGAAAGAAAAATTATAAATGTGCTGTAGGCTTTTTTTGGAAAAATAAACAATTTCTAATTTGACTGTGATTCTGAGTGACATTCATTAAGCCAAGTTATAAATAAAAAGGAAGACAGCAGTCTGACTTCTGTACCCTGGCTTTGGGGAAGGACATAGAGAAACCCAAATCAGATGGCTATTATGGGCTACTGTAGGAAAATTAGCCTAATGCCCTTTTTATCTTGGACCAATTTTTATTGGTTTTACATTTCTCTTTTCCCTGGACTTAAGTAACATAATGAACAATTTGAAGAACTGAAGTGGAGGAAGTCCTTGGGTCAGAGTCGAGAACAAGAGACAAAATCAAGCCCAGAGGAGGCATCTTACATTTCTCCACTACATGAGACCAGCCACCAATGACACACATGATCATGAGCAAGGTAAAAATCGACAGAACCACCTTACAGATCAAATATCTTTGTAGGGCTTCTTCAGCTTTAATATCCCTGATCAAACTGAAGTAAGAGTGTCAACGGTTATCAGGTCTCAGCTTCTTGGTATAAATACCCTGTCGGCTATGGCTGCAACCCCTTTGAGACATGCTTTTCCCAGCCTCGTAGCTGCCTTCCTACACATTCTGACACAACTGTCAGCCAAGAGTCAGAAGAGGAAGAGACACATGTGGAAGAAATAAAAATAGTGGTGCTATTTTATGGTTCTGAGGTCGGTAGTTGTTTATTCTGTAAGGAACTATGCTAAACAGCTCACTGCTATAATCTGTTAACTTACTGATAATGACCCTGCCCTAAATCCAGCCCCACCACTTAGTGGATATATATTCTACAGGTCAGATTCAGTCCTCTCTTCCTGTAAAGTGGAGTTGAAACACTTAACCAATTTGGAACCGTGGTCTGAACTTTAAGAGGAAATAACTGTACAAAGAGTTGATATTTAACGAGCTTTCAACATTCCGGACAATATGAAAATGGCGTTTATCATATTAATAATTACTTTGTGAGATATCATCTACTTCAATTTGTAAGTGGAGACACAGATGCTCAAGAAGTTTCAAATGACTTAGCCTGGGCTGCAGTGAAAATAAATGATTAAAATGGCATAGTGGTCCACCCCAACATTAATCTCAAAGCCACAGCCCTAATCTTGGGCAAGATGGATTATTAATATACTTTTATTGGTGCATTGTGATCACATATTATAATAAAGTTCACCTGATAGAAACATACATCGATGAGGCACTTGGTGATATTCCCCTAGGCTCCCATCCCACTATCTCCCCTTTCCTGTACATGATATTGAAATTGGCATTGATAACTTCATATATACATACATATATATATATATATATACACACACACACATAATTATTTAAATTCTTCTTCCCTTCATCAAGTTTTCTTCCCTCTCTCATCCCTTCCTTGGATCCCATCCATTGCTCCACTGGAGTTTCTCTTGTATCCCAGCTTCTCCCTAAGTTCCACAATTGAGAGAAAACATATTTCCCTTCTCTTTATGTGACGGGCTGATCTCACTTAGCATATTATGCTAAATGAGAACAAGATGTTTTATCTACTCAACTTCTAGGATGTTTCCTTGATTGTTCTAATAATCATTATATGCACCTTTGGGATGATAGTTCCGTATTAATATCTTTTAATTGTCATTTAACAGAAAGAAAAAGTAATATTATTGTGCTTCTTCCCCAAAACATTCTTTTGAAATTTTCTCTTTTTAAGATTTAAAAAATATTATGTACTTTTCTCTCATCACTAATTATATTAATAGCTATGGAGAAACAGCATTAATAGATATGTGAAAACAATGTGATGGCTTCATGTAGTATTCATATACTAATGGATGTGCCAAGCTATTATTGTCATTCAAATTAATAGGATATTCTGTCTGTAATGGCTTTGAGTGTTCATCTCCTTGAGAAATTTTATAACCCTTGATGTTGTTTTGATATAAGCCTTTTCTGTTGATTTGATAGTTCACAATGAAAAGAGAAATACCATCTGACTAATGTGTTTAAAGGATAGTAGTCATTTTATTTTTTTAAGTCAAAGTTTGGAGTAGCTGTGCTTGCTGACTTGACACTAAAAAAAAATCAACTACTATTTAATTAGTAAGTGTGTTGTGATTTGGAAACAGCTTAGCTAAGAACTAAAGTAAATGTTGAAATTAATGATCTAGTTTTACTTTTTTAGGTAAAATAAGTATTGCAGAGTTTTGGAAGAAGAAAAAGAGATATAGATACAGGCACCAAAAGAAGCAGAGAGAAAAAAGATGTTACTTAATTGATACAGTTTATTCTTTTCTAATATTTATTATCTAATCCTAGAAGTATGAGAATGTTTTAGTCCCAATGCTGCCATATATTAAAATATGCTAGTAGACTTATTTTCTTGTTTAACTCCTACCAACAATGTTGCACATTGATAATTATAAATATACAATTTTAAATACAATGGAATATTAACCAAAATAATATGAATAGTATATTTTTCTTCTCTTCCCCTTTCTCTGCCTTTTATCTTTATTTCTCTTTTTATCACTGTCTCTATTTTTTACTTCATGACTGTATCACTTTCATTTCTGAAGAAAAATGTAGATCTAAGCTAATGTTATAAATCCAAAATATCAAAAACATACAATTACTAACTACATTATTGCTTTAGAACATCAATGTCAACTATTTATACAGATCCTGAAATAACATTGAGTAACATTTTATAGGAAAAATCAAACCTGTTAGAAATATCTTTCTAAGCCACTTAAACTTATGTATAAAACAATTTACTTATTCATTTAACTTGCAATAACTTTCTCATTGATATATTTGTCCATTTTCAGTTGCTATAACAAAACATCTGAGATATATATGAACACTCTATTTAACAGTTTGAGGTAGAGCAGCCTCATCAGTTTAGACTCAGGTGACGGTTTTCTGGCTCTACCAGACATGGCAAGTAACATCATAATAGGAGCAGGTGCAAGAGGGAGGAAGAACTTACATTGCAAGAGAGAGAGAGAGCAAGAGAGGTTTAGGGTCAAGCTTGATCTTTATATAACAGCTACATTTTGTGATAACTAACAATAACACGAGTAATTTCTTTAGAGGGTGTAATAACATTGATCTAATCATCTTCCATAGGTCCCAACTCTTAATGGTTTTATGACCTCCACATTTTCATACTAAGAATCAAGCTTCCAGTATATATAACCATTGGGAATCACACTCAAACCATGTCCAAACCTTAGCATAACACTAGCAGTTTTATAAAATAGCATAGCTTGAATATTAAAAACTCATATCCATTAAAAATCTTCTTAAGACATCATTTTAAAAAAAGTCACTAAATATAAAAATATTTTCCTTAACATATGAAATTTGTTAAAGTTAATGTTATTGTGATAAAAATGTATTAGATACTCTTTATGCAGGTTGGAAATATGTACCTCTTCCTCCCTTGCTGAGTCAGGTCCATCTCCAAACAATTTAAGCTTAATCAAAAT
Source organism: Muscardinus avellanarius (assembly GCF_963383645.1). Classification (NCBI taxonomy): domain Eukaryota; kingdom Metazoa; phylum Chordata; class Mammalia; order Rodentia; family Gliridae; genus Muscardinus; species Muscardinus avellanarius. The sequence goes on from NC_137796.1 coordinate 24,632,438, forward strand.
ATTTTAAGGTATTCCACTATGTTAGGTTTCTGTCACTTGGCAAAAACACCTGAGATAAACAACTTAGGGAGAAAATATTTACTTTGGCTTATGATTTCAGAGACTCCTGTCTGTCGTCTCTTGACCAGATTACTTTGGGCCTAGGGCAGGGAGTACATCATGGTAGAAGTACTTGTTGGAAGAAGCTACTCATCTTGTGGCAGCTAGAAAGTAAAAATTTAAAAAACAGAAGGAGACAAGGTCCCAATATCCCGCTTAAGTTCACATTGCCAGTAAGCTAAACTTCAGTAGGCTCCAATGCCTACAATTTCCACTCTTTCCCAGTAGCACCAAGCCCTTAGCACCTTGCTTTGGAGAGATATTTAAGATTTAAATCATAAAGCTACCATATCTAAAACAAACTTTAGAGACTACCTTAGTTGTCATGGGTTATTGCCATATCCAGTTACTCTACATTGGCTCTCTTAAACAACAGACATTTATTTCTCACAGTAATGGGATATGGCAATTCTGTTATAAGATGCTAGAAAATTCAGTTCTCGGTGAGAGCCTTCTTGCTGGCTTACAGATGGCTAAGTTCTCATTGTGTCTTTACATGGAGGAGAAATGGTCTGGTATTTCTTCCTCTTCTTATAATCAAATTCCATGATAGGGTAGCCACCTTTATGAACTCATCTGAACCTAATCGTTTCTAAAAAGTCATACCTCTTAATACCCTCACATCCAAGGTGAGAAGTTCAACACATTGATTCAGAGGCTACAAAATATGACAGAGAAGCCTCACATTAACTAGATATATAATTGCAGCAATGGAAAATGAGGGATTTTAATATCTTGAGGGTGGCATGCATGCATTGAATTCACTACTCTGGATTTTGTCTGAAGTAGTACCTAATCAAATATTGAGTTAAAACTGAAGAAGAGAGTATCTATGTCTGCTGTAACACAGACACATGAAAAGGGCTCCATGTTTTCAGGACTTTTCCAAGAAGTAGGTGATTAGCTCAGACATTGTGTCCTATAACTAGAAATTCTTTGGCAATACAAAGTTAGTATTTTAATTGCCAATGTCTGATTATTTACTGACACATGGTTACATGCAGGGGACACCGATATAAATACCTAAAGCTTTATTTTCCTTTAAAAACCAACAATTTATAAGCACTATGGTCTTTAAATTAAGCATGGACACCCTAAAATTGTGTCCCAAGCTCTGGAAAAAATAAATTCTGACACTACCCTTATACTTACCTGTCTTGACCTTGAGCATTGAACCAATCATAAAAGAGGATGCATGCAAGATTGACAGAGGGCATTTGTTATCCAAGAATCTACATAATAGCTTTGAAAAAGCCGATAGGACAAAACAATCAATGAAGCAACAGAGATTATTATCAATGAGAAATCATCATCATTCCTTTAAGTTGGGAGGAAAATAAAAAGAAATGGATTTACCAGACATAAGTAGCTGATGCCACTTGGCACCAATGAGACAGTGGAGGAATGTAGTATAAATATTTAATGGAACAAATGAAAAGGGTTGCAGCCACTCTTGAAAATGCTGGTATAGGAGATGCTTTTTCTTGTGCCCAATGCATCAATCTCTTGTCGATGACTTCTTCTTTAAAATTAAGTGGAATCAAGTTTGTAAAGATATTTAGGAAATGTATTTAGAACAACCTGCCTCCACCCCAGAAAAAAAATGTGAAAATTGTCAAAGGGCAAAATGTAGACAAGTTATTTATGATCCCTGAATTCTAAAAAAAGGCCATCTAATGGCTTCTACTAATACTTAAAGTAAAACCCTTTTCCTGGAGTATATTTCTCTCACCCTGCTTGGTTGATTCCTTCTTGCCATTCAGTTCTTTATTTAAATAATATCCCCTCCTAGAGTACTTCTTGAACCACCTGGTCTAAATCAGTCCTCCTGTATGCATACATAAAATTATCAGTGCCACTTCCAATATCCTGTACAGCAAAGGAGAGGGAGTGTTGGATGGAGATGGGGGAAGTTCAACAAGTGCTGTGTGTGTCCCTCTCACTCTGAGCTTCATTATGATGTGAAGCTACAAAGCACCAAAAAAATTATATTAAATAAATAAATCATCATTGTCCTATGCACTCAGTCACCCTTGATCACTTCAGCATATTTAAATAATTTGCATAGCTCTTTACCTGTATGATAACAAACACCGAATTATGAAGTGATATTTAAGCATTTAAAAGCAAAAAAGTGTCCCTAAATATAATATAAATTCCATGAAAACACAAACCTCACATTTTATAATTGAAGAATGCCTCTCAAAGAGTTGTTTCTCAAATATATATTTAATAACTGGATGAAAAAATGGTGCTATAAGACATAATGATCCTGCTTTGAAGATGAGAATATTGATGCCCAGAAAAATTCAAACAAAATTAATATGCCAGCTTATATAGTTGGTGTTTACCAAGACAAGAATCTAGCATCAATAATTATACAGTAAGAAAGATTTTTATTCCCTATTAATGCAAAGAAAAAAGAAAAGTAGACATATATATAAATATATATAATATATAATCTATATTTATATATAATATATAATTTATATTTATATATAATGTATATATATAATTTATATTATATATATATTATATATGTGTATATGTATATTCATTTTGCTTTCCAGAGGAGTAGTGGAAAAACATCTATAAATGTTTGAGAAATTCCTCAATAAAAATATATTCTATAACAATACTTCAAAGGAGCATTCAATTATTTAATTATAGATTTATTTATCGAAATTTTTGTTTGGTTCATCTTATCATTAAGATTTACTAGAATTATAGCAATCGTTATGATTTATTAATGATAGAGATTTATTTACTTATGTTTGTTGTTTTCATTGTAAGTAGATTCGCAGAATTATGCATGGTATTCTTTAAATATTTAACCATTGTCAGGGTGAAAAATTTCTTATAGTTACCTAAATATGAAACCCTATTATTCTTTTATATTCCCACTTTTTATCATTTGCTTTCCTTCTTTCATTATTTTCCTTAAGTTTTCTCACAGAACAAAATTTTATTAGTATTATTTTTCATTAAAGTGCATATTATTTTAATTTAAAAAGTAGTATATAGTGCTTTCATATTTAAAATTATGAGAAACAAGCCAGGCATGGTGGTGAACACTTGTAATCCCAGGGCTTGGGAGGCTGAGACAGGAGGATCACACAGGTTTGAAGCCAGCCTCAGCTACTTCATGAGGCTCTCAGCAACTTAGTTAGACCCTGTTTCCAAATAAAATATAAAATAGGTCTGAGGTATATCCCAGAGGTAGAAAAGCCCCTGGGTTCCATCCCAGTACCACACACACAAAAAAAAAAAAAAAAAAAATTGGGAAACACAGAACATATCTGTTGAGAATTTAGGCCATGAATTCACATAAAGTGGGTTAGAATTTTAGTCATAACCTTGCCTAGATTAACTTCCTGATATCTACTTGTATTGTGGCACTGATATGAAGATGAACTGAAAGGAAACTAAAATTAAATTAAAAATTCTAATAACAGATTATAAAATAACCAGTAGTGCTCTTTGCTTTATTGGTAGCCATATTTTCTAGGCCTGTCCAATAATAATGCCCTGTAGTCTCACAAACCTTCTTGGTATTCTTACTATCAAGTTTGATTGAGACCCAGAATATTTGTATTTTTTAAAATATCATTCCCTTTTTATATACTTGGGCATCTTATTCTGTCACTCTCTTAAAGTTTTTGCTAAAATCTATTTTTGATCAATTAAATGATTTATAGATACTCTTGCCATGGTCAACTCAGTATTTTTGAAAAACAGTAAAACATATCTAAGCTATATGAATATTAATATGAAAAACCATGATAAACCATTAAAATATTTTTAAATTCTGAGGGTAAAAATATGTATAAAATGGCAATCTTCTTTTCTTCCACCCACTTTTGTTCTCTATTTTAAAAAGTATAATTATCAATATTAATAGCTTATAAACATATCAAAATATCTCTAGAGGAGTTAAAAACAATAATATTTTGATTAGTTTTAGGGAACGGTAGGTCTCAGGCAGAGGAAGATATGGATTAAACATTTAGCTGCATAAATATGTATGTATTTATGCAAAAATAATCATGATTTATATATTTAAAATAAAATACCACCTTAAGTATTTTTATTATCTTCCTGAATAAAATAGTATGTTTCTAGCTTATTTTCAATGTTTCATTTTTTTTGTCACAAAATTGATTGCATTTTATAGAAAATGAACAAACAACAAAATAATTGTTACTTTAAACTGGTGTGTGGACATCAGAAAGACCAAGTTTTTGTCTTCCCCACATTTCAAACAATTTCTAAAACATTTTAAAGGGTAGATTTAAAAATAGTTGAATAAAAAATGAAGTATAAATTATTATTGATACATAATTCACTGGGTTTCCATAAATATTAAATGAGCTCACATATATGAAATTGCCTGACATAAAATAGATGTTTGATGAATGTTAAGGATTATTTTTCCTCCTGTAGTGCACACGTGGGCTCTCCTGTGACAGCAAGAACAGTCATCAATTTTGTGTCTCATAGACATAAAGGTAAAATAGTCCCAAGAATTTCAAGTCAGGTTGCATCTTGCAGGGCTAATCTTTGGATATCTAATAAGTCACCTTTCTTTACTTACAAATATATCCTACCTTAGCCTACCACTATTTTGCAAAAAGTATATTTCTAGAATGTATGGGCTATGTAAACTCTTTTTTGGTTTAGATTTTGAATTCTGGCAAAAATATCTATAGAAGGTAAATTCCAAAGATGATCACCCATGATTTTCAAATCCATATATGGGCATGTCGTTTCTCCCATAAGAAATGGGCTCTGTTTCTGAGCTTATAATGTGTTTGGTGAATAGAATACTACCAAAGTGACATACTTTCAGCTCACCATCAGCACCAGTGCACCAGACAATCCACTTTAAATGTCATGGCCACTATTGAGCTCATGCCTGAGTGAAGCCACACTAGAAATCTCAGGTCAGCTGTTAGTGAAACAGAGTTGCTAAGCTGAATTCAATCAACTTAAAACATTGTGAGAAATTATTAATAAAAACCCTTGTTTTAGATCCCTAACGATGGTTTATTATACCACAATAGGTAACTAAGACAGTGGGACTGTTCATGATCTTAGGGTATAACTGAGTCAGATACAGGATGAAGGTGAGTTTGAGTGTAGAAATATTTCAGGTAGGAAAGCGGGAACTCTTTCTTTGCATCATAAGGACTCCTTTTGTTTAGGGAGTACAATCCTCAGAGGGTATATAATGTAAAGAATATTCACTTTTGAAGTTGAACTAATATACTTCTAGTGTCATCTTCCCTTTCTTCAAAATACACACTTTATTAAGGTCTTATTTGACATCTGCATTATGAAAATTAAATGATAAAATCTGAATGACCTTTATTATTTTTGCATTGAGCTCCTCTCATCCGCTTATCTGAGTTCTTCAAAAGGTCATCACCAGTTGTTCTTTGGGATCAGTTAATAATGTATTAATATTTGTTTTGTAGGTCAAAAATTATCCACAAATCAAAACACATAAACATTATTAAAATAGTTTACAACTATTTGAAGCAACTTGAGTGGGAACTGTTGAGCTATTTTTATATATTGCCTGGTAGTAATGACATGAGGTTAATAATATGAATATAAAATGCTACTTTTTTCTGTACAAGCCACAGTAGGTAATGTGATATAGTATGCAGTAGTAGTAACAGAAGCAACAATGGACTATGGCTTAGACTGCCTGGACTTGAGTGAAACTTCTAACATTGATTGTAGGACTGCAAACAAACTCCTGGACCTTTCAAGTTCAAGTTTCTTATCTATAAGTGGGAATAAATCTCCTTTCCTAGCCTGACAATTATGCTGCTGTGAAAAATCAATTACCAGACTGTTCAAAATGTTTGTGAAGTTAAGAGTTATTTATTTCAAATTTTTCTAGCCGGGCGTGGGGGCGGACGCTTGTAATCCCCGCGCTTGGGAGGCGGAGACAGGAGTATCGCACAGGCGGAGACAGGAGGATCGCGCAGCTGGCTTAAGAGACCCTGTTTCCAAATAAAAAAATATAAAAATAGGTCTGGGAGTGTAGCCCAGAGGTAGAAAGGTTTCCAGGAACCCCAGTACCACACACACAAAAAACTTTCTGAAGCCTAATAAATATTACTTTTTCAATTAAAGTTATCCTAATTAATCGTTTAAATAAAAAGCATGGTGTGTGTGTGTGTGTGTGTGCGTGTGTGTGTGTGTGTGTGTGTGTGATATGTGTGTGTGTGTGTGTGTGTGTGTGTGTGTGTGAGAGATGTGGGGGGGGGGCTGGGAAGAGATTGAATTCAACCTATCACCACTAGCTAGAACTTGGATTGTCATTCCTTTACTGAGTGACAATTTTCTCAATTGAAATACAGGATAATCTTACAAATGTGGTTAAATTATCTGGTGAAAAGTATCATGTAGGATATTCGCCATTTTCTACTAATTATACAAAGTTTCTTCTGTATACTTTTGTTCAAGTCTTTTTTTTTTTTCCTAGAAGTTTATTTCTACAAACAGGATAGTCTTGGCCATTCATGACATTCAGCTTCTTGTTAAAGTCAATAATGGTAAACATCTGCAGAAGATGGTCGACCAGTAGGACAGAGAGAGCAGGTTGTCAGCATTCTTATGGCTGTATTCCCCAAAAAAGTGACCACCACAACTTACAGTAAGGAAATCGTATTTTCTCAGAGTTCTGGTGATTTCAGGTGTTCAGTTCATTTTAGTCCCAGTGAAGCCTGCAGAGATCAGAGCATGGTGTCCGGGGGCAAAGAGAGGAAGATAGCAAATGCTTATTTCTCATATGATGAAGGCCTGAAGCAAGACAGAAAAAGCAAGGCAGCAAACAAGATAAAGGATGCAAGAACACAAGTACATTCCCTAAAGCCACACTTCCAGGGACCCACCTGCTTCAGCCACACTTCACCTTCCTAGGTTAACACCCAGTACACCCATTACAATGGATTCATCTACTGATGAGATGACAACATTGTGACTTAATTATATGGACTGTAAGCATTAACACATGAGTTCTCCAGGGGATATTCTGTATTCAAACCATGACATGTGTCATTTTTTCACCCACAATGTTTGCATTGCTTTGAGTTTAAGGCACCTGATAGGTCTCTCTTCTCCCATCTCTCCAGCAACTACTGGCCTCCAGCACCTGTCATCTCTGTCCTTTAGTCTTGAGGTGCTGAGGACTTCTAACTAGGAGAGTGCTTCATCTTAACTTGTTTCTTCACACATTTACATTTCTCCCACTTCTCTAAATAATTCTTTTATTTTTAGGTAAAGTCATGTGTGTGTTTCATCTGTTTTATGAACAGTTCTTTTAAAGCTTTCAGTCTACTAGCTCCTGCCATATATTAATCTTTGAAAAGAGTTATCACCATTATAATGATGTTCCCTTAAAAAATGCTGGACACTTATTAACACACACTTGTATATTTTTAATTTTCTAATGTACATGTTGTTTGTGTTGGGGATTGGGGTACATCAAATATCTGAAAAATTTGAAAAGAAAAAACAGTCATATTCATGTAACCCAACCATATCAGGAAGAAATAAGAACATTCGTCTTCAAAGAAAAATGTAGAGAGGTTGATCTTATGACAACTCCAGTGATTTTTATGAATGATTTGTAGGTAGAAATGTAATAAAATATACTAATATGACACTTTGAACAAAATTCACCTCCCCAATTCATTCATATCAATTTAGTATCTAAAGAGGTATAATATGAACCAATGTCTGTCTGTTTATTTTGGGGACTAAAATGAATTATCTGTAGGAATTAGCTCTACATGCTGTTCTTTGATCCTATAGCTATATTAAAGTTCTTTACATTCTTTGAACTTTCTTTAGCTTGGCCTAAGTCATGCTAAGTAGTTTATTGAAAGAGTAATTTTCTTCATAATATTTTACATTTACCAGGTAGAAAGAAAAATTTAGTATATATATAATATATATATATACATATATATTATATATATAAATATATAAATATACATATATTTATATATATAAATATATAAATATACATATATTTATTTATTCATAATAGAGAATAGATAGAACATGTTATAATATATTTTAAACTTATATATCTATATAAATATCTACATGTCTTTATATTTATAAAACTATATATATACAAAGTGTTATTTATAAAATTATACATACATATATGTGTATGTATATACATATATACAGAGAGGGAGAAAGTAATTGGCTTTTATTTATATGTAGTTTATTAGAGAGATCTATAGATAGATTAATAGATCATAAACAGACAGCTGGCTAGGTAGGTAACATTATAGCAATGTCTTTTCTCTGAATATCTTAAATATATTTAAATCCAAATGATTTATATTGCAATCCTATTAAGCAAAAATAAATAAACCTCCTATCTCTGTCTCAAGTTTTCCAGGCCACCATACTGCTGTTGCCATGGGCTATTCAATCAATGTTCCTTTAGATGATATAATTTTCACTATCTTCACCCCATCCTCCAATCTTCCCCCAAAGGTCCATTAAGCATCATCCCAAACACTTTGTTGTGATCCACCTATATCTTGGCTCTTTTCTTTTTGTTTGCATCTGAAATGGAACAGACGTCTTGTTTACCAGAGACCAAAGGAAAGTGAATTCACTTATTGATTGACATTATCAAGAAGGCAGACAGACACGGTAGCAGGTAAAATTGCTTTTTTGTGTGTTCTTGTCTGCCAAACTTTAACAGAGCAAGTGCTATGCTTTTGCCAGGCATGGTTACTATACAATCAGGTAATGGCTCTTAAAAACACTGCAAATGTTAATGGTGTTAGATCAATAATATTACTACCGCAGGTAAAACGCTACTACATATATTATTAAGATATTGCTCAAAATGGAATGACTTAAAGGACTTTGAGAATGTATTAATAATTGCAGTATCATTAGTACAATAAAATGCTAATGGAATTTTTGTCATACAACATGCTGTGCATATATTTTCTGCAAGATTTCAGAGTGGCTTTGCATTAATGCATGATACAGATCCCAATTATTCCATCACATTCTCATCTCCCTTCTAAAGAGGAGCCAATTCGAAAGGCAAAAGATGCTATTATTTCTCAACTCATACATTTTCTCTCCCAAATATCTTATGAAATTAAAGTTAAGCAAAATCATAAGCACTTCTGATATACTTTTTATTTTTCTGAATATTTAATATGGACAGTAGGTAACATTGGTCTTTATATTTTCTTCTGAACGGGTTGTAATATCAAATGCTAGTAACAAAGAGTATTGAAGATGGCCACAGCTTTTATTTGCTAGATTATCTCAAAGATAAGTGAATATATTCTTTCAATGAAATTAGTAAAACATAGACTGCTTCAATGTATTAAACAAATGTTCTTTAAAGGATATTGTTTAAATTAACTCCCACATATTCTACTTAACACAGACATTAGTAGATGAGAAGTTAGACAAATAGAGGCCCAGAAAAATATGAGAGAAAAGATTATGGATTCATATTTCTGTAGCTCTTTTCCCCCATTATCTGTATATCTCCATTTTTAAATGTCTATTGGAATCTATCTTATTAAAGAGAAAGGGACATAAAAAAGAAAAAGGAGAAATAAAGGACAAAAAATGAAGAAAGAAAGAAAAAATAATTAAGGAGAAAAAATAAATAAAAAAGAGAAGAAAAAGAAAAGAGTCAGACATGAAGTTTAAATAAAAGAAAAAAAAATCATTTACCTACCAATATGGAATAACATACCAGATATGGGTGAAACAGGCTTGTGGGCATTTAGGAAGAACCTTTTCACCCTAACTTATATTCAATTCTATTTCTATCTCAAGCAACTTGAGCACAGTATTCCTGGTATCAATTTTAGCTTGTTCAAAATACAGCTGTCTAATTGCTAACTGAAAGGGGAAAATATTTGTTTCCTCAAATTTCTGATGATCTTCATTGGTTTCTAATCCTGTCACATCTTTATTTAAAAAGAGCATCCCTTTTGTCTTTTCTAGTAACTAGATAAATGTCTTTTTTTAAGTCTTATTTTCTCAGTATTCCAAATTTTGGGGGTTTATAAGGCAAACAAAAATACACTGCTGGCTAGTAAAAAATGGAAGATGATTTTTCACAATTTCAGAGATCTCATTTTTTTCTTTATATTTGAAACAGGGTCTCACTAAGTTTACAGAGGGACTCACTAAGTAGCTGAGGCTGGTTGCGAACATGTGAACCTATTGTTTCAGCCTCCCCAGGACTGGGATTACAAGCATGTGCCACCATACCCAATGCTCATTTTATAAAACATCATTGTAGAAGTGTCTCTACTGAAGAAAAGTGAGGTAAGAGCCTGAAAATATGGATTATTCTACTGTACAGGCACAGTCATCATCTTTATTTGTTGCAGGGCTTCTTTAGCTTCTCGGAGCCTGAATTGATAAGTTGATTCATGTGTAGTCCAAACATGTGTAAGTTAAGACCAAGCTAATTACAGATATGGTAAACCTAAAGAAGAGAGAATATACAGTGTTAAGTATGAAGAGAGATGACAGATGGAAATAAAAATTATCAAATTCAAGAAGATGGTGAGAAAAGTTTTGCAAATTCAGAGAGAAAGAGACAGTCCATCAATCAGTAACTTAGGATCAGGCTGAGGACCTGAAATGATGGTGCTGCCAGAACACTATAGATGTTTATATAAATAGACTTTGTGGCTGCTGGAGTCCTCAGAGGCAGGTAAAGATACAGGTGGGGAGCAGATAGGCTTTTCTCATGTCCATTTACATACATAAGTGTTTTCATATCTATGCAACCATGTGAGTCCATATTATATATATTTTTTCTTTTTTCGGTGGTACTGGGTTTCCTGGAAGCCCTTCTACCTCCGGGCTATACTTCCAGACCTATTTTTTATACTTTTTTATTTGGAAACAGGGTCTCCTAAGCCAGCGCGATCCTCCTGTCTCCGCTTCCCAAGCGCGGAGATTACAAGCATGTGCCACCACGCCCGGCCTCCATATTATATTTTAAAAATAGAAAACAACACAATCAAAATGAGAATACGACTGCAGTACTTAGTCATTATCAAAATTGGGAGAAGAATTAATAGAGTAAAAAAGGGTGGGGTTAGGAATGATGGTTTGGATATAGCTGGCACTAACCTGAAGCCACTTACTAGCAAGGAAATAATTATACATAAGGGTTTTTCTTATAAAATAAAGGAAATAGACTAGGCCACTGAAACAAAATTGTATAATGTGAATTATGTTAAAACTTGGATTCCATGTCAAAAATACTTTATTAAACTCTAAACTATTAACCGTTTTAAAATACAGTTCTTGTCGGGTGTGGTAGTGCATGCTTATAATCCCAGTATTTCAGAGGCTGAGACAATAAAATTGCAGGTTGCGGAAAGCTTTTACTTCTTAGTGAGGCCTTCTACAACTTATTGAGACCTTGTTTCAAAATAAAAAATGAAAAACTAAGGCTAGAGGTGTTGCTCAGGGGTAGAATGTCCTTGGGTTCCATCCCCAGTACTGCAAATAAATAAATAACTTAAATACATTTATCGAGTATTAAGAAAGGTTCAACACAAGTATAACAATGGTTCTTAGAGTCTAGGAACTTGGCCAGACTTTAATCCTCACGTTAGGTCTACAGCACAAATTTGGATGAATCACAATTTTACAAGCTGAGGTAAAGCATTTCAGTTCATATTACCTTCTGCCTAGGCATGAACTGAACCCACATATTGATAACACCAAATCCTAAGACCTTTACTAAATTTTGCATGTTCAATACAAAATCTTTCTAATTGATTTAGGAAAATATGACTTGAAGCACTAAGAAGTAGCCAATGTGTAGATTCATTTTATTCATGAAAAAAAACAAAACCTTTATTTGGTTAAAAAATATAACATTGCTTTGTGTTACAATAACTCTACATGATTTAACTTTAATATGTTTTATAAATTAGTATAACATAACTTATTTCTGGAAAGCAGTTCAGAATATTGTCTAGAGAACGAATATCTTTTCTCATCTGTACTCCACTTGGGGCCATTTTGGAACCAATAATGCATTTAAGTGTTTGTAATTATTAAGTGTGTCCAGGGACAATTGCCATTTCCCACAATTGCTCTCTTTATACTCTAAGTGTTGCTATTCTCATTACTTTAATTATTTTCTAACTGATTTCTAAATTTTACCATTAAGTAATTTTATTAATGATTTCATTGTTAACTTCATGATTGTTAAAGTATTTTAAGACAACCTTTTGATTTTGGTAAATTAACCCAGGATTTAAATTTTTGTTAATAATTATGAAATTTGTTCCCAGAATACAAGAACTGCCCCTGGGGAATTTCCCATTATTCTAGAATAGATAACATTGAAAGAACTCTGAGCATTGATCAAGTGGAACTGTTCTCCAGTGATTAAAGCATCAATGAAGATAATTCTCAACTCCTTCTCTGATGAGTAAAAAAAAAAAAAAAGCAAAGTTAATTACAAAGAATGAGCCTAAACATTAATTAGTTTCTCTTTCTGAGTAGGTTTCTATATGGGGGAAAGAGACTAGAAGGCATTGTTTCCTTATAGTTTTTATTGGTGAATTATAACTATAGAATATAACTATATTACATAATACTGAGGTTCAGTGTGATAAATACACCCATGAATGTAGCACTCAGTATCTATTTTCTTCACAGATAGTCTTAGTATCAATACAAATAACTTCATGTGTGAACAAAGGGTTATTTGAATAGTCATCATTATCAAATTTTCTCTTTCTTCGCTTCTCCCCCCTCCCAGCAGCTCCACCTCCCTATTGCATTAATATCTATTTGTAAAAAAACATTGTTTGCATTTTAATATAAATAGCATTTGGGTCTCTTTAGTCTTTATTTCCTAGTTTCTCTATAGCTTCCTCATATGAATGAAAACATATTACCTTTCACTTTCAGTGACTGGCTAATCTCACTGTGCATAATAGTCTTAAATTCTATCCATTTTCCTGAAAATGACATAATCATATTATTTTTGTGTAGAAATCCAGTGTGTATTATACAGTTATTTTGTAATATATTTGTCTGCTAATGGACATATATGCTGGTTTCCTAGTTTGGTTATTGTGAATTAACCTGCTATAAACATGGAAATTTATGTTTCCCTATAATAATCTGATTTCCATATGTTTGGAAAGATCCCCCCCAAATGGCAAGGCTAGGGGTAAGGTAATCCATTTCCAGTCTTTTAAGGAAGCTCCATTCTGATCTAAATAGCAGTTGTACTAATTTGAATCATGCCCATAGTGTATAAGAGGTTTTTTTTTTTCTTTTTCACCACATCCTTGTCAGAATTTGTTGTTATTTGTATTCTTGATGATTGCCATTTAAACTGGAGTTAGTTGAAATCTCATTGTAGTTTTGATTTACATTTTCCTGCTTATTAATGATACTGAAAATTTTTACATATTTATTGTCCATTGGTACTTATTTACTTTTGAGAAGTGTCTCTTTAGTTTACTTGCTAATTTTTTTTCATTGGGTTCCTTTTTTATTTTTAGTGTTGAGGTTTTAAAGCTTTTTATATAATCTAGATATTAATCATCTATCAGAGGAGTACTTGGAGAAAAATTTCTCCCATTTTGCAGGGTTTTTCCTTAGGTTCCTGATAGCTTCATTTGCTGCACAGAAGGTTTTTAATATTTTAAATCCCATTTATTGATCTTTTTCTTTCCTGGGCTTTGGGGATCTTATTAAGAAAGTCATCAGCAGTGTCTATATTTTGGAGAGTTGGTTCTGTGCCCTCTACTTGTAGTTACAGCATCTCTAGTAGATTCTTTATCCATTTTGAGCTGACACTTGTGCAAGGTTAGGGGTTTAGTTTCACTTATCTACATATGGTTAACCAGTTTTTATAGCATCATGTGTTGAAAAGGCTATTTTTTCTCCAGGGTCTGCTTTTGACCCCTTAGTCAAAGATAAGTTGATATAGGTATGAGATTTATTTCTATACCTTCTATTCTGTTCCATCAATCTATGTTTATGTTTTGTTCTAATACCATGCTGCCTTTATTACTAAAGCGTTGTAGTATAGTTGGATGTTGGGTATTATGATGCCTCCAGCATGGTTTTTGATGTTAAGAATTGCTTTGGCTAATCTGAGTCTTTTGTTTTTCCATAGAATTTTAGAGGATTTTAAAATATTTTTGTGAAGAACATTGTTGGCATTTTAATATAAATTGCATTGAGTCTCTTTATTGCTTTTGGTTGTATGGCCATTTTTATGTTTATTCTGTCTATGTTTTCCTCCTTTTCTTTCTTCGGTGTTTTGTAGTTTTTATCATAGAGGTTTTTTACTTCCTTGGTTAGTGTTATAGCTAGGTATTTTATTATTTTTGGAGAAATCATGAATGCTTTTTTTCCATATTTTCTTTTCAGTGGAATGATAATTGGTGTATAGAATGGCCACTGATTTTTGTAAGTTGATATTGTAACTAAACTTGCTTATCAGCTCTAGCAGGCTTTTAGTTGATTTTCTGGGTCTTCTAAAAATAAGATTATGTTCTCAATAAATATAGATAATTCCAGTTACTTTTTCCCTGTTTGCATCTTTTTAAATGTCCTCTTTTTGTCTCATTGGTCTAGCTAGAATTTAGAGTACTATCTTGATGATAGCAGTGATGATAGTGGACTTCTTAGACTTGTCCTTGATTTTAACAGAAATTACTTCAGTTATTTTAGTTGTTTTTATATTGGCTTAGGGTTTATCATAAACTGTCTTTATGATACTAAAATAATTTACTTCTATGCATAGTTTCTTTGGCACATTTAGCATGAAAGAGTGTTGAATTTTTCAAATGCTATTTCTGCATCTATTAAGAGGAATGAATTACATTTATTGACTTCTATACATTAAACCATCCTGAATACTTGGTATGAAACCTCTTTGGTCATTTGATGTGTTTTTGTATTTGGGTTACTTAGTATTTTGCTAAGAATTTTTGTATGCATATTTGTTAAGGAAAATAGTCTGAAGTTTTCTTTCTTTGAGGTATCTGTATTACCCTTGGTTATAAGGGTGATACTAACTTTGTAAAATGAGTTAGAAATTATATTTTTCTATTGTCTATCTGGGGAGAGGGAATCAGAGGCCATTTTTTCTTTTTAAAGCTTGAATCTGGTCATGTTATTCCCATTGTCATTGTACCAATGCTAAAGTTGAAAATGCTTATTTACCTAGTGGGATGGCTTGCTTCTCTACACTGATGCTTTTTCTCTGTTTTCTAGTTATAGATTTTTTTCAGTCCCTCATTCATGACTACATTTCTTCCTACCTCAAGACATTTGCATATGTTGCTTTTGCCTGTAAAACTTTTTCCTCATAATTCTCACTGAATCAGTTTATTTACCTCCACATAATGAAATCATCTCTGGATGCTAATATAATGCCCAGATTCTTTACTATTAATCTAAGAGTACTATGCATTCCTCATTTGCATCTTAGTTATATTTTTGCATCTGTGTGTGTTTCCTACACTAAAAAATGTCCTACACTAAAAAGTGCATTATAAGTCTACCATAGATTATAGGAAATGAGTAACTAAACAAATACCACAAAGTAAACATTTGGACATTATAAAAATATAGTATAATGAATAGAAATTGATTGAATTGATGGTTAGTGCAACAGTTTTGCTTTAGAAACAGACACATATAATCTGGACTCACTTATAAGAGAAGCAGAAGAACTTTAAGGACAATTTTTTGTCATAATACTTCAACTAGAATTAGTTAATTAGTAAAGTGATGAGAATGTACTAATTTATTGTTTTGTTTATTAAACAAATGTTTATTGGGTGTATGTTTTAGCCTAGTGTGCGTTGTGCTGTGAATTTTAAAGCTGAACACTTCAGAATGACTAGTCTTTGATAATTACAAAACTTTTCTAATCTCCTACTATTTGTAATATCACCATAGTCATAAAAAGACTTAATAGAGAAATTCACAGTGACCTGCCTTGAGATTCTAATGCAAAATATTAGCACTTTAGTTTTATATACAGGATGAAATATTGTCTATTAAACCTTTGTTTTAATGCCAAAACTATTGATTATGTTAGAGCTTTTAGAATCCTAGGGCTTGTGAAATGAATTGAGATCCAGAAACCTGAGTGTCCCTATAATCTCACAGGTTAACGCATGAATTACTCTTATTAGAAATTTACTTAGCAAGAACAGTGCTTTTCTTTCAGTTTCCCTTGATGTAGGACTTTTCCTTGATTCAGTGAACACTCATACACAGAGTGGGAGATTTATGAGTAATACGAAGCATTTCCAACAGCTATTAAAAAGAGTTGTGACCAAGATTTAGAGAACAAAAATAATAGACGACACATAGGATAACAAAGGCTCAGCTTGGAGTCTCGGGTGGTTGATCTGCCTAAAACATCCTCTGAATAGTAGCAGTACATGGCAAGAGGGTCACGGCATATGCAGCCCACTTTATAGGTTTAATTTTATTGCTATAGTTAGAAACTAATTATATAGTATTCTTATTTCATTTTTAAACATAAAAAATTGTGCACATGAATTCTAAACTATACTTTTGAGAGACTCTGATATTATTCCTATATAGATACATATAAAATCAAGTAAAGTACACAGTAAAAACTGATGCTTCAAACATACCTTCCAACATGACATAAATAAAGGGACATATTGACTAGTTGATTAATTGTAACAGAATCTTAGTAGTGCAGAGGCACCAAAAATAAGATATGCTTACTTTTTACATTTTATAATTAAGCAAATTAATGCTCAAAGACAATAAGTTGCTTGGTTGATAGCATGGTTAGTAACTATAAAATGAATTATTTGTTGATCATCTGTTCTTCTAGCCTAGAATGAAACTTCCACTGGTACAGAAGCCCTATCTCAATCACTGATAAACTGAGATGTGACATCATCAAGAGCCACGTATAGGAAGCCCCAGACTTTATTTTCTCACAGGAATACTTATGTCACAATGACATGGATATCAAAATATCATTATAAAATTTTAAAATTCAAAGTACAATATTCCAATATCCCAGACAAGTAAAAAACTGAAAATAACAGCAATAAAATAGATAAAAATAATACTTCGGCGTTATATGGATCAGACCTTTCCTCAAGCTGGCAAAACTCAGAGCCAAAGAGATCATGTAAGCTAATGACTTCTCCCATAGGGAGAAGAGAGAATCAAGCGTGTGAAAAACATCCCCAACTTTTTGGTACTCTGTCATGGTTACCAGATGCTGTCTCACCTCACATGGAGCAACAATGGAACTGGTACAGCTCATATACCCAGACACAGCTAAGAACAAAGGAATGGAGAAGTTAGTGGACAAAACAAACAAAATCCCCTCATAAAACCCACCAAGCTTTAAAACATACTGTGTTTATGTAATGACATCTCGCTGAAAGTGAAGATATGGAAAAATATCTTCCATACCAATTATAACGTAAACAGAGTAGGGGCGTATTTACTTACATCAAACAAAATGGACTTTAAATTTAAAAAGTCAAAGGAAGCAAGAAGTACATTATGAATTAATAAATGATTCAGTTCATGTGAAGATAGGACAATTTAAAATATATATGCACCCAACATCAGAGAACCAAATATATAAATCAAACATTAACAGAAATGAAGAGAGAAATGAGAATAAATATAATAGAAGAACACTTCAATATCCCTATCTAAAAAATAAGTAGAACAGTTATACAATAAACATTTTTTTCAAGTTTACATGAAAAGCTTCTCTAGCAGGTAAATTTTATAAAAGTTATTAGTCCAGCCGCAGAAAACACCTTCAAAATTTTAAAAGTATTAAAACCTATCAGGTGACATTTCTATTCACATCAGAATGAAACTAAGAATCATTACCAGAAAGAAAACTGAAAAACATCACAAATACGTGGACATTAAACCCTGCACTCTTGAAAAACCAATGAGTAAAACAAAGTCCCCAAAGGATAATTAGAAATATCTTGAGAAAGTAAAATAAAGTCACAACATACCAATACTATAATGTACAGAAAAGTAGTACTAACTGGAAGTATATAGGAATAAATATCTACAAAAAAGAATTTAAATTTTTAAAAAATGATTTTAGAATTCAAGAAATTAGAAAGAGTAAGTTGAATTAAAAATTAGTAAAAGGTAGAAATAATAAAAATTACCCCATAATAAAATAAAGATCAGAAAAAGAACCGCAAAACCAAGTTTTTGAAAAGATTAAACAACTGACAAAGCTTTGGGTAGACTAAGAAATCTGGTTTCAAAAATTCAAATAAAAAACCAAAGGCAGTATAAACTGATACTATGTATAAAAAGAATTAAAAGAAAAATATTAGAACTATAAAACTGGATGTGAGGGCGATCTGGCTGCGACATCTGTCACCCCATTGATCACCAGGGTTGATTTGTCTGATCTGGCTGGCTAGGCGGGTGTCCCCTTCCTCCCTCAGCACTCCATGTGCGTCCCTCCCGAAGCTGCATGCTCAGTTGAAGAGGAAGACCTTCCCTGAATAGGGGAGGACCGGTCTTCAGTCAAGGGTATATGAGTAGCTGCGCTCCCCTGCTAGAACCTCTAAACAAGCTCTCAAGGTCCATTTAGGAGAACATAGGGTAGTCAAGCTTCCAAGACTCCAGACACATCCAAATGAGGTGCTGCACGTGGCAGTCTGCCTTTCTAAAACAGAAAAAAAAAAAAAAGAACTATGAAACTGATAAACCAAGTATAATAGAATATGTTCTAATATGCCCACCTTGAATTTTAAATAAACACAAGTTTATGTGAAAAAGGTAAATATTATGAACTTCTAAGTTGGATTACTTAGAAGATGACAAGTGTTGGTGAGGATGTAGAGAACTTGGACCACTTGGTCATTTGTTAGTGAGATATAACATGATGATGATACTATGGAACAACAAGCAGGATGCTTCCTCAAAAAATTAGAAATATAATTATAATATAATCTAGAAAGCCTATTTCTGGATATATAGCCAGAAGAGTTAAAATCAAGATCTTCAAGAAAAATCTGCATGCCCATATTCATTGCCCCATTATTTATAAGAGTCATGATATAGCAACAATTCAGATGCCCATCAACAGATCAATGGGTCAAGAAGCTACACCACATACACATAGTGAAATATTATTTGTCTGTAAAAACAAAATCTTGTCATATGTGAAAATGTGAATGAACTTGGAGGACATTAAGAGAAAAATACCATTTATGTAATGACATGATTCCACTTACACAAGGTACAAAAATTGCCAAACTCACAGAAACAAAAAGTAGAATGATAATTTTCAGAAGCTGGTAGAAAAGAGAAATGAGGAGCTGCTGCTCAAAAGTATATATTTTCTGTAAAACTGTATTTGGACTTAATAATAATATATTTGAGCACTTAAAATTTACCAAGATGACAGATTTCATTTTAAGTGTTCTCTCCAGAACTACAAAAATAATAACTAATTGGTACATCTTTGCAGTGTAAAAGAATCTATCAAACCAAAGTAGATGTTTAATAGTTTTGAATAAATAGACTAATTTAGAATTTTAAATACTCATAACAAACAAAATCTGATCATGAAACAATATGAAGTTAATATAAAAATTGTATCATTTAAGACAATGAATAGTTTTTATATTAACTTCACTATTAAAATTGTTAGCTCAATTATTTCCCTCTACTAATTAGAGTGATAGCTTTAAACCTTTTTTCACATGCTATTTTATTTAATTTTTTAAAAGTTAAGTCTATTTTTCTGGGTATGGTGGCACAAAGCTAAGACAGGAGAATTTCAGGTTCGAGGACAGCCTCAGCAAGTAGACTCATCAACCTAATGAGACCCTGTTTCAAAATAAAAATAAAATAGAACTGGGGTCGGATCTCAGAGGTAGAATGCCCCTGAGTTCAATTCCCGGTAAATTCACACACACTCACACACACACACACACGCGCGCACACACACACAAACACACACACACACATGCGAACGCATGCACACACACACACACACACACACACACACAGAGTTAAATCTATTAGAACAACTATCACCAGTTTACTTCTGATATCGTAATTTGCAACTGTGTGAGCCTAACTTGAAACAGCTTGATCTTCATACCTTTTCCTGAAGCTTTCATTTTCTACGTATGGGCCTCATTACATGTATATTGCATTCACATTAAAAAGTAATCCAGGAAATTGACCAATTTTTCTGTGCCTGCGCTACTGTTTAAACTATACAATACATTTGCTTGCTACTTCCTAAAGTAGGTCTTTTAAGCATCATGAATTATAATTATCCACTCTGAAGAATGTTCTATGATAGGCCCAATTGCTAGTGTCTAAAAATAATATATTCATTCTGAATTTATTTTTATAAGTTAACAATTCACCAACAGTGAAAGTAACCTGGATCAAGAAAGTATTCTGGAGGAGGTACAATTAAGTCCAAATTAAAGTAAGTTTTACAATAACTGTAAGGAATTACTGTACAGTTAGTCTAACAGTTTTACAATAAGTAGAAGGTATTCCTGAAGAGTTAGTCTAACAGTTACTGATAGTGATCTCTATAATCTAATGTAGTTTTCCTAAATGCAAGTCCCTTCATAATGATCTGTATAAATTATTTTCTGTAGTATTGTTCACATTAGTTCTTGTAAGAGTATCATTAGACATTGTTAAATAAATCAGTCTGCCCAAAGATTACTTGAGAGCTAGGCATATGTTGTCATTGAGTATGACCCCATTGTTTAGGATAGAGAGCTTTCAGTGTCAATATGAAAGAAGATCTTTGACCTATGCTGGGCTTCTTTCACTTATCTATTTTATTACTCTTTGAATGATTATGGTTATACTTAGAACATCTTTATGTATCAGACACTGCACTAGCTCTAATTAATACAGAATAAAAAAAGAAAAAAATATACTTCAGTGTTCCCAGATCTTTATGTTTTCTGCAGATATGCCTTCACTCTCCCAAGGGCTAAGCTTAAGGCCAGAAGGAGAGCTCTCAATATAGCAGTGCTCATCTTCCCAGAGCATTTAATTTTTACCTATTTCATATATTGATTGAAATAAAATTGCATCTGAACTTCACATTTATTTGTCCCCCGAAACATTAGAAAGCTTTTATAAGAATCAACAGAATGTGGATGTATGAACAGGGATAAACTCTTGAGTATACCGTATATGGTGACAATTTGGATGCATAAGGCAATGTCCTCACAGATGTTTGTTAAAGTGAGTATTTTCAATTTTCCAGATGAGGTTTGGAGAGTCAGAGGCAGTTTGTGACTTGTTCCCAGAACAAGCTCGTGGCACAGAGAGTCCTGGTATTTGTCCAGTCTATCAGGGACATTTTGGAAGTACTAAGCAAACTCCTCACTGAGGTCCACAAGAAGCCTGAATATCTGAGATTAAAAAGAAGACTAAATAACTGCAGCAAGAATATAGGCAGGGATTTCAGTCTTGCCTCAGAACAATCTGAGAGTAATTATACTGTTTCCAAAACCTTTCTCTGATGAGGAATGTAAAGAGGGAGTGGGGTGAGGACAGGGCTTGTGGAGTCAAAGGAAGCTCATAAAGTCCATGTTTGACTCTATCACTCTGATTTTATGTTGTGTGATTAAAATGTTCCAGTAAAAATTAAAGATAAATAGATTCTAAATTTAAAAAGTGATGTAGCTCACAGTACTTATAATAAGTGACTGAGAGGATGTCTAACAAGAGCTTTTGAGCCACAGGCAAAAAGCCTGAATCTTCATTTTAATGTTTATGAATTGGATGAAAAATTTTCTTTTTTGGGGGGTACTGGAGATGAAACCAAGGGTCATTCTACATCCAAGCTACACCCCATTTTTATTCTTTTTTATTTATTCTTTTTTATTCTTTTATTTATTATTTTTTATTCCCAGCCCTATTTTTTTATACAGCTGAGGCTGTCAGCCTCCCAAAGGCTGGGATTTCAAGTGTACACCACCATACCCAGCTTGAACATCACTTTCCCTATCTATAATGTATGGGTAATAATGACTACCTCTAGGACTATTACTAGTGGAAAAAGGTAATAATAATCATTAATATGTCAACTAATATAGTGACAAGAAAAGAGATTCTAGTTTGGGAGTATTTAACTCAATTTTTACCAACAACTGATAATTTAGGAGAAATATACTTAAACAACAGTTCAGAAACAATATATGTCATTATCAAGTTTGGCTGCTCTTTAAGATATATTCTACCACTGTAATATCAAAAGAATTAATTTCTATATCAAAATAAATGTTTCAAAATACACAGTTACATGTCTATAATGTAAATCACAGATGGGTAAAAATTAACCTCACACACACATTCCCTAATAAAATCCAGAAATATCAATCGTAGGTGACTCAAACATTAAAAACACTCAGATAGTGACATATTAGTCAAAGGAAGTGATGGGACCAAGCCCAGAATCTGTATGGAAATGGACTACATAAAGTCATGAATATGAATACAATATAGGAAGGTAACTTAACTCATTGGTAAACAATCTACCACTCAGAAAAGTTTATAATAACAACTCCTTCTCATAGTACTTCTGAGAGATTACTTGAGGGCTGGGCATATGTTGTATTTGGATGAGTTTGATAACATTGTTTAGGATAGAGAACTTTCCGTGTCAATATAGGGGGAGGACAAGATGGGACTTGAAAGTCACAGTTATCAAAACATTGTATGTGAGCTAATGTTGTCAATGAGACATAAATATATTTTAAGTAGAAAAAAGAGAACATATATAATGAAAGAATTTCCTTCACATATCAAAATAATTACCTTAAAAATTATAATGTTCCAACTTTCTGCTTTTGGCATCTGGAAGCATACAAAATAAAGAAGCAAATTTTAAATCAGGATCACAAAATATGACTTATAAAGATAGCAACATAAATGCTTGCTTTAACATAAATTATCTTATTTTCAAAGTTTAGTCAAGGTCTAATGCTAGATATTGAGAATGCACATAAATAGATATAAAGCATATTTTTCTTCCTGAATATAACTTTAACACAAGTGATATAATATCTTTAAAACGTTGTAAAAAGGAAACCATGTTCATTCAGAGAGAAAAGACTTTGCAGAACAAGGAACAGTTGAGACAAAGTCTACCAGGTGAATGTTAATCTCTTGCTCACCCAGTTTGGTCTGCCTTACTCCTGCTCACATGTCTTTCTCTGATGTTTGGAAGCCCAAAGGCAGATTTCAGGTAGAATGAAGACTAATTTGTTGGTATTATTATTAATTTCCTAAGAAAAAATGAAAAATAAGAGATGATTCTCTGTAGACCAATATATCATTTATTTTCCAATCTGGAGAGGCAGCAGCAGAAGGAAAGCATTTGCTAGGTGCTGAACTACTCATGAATAAAGCCAATACCTTTCAATTTTCTCATCTAGAAACTTGACAGATGTGGTCAAAAGCCAACATGCAGTGCTCTTTTCTGAGCAAGAAGCATCAAATTAAATATAAGCCCCCAGCCTGCAATGATAGGATATTAACATTTGACTCAGACCTTCAAAAACTAACCCCCTGCCTTCATAAACTCACTGTGTAGTGCAGGTTGTATACTCCAGAGGCATGGATTAGACTCTGATATTTTTATTTGGAGAATCTACTGTGATCAATCCAGTGGGCCTCTTTCTGTGTCACTTGTATAAACTCATCCTCCTTTAATTAATATTTACTGAAGATAAATTGTAAACTTTTCTTACTGTTCCCAATTAATTAAATATCACTTTGTTACTAACTGAATATATTTTTCAACCACAAAATGATTAATCAAATAGAACTAATTTCATAACCTTCAAATAGTGAATCATTTTCATTATTCCAAGGCTTCATAAAGTACATTCTTTAAGCATAAGCATAAACAGTACATGTTTTCTGAACTCTGAAAGCTATACTGAGTTTGGCAGGAAAACCTTTGATGATAGTTGTGAGGGAGGTTTGATGACAGTTACCTAACCAAAGTCATTACTCACAATTTCTTATTAATTCTGATATAAGGAATAATATTAGCTATATTATTTGATATTCATAGGATTAGCTATGCATTATACAACACCTGAAAAATATTCTTTTATGCAAATCTCCATTAAAATTAATGATGCAAGGAAGTGAGCTCATAAAAGTATGCACTCATAATCTCATAAAGAGCAAATGTAGTATGTTGACCAGACAGTTTCTAGAATATATCTTAAGATATCATAACTGTGGGGAATTTGTTCAGGGGAGGTCTCTGTACCATTTTGATACTAAAATCCTCCTCATATCTATATATTTTCCATATCAGTTAGTGCCCTCCTTTGATAGGACATACATCTGTTCCTACACCAATTTATTTTTGTTGTTGTTGTTGTTGTTGGTACTAGGGTTCCTGGAAACCCGTCTTCCTCCGGGCTACACTCCCAGACCTATTTTATATTTTTTTATTTGGAAACAGGGTCTTTTAAGCCAGAGCGGCTGCCTTCCAACCTGCGCGATCCTCCTGTCTCCACCTCCCAAGTGTGGGGATTACAAGCATGCGCCACCACGCCAGGCCTACACCAATTTATAAACTCATCAAATAACTTAAAAAGAATGTTGTAAAGTGTTAATGACTGACCCTGCTAAAGAATTAGCAGGAACATACATTTTCTGTAAATAACAACACAGAATAGGACACTTAAGGCTCCACCCAATCAAGAATATTTCATTTCACCTATATATGAGAAAAAATGAAATGATATTTAAATGATTGGGTTCCAGTCATAGCACTTC
Source organism: Muscardinus avellanarius (assembly GCF_963383645.1). Taxonomy (NCBI): domain Eukaryota; kingdom Metazoa; phylum Chordata; class Mammalia; order Rodentia; family Gliridae; genus Muscardinus; species Muscardinus avellanarius. The sequence goes on from NC_137796.1 coordinate 24,657,416, forward strand.
AAGAATTCAAGTTTTGATTCCCATCATTTATCAAATTTTTGATCTTGGAGAAGGCATAGAGAATTAAATTAATTGATATTCATACAAGTAGGTTTGTTTTTGAATTTCTGCTATGGGGCCCAGTGACTTAAAAATATTTTTCTAGAAAGATCTTTAAGGTCATCTCCAAAATTAAAACTGAAATAAAGGGGAGGAATAGAGATTAATAAAATCATCTCTCTTGATGATATAGCACAGATCAGCTTAGAAAACCAAGGAAACAATAACCAAAATAAAGTCTCTACAAAAAAAAAATCTGTTTGATTTGATGTTTAAAACAATTTCTAAAACAGAGGGTATGCATACTTGTAAGCCCAGCATTTGGGAGGTTGAGACAGGAGGATCACAGGCTTGTGCCTATCCTGAGAGACTTAGTGAAGCCCTCTGTAAATTAGTCAAATCCTGTTTCAAAATAAAAATAAATAAATAAAATGGAGCTGGGGATGTAGCACAGAGTTAGAATGTCCCTGTGTTCAAAACCCAGTACCCTCCCGAAGAAAAGCTATTCCCATTAGATTGTAATGATTGGTTTTAATTAGAACTATTTCAATAGAAAAGCATACCTTTATTTGTAACCTGCTATATGACAGTCCATTTGTTAGTCAATGGGGTTTCGGAAAGAATAAAAATTTCCTAACATCAGATGGCTCACATTCTTATAGCAAACCATGCAAAAAGCAATGTTCCCAAAGATTGTCCCCCTATTTTTTTTAAACAAATAAAAGCCTTGGATTCAGTTTTCAAATATTTTGAGCTCTTTATGGGTTTGAAGTATATCTTGATGGTGACTAAGAAGCACTTACGTAAACCACTACTAATAAATTTTATTTGTTTCTCTACTATAATATGGAGATAATTACTAACTCATCATGCAATTTATTTGGCATGAGTTCGGTGCTCTCTAATATCTAGAATGCATTAGTAGTATAAAACTTTTAAGATCTCTGCCTTGAAACATTATACATATAGGTGCCTCTTAGTTACGGAAATGTAGTTTACTCATGATTTACCTTTCCTTTCTTTGCTACTGCTTGAAGAGTGTCATTCATCTGATGAAAAGAGATCCTTGTCTCATTTTCCTTGTGGAGACCATGGATTTATAACACATCATATACTCTAATAATTTGGAAAAATGATGCTTCATCTCTCATTCCATATTTCTTTTGGTTTTGAAAGTAATAAAAAGTCATTACTATCAATAGACCAGAATTCTAGTGCTGATTTATAATCAAGAATAAGTCTGCTATCTATCCTTCACATGTAGCACAGATCAGCTTGAAGCACTGTGGCTCCTGGCTTTTCTCTACCTACATATACAAAAACAGAGAAAGATGAGGAGGAAGAGGAGTAGGGATAAGAACAAAGGATTGGTGAACTTGAATAAATCCACCAAGTGGGGAATCTGTGAAGATACTCAACTCCTCAATTATCATCTTAGCGTGTCAGAATGACCATTTTCTTTCTCCTTTTACCCAGCAAGAGTATGCTACTTATCCTGATCACCAACTGCTCCTGCTTTTAAGAGCCTAGTTCTGACTCTTTGCTCCCTTGCATAAGCACCTAGGGAGAAGACACTAACATGAATTGGCTGTGCAAGTGCTCAAGCACCCACTGTAAGAGTCTAATCTTCGGGCCAGGCATGGCATCACACATGCCTGTTGTCCCAGTACTTGGAGGCTGAGATTAGAGGATTGCAGGTTTCAGGACATCCTCAGCAGGGATTGGGACTCTTAGCAATATAGCAAGACCTAGTTTCAAAACCAAAAATAAAATAAGGGCTGGAAAAAGTATTAAATAAATAAATAAACAAATACATACATACATACATACATACATACATACATACATACATAAGGCTGGGAGTGTAGTTTGGAGGTTGAATGCTCATGCCCCAGGAGCCCCCTTACACACAAATACATACAAAGTATAGGCTTCTATACACACTTGGCCAGCTTTCTGTCTTTACATTTTTTTTCATACTAGAGTTTGAATCCAGAGATATTCTACCTCCAAACTACACCTCCAGCCCTTTGTATTTATTTTATTTTCAAACTGATTATAAGTTGCAAAAGGTAACCTGGAACTGTAATCCTCCTGGATCAGTTGGCAAATGCCACAGCCCTTGGCATGGCCAAGAGTCATTGTTGCCAAAATCTCTGCTTGTCCAGGTTCAGAAATTTGTAATTTTAAAGAGACCTAAGGGGATTCACATAATCACTTGAGATATGCTACTGTATTTTTTATTTAAAATAATTTCAAGGGAATTCTGCTAAGTGAAAAAATAATTTTAGGAGTTAACATAATGAAAGATGTGATTTATGTAATATTATTGAGACAGCAATCTTACAGAAATGCAGAACAAAGTGCTGGTCAGCAGAGATTATGGATGGGGGTGAGGAGGGCATGACTCCATGTAGAAGGGATCTTGATTATGATGGAGGAGTTCTTTGTCTTCAATGTGTTGTGGTTATATGAATCAGTACACACAATCCAAGAACTATAAAGAATGAATAAACTCTGGATTTTACTAGTAGTTATTTTGTGTTTTACATATCACAGTGGGAAATGGTTTTACTAGCTAAAGAGTACTCAAAACCTCTCTACATTTTCTCACAAGTTTCTCTGAGTCAAAAATTATTATTGTTATGCTGTTGTTGGTATAATAAATTTGCATATCATAGTAATATTCATAGGGATACATAAAGTATATATATATATATATATATATATATATATATATAATCACTCAGTGTATTTTTCTCCAAGTCTCACCCTGCTCCTGTTCTTCCCTCCCCATACATGTTGATAATGTTATCTTCAGGCATGGAGGCAGCCATTCTCAAACCTCATTATTAATAATTATTTTACCTGGGGGTGGTGGCACATGCTTGTAATCCCCACCCTTGGGAGGTAGAGACAGGAGGATCACGCAGGTTCAAAGCCAGTGGTGCTGGCTTAAGAGACCCTGTTTCAAAAATATAAAATAGGTCTCGGAGTGTATCCTGGAGGTAGAAGGGCTTCCAGGAACCCCAGTACCACACACACACACACACACACACAAATAATAATAATAATAATAATAATAATAATAATAATAATAATATAATTTTATAATAAAACCCCAAAATAGAAAAATATGTTACTTATTTTAAAATTAATAATGAAAGAAAACTTTTTTGTAGTGCTGGGGATTGAACCCAGGGGAATTTTATCTCCAAGTTACACCCACAGCCCTATTTTTTTATTCTTTATTTTGAAACAGGTTCTTACTAAGTTGTGGAGGGCCTAAGTAGCAGAGGTGGCCAAAAACTTGCCTTTCTCCTGTCTCTGCCTCCCAAGTATTGGGGTTACAATTTTTTACAATTGGGGTTATTTTTATTTTAATTGTTTAAAATAAAAATAAGTCCTCCCTATTGACAATTTCTTTAACTAGGCAGCCTACTTAAGTGATGACTACAATGTCCAATTGGGCATAAGTTAAGTTATAATCTGTCTGTGTATTCATGCTATAAAATTTGAAATTTCCTAGTGCTATTGATATCTTGTAGAACTAATTTATTCAGGTCACAGTCTATTCACAACTATTCAATTCATACTAACGTTACAGAATAAAATACTATGGAAGAGATATGTAATTTATGGCCCAGCTTTGGATAGATGGCCTGAACAATCATTCCCCAAAGCTTCAGTTCTCTGACAAGATCAACTGCTATAGAAAATATACATGGTGATTCACACCAAAACCAGCAATCCTGTGCAAAGTGTGTGTGGGGAAATCATCCAATACTGAAGATTTCCCATTCTTGCCCCCATTAAAAAATGGATCTCAACATCCAGTGATGTGGGTCCCTCTCTTCTCAGAATTCAGAAAGATAAAGAGAGCTTAATTAATGGCACAAGAGGTGTGAAAATATTGCTGTGTGACGGGAAGCACATGGAGTTCTCAACTGTGCAAGCAAAGAATTGGCACGGTTTTCCCATGTCCACTGCCAGCAATTCTCTTCCTCTCTTTCTCCAGATTTTGCCAGCTGGAAAGCACAGGCTGTGCTGTCTTACTGCTTTTCTCCAAGCAGTGAAACCAGCTCTGCTATTAGATACCCATAAAAATTCACACAAATGAACCTTGCCTGGTTTCCAAGAAATTAATAATCCAGTGTACTGAACATGGTTAAAAGCAGCATATAGAACTGAAGCAATAGGAATTTGATATTAATTTGTTTAAGCATACTTCACTTGTACTTTGCCCACCAGGAAAACAGAACGACCCACTAGCCCCATGGAAGAGTTGCATATCTGTAAGCATTTTAGTACTAGGTGTTAATGTTTATCAATAATTTTGCCCAAAGCTTGTTCATCTTTCTTCAGTATTTGACATAGCTGTTTACTGTCTTTTTCTTGAAATGTTTTCTTTTCTGTGCTTAGTGGAAAAATGCTTCCTAGGAAACTTCTAATTTTATAATCTCTCTTCTCTCTCTCTCTCTTCTCTCTCTCTCTCTCTCTCTCTCTCTCTCTCTCTCTCTCTCTCTGCCTTTTTATTATTTTGTTTTGTAATAATTTTGTCTTTAAAGACAAATTGAGGAGCTAATAAAGTTTTCATATACCTGGCACATACTTTTCTTTTGATTAATAGATCATATTAATATGAAAGATTTATCACAATTGATATATCAACATTCATATATTATAGAGATAGAAATAAAATCAAGTTATACTTTTTTCAGGCCTTTTATTATTTTATCTAATGCATTATTTTTTTCTGTTTCAGGATCTCATATAGAATACGACATTAGGTTTAGTCTTCAAATCCTCTTGGTTGTGACCATCATCTCAGATTTTCCTTGTTTGGAAAACCTTTAAGAAGTTTGGTCAGGTATTTTGCAGAAAGGCTCTCAAATGTGATGTGTCTGATGTTTTTCTCGTGAATAGACAGTGATTGTAAATTTGAGGGAGAAAAACCATAATGGTAATGTGTATTCTCTTTATATCATATGAAGGGCACATTCCACCAACACGAGTTAGCGCTCTTAATGTTAACATGATCACCCAAGTAAGGTACTATTTATCAGGTTTCTCCACTAAAATGGTTATTTTTTTTTCACATGTTGTTTTTTGGAAAAAAATCAAAGTGCCCAACCAAATCTTAAGGAGTCTACTCTCCTAAAGGGTAGACTATACATAAATCATTTAGAATTATTTTTTATAATTTTTCTCCTCTACTTATTCCTTTATTTTATCTTTTATGTCAGGATGGACTCAGATATATTTATTTTTCACATACATACGTGAAGATTTTTTTAATGTTTACACTTTATTATGTATATTTAATACTTTAAATAGTTTTGTATTTGAAGGGTCTTCATTTAGTAGTCCTTAATTGTTTTGTTGCTCAAATTGGTCCAGTATTGGTCATTGGGATCTGTTCATATTGGCTCTTGTGTTCCCTTAACAAAACCACACCATTGTAGATGTTTTAGAGTATTTCTTCCCTTCTGAAAGTACAAAATATTTTGGGTTCACTTTTATATTTTATGCCCTGGAGCTAGAATCATCAATTTCTTTTCAAAGAGCATTAGTTCCTTTATGGAATAACAATATTAGAAATCAAGACTCAGGTGCTTGGTGTATTCATTGCTACTAGGGTGCCAACAGTTTTATTCCCTTTCAGCTAATAAAGCAAGAGAATATATTTTGGTATGAACATATTTATATACATATATGTATAAATATTTGCACATGAAACCATTTTCATTCATACTTAACTAAACTTGAGTTTATTGTAATTCTCCATTTACAATTTCTTACAAAGACCATACTAATTTTTATATAGTATTTATTTGACAACTTCCATTCTAACTGTGATGCACTTGTCTCCCTGGTGCCCATATCCCTTCACTAACTTGGTCAATACAATGTGTGTGTGTGTGTGTGTGTGTGTCTGTGTGTGTGTGTCTGTGTGTATTACTTACTAATATACTCACACTAATACACAGCCATAATTAGAATGCAGTGGTCATACATATTTTCTCGGTTCCTTTTGACTTTAATTTTATAAATTTCATTCATTTACAAAGTTACATAAGTCAGCACATTTTCTAACCAGTCCCTTCAGTGAGGCTGATCACACGCAATTATTTCACTTTGTATATTTGTGTCATATGCATCATTTTATTCTGTATTATTTTTTTAATTGTATAGATCAGTGTTCACTCTACAAACTTTTGTGATTTTCAGTGAGAGTATTGTGTCATCTTTTCATCATTACCTTATCATAGAATAGTTTCACAACACTAATACTCTCCTTTGGTTCACAGATCCAACACCCTCCTCAAACCTTGGAAAACAGTGATGCATTTCTTGTCTCTAAAGTACTGCTATTTCTTGAATATTATATAAATAGAATTTTAAAGTATGTGGCCTATTTAAACTGACTTCTTTCATGAAGAAATATGCAATCAAGATTCATCCACTTCTTTGACTTGGTAGCTCATTACATTTTATCATTAAGTATTAACCCATTGTATGGATCCATTTATCTATTGAAAGACACCTTATTGTTTACAGTTGTTTTTGATAAAGAGAAAAGGTGCTATAAATAGTCATCGGTTTTGTGTGGAGATACCTCGTCAAATAAGGCGATGAGCCTGATTATTTTATTGCTTGGAAGACCATGCTTAATTTTCTAGGAAACTTGCAAACTGAATCCCAAAGTTGCTATTTCAGTTTGTATTCCCATTAGCAATGAGTGAGATTTTCTGTTATTCACATCATCATCAGCAATTGGCACTGCCACTTAAAAAGGTAGCCATTTTATAAGGCATGCAGTGATATCTCATTATTTTTTTAAATTTTTGTTATGAGATATGATGCCGAATGTTTTTAAATACTTATTTGCTGTATTTTATTGTTTTGACAAGATGTCTTCACATGTTTGCCCATTTTTAAAATCAGTATTTATTTTCTTATTGTTGAATATTAAATGTTTGCCATATTAATTAAGGCCCTTATCATTTTCAGTGTAGATGTTTCAAGGTTTTTTTTTTTTTCCTGATAACTTCAACAGTGGTGTCATAGTGAGCTTGGTTCTGAGGATTACTTTGTCTCTTAAGACTGCATTATCTTTTGCCTTTGGCATGTCAGAATATTTTTTGTTGATATTTTACAAAATGCATTGAGTTAATTGGAACTGGGTACATAGACCTTTAGTATTTTTATATTTGTCTGCTAAGAGTTGGAACACGTATGACATTTTCTGTAAGTCCCAAAGCCTTCACATTCCTATAATGATGTGTGTGTGTGTGTGTGTGTGTGTGTGTGTGTGTTTACTCTGAGATTTCCTATGTATTCTTTCTCAGAGAATGCCTATAATTTCTTGAGGCTCTTTCAAATAATACTCTGATAATATATTAATAACCTGTTAGGTTGGTTGTAAGGTGCTGAAGAGGATGAACATTTTATAATTGACTAATTGAATTCCCATCATTTTATAGACACTTCTATTGGTTTCGATACTAATAAGTATTTGAATGGTGTAGGCTTTTTCCTTTTATTTGCACCTTTGACTGCATCATATCATACATATTAATAAAATCAACACATTAATATATATTATATAATGTAATTAATATTAACATATTAATATCCTTACACCTGTTAACTAGATTTCTTTCTCTCCCCTTACTTCTCCTCCTCCTCCTCATTTTCCTCCTTTTTTTTCTTCTTTGCTCCACTCCCTTTATCTACACAGAAAAGTTGGCAGGGACCTTAATTGAGAAAAATTTTTTTTTTTTAATGTTTAATTGGTGCATTGTAGTCACACATCTTAATGAAGTACAAAATAATGGAGGCATACATGCACACATTGCCCAATTAGCCCTTACCCAATTCCTTCCCCCTCTCTCCTTCTTATGTTCATGATGTACATTAACAAACATATCAAAGTCAACCAAAAGTCAAACATGAGAAAATTTAATTTCTTTTAAGTTGGATAGAACTCTAAAAAAGTTCTTTTGTTCCTTCCCAAATGGTAAGTCTTTGATATGAAGAAGGAACATGGCATTATTTTACAAAAATTTTTCTTCTCACTTTCAGTTTCTACTTCCTCATCCCTCTGTTGTTGGAGAGTCAGGAAGAGAAGCTATTGGGTCCTGGAGGCAAAGGCTTTGATGGGTGGAAGCCCGGAAAAGTGTAATCTCTAGTGACTCTTACTCTTTTTAAATTTATTGTTGGTGCATTGCAGTCATAGATCTTAATGGGGTACAAGATGGTAGAGATATACATGCACATATCACTTATTTAACCCTTTCCAAATTCCCAACCCCATTCCCTTGCCCCTCTTTCTTCAGGGAAGCTAGGGACAAAAAGGATCATAGGAGAAACTCTAGATAATGAAGGAGAAACCTTAGATGAGTAAATAAGGCAACCTAACAAAGGGGGATGGGAGGGGGGAAGAGGGAAATTCTCTATTGTACATAATGATTCTTACTCTTTTTATTTATTTATTTATTTATGTATTTATTTATTTATTTATTTTTGCAGGTCTGGGGATGGAACCCAGGAGCATTCGACCTCCAAGCTGACACCCCCTGCCCTATTGTTTATTCTTTATTTTGGAACAGGTTCTCATTAAGTTACAGAGAGCCTCGCTAAGTAGCTGAGGATGTCTGCGAACCACGCTCCCCTGGTCTCAGCCTCCTAAATGCTGGAATTACAAGTGTGTACCACAACACCTGGCTGATTCTTACTCTTGTTAGTCTACACTCACTGTAACAATTCACTAACATTATTGTATAAGTATACTTAATCAGTTCATGGGTCTATTGAACTGCTTAAGATAAGCAGATTTTACCAGGCATGGTAGTGCACATTTGTAATTCCAATACTTGGGAAGCTGAGACAAAAGGATTGTGGTTCTAAGACAGCCTCAGCTACTTAGTGGGGCCCTCCACAACTTAGTGAGACTTTGTTTCAAAATAAATAATTAAAAATAGGGCTGGAGGTATAGCTTGGAGTTAGAATGTCCTGGGGTTCCATCCTCAATACTGGAAAAAAAAAAAAAGAAATCTCAGTTGCAAATCTCTTAATCTACTCATCTCCACATTTTGGATTGGCAAATTGCCCTGCAAAATCCAGTCTCTGATAGGTGCAAGAAAAATTGTTGATTTTCAGTTTGTCTATCTTTTTCTTGCTATAGAGAGTTATAACTTTCAAATTCTTTATATATTGAAGATGAAACTAGAACTCTAATTTTACTGGCTTTACATGGAACATTTGATGCTCTAAATGCCAATTCATGTGATATCTTCTTTTAACTTAATGGATTCACTTAATGCCCAAATGACTCCTGGATCTACATTTTCATTATTTTTCTTCCATGCACTACAATCTCTGATTACCATTTACCTGTCTAAAGGATATATGTGAATGAAATCTTATAGACAGTGTTAAGTCTAATGTCAAAACTAGAATTATTTTACATTTCTTGAAATATTCTTTTCTGACTTTATTATTAACATCAAACATATTATATTACATATATACATTTGATATTATATCATGTATGTATATGTCTATTTGACTTTAGTTCCACTTTTGGATGATGTATATATCTTTCAAATACATCTATATCATATTCAATGTTAGTACTTTTCTTGAACATTGTATATATTCAAAACAATTTTGAGTATCACAAAAAATTATATAATAAAAATTATTTTTCGAAATTTAAAGCTAAAATTTAAATTATATGTGAATTCAAATAGTAAATATATTACATATGGAATAGTCAATAATATGTGTAATGAATTCAACTATGTATTCATTAGCCAGATTGTTTATACTTGTTACACTAATAATATGACTTTTAAAATGTTCAAAGTTTTTAAATGCTCTGCAATCTGAGCAAAATTAAATGTCAATTTTCCAAAGGTGTTAACAATGAGCACTTGCTTGAAACATAGCCAAGCATTTTTTTTGGGGGGGGGATTTATAAGTAAATATGTGTTTGTAGCTGTGCTGGTGCAGAGAAAAATAAAATTGTATATATAAATATATAAAATTTATACATAATATATATTATATGTTATATATATGTTATATGTTATATGTTATATATGTATATCCATAAACTACAAAGATATATTTCAAAATTTGTAATGAATATATTTTATTATGAAGAATAAATTAAATTCAAAGTAATTCTTGAAGTAAATAATTGCATACACATCCTATCATAAATAAGATAGTGGACTGACTTCCTTATCAGTTTCTCTCTATCAAATTTTCCCTAGGAAAAAATTTTAGGAAGCTACAGAGCCTTTCTTGCCTGTCCTCAACACAAAGAGGTAAAAACCCCTTGGGAATATTCACACATAACTTTTAAAAAGAGGCACAACCTTAATTTAGAGTTAGTTTTGCATTCCATTTATTCAAGTAGGATTAATAAGAAATGAGAATACCCATGGGCTTTTCAAATGAAAACCTATAAGAATGGCAACTGGTTGTTATCAGAGAACAAGTCCACAATTTAGATGTTAGCACACGTTTTAAACTTCTTATCATAGCAAAATGAAGTGAAATAATTAAGTATAGGCAAGGAAACCAGAAATGGTGTCATCTATAAAAACCATCCCCATGGCAATGGCATTCTACACATATAATTTAGTCCTAAAATTGTGTAAAATGTAATTAGCCTGTCCAAGAAGTAAATGTATCTTTCTAAAAGAAATATATGCATCTCAACCATATTACATGTTTTCATAACATCTGCAAAATATGATCTTAATATTAAAAATTGGGGCAAAATTTTCTAGAACAAAGCTTTGTATAATAAATTATATATGAACAGCTTTGACAGCACACGGAAAGCATCTGAAGTAAGAAGTTGTGGGAACCATGGTATAAGTGGGAACAAGAATAAACAAAGTTGAATATTCTTGTCCCCATGACTTAAGTATAAATGATGACTTCTGGTTTGATGCAGGGAGAACCGAAGCCTGCCAAGGCGAATGCAGATATACGAGGCATTGTGAAATTGCACTCATATATTTTTCCATGCCTGTGATTATTTGCTGATTTACTGTTGTCAAACTCCGGTGCTCATTCATTTAATCACAAGTCCCTTCACAACATAATTTAAGGTGATCACTCATGAGAATCTGGGTTGTGCCAGGAGCCTGAGGAACCACAGTGAGTTAGTGCTCTTGTGAATTCCACAGGGAGCAATGAATCTCACTCCTAAAATGGGTCCAACATGAAAATGAGTCTGAGAGCCATGTGCTCTCGCAGAGTTCCAAATTGCTGAGATACACGTTGGCAGAACAGACAGGTTTCTTCTCAAGAGATATCTGGAACTAGGTTTAGCAGGTTTATGAACCGTAAGACTACAAAGAACCTGCAAGTCCGTGGGCAAAGTATTGGAGAAGGCTGTCCTTCTGTCCATGTCAAGTGGCTACAGGTATCAGATTCATGGGCACCCTATGTTTAGAAAAATATTTCAAATAGATTCTTATTCACAAAACTAAACTTCAGGTACTTGCAGGTTTAAATGGATAAGCTAGTTGCCATCAAATTATATTATGCAGAAAACAGAATTTTAAGATATCTTACTCTAATTTGTGGTTAGGGAATGATGGGGCTTTTAAAACCTTGGATTTCAGGTAATGTCATTTTAAGTATATATTTTTTAAATAGATGCTGCTTATTGTACTATATTACTGCTTGTTTCAAACAGTTTCCTTCATGACTTGTCCTCTCACCATTGTCAAAGTCAATGTATGTATGTATATAGGTATGTAATATATGTATGTGGGTTCTTGATTGGGTCCAGGGGCATTTTACCTCTAATATAAAATGTCAGCCCTATTTCCCTTTTTATTTTGAAACAAGGTCTCATGAAGCTGCTGAGGGCCTCTCTAAACTGCTGAGGCTAACATTGAATCTTTGACCCTCCTTCCACAACCTCCCATGTACTGGGGTTAGAGGTATGTACCACCAACACCTAGCTAAAAGTATCTTTATGAACATATCTTTAGGATTCCTTACAGTTTCCTGAGCTCATCTCCTATGAAAAAAAATGTAATCACAATCAGAATGACAATCATCAAGAAGGCAAACATTAAATGCTAGTGAGGGTATGGAGAAATAGAAACTCTTCTGTATTTTCATAGGAATATAAATTAATACAGCTATTGTGAAGATCAGTGTGGAAATTCCTGGGAAAACTGGGAATAGACCCATCATATTATCCAGCTATACAACTACTGAGTTTTTTCCAAAGAGATTGAAATCAGAATACTATAGTAATGGTTGTATATCCATATTTAGAGCACTGAAATTCATAATAGTCAAATTATGGAACCAATCAAAGTGTCCAGCAAAAGATGAAGGGATTATAAAATTATGCAATATATACACATAATGGAATTCTACTCAACCATAAAGAACAAAATTATATCGTTTAAAGAAAAAAATGGATGGATCTGGAGAACATTAGTTAAGTGAAATTAGACAGTCACAAAAACTAAAGGGTAATGTTTTCCCTTTAATACAGAAGCTAAGCAAAACTTGAGATACCAGAGGGACTTCAGATAATGAAGAAGAAACAGTAGTGTAGTCAGGAAAGTATTCTTGGGAAAGGGATGGGGGAGAGGAAGGAGAATCAATGAAGGAATAACTTACATTGACATTATATGTGAGAATATCAATGTCAGTCTCAAAATCCTGTCTGGGGATGGGGAGGGGAGTTTGGAAGGAGTGGAGGGAGAAGCCCACCAAGTGCTGTGTGTATTATATCACCATCGCTATGAACTACATTATGATATGATACTATAATGCTAATAAGAGTATAAAATAATTGAAATATGTGGTTAGAATTTTTAAAATCCAGGGAATACTTGGGAGGCATTAGTTGCACAGATTTTAAAGTATTTCAATATATAAATATATAAAACCTTTAATATGACAATAAGCCTTGTGAATCTTCAAGAAAAAAATATTTGAAATGTACTTTAGAAACACTACAAGTTATGTGGAGCGTGGTAGGACTGAGTATTTGTGTCTTATACTCCAAGAATATACAATCAGGATTTCTTTTCTCCAGTTCAATGGACCATCAACTCATTATAAGACATAAAATATACAAAATCACTTAATAAATACTCAAAACCTATTAGCTTTTATTAGGTAGTGAATTTCATATTTCTTATCTTTCAAAAAACATGTTGAATCTCTCTGTTTCTTTTAGGATAGCATAAAATATCCAATCTTTATGTTTTGGTATCATCTCCATCACCTTGTACCTCCTTTCCCTTTCTGTCTTCTATTTAAATTTGATTTCTTTTGTTTTTTGTGATACTGGGGGTGGAACCCAGGGGCTTTCTACTTCATGTACACTCTCAGACCTAGTTTATATTTTATTTGGAAACAAGGTTTTACTAAGTTGCTGAGAGCCTCACTAAGTAGCTGAGGCTTACTTTAAATCTGTGATCCTCCTGTCTCAGCCTCCCTAGTACTGAGATTACAAGCATAATCTCTGGGCTCATTCCTTTCTTTTTAAAAAGTATTTTATTGATGCCATAAAACTATACATCAGTGTGGTTTAAAGTGATACATTCATATGTGTGCATGACTACTCTTGGTTCTTAGGTCTCTAAAACATTCTATTTTCTTTCTTAATATCTTCACACTCCTACTTTGAGGTTAAAACAGCCTATGAGTCAACCATTTCTCTTTCCATGTTAAACTCTATTCATACTTTCAGTTTGAACTATTTTTCCATCCTCTTAGAGGAGTCTTCCCTGAGCCCTAACACTTGACCACATGCATCCTGTACTTCTTCATATCATCACACCAGGAATCATCAATAAGTAATTATGGGATACTTACTTGTGCACTTTTCTTTCCGTTAAAACTCTAAAAATGAAGACAAAATTTGTTTTGTTTAGTATTATATTTTCTTTTTTTTAATATAGTACTGCAAATTGAACCCAGGGGTGTTCTACTTCCTAGCTATACCTCCAGTCATATTTTATTTGTTATTTGGAGACAGGGTCTTACTAGGTGCTTGAATTTGTCCTCCAACTTGAGATACTCCTATCTTAACTTCCCAAATAATGGGATTACAAGTTTGTATTGCCATGCCCAGTTTAACATATTTTTATGGTCAGCACAAATTGCACATAGAATCTGATTTATAAATACGTGTTGAATTAATGACTTAGTGAAAATAGAGGTATATTATTTGTTCAGTAAAATGCTCTAAAATAATTGCAACCTTCAATTCAAGAAAACTAAACTCATAGACTCTCAAAGTTGTTTGAAAGCTATAAAACCAGTATTCCAAGCAAACTCAATATTGATTTAAAAATAAACTGTTCACTGTAACAATATTTAAGAGATATTTTTGCATGAAAAATGCCACTCAAAAGCTTTCAATTTAACTGCATTGAAAATCATCCTGATTCCCCGGTACCCCTCCCAAGCACTTTGAGCAGTTGGTACCTCAACAGGCATCTACCTATATTTTATCAACTTTGTTCATTGGACTGCAGACCAATTTCTGATATATTCCATACATCTTACTTCCATTAACATTTTCCAAATGAAATGTCTTCTTATTTGTGATGACTCTGACTCCTCATTTACTTTTTCAATTTTCCTGCACAATTGCTCAGAGAAATCTATATTTTCTCTTTGAAAAAATACATTTACCTATTTAGATAAAAGTTACTTTCCATATTTTTCCTAGAAGGCACCACATTTCTTTTTATTCTGGTATTTAAATTTTTTTCCTCTTGTTACTGTCAATCTTAAATTCTTTTGACAAAAGCATTATAGAGATTCATTTTATCTCACTTGGAGAATGACAAACTTAACCCTTTCCTGAGTTCTGTTTCTGTTAAAATTTAACTGGCCAACTTTTTACATGGTAGCAGAAGACTGTGTTTATCTAAAAGAGGTAGGCGGAATCATCACAATCCAAATAAAAAATATTCTTTTTCAGCATCTCCATGACAGCTGACAATCAAAATCTACATATGGTATTTATATACACTAAAAGAAGGAATCAGTGGAAAATTACCTGGGAGCCTGAGTGTTACACACAGTCTAAAGCCCCTTCCTACTGCCACCTCTGTTGTACAGACTGGATTATCCAAGCAATTAGAGATTATTTTAATGGCATTTTTCTTTGACCATATTCACAGGGAAACATTATTACCTTGATGGGACTGAGTTTTTAAAAATAAATTTGTCACATGTTCTTCTACTAGCTGATGACTAGTATTAAAAGCTTTGCAAACAATTATTAATCAAATATTTGAGGGTGAGGTTAATGCATTTTCATTGTAGATAAAAAGAAAAAATATTTATTTGTAAATACAAGTCACAGACAGAAAGCAGAAATCACTATTATCTGTTAATTTGTCCATTTTTATTACATCAAATCTCCCAAACATTTGCCATCCTCATAAACTATATTGTATATGTGGTTTTCCTTTTTCTATTCTTTCTTTTTTATTAATGCACTGTATTCATATATCATAATGGGATAAAAAATCTTGTGTAGACATACGTGCACACATTGCCCAGTTAGCCCCTACCCCACACCATTCCCTCCCCCTACCTCCTTCCCATGCTTGGCTTAGTGGTTGACATTTAACTTTATAGCAATTTATCCAAAATTAACAATGATTATCTCACATAACAGATTCATTTGTCTGGTATCAAACTTTTGGTCACTTAGAGATAACATTTCAATATTTCTTTTTGCTTTCTTTATTACCAGAGGATACTTTTTCTTTTTTTTTTTTTAAGGTGAAACTATCATATTTTTTTCCAGAAAAAAATCTATCCTAAGATGAAATATGGACTCTAAATACCCAAAACAATCTCGAAAAAGAACAAAGCTAAAAGATGGACATTTTCTGAGTTCAAACCTTATAGAGCTACATTAATTGAAACAGCGTTGTACTGCTATAAAGGCAGATATATAAACCAGTGGAATAAAATAAAAAGTCTAGAAATAAATTCTTCCATATATGGACAAGTTATTTTTTACAAGGTTTCCAAGAACACTTGGTGAAGGAAATAATGATCCTTTCACTAAATATTGTTGAATAATAATAATTACATTATTATTGGATCCTTACTTAACACCATATACAAATATTAACTCAAAATAGATAAAAGGTCTAAATGTAAATCTTAAGATTATAAACTTTTAGAAGAAAACCTGGGTCATAACACTTCAAAACATTGAAATTGGCAATGATTTCTTGGATATGATTTCAAAGGCACAGGCAACAACAGAATAAACAAACAAACTTCCTAAAAAAAATTGTACATCCATAGACAATGTAAACAGAGTTAAAAGTTACTGATAGAATGGGGTAAAATATTTCTAAATTCTATATCTAAAGGTATATTAATATTCCAAATAGAAATCCTAAAAGTTAGCAACAATAAAAGCAAACAATTCAATTTAGAAATATGTAAAAGACTAAAATAAATAATGAATCTCCAAAGATTTTAACCAATAAACACATGAATATATTCTTTGCTTAGTTGTTTGCTGAATGGAAAATATTGTTTCTCTGGTTCTGGTGTGTATTACCTATTTCTTCTTTGTAGTTAATCTCTTCAAGTATTTTCTCTAGCGCTGGTTTTGAAGACATAAATTCCTTCAGTTTCTGTTTGTCATGGAAGCTTCCTATTTCCCCATCTAATTTGATAGATAGTTGTGCTGGGTAGGAAATATTTGGCTGGAAGTTGTTTTCTTTCAGAATTTGGAATATGTTACTCCAAGCCCTTCTAGCTTTCATGACTTGATTTGGGAAGTCTGGAGTGATTCTAATTGGTTTGCCTCTGAATGTCACTTGGCCTTTTGTTTTCTTGCCTTTAAGATTCTCTGCTTGGCTTCCACATTGGTCATTTTAACAATTATGTGGTGTGGGGAACCTCTTCTTTGATCCTCTCTAAAGGGAATTCTATATGTTTCCTGGACCTGTGTATCGATCTCTTGCTCTATGTTTGGAAAATTTTCTGCTATTATTTCTTTGAAGATATTATTGATCCCTTTGGTTTCACCTTCTTTTCCCTCCTCTATTCTGATTATTCTTAGGTTAGCTCTCTTAAAGTATGCCCATATTTCATCAATATCAGATTCCTGCTGTCTGATTTTTTTTCTAAGTTATAAATTATGTGTTCATTTATAGAGTGATCCTCTTCTAGGAGCAAGATTCTATTCTCCATGTGTTCTAATCGATTGTTTATACTTTGAATTGAGGACATTACCTAAATGATTGCATCCTTTATGTTTTTTAGACTCTCTAAATTCTTTTCGAAGGTCCTGTATTATTTCGACAATTATATTCCTGATTTGATCTTCTGGAGATCTCTGAATTTCTGTGTTATCAGGTTCTGACAATATGGGGTTGTGGGCATTCATTGCTCTATTGTTGTTCCTCTTACCCATGATTTCAGAAGTATGTACCTTCCCTGGATCACTACAACTTCACTTAGGGTGCTCTGTATCTCAAGTCTGTTTTAATGTCTACCACCGCTACTCCTACACTGGGTTGGTCTGAAAAATCTCAGACCCAGGTTGATTATCAAAGTCCCTGGGAGTGCAGTACAGGGATTTCTCCTTTAGGGGGCGCAGTTTCACTCACGGTTATTGTGCATGTTGATCAGGAGCTGTCGAGGGCGCGGTGAACCCATGAGGCTGTAGCTGCTTGCAATATGGTGCCGCTGCCATGCCCTCAGCTATGAAGCTGAAGTATTTGTTTTCTGATTTTGAGCTCTGTTCTGAGTCCTTGGAAGGCGTGATGAGCTTGACCACTGGGTTCTTTGCGCTGAAAGAACTGCTTAATTAGACCTGAATGATCCGCAGCTGCTCACTTCAGCTTCTTGTTTACCTTTCCTCTCTGGATCCTGGTGCTGTGAGGGAAGATGGTGCCGGCGCAGCCCCGCTGCTGCATTGCAGGCTTGATTTCTGGTCTCTGGTTGTTCTTCCATTCTTTTTTCTCTGTCCTTTGTGTTTAAATTTTTTATTTGTCTGCTGATGGCATTTTCTGGCTATGAAAAGAGTTGATTTTGTGGCAATAGAGATTGAGTTTTAGCAGGGCTCCTAAATGCTGCTTTTCTCGATTGCCATCTTCCCGGAAGTCCTATTATTTCTTTTTGAGAATGTTATCTTCTGAATCTTTTCTTATACCAAATATGAAACAAATTATGAAACAATTTTTTTCAGTGTCCCAAACTATATTAATATACAATGCATATTTTATGTACCTCTGTATATTTTCTCCTCCTCCTCCTTCTCTTCCTTTTGCTCCTTCTCCTCCTCCTCCTCCTCCTCCTCCTCCTCCTCCTCCTCCTCCTTCTTATGCTTATTCTTCCTTGATACTGAGGATTGAACTATGAACCCAGAGGCATTCTACTTCTGAGCTAGACCCCAGCTATTTTTATTTTTATTTTTTGTTGTGAAATAAGGTCTTGCTAAGTTTCTGAGATTCTCACTATTTTGCAGAGGCTGTCCTTGAAATTGCAAACCTTTTGTCTCAGCCTCTCAAGTAGGGAGATTATAGGTAGAAACTGCCACATCTGGTTTGCATTATTTTCATTTAATCCAATTATTTATTATGTTTAGCTCTCCTCTCATTTTTACATCCCCTAAAAATCTATGAAAGGGAAAAAAAAGCAGCTCATTATTATCAGCATTTTTCTCCACAATTATTCAAATAAATAATGTGCTGAAGATATTTTGCAGGCATTACAAATGACAGTTTTAGGTATAAAGTCAAGATTAACATTCAACTTCTGTCAGGTAGAAATGATTTGGGGATATGAAATATAAGTGTAATTAAAGATTTATAGTTTCCAAGTACATTTCTGAATCTTTATATGAGAATTTTCTGTATGAGCCACATAAAGTTGCTAAATTTCTTGATATCCATGAATAAAATGCAAAAAGTAACATGTAAAACTTACTTTAAGAATATTTAAACAAAGGCACTAAAATTGTTCCATTTCAACATATAATAAATGCCAAATATGATTATTTATTTTTGTATTAAGTGTTTTAAAACCATTATGTACTGTACTTCATGACATTTCAATTTGGACTAGACACAATTCATGTGTTGATCAGCCACATGTGGCTATTTGCTAATATATTGGAGAATACACACAAACATTTTTTGCATAAAAAAAAACTCCATTGGGAAAATCCTCACATTCCATTTCAGAAATAAAATTTGGAGTTTGAGAAATAAATAATTGTTATCTGATATCATTTCATCTTAAAAATATTCCTTCTAATATCTAATAAGTAAATTTAATTGTCATATATATCAAATAATAATGATAATCTAATTTCATTTCATAAAATGTTTGATAAGATTATTTTATTTTTAACATATACAAATTTGATGTGATGTTTTACTTTTTATAATATTATTCTCTAAATATTTAAAATATTTTATAATCATACAAAATCATTTATTCGTTTGGCTAATAAATTGTTTTTAAAACCATATATCTGTGAAATAACATGCAAAATACTAATTTCAAAGATAATCTAGTATCACAATGGAATTGAGGAGGATATGTTTACATTTTTAGTATAAATAACCTTATCAAAAATTAACAAATAACATAAACATCTATGTGTATTATTTTTACTAGAATTTACAAAAGTAACACTTGAAAATTAAGAAAAATATTTTTTATTAAATGAAGGAGAAAATGAATTTTAAAACAATTACAGCAAGTATGTATGTGTGTACAAATGTATCATTTTGAATTTCACTATAATGTATAATTACAATGTACAAATAAAAGTATCGAAAATGAATAAAATAGTAATTTATGTGAATATTATAGATTATATGCTTTGAAAGTTCAACAAATCTTATACACTATTATTTAATCCTTACAATTTATTCAATTCTCATTTTTCTCATTAGGAAATCATGATTGTTATTTCCTAGTTCACTGGGTAACAGACCAAAAGTACATATAAGACATAATTATATGTTTTTTATGTTATAAATATTTATATTTTGTTGAGCTTCACTTACCTTCTCTGTAAAGTGGGATGATCATAATCTCAAATTAATCATTTTGGTGTTTATAGCCTGATTGTATACTAAATGACTATTTTTCATTTGTACATCATTATTTTAACTTATTTAAGCTTTATTTTATTTTAATTGATAAAACATAATTTTATAGACTTATAAAATATGGTGTTTTTACACATATATACATATATGATGCTCAATCAATAACTCGAATATTGATCCTTTAAATATTTATCATTTTTGTAGCAAAAATTTTTTGAATTCCCTCTTCTAGCTATCCTAAAATATATATTATTGTTATTTTTGTCACCCTCCTATGGAATAATAAACCAGAACTATTCTTCCAATTTAACTGTGGTTTAATGTTAGTTGTTCAACCTTATTCTCATTACTCCTTCACCATACCCCAGCCTTTTATTGCACTATTGTACTCTCCATCTCAATGAGAGCACATATTTTAGATTCTATTCATTCATCCATTCAGTTATCTATTTTGGAGCAAGTTCTCACTAAGTTGATGAGAACCTCACTAGATTGCTGAGAATCACCTGGGATCCACCAATCTCAATTTGCCAATTTCTAGGATTGCAGGTTTGTACCACTACACCTGGCTTCAATTTTATTCTCTACAGCAGTCGTGTCTATTTGCAAAGCTTGTTTTCAACACAGCTTTGGTGTATAGAGAGAACAAGGGAAACCTGAGCTCTCCTCTGTATATGTTTACAGTATTAAGTCAATTTGCATTAATAAAGATTTAAAACTAGCAAATTAATTTGCAAGGTGAGTTTGTTTGAATGAAAGACTCTAAATATCCTCTGGAGATCTTCTGTGAAATCACTGAACACAAGGCACTATATTTAGATCTTGTATTGTGTCTCTGAGAGCTCAGCAGCACTAACACAGCCATTTCTGAAGTGAGGGCTGCCTCCTTGTGGAATTCCAAAAGGAAAAGGACAAATGAGAAGGTCCCTGAGTCATAATGCCACGTCTTAGCGGAAGATGAAAGAGCGGTCCTGATGTGGTCTTTATGATCAACGAAAATTTTATTCAGTCATTCAGTAAATATTTAATGTGTATCTATTTTTTGTGTGGTTGATGGTCTAGGTTCTGGTAATAGAAAAAAAATAAAAATATATTCCCATGTAATTTTCATTTACATTATAAGAGGTATTTGAACAGATCAAATAATTTTCAAGTGTGGAAATGCTAAAGAAGGAAATAAATAGAGATGCAATAGGATAATAAAGGAGATTTCACATTGTTCATTGGATTTGTCAAAGTTTTCCTAAGATCTAAACGTTTTAAGAAACCAGATAACCAAATGAGAAGCTTTGGAAGAGTGCTTGCAGCAGGGTGCTCACAAATTAACTGAGAAAGCTTTGTGTATTTGATGAGAAACCGTCATTTTAATCATCTTTTGAGTTTGAGTTTAAATAAAGATTTAATGGAAGTTCATTATTGTTTTCAGATAAATATGCATTTGTTACCATTCTTCCAACTACTATGTTGGATGATTTATGGCCAGGTAAATGTGGGAGAGAAGAGCATTAAGGTGACTATTATGGTGGGTGAGTTTGGTAACAGTGGACACTTGGGTATTGGGGTAGCAGCAAGAAACATGTAGCAGCAGAGTGGACCATTTCAAATGCTTGTTGGAACCAACAAATGAGAAATTTGATAAGGAGAGGTGAAAAAAAGGAGAAAGAAAAGAAACTCTCAGGAATTGTGACCTGAACAATTAAGTAAATGGTGATATATTTAGTGGGTGAAGATGGAGGGAAGGAGATGCTTGGAGAATAGGAATCAAATGCTCTTTTAGACATATTGATTTTGAGATAAATATTTTATGTCCAACTTTCTACTGAAAACCTATGTTTAGTGCTCAGCAAAGAAGGCAGTCATCACAGATAAAGGACTTGGATATTAGTCATGTTCACAAAAGAAGTACAGAGGTCATCAATGCTACATGACTACCATTAGCTGTGGGGGTAGAATTTAACATATGAGCTCTGAGCATCTGATAAATACTGAACTGCTTTATGGTCAATAGGAACTATTAGCGCTGAAAGCCTTAATATTTTTCTGGGGACAGTACTAGGAATTGGTGGGATTTCCCCTTATGAGCAATGTATTTCCCCAAAACCTACATGGAAGCAGAGATGGTACTTCTCTAACATATCACTGTCATGTCATGCTATAGCTCAGAGACTTACACATCACAATTATTCAGCAAGCATTTATAAGGAAAAATATGTAAAAACAGGCAAATTTCAGACAGTGATGCTTGAACCATCATGTTTTCTTTCCCTGGAAAATAAATTGAATTCAAAATACACTTAAAAAGTAATATGCACTTATTGTTCCTCTTTTTCTTCAATATAAAAGTTTAATTGAAGTGGCATCCTGAAGTCAGTAAAGAAAACCAATAAGAGAAATACGACTGTGGGTCAACTACTATATCCAAAAGGCATTCAGGAGTAGTGAATTAGAAGTACTCTGAACATTGTTCAAAAAGAATGACAGAATGGACTTGTTCTTCCTTTGTGTATCTTTTAAGAAGAACTACTCTAAGATATTGATGATTTTGGTCAAGATACCCCAGGATGTTTCAGATTTCTCAATGTGATTAGTCTCCATAAAGCAAAGTTTAATTTAGAGTAGTGTCTTTAAAATGCTATTCTTAGTTCAGTGATATTGACCAAGTCCCATGACTTTGCCCAGGCTCAGAGAATGTTGGAAAACTTTAGGTTATTTTAATTTCTGAGTTTGATGCATATGTTTGAAGTCATACTGAATTTTTCAGCAAGGGAAATCATCTTCCAACTGATCAACAACCCTGCTATTCACCCATGTTCTGCAGCTGGGTGAATATTGTTTTAATATTGTTGGGTGAGTATCTGTTGTATATAAGATTACGAAGGTGACTTCTGGGCTGATGATGCTTATTATAATGTCTTTGGCTCCATGGTGAATGAATCTCTATCATACACAATTTGTTCACTTGTATAAGGGAAAGGCATGTAGTGCATATATGTTCAGTATTTCTATGCTAATTTTCTAATTTTCTAGTTCTCCTAAGAACCCACCCTAAGATATTCACTGTGTTTGCCTTAAATAGTTATCTAGAGGATATTAGGACTTTTCTAAATGAATTTCAAACATGTTTTAGAAAAAAATAATGAAATGAATATAAACTCACCAATGAGATTGATTACTTCAGAAAAGTGCACAGATTTAATATATTCTTTCTACAGTTTTAGCTTTTAAATACTTCATTTTCTTTATTCATTTATTTTTTTCACTTGAAATATTTATTAAGCTCTTACTTAGTGCCTGCACCAAGTTAAAAGAATGTGAAGGCTCTGATATGTATTGCATAGTCCTTGCTGCATCTTCCACTCTGAACAGGGAAGAATGTACTCAAAAGTAATCTTTCTTCCTTAAAAGAAAATAGCACTTTCTATTATTATTATTATTATTATTATTATTATTAGCATTAGCATTAGCATTATTATTAGCATTAGAGGCTTATGTAAAAAGTGCATTAAAATCATACCCCCAATACAAAAACTGACAGTTAGTGACAATCTAAGTGTATTTCTGTCATTTCAAGGAAGCTATTTGTTGTCACTTGTAAGGATGCTATACATTAAAAATCAACGGGAAGGAGACAGTTTTAAATACAACCTCTTCATAATTCAAAGCAGCTCTCTGGTACTAAACATATTAAGAGAACAGCTAAGAGTTCTTAGAAAGCAAATGTATTTTCTCTTCTCACCTTTTACCACATGCTATGATCAAGAGAGGAATTGTAAGGTGGCCTGGGCTCCTCAGGAACACTAGCAGTGGGGTGTCTGTGGCATGATCTGCCCTCTGTGTTGCTGAAAGTTTCCTCTGCACCTGAAGTGGAACACAGAGCCTGGAATGAGTTAGAAATGCAGCCCCGAAAAATTACTTTTCTGAGCTGGGTGTGGTGGTGCACACTTGTAATCCCAGTACTTGGGAGGCTGAGACAAGAAGATCACAGGTTCACGGCCAGCCTCAACTACTTAGTGAGGCCTTCCACAACTTAATGAGACCCTGTTTTAAAATAAAGAATAAAACAATAGGTATGGGGTATAGTTCAGGGGTAGAATGCCCCTGAGTTCAACCCCTAGTTTCTCCTCCTCCCCCCAAAAAAATACTGTTCTGAATTTTTTAAGTCATATGCTACAGGGCTGTGGTTGAGCTCGTAAAGTTTTGAAGGCATGTCAGTTTGACTTTAATTTGTCACTTTCTAGAGTTGCATTGATCAAAGGGAGAACCACTGGACACATGTGGATATTTAAATTCAAATTAATTAAAATAAAATACAATTGAACAATGAGTTTCATAGTCATGCTGGTCACATATCAAGGGTACAGATGTAAAGCATCTTCATAGCCATGGAAAATTCTACTGTACCGAGCTAATCTACAGCAGTTCTTTTTGTTTCTGTGGTTGTCATTCTAGTTAGGAACATCTCCTTCACCCACCTGTGCTACAGCAGAAGCTTCCATTCTTCTAGTTTTTCTCCTCTACAATTTCTTCTCTCAGAAACCATTAACATCTTTTAAAATTTTTGTAGTAGACAGTGACATCTTATTCCATAACTTCTTTTTTTATTCTAGGGTAAAATCCAGGATCCTTACTATTCATTTGTCATAGCACTTTGTATAACATGGTTCATATATACCTTTCTTATTACATACTCTAATACTCTACATCTCGCCAACATCCTATTTCCATACTTACAACTACTTTCAAGCCTCTGTGTCTCTTTTCTGGTCTTTGAATGAATGCCCTGAGCATGGTTTTCCTGATTCCCTGAAAATTTGGCCTAGAAATTTCCATCACTTAAATTCTTTTGCTCCTTATTATTATATGTCTTACCTCTTCAGTTCAATAAAATCTCAAATTAAATTTAACTTTTCCCTTGAAGACATTGTATGATCACTCTCTTATATTCTATTATGTGGATTTTGTAGCTTGTACTGTTATCTGCTAATTTTGATTACTCACATGTTTTTACATATTATTTTTCTTTATCCACTGTGTTGTAAGAGCTATGAAATCTGGGCTCTCTGTCTTTTATTTTGTATTGAGTCTTTAGTGGCTAGCTATTGTCAGAAATAGGCACTCAAATAACTTCAAATGACATAAAAGAATAAGAAAAATTTGTCATATTATTTTACCACCATAGCCACAGAATATTTTATATTCAATATTTTATTTAATCTCTATTTGAAAAATGTACCAATGATACTTTTATTTTCCAGAACAGTAAAGTTGTTAGTCAATATTTAGTACCTTTTATACATTTTTATTCAAAGTATTAAGTTTTTTTAATTTTTAATTGATGTACATTTTTTGCATAGATTTATAGGCACTATATTTTATTTTATTATATCCCTACATGATACCATATTTAAATCAGATGAGGGTGTGGATGAAAGGAAACCCTTATGCAGTCTTGTTGGTGATACGAATTTGTATACTCATTCTGGAAACAGTATAGAGGTTCTTCAGAAAAACCTGAAAATATAACTATATGATCCAGCATTCACACTACCTGTTCTTTACATTTTTTTAAGTGAGCTGGGTGTGGTGGCTTATTTCTGTAATTCCAAGTACTTGGGAGCCTGAGACAGGAGAATCAGCCAATTTGTTAGGTCCTCTGCAACTTAATGAGATCCTGTTTCAAAACAAAATAGGGCTGGGAGTGTAACTGAGAGGTATATTGCCCCTGAGTTCAACTGATGGGTTCAATCCTCAGTACCAAAAAAAAGATTAAAAAGTGTAATACATAATACTTTAATTGAAAACCATAACTAATATAGCTGTTAGGTCCTTTGTGAAACATAAAATCTTGGACACTAAAAGGAAAAAGAAATGTAATGAATGCCAGGAATTTTCTTATTAACATCTTCTTACCATGAATTACACACGATTACCTTCTACCCCGTGTATCCCTTGCCTAAATTTTATCTGTATGGGTCCTTTTATCACATCACTGCCCTATTTATGACCAGAGCTTAAAAATGCAACCCACAAAAGTTGATGATAGAGCCAATTCACAAGAGGAATTTGAATTTTAAGGTTCAGATGAGTAGTTTTTAGTGTATAACTCTGTAGGAATCACAGCATGAGGCAAGAAATAAGACCAAATTCTCTAAAAGACTCTCCTTGAAACTTCTAATCTTGTTTGACTACACCTAAGAACTCTCTTTATATCCCTAGATGAGAGTAAGGTAATTTATTGCAGCTCTCTGAGGAATTGAAAATAGTGTGCATGTTAACTCATACTCTTAACTATGAGATAACCAAGAACATAAAAGGGACTATATAATATGACTGAGTATTTTCAATATGAAAATTGCTCTATATTTGACTATTTATGTATGTAGGACAGCAAGAAACCCCAGAACATCTTTCTAATGACAATATATAAATATGTTTAGGATTAATGACTAATGGATTTGATATTCATTTATATAATACAAACACCCACCTATACAAGCTTCTGAATGCTCGTTTTTCACTTTCTACTTATTGTGTGCATGGAGAAAGTTGATTTAAAAACGTTTTATCTGGTTTTGCTAAGAAAATTTTCCTTCCTTTCTCAAAAAATATCCATTCTATCCGGAAATTAATTTTACTACATTTATTCCTAAGAAAGCATTAATTTCATAAGATTACCAGAAAGTGCCTTAAACTGTGAAATATGTAAAGACTACGGAAAGGCAGTCAATGGTATTGGTGAGAAAAACATACTGGAAAAGAAATAAAAAAGACTGGACATTGATTGATTTTATATTTTTATTTCATTTTAGAAATTGATCAGTGTAGCCGGGCGTGGTGGTGCACGTTTGTAATCCCCGCCTTTGGGAGGCGGAGACAGGAGGATTGCGCAGGTTCGAAGCCAGCTGCACGCGCTGGCTTAAGAGACCCTGTTTCCACATAAAAATGTAAAATGTAAAAATAGGTCTAGGAGTGTAGCCCGGAGGTAGAAGGGCTTCCAGGAACCCCAGAACCACCAAAAAAAAAAAAAAAAAGAAAAAGAAAAAGAAATTGATCAGTGTTTTAACGTATCATAGATGGATAGAAGATAATATCCAGAAGAAACTTTGAGTGTCAATAAACCAATTTCTATTTAAAATTGATTCACAGACAACAGAAGTGACCTCCTTAAAGTCATAGAAATGGTAAGTGTTAGATCATAAACTGGAATTACGTCTCAGAACTACTAGTCCAGAGCTTTTTAAAAAATCTTATTAGAAATCTGCTGTTACAAAATAAAAAACAAATCTACATAAACTCAATTTCAGACGCGGGCAAGTGTTTCATTTTTTAAATTAGGCACAAGGATCTCAGGAAACACATCCACTGAACTACTAAAGCAGACCCCGGAGAGATGAAGAAATTATCACGATGACATATTTACTTAGGGTGACATATATTTCATTCGGTAGAGAGTTAAGGGATTAAACTTCTTCTTTTTTTTTATCACTAAATTCTCTGTCCATGGTGCTGTACTTTCATCAAAAGGAAATACGATTCTTGTATTTTCAATGACTTTTTTTTAAGCTAAAGGATGTTTTATTTAATTATCACAAACTATTCTCAATCTTTCATTAAATCATACTTCTATATTTGCTCTAACACAGCCTGATATCCTCCATACCCCTAATCTCACAATCTGTTCACCATGTCCCAAAAATATCATATCGTTTTTCACTTTTCTACAACCTTCCATGTGAATTTTTCATCCTCAGGTTTATTGTTAAGGTGAGACTTGAAGGTAAGTCAAAGTTCAGTATTTAGAGAAATAGAAGAGAGTGATATTTTCTGTTCACAATACTTACATTAGTAAGTCTTCTAGCTTTTTATAATGGTACAATGACACTGCTATTCTGGAATTTTATTGACTTATTTGACAGTTACTGGATGTCTACTATTTACTAAATTAATTGTTATTATGCCTTTCACTAAGAATAAAGAACTTATTTTATAATGGGAGCTTATAAGCTTCTTGAGATCATAGAGCACATCTTACACATTTTGTTATTGTCGTTGTTTTTCCCAAAGCTTCTAGTACCATTCCACAATGACATTAGGGGCTCAATGTTTATTGAATAAACAAAAGCATGATCCATCAGCTTCAAAGTGATTCTTGAGCCTAGGGACCCAAGGACACTTCTTGACAAAATTGAGTATTTCAAATCTGCTGCAGACTATGACCAAAACGCATGCCTCATTTTCAGAAATACTGAATCTTTGTCACACATTTGGGAAAATTTCAGGCATCAGGAAAGTGACTCACTGTATGACATCTCCCCTGGAGATTTGAGCAAAGGCAAATTGATTTGAGAACCTGGCCAGACATGACCAGTCCTGCGGGGTAGGAGGAGCTGAGTTCTTTGGGAAGATTTTCATCAGCAGGAGAATCTCCTCAGGCATGAGAGTCACTTCAGGAAGGGAGAGAGGGAGGAGATACTGTTTGTTAGACAATTTCTGGATGGATGAGCAGCCAAATGGCATGAGGAGATAAGAGGGAACAGTTCTAAAGCCACCTTCTCCACAACATAAATTTTCCCATCCACATGACAGAACTGGGCTATTTTCCAGTTGCTTGGTTTACCAGGCTTTGCATCTTTTGATTTCTGAACAAAAAAGACACAAACGCTAACGCTTTAATTATAGTTAGTATAGAGATTCATTTATAATTTTAGATGTATATAGGAGTAGCTATGCCTATAGATGCAGGTACAGATAATATTAATATTGACTGGTTTTCTATATACAAGGTATCAGCGCACACTGAGGTACATCAGAACTCTAATGGAGTTCAATACAGACATCATAAGGATAATTGATATTTGAAGTTCATAAAATTAGCATTCCAAGGAAGCATCTCACGCGATTACTATGCAAATTCATGGAAGCTATTGTAATAGACGTACAAAGAAATAACTTCAGGTTTATTTATTCATTTGTCTCCCCAAATGATGTTTGCAATGAACTAGATCCTCTAGAAGGAAACATTTTCTTCCTCATTAAGGGTTTCAATATTTTTAGAGAATAAAAATTATATTTCATATGGGTCATACCCTTTTATCATAAAAGTGTGATATATCTTTTTAAATGACTTGTATGTGGCTACATAGTTCCTTGATGAGTACCTCACATACACCCACATACTCAGGTACATGTGCATATATATATATATATATATATATATATATATATATGTATGTATATGTGTGTATGTGTGTGTACATGTTATATTTGTGTATCTCATTAATTTATTTTGCAATCTCCAATTTAAAAGTATGCACTTAAAAGTATATATTTTAAAATATAACAAATATTTAGATTTAGCCAAGTGTGGTGGCACATGCTTGTAATCCCCGCGCTTGGAATTCTGAGACAAGAGGGTCACACAGGTTCAAAGACAGTCTCAACTACTTAGTGAGGCTCTCAGCAACTTAGTAAGACCCTGTTTCCAAGTAAAAAATAAAAATAGGTCTGGGAGTATAGCCTGGAGGTAGAACACCTCTGGGTTCCACCCCCAGTACCACCAAAAAAATATTAATTTGCTACAGTACATTTACAAATAACCTATGTCTATTGACCTTACATACTATCTTTTTTATTTTATTTGCAATGTTTCAATTTCATATCTGTAGAATGACTCATTAAATTTTATAGACCCTTCCCAGCTCTTCCATGAATGATGTTTCTTCTCTTTTCTAGGTTATACATCCCTGCTCTGCTATAAATGGAGAAATTATCAAATATTATGGAAAGCTATATTAAATTGCTAATATTTGACTTTTTTAACCTGAGGGTAACATTTTTCTAGGATTTTACCTAATACTTAAAAATGTGTAGCCTTCTATGACAATTAAATATTCATGTCAGGTTAAATATACTATTACTCCCAAGATGCCCAATTTTTTTTTTTTTTGATGTTACAGATAGAGCTGATGCACTACCACTGAATTGTCTTAGGAGAACAATAATATAATGTTTACAAGGTATAAAATTCACAGTGAGGAAGCTGTTGATTCTGTCCAGCTTGAAGAGATAGTCCCTGGAATGTTTAAGAATATCAAAATAGGATTTCAAAGAAAAAAATACAAGTTTACTAGAGAGAAAAGAAGGAATAACAGTTTAGTTAAATAAAAGCATGTAAAATAAACATAAATCAGAGAGGAATTCAGCAGACTTAATAGTAGCTTACTTTTGATGTAACATAAAGATGTGTGTGTGTGTGTGTGTGTGTGTGTGTGTGTGTGTGTGTGTTCAGTTTAGAATAGTGGACTATGAAGCTGGGGATATAGGCAAGGGATAGATATCATGATATTTTATAAGCCATGCTAAGGATCTTGCATCGGTATGGGTTGAAAAGTTGTTTTTAACTAAAGTAGAGATTTCTTCTTACTGATGTCTTAAAATGGCCTAATTTGCATTCATATGGTGGTTAGGGTAAATTGAGGAACTTAGAAAAAATAATTATTAGAAAAATGTTCGTATACTTTATCCTACTGTTACTTATCTTCTGGGCAAGTAGCATAGGAGAAGTAAAGAAAAACTGATAGTTTTATATAATATATAAAATTTAAAGTCAGAAGAACTTGGTGATTAATTTAGATGTCAAGAATAAAAATGATAGAATATTCCTAAATAATATCATATACTGATTTGAACAATTCGCGCGCGTGCGCGCGCGCGCACACACACACACACACACACACACACACATGAAGGGGTGGAAAGAGCCAGAGATTTGGCAAAGTGATGGCTTTGAGATCCTTTTTGCCACCTGATGGTACTCTTCTCCATACACACAACTTTTCCACAAAGGAAAATGTATTGCACAATCATGTCCGGTATATGGAGGTTTGGTTCTTGAAATTACAATGTTTAATAAACATCAATATTTGCGCAGATGAAAGAAGCCCAAGTTGGGGGATAAAGAGCTATTTGAAAATTAAAAACCAGAGATAAATATCAAAATTATTATTATTGTTATCACTCTTATTCTTTCTATCCTTAAATATAATCATTAGAATAACATTGATTTTTCTTATAATCATTTAAAAATGCTATTTGCTTGTTTGCTTAGGTGTAGAAATGAGTAGGTTTGTTAAGGTTATAGGAGGGGTCACTGTAGATTCAAAAGACTATTAAAAATATTTCATGATAAAATAACATTGAGATTTAAGGTTATAAATATGAAAACATAATATCTATTAGTCAGTTTTATTAATCTTCAACTGCACAAAGGAAACTAATATAAACTCAAACAAATATAAAACCACAAGTAACCATTTTTCATATTATGAATAAAACCTATGTTTAAAGTTCCTGTAGACTCCAGTGACATTTTTTTTAGTAAATATTATATATCTGATGCATTGTATCATGGTACACAGTCTCTAAAATAGAGAAATATTTTCTATCTCCCGTAAATCCATGTGTTTGCCTACTTCCTTTCCTTAAGTGAGGGCTGGATGTTTCTCTTTTTTTTTATTGGTCTATTGTAATCATACATCTTAATGGGGTACAAGATGTTGGAGGCATACATGCACACATCACTAATTTAGCCCTTTCCCAATTCCTACCCCATTCTCTTCCCTCTCCCTCCTTCTCATGTTTGGCTTAGTGATTGATTTTGATGTGTTTGTGAATGTACATCATGTACATTAGGCCATTTCCTTCTTCCCCCCTCCCATCACCCCAGTAAGGCCCCCTTATTTGCTCATCTTTGGTTTCTCCTTCTTTGTTTAGAGTTCCTCCTATGACCCTTTTTCTTCCTAGCTTTCACCTATTAGGGAGAGCATCTGATTTCTAACCTTTTGTGACTGACTAATCTCACTTAGCATAATTTATATTCTCCAGTTCCATATATTTCCTGTAAATCACATATTATTTTTCATTATGGCTGAGTAAAATTCCATTGTGTAAATATTCTGTAGTTTTGTAATCTATTCATCTGTTGATAAACATCTTAGCTGGTTTCATAGTTTGGCAATTCTGAGTTGTGCGGCTATGCACATAGGTACACATGCATTAGTTTCATATTTTGGTTTCCTTTCCTTTGGGTAGATATCCAGAAGTAGGTATCTTCACTATCATATGGCAGGTTTTTTCTAGTTCTTTTGAAGATCCTACACACTGTTTTCCAAACTGGTTGCACTAATTTGTTCTCTAACCCTTGTCAAGTTTTAGTGTCTAAAGCCCTCACCAACAGGTTAACACTAACTTAATGAGATATCCTAAACCAAATATACCCAACCAGTTCCTCCTGAAACTCTCACTCTAAAAAACTCTGAGCTAATAAAAGGTTGTAAAGTGCTCACATTAGAACAATCAGTTTTACAGCCATAAAATCCTTCTACACATGCATTCACTTGTTAACTCACCACTCTTAACTTCATCATGATGTATGATTATAATGCACCAATAAAATAAAATTATAATAGATTAAAATCTGTTATAAATGTTAAGATTTCCATTTTACAGAAACCACTGAGCTCCATTTGGCTTGGTTCCATCATAATTTTTTCCATTACACCTGAGTGCCTTCTGGGAATTCTAAATATTTAGGCCTAATTGTGATAGTTCTCTTGTTTATGTAACTTCTACTTCCTTGGTTTTATTTCTGACCATTTTCCGATCTGTTGTGCTGACAATCTGGTTAAGAGTAGGTGTTAATATATGGTACAGCTGCTTCCCACACCTGCTGTTTTGGCTGCAGCTGGGAACAACTATCTAGCCCAGTAAGCTCTGATTCGCATTTTGATCTTGACACACACTTTCCTCTCTGAATGCCACTGCACGAGTGATTGTTATCATGGCCACACCTTAGGCTTCTACTGCTAGGCATATTCTATGCTTTGCCTCTGCTTACTGAAAACACAATCTGCTGCTGTCACTCTCTAAATGAGAGCCTTTCTCCCTGATTTTTAGATGTGTGCACCCTTACAAGGGGAAGGAATTCCATGCTGATGGTATAAGTTGAGAAAATATCACAGGTTAAAATGAAAATATAAGGTTGGAATTGGCATTTGTGAGTCCTTCCTAGGATTTCTGGTACCATGATGTATTAGTTTATTTGATAGTTACCTGACAAAGCTGGTGAGTGACTGCTTGTGTTGGACACTGTTGAAAACAATCAGTGGGGGGGCTTAGACCCCAAGTATTTCCCTTTTTTTTTTTTTTTTGGTGGTACTGGGGTTCCTGAAAGCCCTTCTACCTCCAGGCTACACTCCCAGACCTATTTTTACATACAGGGTCTCCTAAGCCAGCGCGCGTGGCTGGCTTCGAACCTGTGCAATCTTCCTGTCTCTGCCTCCCAAGCACGGGGATTACAAGCTTGCGCCATCACACCGGTCCAAGTATTTCTTTAAAGTGGACCTCTCCTCTTTTTGAGGGGTTTAATCCTACTTATTCATTGAGCATTCTCCATGTCTGAGATACTGTATTCACATTTATCTCATCAGCTCTTATAAAAAATTGTATAGTTTCTCAGTCTGCAAAACAGGAATGAAGAACTAGATAAAAAGCCATTGATAATCACTAGTGGTTTTAGGAGATTAAAAATTGTTTCACTTTTTCCCTAATTCCAATCACAAAACACTGATAAGTATATAATCTGGCTAGTATTAAGAGCATCGGTGATCATAATCAGAGAGGAGGGCATCAGAATGAAGAAAGTAATGAAACATAATTGAATTATTTCCTTTGTCAGTTCAAACAATTCTGTGTACTTATGTGAAGCTGTCAATACCAATATCAACATTAAGAATGGGTAGTTGGAGGGAACACGGTGGGATCTGGAGGGAAACACACTGGGTGTTGTGTGCACGTTTTTTCCTACCATGTTAAACCTCAACGTGATGCATAATTACAATGCAGCAATAAAAGTATATTAAAAATTAACAGAACCAGGAGAAAAATGTTACAATAAGATGAAAGAATAAACAAACACATAAATATTTTTGGATGAATTTAACAGAGTTTTAGAAAAAGAATAAATCTTGCTCCATAAAAAGATGGCAGTAGCAATCATACTCTTCAATACTTATTCTATAACAAGTAGTTTGCCTTTAGGGTTGATGCAAGGATTGTAAGAAATAATCTGTACTCAGTATTGTATTTTATGTCTGTTTTATATGTGAAACACTTAAGGTTTAGAAAAGCAAAATCATTTGCCAAAAGAACACAATAAGAAATCAAAGGGAGACAGGCTTGGCAAATAATCTGACTCCTCACCCATAATTTCAGTCACTATTCAACACAGCATGCAGTCTAACGCTGCTGTTTCTCATCGAGATCCATCTTTGGGTTCCAGTGGTGTAGATCTTGATATTAAAGTAAATGACATAGGAACATATGAGAAACTTTTATTAAATGTAAATAAGGTCTGTGTTTCATAATTAAAACTGTGTGCTATGAATAGCACTTTGAGTGTTTTACTAAAAATAAGCTTTCTTCGTACATGTAACATGATTGTAAAATATTTTAATATAATATGCCAATACAAAAGAAGGCTTTCCTTGCCTGTGGATTAGTATGTACTGTTTTATTTCGGGTAGAAACCTGTTTTCACAAATCAATAAACTATGTTATAAGAAAGCAAAGAATACATTTAATAAATAATAGCAATATAATAATGAATCATAGAAAATAATGTTATATTTGAGGCAATCATTGGTATTTTCCCATACATTTCTAGAGTCTTTAGTCAAATTCCATATTACCTCAGCCAGTTATCATGGTTAATGGTAGTTAATCGAGCAAATACTTCACAGAAATTGGAGATGAAAACTGCACTCAAAGCATGACTTGGAGAGTACATTTTGAAAGAAGGACTTTTGTTTCTTTGTGTTTATATATAATGTGTGTAGTACTTGGGATTGAACCCAGAGATTTCTACCACGGAACTACATTCCCAGA
Source organism: Muscardinus avellanarius (assembly GCF_963383645.1). NCBI lineage: Eukaryota > Metazoa > Chordata > Mammalia > Rodentia > Gliridae > Muscardinus > Muscardinus avellanarius. The sequence goes on from NC_137796.1 coordinate 24,692,521, forward strand.
CCTATTTACTTTTAAACAGGGTCATGCTAAATTGCATTGTGGTGCTGGCATTAAATCTGCCATTTTCCTGTCTCCATTTTCCAAATGCTGGAATTATAGGTGAGTGACAGGATGCCCGGCTTTGCTCTTTATTTAATTCTGGATTGGAGATACATAGTATTGGCTAGGTTACTATAACAATGGTTTCTGCTTTGCTAACTATATAATTTGTGCTTATTAATATATTATAACATTGTGGCTGGGCACTGCTATAATTTATGGTCACCATTTTAAGCCAGTGCAGCATGGTAGAAATGGTTCTGGGTTTGAAATCAAAGCACATGCATATAAGTCATATAACTGAATTTTAGCAATGTATTGCTTTCTAGATGATAATTGAAATCCCATTTAAGTTTGAATTTAAGATAATTATTGGATATTTTTAATTGTTTGGTTTAGCATAGCAGTGTACTACATGGAACAGGCTCATGATAAATTAGTATTCAGTGTTTCTATTGAATATTAATTTAAGTGGGAATCCTCTGTTTTTATTTACTAAATGTGACCTGGGGGAAATTCCTGGCCCAAAATATTTTTATCTACATGCAGATAAACAATAATTTCTTGCCTACATCATAGACATGTTGAGAGGATTAACTAAGAAAATGGATGCAAAATGGTATCAACTGCTGCAGCCTTTTGTGTTGAGGGCTGTGTCAACAAATTTGAACTTATTTACATAAACCTAATATCCCATAACATTAAATAGTACATTCAATAATCCTTGCCCATGAGTATGACATTTTATTCCTCTGATATAACCTAACCTTCCACTTGACTTAGATAAATGTTTCTACATTGTTCACTTACCTATTATGATGAAATGCATCTAAAAAGACAGCAATTTGATGAAATGGACACTCACCATTTATGCATGGCAAATGCTAGCAGGTCTAAAGTGTGGTTCTGGTTCTTTATATATCTATACTGCTGTATAAAGTTCCTTGCACAAAGGAGGTAGTATCTTGATGGGTTTGTATTATACTGGTGAAACAGAAAACTGTATTAACTGAGAGATACAGAGGAAGATATTATTCAGCAACCTAGACAATAGAAAGTATCTAATAAATTCAAACCTATGAATAAAGTGTAAAAATAAAACAGGATTTTTAATGTTTATATGGTGAATTAACTCATTGTTTCTTTTAAAACCTGGAGGGGGGCTTGGGGCAGAGGAAACTGGGGAAAACACTCAATCTAAGATCCTGACTCATCTCTACTAAAAAATTGCCTGCAAAGCCCAGCAAATTGCTTACATATCTAGATGAGAGGGAACAGATAGATTCAACTCAATTTTGTTTGATGATTCAATTAGTCCATATTTACATAAATAGAATCAATGGATGATACAGATGTCAGCATCATATTAAATAGTCCTTGATATGCATTTATATATCTGTTCTCATCAGAAAATCCTGGGTTCATTGCAATTCCAATTTTTAACGGTCACAACAAAATCATTTAAAATTCTATCAATCTAAACTGCTTTGCATAAAATTTAGATTTAATCTTAAAGATTTTTAGTGGAAAAAATGCTGGTCAATAGTCATTTTGAATATTGAAAAGGAGTATAAGCAAGATTGGTAGCAAGAGTTCAAGTTAGTTTTTCCAATGGACCCAGAAAAAATTTTAAATAATCAAATTTTATTGTTCTTTGATGAGCAACTCTGTCTCAAATTTGCTTGTCAGCTAAAATTTAGTTTTCCAGTGGAGAAAAGACCAAAAAAAGTGTTATTCGTCACTCTAACCATCTGAGCCTTTTTGAAACATATTTGTAAAACTATAGAAGTAATTCAATAATTTATTGAAATTATCATAAAAGTTCAGCAAATCATGCATTGCGTTCAAATCCTGATATATGCTAGATTTCCTGTTTTTACGAGTCAGCAGCTTTATAACTATAACCATTTGAATTTCAAATGATAAATTTATATCTAGCATAACCCTAGAATGCATAAAAAATGATGAGAGGGCACCCTTTAGAGAAATTTAAAAAGAATTGTGCATTTCATAATTTGATATATGTAACATAATCCATTATACACCAGGGCTTATAGTGTGCCAGCAAATGTAAAAGGGAAATGCAGACTCTTGTCTGTGCCCAGCACAAGTCAACACAACAGAGACACGTTTCCTTGAGTTATGAACTATCAGCTTCCTGGTATGCAGCTTTCTTTATTCTCATTGGAAGGGGTGCATATGTAACACATGGAAGGGCTCTGTGGACTTAATTACTATGTTGAAGATTGGCAGAATGAGAATGAAGAGATGCCAAGCAAAGTGAGAAAAATAACGCTGTAACCATCTCTATAGGGCTGGAGAATTCATAGAAGTATTTATTCTACAGCCAAGGAAGAAGGCTGTGTCTTCTGTCATGCCTCCTTTCTGTGTCTTTTGTTCCCGACCCCACTTCCTTCTTCTATACATTTCCCCCTACATAATAATTAATTTTTGAATTTTCATTGAACTTTTATTTGTCCAGTTCCAATAATAAAGGCAGGTACATGCACGCCCTGTTAATGTGACTCACTTTCAGCTCTACTAAATAATAAAATACTGGAGAAGAGGGAACAGTTTCCAACCCCATCTATGTATTTTCTGCATGCACATTTTCAATAACTAGAAAAGTGGCTGGCATCAATCATCACATATGATGGCTCTTTATGGAACCACAAATGTATGGATTTGAATTCCAGTTACCAGCAAACTCTATGTCTGACCATTAGCTTAAATTCCTTTACCTTCAGTTTCCTTGTGTTTAAGAAAAATTTTGAATAGGAGAAATCGTGAAGACAAGAAAAATACAATATGATGAGCACACATGGCAGATTAATCAAATTCAAACAGCTTAGCCCTACTCCTCTGTTCCCTGCTTTCCTTTCTCACTACCATAAATGCTATTGTTGTGATTATTTTTTTAAACCTAGCTACATTTCACAATACATCAAAATTAATTATTTGAGAGTTTGGAACTTTTAATGTTAGGCTACAAAGGGATCTTAAATTGAACACAGAAATTGTTACCAAAAAATCTCTATATTCTGTAGAATATAGAGATCCTTAAACCAAATATCTGTGAACCAAATACCTGACATTAAAGATGGAAAAACTGCTCCATATAACTTTGTAAAGTTATGCATATGTGGAAAATTTCAACAAACATGCATTTATTGAGGCTCTTCACAAACTCATAAGTATTCTATCTGGTATTTTATATCTAATTAATTAGAGGAGGTATCCTACATAACTCTTCTGTGTTATACGACCTAAGGTTGAAGTCAAGCATTTTTGATATTTTCATAACACTTGACAATTAATAAATATTCAGTAATTAATTGACAAACTCAGTCTTCAATTATTTTCCTCTCTTGTTAAAAGAAGGAAGAAAACAAAAAAAGTATACATTATACAAAAATAGAAATTATCAACTTAAATCTTCAGATATAGCTGCTACTGTGACTAAAATGAATTGAAAAGGAAGGGTAGGTTCTGGCATTGACTCTGCACATGCACCACAAATCGAAAATTTATATGAGTTTGTTGCACATAGGGTTTCAAGGTTAAGAAATCCCACCTGAGGACTCATGCATCTCTCTAGTTCTGTGTGTTTGTGTGTGTGTGTGTGTGTTCCTTTATTTTTCTGACTTTGAAAACGCCTCAACCCTCCAGAAGAAGAAACAAAAAGAAGAAGAGAAGGAGGAAGAGGAGGAAGAAGAAACCCATTAACTCTTCACATGGAAAACTACCTATTCCTTTGTGTATGTGTGTGTGTGTGTGTGTGTGTGTGTGTGTGTGTGTGTGTTACTTGGGATGGAATCCAAAGGCATTCTATCTCTGAGCTACATACACTCCCAGCCCTATTTTTTTTAAAACAATTCTTTATTTTGAAAAAGGGTCTCACTGAGTTGCAAAGGGCCTCACTCTAAGTAGCTGAAGCTGGCTGCAAACCTGCATTCTCCTGTCTCAGCCTCCCAAATGCTGGGATTATAAGTACCACCATGCCCAGCTGAAAACTACCTATTTTTATTCAGAAACATTTTAGTGAGTTGGAAGAAACCCAGTGCCTATGAATGCTGGAGAGATAGGGAAGGAAACATTTCCACCTTAGGACAAGAATGAAGTTTATGAAGATGAAACATAGAAGAACCAAATGTTGACTAGTTGCTCTGATAGTACTCAAATATATGTATTCATCATTTACTGTTCCAAGAATTTACTAAAGATTCCATTTTCTCCTTCACTATTTTTTAATAAGCAGCTTAGGTTGGCAGAAAGTAAGATGGTAAGTATTTAAAACTATCAACAATTAAAAAAAAAAACACTAGGCTTTATGCTAAGATTCTTACTTCAAACTTTGAAAGTATAAATAGGTTTAGCTAATTTAAACCCCTGCTAGCTCCCCTTCATTAAAAATAAAAGAAGAGAAAAGACTCTGATATGAATGTGCTTGTGCTCTGAGGCAAAGACAAAGCATATTTGGGAGTTCACTGCCAGTCCTTCTGTCTGCCACAGCAGGCTAGCTTGTAGGGCCCACTGCTTCCATACATCTCCTGAGACTGCTTGCTGGAGACCTTCACTCTGGAACTGTCAGCTGGTGAGGCACTCTGCAGCCACCTTTGACCTCTGTCCCTAATCCACTCTGACACATTCCAGGCTGTCGCACTGGATCATCCTCTCTGGTCTGTTGCACACCATTCGAGTCAACAATTGGCATGTCCTCTCTCCCATCTGTGTGTTCTAGTTTAGGCTGGGTCAGGAGAGATGTCACTGTTTCTCTCTCTCACTCTTGACAGCTCTCTGAATTTCAGCATTTAACTTTATAAATACTAAAGTGCCAAAACTTGTAGTCAAGTGACAAATATATTGGTAAATTCAGAATTATGAAAAATATTTTTGTTTGTTTATTAGTTTAGAAGGGAACTGAGATGCCCTTTTATGCACAGGGTTAGCTCTATTTTATTTCCACAACTTTTCTACCTTCCTGAGTCTTACAAATTGTTATTGCCATTATCCATTCTTCAAGGCTCATTACCAATGCCACCAGCTTTGAACAGCTTTCCTCAGTTGTCCCATAGCAAGTGAAGATTAATCACTCTTATGTCGTCTCTAAACATGTTAGTACTATATATTCCCCTTAGGAAGTTCTTTCAAATAAAAACAAAAATTTGCTACTCACTGTATTCTGTTTCTCATTAAGTGTTGTGCACATTGTAGTTCAATAGGACTCAATCTAGTAAGGAGTCCACTTACTAATACAGAGTTAAGACAGATGAGTGTAAAGGAGATAAAGGGGCTATTATGAGGAAATTATTAATTATCTCTCATGGGATCAAAAAATCCAATGAAATGAACAAATAAGTATATGTACAAGCAGATTTAGAACTTTTCCAACAATTACTACATAGTCAGTCTTAAGCAAGGTGTACAGAATAGGTAGCCTGATGTGTACACAAAATCAGAACACTAATAATTAACTAGTATGCATATTCTGGGGATTAAATGTCATAACTAAATAAGATCTTGAATGGCAAACATTCGTTCACAACTAAAACATTAGTAGTGAATGAGTCATTCATCCTGTGGATGAATGTTTCCAGCTTTAGAGAAAGGAGCTTGTGACATTTTTTGTTGGCAGGAAAGAGGCCATCCTCCAGAATAATCTCTTTGCCATGGCCAGCTGGATTTCCAGCATGAGATTAGGAGTCTAAAGAATCCTGACTCAGTATAATCTAGGTTTCTGATCAGACTATGGTGGTTAAGGAAACATGGACTAAAAATCTAGCCTACTTTTGTACTATTATTACATATATATTTATTTATTTTTCCAAAATGATAGATTTGGCAGTGAGGAGAACTGAACTTCTATTCTTTCTTTCTTTTTTATTCCATTCATTGTGGTTGAGTAAAAAGATGTAATCATTTCAGCATTCAGCTTAATGTCAACAATAAAACCTAATAGTTCACGGGATAAGGATTTGAATTTGTCATGTTGGATAACTTATAGAGTTAGAAAAGAGGAAGTGGGGCTTGATGCAAGATGCTGGCATTAGACAAATCTGTATTCCTTGGAATAGATGTCCCTTCATTCCCAAGACATTTAAACTCTTGGCAACACAGTATCATTGCCAGAAACAAGGACTAGTGACATTCAACTCATAGATCAATCTCTGGCAGGTATGGGTTATCACTCAATCCTTGCCACCCTGGGACACCATCACCTTCAGTGAGATATATGAAGCCAGTGGCAACATTTTCCATTGTTATTTCTGGCCCACAGAGAAGAGATCTTAGAGAGGTTCTCAAGAAAACACCAATCTCTTACTGATGTATTTCTCAAAGTTTTAGTGCAGGGAGTGTTCCTGGAACCTCCCAGAGACAGAGTGCTCAGAAAAGCAAGCAGATCAGACATAAACATAAAGTTCTCTAGAATTCTGAGCTAATAATTCCCTACAATATATCAATGAAGTCAAAGTATCTCAGTTGAACTTAGTATAGGATATCATTAGGGCCAGAGGTCAAGTGATCAGCAGAACGTGTTCTAGTTAAAGTGATAGAAGAATCCCCAGCCACTCCAATTAAATTGCTGAATCTAGAATATCTGCTTAGAGGACTCACATCAATCAAATTAAATCAATTTATCATTATATTTCATCTATCCTGATACATTACCCTTAATGATAAATTTTCATTTTATATATTATATTCCCAATGTTATCCACACATGAATAGGCAAAATCAGATATTTTTATAAGTATACTCTCTCCCAGTGTGTCATACTTTGTCCATGACCTCATATAGTTGATGTAAATATGGCCTATTTATAAGTTTGGAAACAAGAAGTTATGAGGATTACTTTGGGGGTAGGGTCAGGAGGCGCCTAAAAGGATATCATCTGATTTCTTCAGAAAAATCTGCAAGACCTTTTTTAAGTAGAACTTTAGGTGAAGGGTTCTTATTTTCTTTGAAACACCAATGTATATAGGGTTTAAAATCTTGACAATCAATGTCATAATTTTAACATGAAAACCTATATTTTAATTTTATTTTATCACAAATCAACTCTTCAAAAATTATAATTTAAGATTAATTTCTGAAACCTGAAGTCATTTGATAAAGAAGATAAGAGTTTCATTTATGGAAAACCTTCTTTTTCCTTTTATTCAGTTATTAACCTGGCAATTTAAAGCGCTGAGATAATATTTTTCTTCCAAATTTTCCAGCACATTTATATTAGAAATCAACAAGCCATATTATCATATTTATTCCCATTAAAATATTTTGTAGGCATTCAAATGCAGGTGACTTCAAATGGCACTCTAAATAACTACTTTTCTACCATGCTATATACTACCAGCATTCAGTATTCTATTGGTAGCAGGAAAATCAATAATTTTTAATTCTAGCTATATTAGGGAAGCAATTTAGGTATACTTCCACTATTAATCCTGAACCATTTCTGGTAAAAGAACAGTTTTCAAAGGTGAAAAGTCACCATGAAGATTGTAGAATATGGGTTTTATTACTGTAAGAATGGGATGTTACACAGTTGAGGAAGAAACTGGAGAGGTAGAGATCCAGATAGAGATTTATTTATTTTTATTTTTATGTACTTTTTTTGTGTGTGGTACTGGGGATGGAACCCAGAGACTTTCTACCTCTGGGCTATACTCCCAGACCTATTTTATATTTTATTTGTAAAAAGGGTCTCACTAAGTTGCTGAAAGCCTCACTAAGTAGCTGAGGCTGGCCTCGAACCTGCGCGATCCTCCTGTCTCAGCCTCCCAAGAGCGGGGATTACAAGCGTGCGCCACCACGCCTGGCTCCAGATAGAGATGTAGAGGTCCAAAGAAATCATTCACCATGCCCAGCTTCTGAGGTGGAGTAGAAAAAGGAAGTCTTGTTGGAAGGTCTATGGGACCTTGTTTGTTCCGTGAGTCTACAGACAAGTATTTGGTGTGTGGTCTGCAGCTACTGTTGTTCAATAGGATAAGGCAACAGATAGAAAAAGCAGAAAAGAATAAAGCAAGTATAAGCTGGAACTCAAAGGCCCTCTCTACATCTGCCCATCAATGCATCCAACTAAGGTAAATTCATGAGAATATTGGCCACTGTTTCATTTGAGCTTTCAAAATTGTGCAAAGTATTCTAAAATATAAAGAACAAGAGGCTCATAGATGAAAGACACATTCTAGAATGGGGACAAGAAAAATGTAAGACAAATTTAGAATGCTGAGTGCAGCTAGAAAGTAGTGAATGATAAAACCAACACAAGAGAAAGATGGAGGCTTCTCAAAACACAGAGGAACCACACCAAAAGTGTCGACAATGTTGAATTCTGGGATAATCCCGGAAATAAAATACCATGGCACTATTGAATTGTAACTTCCCAAATTAAAAATATACCTATGAGTCCATGATTAAATAAATAAATGAATGAACAAGAACAGAGAAACAAGTCTTTCTTTCTTTCTTTCTTTCTTTCTTTCTTTCTTTCTTTCTTTCTTTCTTTCTTTTCTTCCTTTTTTTTTTTTTTTTGAGGTACTGGGGATAGAACCCAGGGGATTTCTATCTCTGAGATACACCCCCAGCCCTATTTTTAGTCTTTATTTTATTTTGAAACAGGGTCTCACTAAGTTGCAAAGGGCCTTACTAAGTCGTAGCTGAAGCTGTCCTCAAACGGCAATCCTCCCATCTCAGCCTCCCAAATGCTGGGATTACAAGTGTGTGCCACCACACCCAGCTTGTGAAACAAGTGTTCTTTATCAAGAAATTTCAAATAATATATGGAGATGATTCCCCTTAAGTAAGGCTTAATTTATCTCCTCTTGAATATGGTTTGGGATCAGTGACTCACTTGCAAAAATATTATATTGAAAGTAAAAATAATAACTATGTAAGGTAGAAGCCTATAAAACCATCTTAACTAACTTTTAAATGCTAAATAATATGACACTTTCTTTTCTTTTTGTATGGTTCTTAAGACAAAGAATATAACCCCAGTCAAATAAGAAGAAAACATTGGACATTTTACTAAACACCTGGCCCACTATTCCACAAAACCACTAAGTTCATGAAAAACAAGACAAATTTAGAAACTGTCATAGATTGGAAGAATCTTAAAGAGACAAGATGCCCGGTGTGGTGGTGCACGCTTGTATTCCCCGCGCTTGGGAGGCCGAGACATGAGGATCGCTCAGGTTCGAAGCCAGCCGTGCATGATGGCTTAAGAAACCCTGTTTCCAAATAAAAATATAAAAATAGGTCTAGGAGTGTAGCCCGGAGGTAGAAAGGAGAAGGGCTTCCAGGAACCCCAGTACCACACACAGAGAGAGAGAGAGAGAGAGAGAGAGAGAGAGAGAGAGAGAGACAGAGACAGAGACAGAGACAGAAAGAGAGACAGAGAGAGAACAAGTAGTGTTGTATCTTGGAGGACAGCATCCGAAGAGAAAAGAGGATGTGATATAAAAATAGTGTATAGGTTATTTAAACATATTGTATGAAATGTTCATTTAAGTCTTGACATTGTTATATAAGATAACAGTGAGAAAATTCAGGCCAGAAGTGAATGGAAAGTTTATACAATATCTTGGTGGCTTTGCTATGTCAAAAATTAATATTTTATTTAAAAATGAGAAAAAACATATTGTAAGTTCCTCTTTTGATCAGACTTAACTCCAAATACATTAAGAATTTTTTTTATCTGGAATGGCAGTTCCAGTTAACCAAGTAGATAAGAAATGAAAGCCACAAGCAAACAATTGAAGATAGAGAAATTCAAATTTAGTCCTCCTTTGTTAGCTTATGCAGGATAGCTACTCAAAGACCTTGGTATGTCAGGCTGGAATGATAGGAAGTTTCAATCAACTCTATCCCCAATAATATGTTAGAACAAATGATGTCATTTAGCCTTTCTCTGTCATAGTTTTATTTTTAAAGGTAAAATAGAATTGATCAATTTTTTATACTTTTTTCTACCAATATTGACACTGTTCATTATTTAAATATGAGCCACTAGAATGGAAATACGACTGTCACTAATATTCTGAATTATAGATATTATAGAGTTTAGAAATATAGATAAGGAACTAGTATAAAAGTCCTATTTTGTAGAAAATAAGTTTATCTGATGAGTCTCAAGAAAAGTAAAACTTAATTATCACTCTGAAGTTTACTTTTAGTTTATTGAAAGTAAGTTGAGAATTAACAAATGGTTACATTATTCTATTTATTTAGGAAGGACATCTCTAAACCTACTTTTTAAATTAATTTGCTATTTTGAGAATGTTACAAAGATAATTCTACTAGAGAAAAATTGAAAGAATAATACAATAAATGTTCAGACATATCACCTAGATATGTCAATTAAAAATTTGGCATATTGTCATTCTGTCTTTAACTCATCTTTCTTTCCATGTGTATTTATAATCATATTCATATTTGTTTGGTAAAATATTTGAGAATGAATGTTGGGCACTCATCATTTCTCCAAGTAAAATAAATTATAATTGTAGTATCATTGAATATCATGGATGAGGAAAATTTCATTGGGACTAAATTCATTTTTGGTTCAAATATTTTCACAGCATATTAGGATACATTATCTAACTTCCCCTAATATGCAGAAGCTAGGGAGATTATGGGTCATAGGAGGAGCTCTACATAAAGAAGGAGACCACACATAAGTAAATAAGGTGACCTAGCTGAGGGAAATAATAGGAAAGCAGGGGGAAATTCCCTAAAGTGCATGATGTACATTCACAAAGATATAGTCAGTCATTAAGCCAAACATGAGAAGGGGGAGGGGTGAAAAGTGGAAAAGGGCTAAATGTATTAAGATGCATGACTACAATGCACCAATAAGAAAATTAATATTCTCTGAATATATGAAGCTTAGTGAATCTAGATTAATCTCCCATTTTATTTCTGTGATTCTATGTGTTAGAACTACTTAGAAAGAACTTCATATTCATATTATTTTATCCATGGTTCACTCTGAAACATGATATACATTCTTATTCTATTTTCATCTATATGTTTTTCAATGCCTTTGGAAAATGGTGGGCCTGCCCGTGGCTCTTTCTTCTTGTTTTCTCCACTGCTCAATTTCTTAACATCATTATTTTATTTTAAAATTAAAATATTGTATACAGGCATTCATGCTTTTTGTGTTTGTGTCGAGGGAGACTCTTTGAATACTATTTGAAATCTTGTTGGTGCTGGTTCTAGTTGCAATTGCAGAATGAAGAAAAAAACAAAACCAACCAGAAAAGAAAAAGAAAAACTTTCTTGACCAAGATAGTCTTTCCAATGATTGATGATTGAAAAGGATATTATCATCTTTGTTTCTTATTTTCATCTGGTTACTATAGGAATTCCTTTTATGACAATAATTTTATTTTCTTAATGTTAGAGATATTCTCTTTTTATCCAACCCACCCTGCTGCTCTTAACTCTTATAATCTAAAAATAATCAGAAAGCAATGGGATATAAAGAAAGAAACCTGTTTGTGTTTTTGTAAACCATGGTATTAAAGAGATGGTTAATTACTTCTATTCTGTAAAACAAAAATGTGTTGATAACATAAGAGATATAAAAGGGGAGAGCAAAGCCTGGCGTGGTGGCACATGTCTCTAATCCCTATATTTGCAAGGGTAAGACAGGAGGATTGCAGGTTTGAGGACCGCCTCAGCTGGACAGTTTCTTTAGCCCAGCAAGACCCTGCTTCCAAATAAGAAATAAAATCAGGCTTGGAATGTATCTTAAAGGTAGAGTGCTTCTGTGTTCAATCCCCAGTACCACAAAAACAAAGGAAACAATATTCTTGAATCATTAGTGGAGCTAAAAAAAAATGGTCCATGTAGTACCTATCTATTTCCTGTAAGTGTTCTTTATGATCAAATATTTCAGTTCCCCATTTTGACAAGAAAGACACAGAAGTCTACCCTAAAGAGATGGTATGAGTTTCCAGAGTTGTAAATTTAGTAGTACATTGAAAGTGATTCATTAACTTACAAAATTCCTTTATAAATAATTTCAGATGATTTTAAGGAATTGATTAAATTGGAATTCTCTTGAATTAGAGAAAAATGTAACAGAAATTAAACAGATGGGCAATAGGCATGTACATAATCATGGTTTGGGAGAATACATAGTAAACTTAATTTTAAAAAAATGTATTTTATTATTCCTATGCACGAGGGGCTATGTTAAAAGAACCAAGAAAACATTTAAGTAAAGGTCAAGATTCATATCTAAGTTTGTGTTATGTTACATTGATGAACATAAACTTTAAAAAATGTACAAATTGGGATTATTGTGGTGAATGAGGCCTTTTGGTGCGACATGGATGTTATTGCTGACAGAACATTCTTTGATTCATCCATTGAATGTGAATCAAGCATCCACCATTTGCCAGGCACCATTAGTTTATATGGTACAGAGATAATAATGAACAAATGTTCATCCCTGCCTTTCTGCAATTTACACTTAGGTTGGAGGTGCCACAAAGTAATAAATATATAAAATTTATATTATGTTTTATGGTAAGAAAAAATAAAACATGTCTGGGAACTGGGAGTGATGGAAATGAGGTCACTCTTTATAGAGTGATTAAGTGTGTCCTTACTTTTAAAGTAATAGTTGAAGAATGAGATAAATGGACATACACAAATGTCCTAATAGAGATTGCCTAGAGTAGGCCAGGAATAGCAACACCATCGGCAGCAGAGCTAGGCAGAATAAAGCAAAGTGTTGCAGGATATGAGGCCAACTGTGGAATGGATATGGGTTTGAAGGGATGAGTAGCATGGACAGATCAAGTAAAGCTTTAAAATTTAAACATTTAGCTGGGCGTGGTGGCACATGCATGTAATCCCTGCACTCGGGGGGCAGAGACAGGAGGATTGCCCAGGTTTGAAGTCAGCCGCTCTGGCTTAAGAGACCCTGTTTCCAAATAAAAAGTATAAAATAGGTCTGAGAGTGTAACCCGGAGGTAGAAGGGTTTTCAGGAACCCAAGTACCACCAAAGATAAATAAATAAATAAATAAATAAATAAATAAATAAACAAACAAACAAACATTTAATTATTTTTTGGTATGGAAAGAATTCTGAATAGAGGAGGTACATTTGATTTATGTCAAGGTCATTATGGCTATTTTGTGGGCAACAGAGGCTCTCTAACAATTATCCACTATTATGGTTTAGATATAAATTGTCATTTGGAAAAGCTCATGCATTACCAATTCAACCATGATTGGAGGTGAAATAATTAAATTCTGAGGGTTCCAATTTCATCATTGGATAAGTCCATGGTGATTAATGGAGTTCCTGGGTGATAAGTAGGCAGGTGGAGTATGGCTGGAGGAAGGTCACTGAGGGTGTGGCCTTAGAGATTATATATGGCCATCACTCCCGCCCCTTGCTCTCTCTGTTTCTGGCCTTAATGACATGAGAGGTGTAGTATGCTATTCACCTCGCAGCTTCCTCCATGGCCATATTTTATTCCTGAGACCTGGCCCTATGGGCGGAAACCTCTGAAACTGTGAGTCCCAAAGAACCTTTTCTCCTCTAAGCTGTTCTTGTTGTGTATGTTATCACAGTGATGGGAAAGCTGACTAAAATATCCCCTGTGACAAAGTGTGTTACATTTCCTTGTATGAAAATCAATCTCTTAACATGTGCACATTTCAGTAACCATGCACATAAAATGGAGATATTGCCACCCTAAAAGCTATGATCTATAGATCATAGATGTGATCTTACAGCTCAAACTCCAGGCTAAGTTAGGACAGAGAAATAAAGAAAAAGGTCTGGGTAAGCTAAGAAAGGAAATAATTACATGGATAAATTACACAGACTCTACTGCAAATCTATGTGTGTTTTTAGTTCTTAAAATTAACTACTATTTTATTTTTAAAAGACTCATGAGTAAATGGATATCTAGTTAGGGCCACATTTTCAGCCTGTTTCAAGTGTTTATACATTTAATATTTGTTTAACAAGAAATCTATAGCTAGTTAATTAGATAGCATGCTTAATATCTCATTTTCTTTAGTCGTATGGGTAAATGCTAATTAAATTCTTGAGCATTCCTCACAAGTGTAATGTAATAATAGGAACATCGTCACACACTTATTGGTTCTGCAGATTTGAATTAATTACATTGCAAGTAGGTTTATCTTTCATATATTTATACCTCAATAGGTGCTTTTCCCTGACAATCATGGGGGATTTAATTTACATCCCACCACCTTATTAATTCTAAATTAAATATGTTTAGTAGGAGTTTAAAACTTGCTGAAGCTTGAGTTACTGATATTTCTTACACATCTGAATTTTGTATTTCGGTGCTTTAAATTTATGTTGCCTTATGCTGCTAAGGAAAAACATAGGGACAACTTATAAGGCAACAAGAAAGACCACCAAAATTAACTTGGAAATAGGTCAAAAAGTCTAAGACCAGATGGGGCCCGGGTCGCGGGACTCTGGGCCCCTGCCGAACTGCGCATAGCACGCCAGACCCCTGGAGAAACCAGACCCAGTAAGACGCTGGGTTCTGGGCGGGGGTCGCGGGCTGGGCACGCCAGATGGGGCCTGGGTCACGGGACTCTGGGCCCCGGCCGAACTGCGCGTAGCACGCCAGACCCCTGGAGAAACCAGACCCAGTAAGACGCTGGGTTCTGGGCGGGGGTCGCGGGCTGGGCACGCCAGATGGGGCCCGGGTCGCGGGACTCTGGGCCCCAGACCGAACTGCGCATAGCACGCCAGACCCCTGGAGAAACCAGACCCAGTAAGACGCTGGGTTCTGGGCAGGGGTCGCGGGCTGGGCACGCCAGATGGGGCCCAGGTCGCGGGACTCTGGGCCCCAGGCCGAACTGCGAGTAGCACGCCAGACCCCTGGAGAAACAAGGCCCAGTAAGACGCTGGGTTCTGGGCGGGGTCGAGCACAGGGCACGCCAGCTGGGGCCCGGATCGCGGGACTCTGGGTCCCAGCCGAACTGCGAGTAGCACGCCAGACCCCTGGAGAAACCGGGCCCAGAACAGAAAAAGATAAAGAAAAATATCGGAGAGGTGGTAAGAAAGCCGTTATGGATGCCAGGACACTGGAGATGCAGACGAAACTTATCTAAATGCACTGGAACTTATGGAAAAATTCGCCGTGAAAGAGGACTGCTATTTCTCTATATTGTTAAGAATCTCAGACATCACATATAAGGAGAGAGTTTAGCGGAGACCAAGGAGAAATGCGGTGTTGAAAGAGTTCTTCGCGATGGTGGTAGAGACTTGTATTCAGGAGAAGCAGAAACCGGATCTTACCAACTTTATTTTTTTGGAGAAATTACACCAAATGTCGAATGCTACCATCACACATGCTTAGGAACACTGGACAACATTCAGAGTGGAAAAAGAGCCTGGGAAGGATTTGAAACGGTGGAGGCAGTGGCAATGCCAGTGGCCAATATTCGGGGGAGGCAGAGATCTGATACATTACAACTGGATCCTTTGAAATACTAACCACAGAGACAGTGATCGGAACCTGCTGAGGGGTTAGGCGGGCGCCGGGGCCAGTGGCCGACATCGGAGCTTGCTGTGAGGCAAGGCCACTACTGAGGCCTCCGTGGCCGGGATTGGAACCTGCAGAGGGGTTAGACTGATGCTGGGGCCAGCGAGGCCGGCATTGGAGCCTGCCATGATGCAAGGCTTGTGCTAGGGCCTCCGAGGTCGGGTCCGGAACTTGCTGAGGGGTTAGGCCGGTGCTGGGGTCAGTGAGGCCGGCATCGGAGCCTGCCGTGAAGCAAAGCCGGTACTGGGGCCTCCGAGGCCAGGATAAGAGCCTGCCGAGGGGTTAGGCCGGTGCTGGGGCCTCCGAGGCCAGGATAAGAGCCTGCTGAGGGGTTAGGCCGGTGCTGGGGCTGGTGAGGACGGCATCGGAGCCTGCCTTGAGGCATGACCAGTGCTGGGGCCTCCGAGGCCAGGATCGGAGCATGCCGAGGGGTTAGGCCGCTGCTGGGGCCAGCGAGGCCGGCATCGGAGCCTGCCTTGAGGCAAGGCCGGTACTGGGGCCTCCGAGGCCAGGACAAGAGCCTGCTGAGGGGTTAGGCCGGTGCTGGGGCCAGCAAGGCCGGCATCGGAGCCTGCCTTGAGGCATTACCAGTGCTGGGGCCTCCGAGGCCGGGATCGGAGCCTGCCGAGGGGTTAGGCCGCTGCTGGGGCCAGCGAGGCCGGCATCGGAGCCTGCCTTGAGGCAAGGCCGGTACTGGGGCCTCTGAGGCCGGGATCGGAGCCTGCCGAGGGGTTAGGCCGCTGCTGGGGCCAGTGAGGCCGGCATCGGAGCCTGCCGTGAGGCAAGGCCGGTGCTGGGGCCTCCGAGGCCAGGATAAGAGCCTGCTGAGGGGTTAGGCCGGTGCTGGGGCCAGCGAGGCCGGCATCGGAGCCTGCCTTGAGGCAAGGCCGGTACTGGGGCCTCCGAGGCTGGGATCGGAGCCTGCCGAGGGGTTAGGCCGCTGCTGGGGCCAGTGAGGCCGGCATCGGAGCCTGCCGTGAGGCAAGGCCGGTGCTGGGGCCTCCGAGGCCAGGATAAGAGCCTGCTGAGGGGTTAGGCCGGTGCTGGGGCCAGCGAGGCCGGCATCGGAGCCTGCCTTGAGGCATGACCAGTGCTGGGGCCTCCGAGGCCAGGATCGGAGCATGCCGAGGGGTTAGGCCGCTGCTGGGGCCAGCGAGGCCGGCATCGGAGCCTGCCTTTAGGCAAGGCCGGTACTGGGGCCTCCGAGGCCAGGACAAGAGCCTGCCGAGGGGTTAGGCCGGTGCTGGGGCCAGCGAGGCCGGCATCGGAGCCTGCCTTGAGGCAAGGCCGGTACTGGGGCCTCTGAGGCCGGGATCGGAGCCTGCCGAGGGGTTAGGCCGCTGCTGGGGCCAGTGAGGCCGGCATCGGAGCCTGCCGTGAGGCAAGGCCGGTACTGGGGCCTCCGAGGCCAGGATAAGAGCCTGCTGAGGGGTTAGGCCGGTGCTGGGGTCAGCGAGGCCGGCATCGGAGCCTGCTGTGAGGCAAGGCCGGTACTGGGGCCTCCGAGGCCAGGATAAGAGCTTGCCGAGGGGTTAGGCCGGTGCTGGGGCCAACGAGGCCGGCAGCGGAGCCTGCCGTGAGGCATGCCCAGTGCTGGGGCCTCCGAGGCCGGGATCGGAGCATGCCGAGGGGGTAGGCCGGTGCTGGGGCCAGCGAGGCCGGCATCGGAGCCTGCCTTGAGGCAAGGCCGGTACTGGGGCCTCCGAGGCCAGGATAAGAGCCTGCCAAGGGGCTAGGCCGGTGCTGGGGCCAGCGAGGCCGGCATCGGAGCCTGCCTTGAGGCATGACCAGGGCTGGGGCCTTCGAGGCCGGGATCGGAGCCTGCCGAGGGGTTAGGCCGGTGCTGGGGCCAGCGAGACCGGCATCGGAGCCCGCCGTGAGGCAAGGCCGGTACTGGGGCCTCCGAGGCCAGGATAAGAGCCTGCCGAGGGGTTAGGCCAGTGCTGGGGCCAGTGAGGCCGGCATCGGAGCCTGCCTTGAGGCAAGGCCGGTACTGGGGCCTCTAGGCCAGGATAAGAGCCTGCCGAGGGGTTAGGCCGGTGCTGGGGCCAGCGAGGCCGGCATCGGAGCCTGCCGTGAGGCAAGGCCGGTACTGGGGCCTCCGAGGCCAGGATAAGAGCTTGCCGAGAGGTTAGGCCAGTGCTGGGGCCAACGAGGCCGGCAGCGGAGCCTGCCGTGAGGCATGACCAGTGCTGGGGCCTCCGAGGCCGGGATCGGAGCATGCCGAGGGGTTAGGCCGGTGCTGGGGCCAGCGAGGCCGGCATCGGAGCCTGCCTTGAGGCAAGGCCGGTACTGGGGCCTTCGAGGCCGGGATCGGAGCATGCCGAGGGGGTAGGCCGGTGCTGGGGCCAGCGAGGCTGGCATCGGAGCCTGCCGTGAGGCAAGGCCGGTACTGGGGCCTACGAGGCCAGGATAAGAGCCTGCCAAGGGGTTAGGCCGGTGCTGGGGCCAGCGAGGCCGGCATCGGAGCCTGCCTTGAGGCATGACCAGTGCTGGGGCCTCCGAGGCCGGGATCGGAGCCTGCCGAGGGGTTAGGCCGGTGCTGGGGCCAGCGAGGCCGGCATCGGAGCCTGCCGTGAGGCAAGGCCGGTACTGGGGCCTCTGAGGCCGGGATCGGAGCATGCCGAGGGGTTAGGCCGCTGCTGGGGCCAGTGAGGCCGGCATCGGAGCCTGCCGTGAGGCAAGGCCGGTACTGGGGCCTCCGAGGCCAGGATAAGAGCCTGCTGAGGGGTTAGGCCGGTGCTGGGGCCAGCGAGGCCGGCATCGGAGCCTGCCGTGAGGCAAGGCCGGTACTGGGGCCTCGAGGCCAGGATAAGAGCCTGCCGAGGGGTTAGGCCGGTGCTGGGGCCAGCGAGGCCGGCATCGGAGCCTACTGTGAGGCAAGGCCGGTACTGGGGCCTCCGAGGCCAGGATAAGAGCTTGCCGAGAGGTTAGGCCAGTGCTGGGGCCAACGAGTCCGGCAGCGGAGCCTGCCATGAGGCATGACCAGTGCTGGGGCCTCCGAGGCCGGGATCGGAGCATGCCGAGGGGTTAGGCCGGTGCTGGGGCCAGCGAGGCCGGCATCGGAGCCTGCCGTGAGGCAAGGCCGGTACTGGGGCCTCTGAGGCCGGGATCGGAGCATGCCGAGGGGTTAGGCCGCTGCTGGGGCCAGTGAGGCCGGCATCGGAGCCTGCCGTGAGGCAAGGCCGGTACTGGGGCCTCCGAGGCCAGGATAAGAGCCTGCTGAGGGGTTAGGCCGGTGCTGGGGCCAGCGAGGCCGGCATCGGAGCCTGCCGTGAGGCAAGGCCGGTACTGGGGCCTCGAGGCCAGGATAAGAGCCTGCCGAGGGGTTAGGCCGGTGCTGGGGCCAGCGAGGCCGGCATCGGAGCCTACTGTGAGGCAAGGCCGGTACTGGGGCCTCCGAGGCCAGGATAAGAGCTTGCCGAGAGGTTAGGCCAGTGCTGGGGCCAACGAGTCCGGCAGCGGAGCCTGCCATGAGGCATGACCAGTGCTGGGGCCTCCGAGGCCGGGATCGGAGCATGCCGAGGGGTTAGGCCGGTGCTGGGGCCAGCGAGGTCGGCATCGGAGCCTGCCGTGAGGCAAGGCCGGTACTGGGGCCTCCGAGGCCAGGATAAGAGCCTGCCGAGGGGTTAGGCCGGTGCTGGGGCCAGCGAGGCCGGCATCGGAGCCTGCCGTGAGGCAAGGCTGGTACTGGGGCCTCTGATGCCAGGATAAGAGCCTGTCAAGGGGTTAGGCCGGTGCTGGGGCCAGTGAGGCCGGCATCGGAGCCTGCCGTGAGGCATTACCAGTGTTGGGGCCTCCGAGGCCAGGATTGGAATCCTGCCAAGGGGTTAGACCGGTGCAGGGGCCAATGGCCAGCTTCGGAGCCTGGCGTGAGGCAAGTTCACTCCTGTGGCCTCCAAGGTCGGGACCAAAGCCAGCTTAGGGGTTTGACCGGTTCAGGGGCCAGCGAGACCAGAACTGGGTCCTCCCATGAGGCAAGGCCGCTGCGTGAGCCAGCGAGGTCTGGATCAGTCCACTGAGTAGCCAGGCCACTACTGGGACCATCAAGAGTGGGATTGGTACTTGCAACGCAGCATGCACAGAGAAATATCGCAGAAAATATAAATCAGATGCTTCTCTTAATCAGCAATAACTAGGAGGAAAAGGGCAACAGGAAGAGGTTGAGCTATAGAAAGGGCCCTATAGTGAAGCAACTAATGTGACGAATCAGAGGGTATGTAATACTGGAGGACGGAGCCTCTTTAAAATGCAGGAGGTACATAAACAAATGTATCAAAGTAAATCACCAAAGAAGTGTGGGATGGAGGGAGGGGGAGGGAATGGGATGGGGGCTGGAGGAGGGCTAATTGGATGATGTGTGCTTGTATATCCTCTCAAGTCTTGTACTCCAATGTGATTGATATATGACTACAATGCACCAATTTAAAAAATAAATTAATTAAAAAAAAAAAAAAAAAAGTCTAAGACCAATGCTTCATCAGCTTCTTGGGGAACATAGCATGCTATTTGGTAACCATTTTCTCTTCTCCACTTAAAAGATATAAATATCTTTTACTCTTATCCTTTCTCACTATTCTCACAGATTATTCTGCCTTCATCTTGAATCTCATCACCTCTCATCTAGAGCATTTTAACAGACTTTTTTATAATGCCCCTTCTAGTCTTTTTGTGTCTCTTCCCCACACAGCCACAAGAGTAAACATTCACATGTCCAAATTATGAGCTTGTCACATCTCTCTTAGGATGCCTAATCTCCAGAATTTATTTCTGATTCTTTTCTATTGACAAGCACCATCTTTTTCCTTACATCTATAGTCTCATTCTTCAATTTCTTTTTACAAATTAGCAGATGTAGACTGTGATATGAAATTCCCAATGTTCCAATGCTTCTCTATGTCTTTTTGAACTACCTTTCCCTGTGGTGTTTCTTGCCTAATTCTAAACCATCTATCAAAACTTTAATCTATGATAAATGAATGAAGAAACATATATTTATATTGATCTTCAATTATTGTCAATTTATTTCATTTTGGGAGGGGGTAACTATCAACATATAGATTATGCAAAGTATGAGGAATTCTTTCTTCCTCTCCTAATCCTGATTATTCTGATAATTATCCCCTTTACATGCCTCTGGAGCACTTCCTTTTATCACAGGAATGACCTTGCCTTTTTTGTTTCTTAATCTGGCACTCTCCTTGAACATAAAATCTCCCTTGTATTTACTCAGTACCTACTAGCAATGCTATATGCTATAGAAACATGAAATATGGAATATAAAGGAGGAATTTTACCAGTTGACAACAAGAGTCATGACAAGAGAAATTAAATGCAGACCATAAGGTAGTAGTGTCTAGGGGTAAAGGCTCTGAAGTCCTCCTGCAGGGTAAATTACTTAATAGCTCTAACCTGAAACTACTCCTCAAATGGAACAAAGGAATACTTAAGGGTCTTGTGAGGAACAAGTAAATAACTCAGTTAAAGTACCTGGATGATCTATTCATATAAGGCATTTGAAAAGTTTCCAGTGTAATAAGCAGATGTGTTGAGAAAATACTCAAGTTTAATAATTTTAAATAGATGCACAGAGTAGGTATTCATAAATATTAGCTTTCATTAGGTAAACAATCTGTACTTGTTCATGCAACAAAGCCTCAGTGTGTTCTTCAAAGCAAGTAGTGTATAACAGAAAATAATGCCATTTACCCATCAATAAATAACAAATGTGTAGGACAGGTAAACAAACAAGAAAAAATGAATAATTGAGAGCCTGCAGTTTTATCAATAAATCATACATTTTTCTCAGGTTGACAGTAAACCTACTTTTTATTTGATATTAGTGTTTCTGATAGCTCAAAATTTTGAAAGAAATTTATAGTTAGCTGTTTCAAAGAAAATAGCTGCAAAATAAATAATACCTCAGAAGTATGTATATCTATATAGTCAAATTATAAGTTTTGCAAAAATTCAGAGAATCAGAGAATCAGAGGACTTATGAGCTAAGAAAGAAAAAGGGGCAAGATTGGTTTCAGATTAGTTCCCTCAAAAATACTATCTTACTGTAATAATACTGCCCTCTGCAACCTTCAAATAAACTTTCTTAAGGATTATCATATTTTACATTGAGGCTTATAGGAAGATAAGAAATTGTCAAGCACAAAGTAAAAGAAAAAAACTCAATGAAAGTCATGGGCTGTGTGACTCAGCTTTCTGTTATTGTAACAAAATGCCTGAGAAAAACAACTCAGAAAAACTGAGGATAAGTTTATTTGGGCTAATAGTTCTGGAGCTTTCAGTGCATAGATAACTGGTCCTCTTGTCTTTGGGCCTGTCATTTCTTGGTAAAACAGCATATCATGGCTGTAGCAGATGCTGGAAAACATTGCTCAGCACATGGTGGGAAGCAAAAAGATTGACAAAAAGAGGCTAAAGTCTTGTTATCACTTCCAATGCATACCTCCAATGTCTTAACTTGAGGCCTCAACTCTAAAATAGATTCCACCACCACAGCTCCACAGGCTGATACCAAGCATTCAACATATGGGCTATTGGGAAACATTCTAGTTCCAACCAATAGCAAAGACACGATGGCATGACTGGTGCTACAACTCTGGGTCTCTGTTACTTAATATGAGGCTTTGTCAATGACAATATTGTGCCTTCCCAAGCTTTTTGAAAAGTATCTATTCCACTCATCTGCTGAGTTTGAGAAGCACATTTTTTTTTTTTTAGGAATATAAGTGTAAGACTCTCTTATTTAACTTTGATTTAAAAAGTAATTCAGGCCAGGCACAGTAACGCATGCATATCATTCCAGTACTTGGAAGGTTGTGACAGGAGAATCACAGGTTCAAGGACAGGCTCAGAAATGTAGAGTCAATAACACTCTTAGTATCTTAGTGAGATTCTGTTTTAAACATTGAGTGAAGCTTGGAGGTAAAACACCACTGGGTTCAAGCACTAGTAGCACCAACCAAAAATTATTTAGACTTCAACAAAACAACAAGATCTTATTTATATTTAAAAAGAAAGAAAGTCATGCTTGGTTGTCCCTTATGAAAGGATTCATTGTGTGTTTGGTCGACACTTTTGTCATAGAGAAGAAATCCTGGCTTTTGAGTGTGGAATGACAGTGCTTACCCTGTTCCTGAATGACTTAAGGTCTATTTAAAATCTGGAGGAGTCGTCTTCTATTGGACTCTTTTGTCTACCAATTATCACAGAACTTCAGTATCTCCTCTTTCATGGCTTCTTTATTTCTTTTCCTCCTTTTTGTTTTTTAGCTAACTGTTGTATTTTAACTCCTTAAGATCCATTTCCTGGTTTATTCAGTCTTTCCTACTCTAAACCATACCTGGATCACAGTATTTTCCCTGAGCCTACCATTGCTCAACTCAGCTCCAGCTTTTTCTGTCCACAGTATCAATACCTTGTTTCTCAATAAGATATTCTTGTACATAGAGATTCCTGTACACAGGTAATGAGGCAGGAGTATAGCTATGTGTTGTATGTTAATTGCTTCATATTTGGAGAATGAAGAAAAAATAATCTTTTGTAGGGTCAGCCCTACGATGAAAATCAGTGGAATGCTGGAGAGAGCAATCTCACCTTGAGGTCATTATCCATTTTGTACTTCTTACTCTTCTTCGTATTTCCTATACTCCAGATTATCTGAACTAGTATATGTTCTTATTTATGGTCCTCATACTTTATTAAGTATGAGAATTAAATGAAAAGCTTAGTGAAACAAAGACTTTTGTCCCCTGTCTCCCTAGAAGTTCTCATTCAGCAGCTTTCGGTCAGATCTCAGAACTGAAATTTCTCACATATTTCTGGATGATATTGATACTGAGGTGGATATGACTGATACAGAGGAAATTATGCTGAGAATAATTATTTCAAATGCTGAGATCATTGTTTCAGATGTACCTTGATGGGTCTCCTCCATGTCTGCCCCATGAGAAACACCTCTGAAATCCATCTCTTCGATTTTAAAACACTGCCTTTACTCATTTATCCACTAAGTGAAATTTATTGAGTTCCTACTAAGGTCCAGACAGTGAACTTGGTCTGTATCCTCAGGAAGATTAAAGTACAGAGCCATTTTTAGACCCTTCCTCAAGAGAGGACTGTTATCTTCTTCCTTTTGCCCTTTACTGTCTCCTACTTCCTTGCATCTTTAGGCCACTGTTATTGGCATTGCTTGGAACTTGATAGTAATGCTGATTCTCAGATACCATCTCAGTCCTAAAAAATCAGAATCTGCATTTTTTCATTAATTAAGCTCACTCATATGCAAATTACAATTTAAGAACTATTACTTTACATGAAAACCCATGCTTTATATAGCTGTGAATTAATAAAAAACACTTAGCAAAGAATCTGACCGATGATTAACAGAAATGGAGAGATGGAGCAAGCAAAGGATTACTGCCATTTTGTCAAGATTTACATAGAGTACTTAAAGCTTTCGTACAGTGCCTGACAATCTTGACAGCAGATTGTAACTAATGTTAACTTCTTGTATTGAATCATATTGACTTCCCTAAAGTTTGGTTTGGAATAAAAGAAACTGCAGCCATCTCATCAAAATTACAGAAGAGCTAGGAGATATCTAACCCTTATACCAAAGCCATTGCTTTAAAAATCATATTTTCGCCGGGTGTGGTGGCGCACGCTTGTAATCCCCGCGCTTGGGAGGCAGAGACAGGAGGATCGCGCAGGTTCGAAGCCAGCCGCGCGCGTGGCTTAGGAGACCCTGTTTCCAAAATGAAAATGTAAAAATAGGTCTGGGAGTGTAGCCCGGAGGTAGAAGGGCTTCCAGGAACCCCAGTACCACCAAAATAAATAAATAAATAGATAAATAAATAAATAAATAAAATAAAAATCATATTTTCTTTTCTAAAGAAACATGGTTATTATATGTGATAATAACCTGTCATTATTAAGACGTGTGTTAAATATGGAGATATTTTTCAGAATTTTATGATGTTTCATTGAGAAAATGTTATTAATTTTAATGTTTGTTCAGTAATGGGAAAGAAATGACTGACTCAAGATTGTACAGCCTCAGAAAAAAAATTAGATAATAAATTGGCAAAGATCTAAATACATCAAAGAAATTGTCAATACCTTCGCAGACAAATATTGAGTGTTAAGAGACCTCTTGAAAAACCATCCATTTTTTTTTGCATTTTATGAGACAAACTTTTATTTATAACATTCATTATGGAGTATATTCCACAAAGTTGTACTAATATCATTAAGAACAAGATTCATGGAAAATACATGTCATTAGTATAATCTATCTCAATATTAGTAATTTTTAAGGGGGATGAACAAATGATATGTGCCACCTTTCCCCAAAGAACTGATGACATAATTTAGACATGTTTGGAGTTGTAACTTTGGAGAGTGATGTTCTTCTGGCATTTAGTATACAAAGATCAGGAGTATTTATAAATATCTTTCAATGCCCATGATAGCTCTCTCCACCCTGATTTGGCAATTGCTCTGAGTATGAGAAACCTAATTAAACATAAAACTTTTTGCAAAATAAATAAAAAGCAATAGTCATTGAGTCAAATAATTTGAGCTCAGTAAAAGAGTTTGGAAAGAATATAATATATGAAGAGGTCAATATTTAGAGGATTTGTGTGACTTGGTCACATATACACAGATAATTTCTAGAGTCACAATGCCAAGCTGCTTTCTAGTTTAACAAGATTAGCCTTATCCATGGTACAGCATGTAAAGGCATGTAAATGTATGTGGATATCTACATACTCACACATGCCCTACTTTAATAGTTATGTTTTTTCTTTTTCTATGCATCACCACTCTTAAACCACACTACTATGTTGTGTTGTAATAATGCAAGTGAGTTTTTGTATGAGATTGCTTAATATTGAATTCACTACTTATCAGTTTTGTGACTTTGGACACATTATATAATTTGTTTTCCTCCTCTTTTGATGTCCCTTCTTTTCTTTCTGTCATGGAATAATTATCTATGAAATGAAAATAAAAACATTCAGTTCTCTGAACAACACCCAAACTCATAGTATAGTTTTTGACACATAAAAACAATGCTTATTAAGCATCCACTTTAGGCCATTTAATGTGGCCAGTATGTCAAACACATATTACTTCTCCAACTATGCCTCTTCCTTCTCCTCCTCCTGTTTTTTTTTTTTTTTTAATTCCAGCTGTTACTGTGGTCAGTCGCATATCTCAATGTGAAAGGGCAAAGAGCACAAACTTTAATAGACAACCTTTGAATTAGGGATAGTAAGAGCCAATGGGTAAAACTTCTGAATTCTGTCTTCTGGTACAATGTTTCTGGGGCATATTATGCTTAGCTCCTCAGAGGTTCCATTTATTCTTTTATTTATTTTTTATTAGTGCATTGTGATTATACAATGTGATGATGAAGTTCAGAGTGGTAAAGGAATACATGCATCTAGCATTCATTGAGCCCTCCCCAGACCCCCCAACTCCTCTCACACTCTACATTCCCATGCTCAACACAGTGGCTGCCTTTGATAAGTGTGTTCATATCATGGACATTGAGATTTTTCCCTCTTCAATTCTTCCTCACTCCTCCCACCTCCCTCAGGTTCCCTCCTTCACTCCACTAAGCTTTCTCCTTTGTCTTAAGTCTCTCCTGTGTCCCGATTTCTACTTAGCTTCCACATATGAAGAATATCAACCCTTCATTGTTTGTGATTGACTAATCTCACTTAGCATAATGTTTTTCATTTCCATCCATTTCCCTGAACGTGATGTAATTTTGTTCTTCTTTATGGCTGAGTAGAATTGTATGTTTATCCTGTAATTTTTTAATCCATTCATCTCTTGATTGATATCTTGGGTGGTTCTATAGTTCAGCAATTATGAATTGTGCAGTTATAAACATATATGTTTATGCAATACTATGTTAGTCTGGTTTCAATTCCTTTGGGCAGATATCAAGGAGTTGCATAGTTGGATCATAAGGTAGGTTCATTTGTATCCTTCTGTGAATCCTTGACAATGTTTTCCAAAGTGATTTCACTAGTTTGCAATCCCACCAACAGTGTATCTGAGCTCCTACTTCTCCACATGCTCTCCAGCATTTATTATTTGTGTTTTTAATGATTATCACTCCAAATAAAGTTAGTTGAAATCTTGGGATAGTTTTGATTTGCATCAAAATATGATTGCTAATGACGTTGAACTATTTTCATAGATTTATTGGCCATTTGTATTTCTTCTTTTGTGAAATATCTATTTAGTTAATTTGTCTGTTTTTTTTATTGGGTTATTTGTGCGGTTTTTTAATGGTCATTTTTCTTGTGTTATTTGTTTATTCTAGACACTAGTCCTCAACCAGAGGAGTAACTGGCAAATATCTCCCAATCTATTGATTCTTTCTTGTGGTTTTGATAGTCTTATTTGATACACAGTTTAATACAATCCCCACATATTGATCCTCAAAGGCAGAGGTTCCATTTCAAAACTTAACCACATTTGTTTACAATGGAGATCAACTTTAAAGTACATATTTGAATTATATTTTTCTTTTTTTTTTTGGTTAACTAATCATTTTCTCTATTATTGTTCCTTCAGATTATTCCTCAAATAACAGTCTACCTGTATAAATTACTCTAGTGATTTACTGTGGAAAAAACAAACACCAAATAAAACAAAAAAACAGTCTAAGAAAGCACTTTTCTCTCCACCACATTAGACTTTGGATCTTATTAAGCTTCCTGAATGTCTTATACTGAAAAATAATAGAAATATTCAATGACATTTCTGGTGGCAGGGCTTCTATTAAGAAGCCAAACCAGACATATATGTGCACATCTTTAATCCTAGTACTTGGCAGGCTGAGACAGCAAGATTACAAATTTGAGGCCAGCCTCAGAAAATTTAATGAGATACTCAGCAGCCTAATTAGACCCTGTTTCAAAACAAAACAAAACAAAAAATTAAGAAATGGCTGGGGTTGTGTTTCAGAGGTTGAATGCCCCTTAGTACAATATCTAATAGAAACACACACACACACACACACACACACACACACACACACACACACAGCCAACTTTGATTTCTGAAGGAAAAACAAAAAACTTTGAGAAACTTGGACGTAGTTATGGATGAATGTCTTGTATTGAAAATAAAACAAAATGGAAAACACACAAACATAATTTTTTTCCATCAGTTTGACAATGATGTTAATAGAAAATATCTATTTCTAAAAAAAATAGGAGGAAACATTACTGACTAGTGGGGTCCCTCCCCTACGTGATCTCAGCAGTGGGAACAGGAAGCAGAAATCTGGAAACCAGAAACAGAGATATTGAGAGAATCCAGGTGCCTCGAGACTCCAAACATCACGAGACAGACTCTAGAGGTCATGAGGCTACAGATGTCGCCAGAGAATCAGCAGGCCTACAAAATATCCAAGCTTCCAATCTGCCACGTGACTCAGCCGGCCGATCAGGACTATGTGCAACTCACCAGATGCGTGGCCCATTGGTCCCTTCCCCCACGGGTGGCTGACTCTCTGGAGGGGCCGGGTCCGAAGAAAGCAATGGTCTCTAATAACACGGTTGGTGTTTTTACCTCCCTCCTAAACTCCCTAACTCTATTTTCAACATTTCATCTGGTGTTGAAACCCTGGAGGAATTTTGGGTTTTGGGGGAGAATTTGGGGTTTTTTTTCCCCCTTGTTTTTCTGTCTTTTTGAGCCCTGGACTCTCCAACCTGCCAGCAGCTCGACCACAAGGTTTCATGCTGGTGCTTGGCTTGCAGGCGCAGCTCTGACCACAGTATGCAGGCTCCAATCCTTCAGCCACTTGCGGGCTCCATGTGGCCACTGAAGGCTCTGCTGGCCACCAGTCTTACCCATCCCGAGCCAGGCTTGCTGGGGGTGCACTCCCTGTGGTCACTGGCTTTTGCTCAACCTGCTGACTGCCTGCACAGGCCAGGACCTCTGAACTCCGCTTCTGGCTCAGCTCTGGTCACCACCGGAACCTCAGGCACACGGCCTGGCCTTGGCATCTCCCACAGTCACCCAAGCTGGCTTGACTTGCAGGCATAGCTCTACTCGCTGCCGCCGTTTCATTCTTCCTGCCCAAGCCAGGCTCACTGGTGGTACATCCTGTGGCCACACCTCAGCATCCATGCCGTGAGTCCATCAAGCCATGCCGCCTGCGTGCCATCATTTGATTCTGCCCACACCAGCCACCAGTGCCATTCACACTGGCACAGGCCCTGTGCTCCACCGGGCCCCCAACAGCTTTTTAGCGCTTCTGCCACAGCTGGTGCCGGCTGGCAACAATTTACTCCAGTAAGCTTCCTCCCCTTCCCTTGTTAGCAGGTTCTGGATTTGGGTGTTCCAGTCCACTAGGACCCCGAAATCCAAGCACTTGGTGACCCACTGTCCCCCAATCCATTAGGACCACTCTCCAGATGACCAGGTCATCCTCTGTTTTTTGAGAAGGGATAGAGATGTCTTTCCCAATCTCTTAACTCCCATTTCCAAACGATTGATCGGGACAATAGGGGCGCTTATTTCTTGTTCTTTGTTTTTACACACAAACCAATTATGGGAAGTTGAACATTGAAACTAGCAGAGGACTTATGCCCTGAGCTTCTGTCTGGCCTTGATAAAAGTTAGGTAATGGGTTGCAGTGGTCCAAGAATGGTTAGCAACTTTTGTAAGTGGTCTGGTAAATTGTCGGAAGTCTTTATGTCCAGGCTTTTTTTCCCTGCATTCCCATCCCTCCAAATGTTCTCCCCCATTAGGTGCCATTTCCCCCCCAGCCGCTATTTTGTGATGGTTCTTAGCCTCTGCCTGATGATGTCACAGTCGTCATCTTGCTCGCCATCTTGAGACATTACACAGTCGTGACCTTTTGACGTTGTGCAATCACCATCTTGGCCTGGCCTGCCTGCATTTTTGCTGAGTCACAGATACAGTTGCCATTTTGTGGTTACACATGGGTGCCAGTATCTGACCCAGCTGTGTTGCAGGCGCCACTTTCTGAGGATCTCCTCACCACCTCAGCCACCAGGGCAGCTTCCCACTCTAAACTGCTCTGTTCCTCCCACCTTCATCCCGTAAGGAACCATCTCAGGAGGCTTTTCAAAAACATTAAGAAAGGCTGAGGGTGGTCCTCAAACTCCTATCCAAGATTTGGTTAACATGGTATTTAAAATTTTAATTCCAGAAAGGAACAGGAGGAGATGGAGTGTGCATTTCAACTACATCAAAAGGCAGACTCCTGGTAGCTGCCCTTCTGCAGGCGGTGGCAGCTCAGCCCTCTGGAGTTCCACCTAGGGGTGGAGGTCAGCAACAACGACTACCTCCAGGAGCCTGTCTCAAGTGCAGCAAGGCTGGGTCCACTAATAAGACCCTGCCAAGAGGGACACTGGAAAAGTGAGTGCCCTTGGAAAAGCTGTGAGGCCCAGGTGCCTCAACATAGGTGGGCCACCTTTCCAACCAGGCCCTGCTGCTGACCCTACTTAGCCTGCTCAAAGAATGACAGGTCCTGGATCCCTCAACGTCCATCCTCCTTGCCAGCCCAGGGTAACTCTCCAGGCAGCAGGTAAACCAATCTCCTTTTTGGTTGCCTGCTCAGTCATCCATCCTTACAGGTTCTAGCTTTTCTTTTCCGATCTCTGTACAGGGGATTGACAGCAAGCTCTCCTGCTCACACACTAGAGGCCCTCTTTTACAGGACAAAATTGTTCTGCCTAAAGCTTAGGCCAAATCTAAAAGGGATCCACTACCACAGATTCATGACAAATTCTCTTGTACAGTGTTGGGGACCACTAAGCTTTGTTTTTCTTGGCGTAATTCCTTTTAATTTTTTTTTTTTTTTTTTGTATTTTAGGAGGTCCACTTGTTATACAGTATGGTGCTCTCCCTCTCTGGAGGCCAGACAGCCATAAGTATTAAACTCTCTAAAATCCATTATTGATGCTCCTGACCCAATAGCATGTTTTCTCAGGGAAAATGCTACTATCATATTAATAAATCTGGTGAAATCTCAAAAGGCTCCAAGGGCCAGCAGCTACTGGGCTCCTTCCCTTCCGGGCAAGGGCCAATAGCTGATGGGCTCCTGCCTTTCCCAAGACTAGCTCTTATGATTTGCCTTTACTTTTAATAGTTCCTCCTCTGTTAAAGTCTGCTCAAATGCACATTACCAAGATTCCCAGGGTAACCTCTGACTCCTGCTGCAGCCATACTCTCACCTGCCCACTTCCAGAGGACCCAACATCTCCTGGTCAAGGGGCCCCCCTACAATGCCCCCTAATAGCAGGAAGTAGCTTAAGACTCAGTCTCCGTGCATTATCACCAAAAGGCAGGGATGATAAGTTGGGTCCCTCCCCTATGTGATCTCAGCAGCAGGAACAGGAGGCAGAAACCTGGAAGCCAGAAGCAGAGATATCATAAGAATCAAGGTGCCTTGAGACTCCAAACATCACGAGACAGACTCCAGAGGTCGCAAGACTACAGATGTTGTGAGAGAATCAGCATGGCTATAAAACATAGGTGCCTCTGATCTGATGTGACTCAGTCAGCCAATCAGGACTATGCACAACTCTCCAAACACGTGACCCATTGGTCCCTTCCCCCATAGCTGGCTGACTCTCTGGAGGGGCCAGGTCCAAATAAAGGAGTGGTCTTTGATAACCCGGATGATGTTTTTACTTCCCTCCTAAACTCCCTAACTCTACTTTCAACCTTTCAATTACAACAAATATATTTTGTATCTTAGACTAGAAGACAAGAATAAAAACATACTCCAGGCCAGGTGTGGTGGCGCATGCTTGTAATTCCCACGCTTGGGAGGTGGAGACAGGAGTATTGCATAGGTTTGAAGTCAGCCGCCCTGGCTTAAGAGACCCTCTTTCCAAATAAAAAAAGTATAAAATGCATCTGGGAGGGTAGCCCAGAGGTAGAAGGGTTTCCAGGAACCCCAATACCACACACACACACACACACAAAATACTCCAGGTCTCAGTCCAACCTCAGATTCCAAGTGAATTTACTGTCTTAGATGGTGACTGAAGAGCATTATGTATCCATATGCTGAGAACATGGGACTAAAGATAGAAGTTTCTTAGGTAAATTAAATGCAGAAAAATTAATTCATGAAGCTACCCATTTAATGTGTGTTCATTAAATTTCAGGAAGGTCTGAGGTCATTGGAAATAAATATATGCTCAAATTCAGTCCTATAATCAAAAATTGATCTAATCTCTAATCATTCCATCCATCCCATGTCTAGAAAGAAGAGTCGATGGTGATGTACACTTGTAAACCCAGTACCTAGGAGGCTGAGATAGGAGGATGGCACTTTTAAGGATGGCCTCAGGAAATTAGAGAGACAATCAACAACCTAAAAAGATACTCTTTCAAAACAAAAATAAATAAATAAAAAAGGTCTGGCATGTGGTTTGGAGGTAGAACAATCCCCAGTACAAAAAAAAAACAAAAGAGGAAGGAATAGAGGGAAGGATGAAAGAAAGAAACGAAGAAAGAAAGAGAAAAATTATAAATATATATTACATCTAGATTGGAACATGCTCACACAAGATGCAGTCTCAAATACTACATATCAAAAAAATCAAATTTCCCAAAGACATAATTTGAAAAAATAATTTTAAAATTCTTTCAAAAGCAATTATTTACATTTTAAAATATGACTTATTTGAGAAACATATAAGGCATCATAAAATATCTCTTAAAATACTTTTCACGTAAAATATGGGATAATAACACAGAAACATAGAACTTGAAAGCTGCTGTTGTCAATTTCAATTCAAGGCTGAAAATGTCAGCAGATATGGAGTTTTAATTCCCAAGGAAGCAGAAGAAAACTTTAACCCAGCACACATAAAACAATAAACCATTCATCTTCTGTACTTTCTTTCTTCAATCCCTGAAATATTGTATGGTCCCAACTCTTCTCTATTCCCTACTACACTCAGACTTGCATACTAACTCACTCTGGAAACACCCTCACAGAAACTCCTAAAGTAATACTTCAGCAGGTTTCTAAGAATTTCTTCTTCCTAACATAATGCAACAGTCCTCACACAAAACATTCAAATTTCTTTCCCAGAATTGACCTTTCTTTCACTAATTTCTTATAGCCTTAAAATAAAAAGGTAGGGGGATTGTGGTTTAGGGTTGTTTTGTTCTTGTAATTTTAGCACTTGGAATTTAATCTTTAGGTATTACAATGTTTAGAATTTTAAACTTTTAGGATTTGGGACTTTAAGGACTTTGATCTTTTGGGAATTTTGTTTGTAGGGATGCACAAATCACATCTCTTGCTAAAAATATCAGGCTGAAGAGAGATAGGAATGGGTTTGACCTAGATACAGATGTCAGTCAGAGAAAAAAAATACTAAATATCAACAAAACAAAATCCAGACTTACTTGGAAACTAATGTTGATTTTTGAAAGTGTGCTTTAAATTATTCTGATTAAATGATTCATGATATAAACATGTTTCAGAAACTGTATTCTGAGGACTTGGTATGATTTAGTAGTGTTTGGATTATTAAAATGAAAGAGAAATTTACCAAAAGCAAAACACATTTCATTTTCCATTCATCATTGGTAAATCTTTGAAAATAGAACATCAGCTGCGCTTAAGTTTAAACTTTTTTTAAAGATACATGATTTTTATAAAATTGAAGAAAGAACACGTATAAGATGGAAAGCTAATGAGTGCCTAAACTGGATGAAATCTCACATCTTATGGGTCCCATTTGCCCCATTTCATTTCACAGGTGAGAAAACTGAGTCTCATAAACACCAAAATGACTTTCTGGAGGTCAATAACAGGCTGATTGG
This sequence comes from Muscardinus avellanarius, assembly GCF_963383645.1. Classification (NCBI taxonomy): domain Eukaryota; kingdom Metazoa; phylum Chordata; class Mammalia; order Rodentia; family Gliridae; genus Muscardinus; species Muscardinus avellanarius. Next base: position 24,725,992 of record NC_137796.1, read on the forward strand.
AACTAGAATCCAGGTCTTCAGAGTCTCACTTCAGTGTTCTTGCTGTTGCAAATCCAAATAGACTGGGTGAACCCAAGGCGCTAAGTAGGTCTTTTTCTACCTCCCTCTCCTGCTCCGTGATGCCCAACAGCTCTCCGTCCAAATCTTCATTGCAATTCATTTTGCTTTCCACTACTGTGTGAAACTCTTGCTTAAAGCCCAAGCCCACTTACAGGAAATTGCAGTTCTGAATGTTTCAGAGAGATGCTTGGAGGACCTATTTGGTTATTGATGCTCTGAGAAGCATGAACTGTATTCTTTTGAAATGGACAAGATGATGACAACGGCTTTTATACAGAAGTGGTATTTTCTTCCCTGAGGGCTTAACTGCAGGAGGTTTGTGAAATATGAAAGGATTACTCATTTTGTTTATTTATTTATTTAGTCTTTTTACAATCTGTGGTCATCACCTTCTCTCATCAAACTCTGACCTGCAAATTCAATTAGAGAGCTTTCCTGGAAGTTTGCTGTTTCTTGAGGTTCACCTGCGGGGTAAGAAAAAATATATGTTGGCCAGAAATCAAAGACAGTGCGAACATCCTCTGCTCAAATTACTTTGAGTCCATAATTCTATTAAATTTCCAGTAAAGTATGCTCAATAAATCATAGCATTTGAAATTAATTGTTTCAATGAGGCATTTAATTCTGCACAATCCATTGCTCTGGGTGTATATTAGCTAAATATTTATGAGTTGATTATTTCCAAAGCAGTCAGATTTGTTAAGGATGGAAGATAACTATCTTCCCGTATGATTTGCCCAAGATTTTTTTCTAAGTGATTACTAAAATGTCAAAGTTGTAAAGAATGTTTGTACATTTTATTAAAAATGAATTGTAATGAGTCCGATTTTCAATTACTGTCCTACCCTATTTCACAAAGTGTGGCATAAGGTATGGTAGTTTAAATCTATCTTTAACATCTCTATCCATCAAGTTCCATAGAATTTAACAACCAAGAGTGTTTTCCTGAATGCAAGTTAATCATTGTAGAGATACCAGCCAACTACCCTAGGTCTAAATCAGTAATCCACTAAAAACTCTGATCAAGCAATTGAGTGTGCTTACCATGAAGTAGCTACAAACAAAATGTATGGAACTAAAAAACATTATGCTAAGTGAGATGAGTTAGTCACAAAAAGAACGAAATTGTATGGTCTTCTTATTATGCGGAAGCAAGGGAGAAAATGGGTCATAGGAGGAACTCTAGACACAGAAGGAGAAACTATAGATGAGCAAATAAGACAACCTAAACAAGGGGGTTGGGTCGAGGAAAATTCTCTAAGGTACATGGTGTACATTAACAAGCATATCAAAGTTAATCACTAAGCCAAACATGGGAAGGAGGGCGGAGGGAGGGAATGTGTGGGAACTGGGTAAGGGCTAAAGGAGTGATGTGTGCACCTAGGCCTTTTTCATTTTGTACTGCATTGAGATGTATGACTACAGTGCACCAATAAAAATTTTAAAAAAGGAGATAATTGTGACCCGAATCTATGATTTTTTAGTAAATTATTATTGTGGTTATACAATGGAAAACGTTTAGTTTCCTTAGAGAGTTGCTGATTAAGTTGATATTAACTCCTGCTAGTAGCTCTTTTGAGAGATTATGAAAGCCATATTTTTTTCCTCATACATTCTCCTTTCTGTCATTATGGAATCTTCAAAGGCAATCAAAGTGCCATCTGTTCAACACTGAAATTTATTCTGAAATAAATTTGTTTAGTTTCTGGACATGAATACACTTGTAGAATTGATAGAAGAGAGATATTTTTAAAGGTAAGTGGACTAACTTAAAGAAAAAAGACAATAGCTGGTAAATTAGAAACTGACGACAGCACGCTGGGTGTGGTGGCGCACACTTGTAATCCCCACGCTTGGGAGGCGGAGACAGGAGGATCTTGTTGGTTTGAAGCCAGCCTCGCTGGCTTAAGAGACCCTGTTTCCAAATTTTAAAAAATATAAAAAATAGGTCTGGTAGTGTAACCTGGAGGCAGAAGGGTTTCCAGGAACTCCAGGACCACCAAAAAATAAAAAAAAGAAAAGAAAAGAAATTGATGATGGCACAACCAACAGACCAATACAGGAGGAGTGATCCCATCTCTCTCACGTGCATATTATCAACTAATGAAGGTTATGACATAAAAGTTCACCTAGAAAAGCAAAATTTAAACGGTTTTGGTATTTAGGTCTCAAAATAATAAGAATCAGAGATACCTAATCACCAAACATTGACAAATGGTTTGAAATACTTTGAAGGTTTTTAAATTAAAAAAAATATATCAGTGCTTGTAAACTTAATGTGAATTCTAGGATAATTAGTTACCCATGCACTTCTCCCATTGATCTAAGCACCAACAATGAAACTCAGAGTACATCATAAAGTTTTTTCTTCCCTCAAGTACATAAAAGAAATTAAGAATTATGCCTAATCTGCTTTCTAAAGCTATCTATCATAACTTCTCTTTACCTAGCAGGCATGACCCTATTTCAGATCTATATTATTTCCTCCCATCGGCTGTTCTGCCTGTTCTTTGCAGTATCTCCTTAACTGGTTCCCTTGCAGTCTATTTGACCACCACTCTCCAAGTAAGCTACCTAGTAGGCCTTCTAAATTGTCAACCTGATTTGCTCACCACCTTTTGCTCCCTTCCTCCTGGTAAGAGAATAATATTAGAAAAATTTCCCAGGGCCTTGAAGGCACTGTGAATCCTGGCTTCCAACCTTCCTCTCCAGCTTCATCCTGCATCATTTATTGTCCCAACTTTCATGCATGAGAACAGAAGTACAGAAGTTATCTTAGCTCTTCCTATGTGCACAATTTCATGATTTTGTATAAGGTGTGTTCCTCTGCCTGGAATTCCTCCCATTTTTAGTTTTCTGGTGAATTCCTTCTCACCCCAGTCTTAACATAACATTTATCTACTGTCCAAGCATATCAGCAATCCATTATTCCTTCTTATTTTATTCTCTTTTACTCTTATTTACCTCTTTTTTTTTTTGGAGGGGGTGTTACTAATTAAACCCAAGTACATTGTATCTCTGAGCTATACTCCTGGGCCTTTCTAGTTTTATTTTGAAGCAGGGTTTTTATTAAGTGGTTGAGGGACTCTCTAAATTGCTTAGGCTGGCTGCACATTTGTAATCCTCCTTTCTCAGCCTCCCAAGTACTAGAATTACAGGCCTGACGTCTGATGCCCAGATTTTATATAACTCTTTGGTACAATTTTTATTGTCTTTATTATTATGTAGATCATCGTCTCTTAAATTTGATGAGCCACAAACATGCCACTTAATTTCTCTTATTGTTCAAATTTCTTCATCCAAAGGTGCCACCATATATAACTTAGTTTTTTACCAAATTTATGGAACACAGTTTTTTACCAAATTTATGGAACATAGACCATGCAGTAAAGCAACAAGCAAGGGGTCTATAGAGTGGAATTGTCTTTTTTTTTTTTTAGGCAGTGTGAAATTTTGGTGAAAGTAAGATTGGCTATTACTATTAAATTTCTGTAGATCTGTCATAAAACTCACTTTACTTCCAATGTGATAAACACTAAATAATTCATATTTCTTAAAAGAATCTAAGATTTGGGAAATTTTGTGTTTATTATTTCACATACTAGAAAGAAAACACAGTCATATTTTTGCTATCAGTAGGTAAGCATGGGATAACTGGCACTTAATCTACATTGACCCTGGTGTAGCACTGGCTTTGTGTGCCTGTGTGTGGTATTTGGGGACTGAGCCCAGGGGTGTTCTATCTCCAAGCTACACCTCCAGCCCTTTTTATTTTTGTTTGGAGACAAGGTCTCCACTAGGTGCCTGAAAGTCTCAGTGCATTGCTGGGCTCTCATAGAACCTTCAATCCTACTGCTTAAGCCTCTCAAGTATTGTAATTTTAGATATGCACAACCAAGTATGGATAAGCATTGGTTTATATTAAAGAAAAATTTATTTGACTATTATAGTATGTCTGAAATCAGTAATAATTTGAACTAAATTTTAGGTCTCATTCTATATAAGAGTTTCATTCATTAATTTATTGATTCACCCACCTGTACATCAAGACACATTCTTACTTTTGTTCAGGGCAGTCATTTTTGTTTCTAGATCTATTACAAAACATATTAACTGGCTACAGAATGTAGTAGGCCAATGTTTTAATGGCACCACTATAAAAAAAAGAAAGAACACACTTGAAGTTTTGTGACTTACATAAAAATAATTACTTGGCAATTAAAATTTTCCCTTTGTTGTTGAGTTGCCTTCCTTACCTAGTAAAAATCTAAACACAGATTTACGTATATCAAAGTTATAACAAATAGTTTAGCGTGTAATATGTAGTGATTCATTCATCAGTTAAGCAAATACTAATTTAACAACTATGATCCATGAATCCTGCTGAGCACTAATAACTCAAAATTGAAGAATGTATATTTAATTTTGTGGAGTGCCATCCAAAACTGTGAGAAAAATACAGATTGTCCTACTCTTATTTAACTGAATGTGGGTTGTTTGTTGTGTATGGGAGTGGGTATGTATATGTGCGCACCCAGGCAGCAATAAACATTTTGTGAAATTTGGCTAACTCTTCCCAGACGAAAATATACTTGGTCTGGGTCATGAGATCTGAATCTTAAATGCATGAGTGTTTTCCAGGCAGAAAATATATTCTAAAATGAGGGGTTACACGTAAATGGTCACGGAACTTAGAGATTTTTGTGGTATATGTGTGAAGAAAATATTAGTTTTAAGCTGTTAAAATATGTTTTGAAACATCATTTAAGAACTCATTGCAAGCATTATTCAAGAACAAACTTGGCAAAAGAAAGAAAATGTGAGCTTGGAGTTAGACATACCTGCTTTCAATGAAGACAATATTTTAAAAATCCCACAAAACTTTGAGATAGTTTTATGACCTCCATGAGTGAGTCACATTTTCCTTCTCTTAAACTGCATTTAAAATAAAAGCTGACAAATATATCTATAGTCATGCATAACATGTTTGTATTTAAGCAGAAATAATGAGAAAATCTAAAAAAAATCATTCATAAAGTGTAATTTCATGAGCATTAAAGAAAGGCCATGCTTGTAATCCCAGTATTCGGAAGTCTGCAACAAGAGGATTGTAGGTTTGAGATCAGTCTCAGTAACATAGCGAGATTCTCAGAAACTAGGGAAACCCAGTTTCAAAACAAAAAAATTAAAAAGGGCTGGGGGAGGTAGAATATTTCTTAGTTAAAAAAATAAGTAAGTAAAAGAAAAAAAGAAGAGGACACTATCTTGCCTTATTTCCTCATTATTTACAAGCAGTGTCAAGTAAATTTATCTATCAAGTTGGGTTATGCACCCACTAAATTATGTCCCCCAAAATGTTACTCGAAAATAAGTAATACTGCTTGTTGTTTTTCTTTATTGTCTCTTCAATTCAATTGCATTTTATATCTTTTACATCCTAGATTAGCTTCATATCCAAGACTCCACATTTGGTTATATTCTTGATCATTTCTGATTAGGAAAGAACTAGGTTATTTTAGACTTCATTGAACCAATAAGTCACTAATAATTTTAAGAAGTGAAGTGCCTATAAATGCAATTTCAATTCTACTTTGTTCGGTGCTTAACAATAATGAACTCTGAATTTATGGGCATTTAATAAAATGAGGCTTCTGGATGCAAATTATAAGGTAGCTTTCTCCAGTGAAATCCTTTGAATCGTCAGGGAAAAATTAGTTTTATTTTCATCATTACGTAAAGAGGCAACTTTGGCCTCTCATGATCCTACCCCTCTTCGGATGATGACAGTTGTTTATCTCACAAACACACAGAGCTCACCCTGCCTTTCACCTTTCCATGCTTGCTCTGTCAACAGCAGACATTTATTATCTACAGGAAGAAAGAGATCACCTTAAGCATTGCTTTTACTATGATTAATGTGAAGAGTAATCACTGAAGGGTACGGTTTCACAAAGGAAACAAATGCCTGCCTTTATGGATTATTGAAAATCATAATGTTTCATCTTCTGTAGGAAAATGAAACGATCAAATGCCAGCTCGTGGTATTCAAAGGAAATATAGATACCACTTAGATAGAGTCAGCGTTCATCCATAAAGCAGGCAAGGTGACGTTGGCGTATGGTATTCACATCTGAATTGTGACTATTGAGCAAGATGCATTTTGCTGTAGAGGACAGAGTTGAAAGCAGAGTTGTGCAAACATGCTTCGAGTTCTTGATCAGTTGGCAGACATGCAATATCATGATAATTTTTTAAAAGCTGTATTTATAAAATACTTACAGTCCTATCATTTCATTTGGCCCTCTCATGATTCCTCATATAAACGTAAAATCCTGTCTTGGCTACACATTTATTTCATAAGCAAGTCCTGGCCACACTCTGTATCTCCAGTAATACTGCTTCAGTACAGCACTCCATCACCACTCAGCTGGACCAGCTCAAGTTAGCTTAACTGATCTATGCCAACTTCAGTCACTGCCATTGCCCTTCCACAAGGAAACCAGACTAATCTTTCTAGAGTACAAAGTAGACATGGCGCTCCCTTGTTTAAACTAGTTTGATGACTTCACATTGAATTCTGAATAAATTCTGTATTTGTAATGAAGGCCTATTAATTGACTTCACTTCATCAAAAGTCAACGGGCATATGCCCTGGCACCTATCAGGCAGCTAGCTTTTGATCCAGTGAATATGTTTTGCCCTATCAAAGGCATTCTGAAGGATCTTTAGGCTTCTACTAACAGTTTTTTTTTGTAGACCCATTCCAAATTCTCCTAACTGCATCTGTAAGGTTCTTTCAGGTTCTACTTATCAACTAGTCCCCAAACCACATGGTTTAGGATTTGTTGTGATAGCATCATATATCCGGGTACCAAAACACTTTCCCGTTGTCTATAGTGGTGTAACAAAACTCTAAAAGGTATGGGACTTAAAAAAGAATTTATTTTGCCTAAGAATCTATTATATGGACAGAAGTAGCAGACATAGCTCATCTCTGCTCCATTGGACATTGTTTGGAGAAGCTGGAAGGCTTCAGATAGAATCATCAGAAAACTTCCTCACTAATATGTTTGCTTGTAGCTCAGAAAGACTCAAATGACTGAAAGTGGAATAGTTAGGCCTCTTTGGGAACTTCCTTTTATCTGTGAGAAAATAGCCAAATCATCTGTCCAACATAATAGATTCAGTATAATTGGACATCTTTCCTGATGCCTAGGATTCTTGTGGTTTGAGATTCCAAACTAGCCTTTGGGTCAAGACAATTAATGCTGTTACTTTTAGCACCTACAGTTTAGATGATTTTTCTTGAGGCACAAGCATAGCATTGTACAGAAAATAAAAATCAAATACTCACTTCTCAGGCACATTGAATGCAACTCATTGTTGTGAAGCCTGAATTACTTATCGAGGATTCTGGTGGGATAGATGGAAGAAATTTTCTTAATTCTATGCTGTAGATTAGGTCACTGAAATTCAGACAGGTGATAAAGAAATGGGTGGTTAATAAGAATTGATTATAGCACAGATAATAAGAGGAATCAAGTCAAGATTTACTTATGTTTGCCTTTATTAACTACCACTCAGCTAAAACTGGAGTAAAACCTGTATTGTAGGAATTATGAAGGAAAACTTAACTAAGATCAACATTAAGAAGTGAGGAGTGCCAGGCATGGTGGCACACACCTGTAATCTCTGTACTTAGAGGTTGAGACAGAAAGATTACAAGTTCAAGGATGGTTTCAAAAATGTAATGAGACCCTTAGCAAGGCAGCAGGACACTGTTTCAAAATAAAATATAAAGTTGGGCTGGAGGTGTAGCTTAAAAGTAGAATGCCCCTGGGTTCAATCCATAAGACCACACAATAAATAAATAAATAAATAAATAAATAAATAAATAAATAAATAGCTGTTCAAAGACAGCTAAAGAAAAATCCGTGTGTTGAGCACACAGTGGTTATTCAAAAGTGTTTGCTGAATACTGAAAATATGTTGGAAATGAAATGACCAGCATCTGGCAGCCTTATATAAGATTTGTCCCCTCCTAATGCCATGTTTTCTTTGAAGGTTTTCAATTGGATGTCTTTCTAAAAAAAAAAAAAAAAAAAAAAGCATATATTTCACCACTGTCTCTTCTAATCTGTCTATCATTTGTTCAGACTGCGGAACCCCCTTGACAGCCACGGAAGTCCCATTTGTAGGGCTGGGTGTATAATTTGTCTGAGAGAATCTCATTGTGCATTAGAGACAATTTATCATCTCCTTAAGAAGGTAATTGCAGCACACAGCTTGTGTTTCAAGAACGCCCCCTCTTTTCTGCCCATTCAAAGCTTGCTTGCATTTTCAGAACCAGATTAAATTCTATATCCTTTTAAAAATCTTCTTTTCTCTTTTGAGCCCTATTGTAATTATTGTCACTGCCACTCACATGGCAATTTATCAAGAACTGCCTGATAACATCTATTCCTACTATTTTCTCCAACATTTAATCTCTCAACAAAATATAATATCAACAGAATTAGAATTTCAATATTTGTAAAATTATTAGAATAAATATTTCTCCTCCCTCCAATAATCATTGTATAAAATCTATGCTTATTGGGTGTCAAAATCTGGATCACATGCTTCTGTGTGAGTATAAAGATTATTCATGCTAAAGGGTTGACCTTAATGTAACATCAAATATCAGGGAACATTTTTAGAAAAAAAGATATAAAAATTTACTCCATAAAGTGGATGATTTGGAAGAATTTGCAAGGGAGTTTTAGTTAAATTGGCTTGAAATGCTACCATAGCATGAATTCTATCACTTTATCTAAGAAAAGTACAGGTCAATAGCTGAAGTCAAGTTCTAGAGGACTAAATTGCATAGTTTAGTTTGCATATCTGCCACTGTTTCAGAGTTTTAGGGTAGTGTTCTAAGGGCCAAATGCAACTTAAATATCTTGTTCTAATATCAGGCACACCAAACAGGTCTGTTGTTGCTTTCGTTGTTGTGGTGGTAGTGGTGGTTGTGGTTATGGTTGTTTAATAATGATATGGCTTCTTTTGGAGCTGGTGTGTACACATGCCTTGTTCACTCAGGTAAAATATTTCATTGATCTTAGCATCTATTGCCTATTCCTTCATATGGCTCCTAAAACTATTAATTGGCAATCCCAATTCATGTGCCTGGCTTTCCGCCCATAATTCTTGTCATTATTCTATAACATCATAAAGGCTCTTCTCGTTGACTAAAGATGTTCTACTATTTAGGAATTAAAACACTTCTCTCAGTCTGAAACATGCCTTTACAGTTTTTCATCTTACCTAAACAATTTAGGCTTGCTGATAAGAGGAGACATGTTGTGTGTTGGGATTTATGAGCAACGTCATCCTACTGTACAAGAAATGCAAAGAAGGCAAGAATGGAATGAGAATGGAATAAAAATTTATATGAATCCCAGGGACCACTGTGTACAAGGGGCAAGGCTCAGATTTTAATGCAACAAAATGGAGAGTCAAGGGAAGTTTGCATGTTAGAAATATTTTGAGTTTATGTAAAGAATTCTGGGACTAGAGTAAGACTAAAGGTAAAAAGGCAAAATATAGCATTGTTGTCATCATCAGATGAAAAATTAATGTTAAGCTGGATGAAGAGAGTAGCCATTAAAATGTACAAGGGTATGAACCCAAGATATACTTACCAAGTAAATTAAAAAAAAAAAAAAACACTCAGTAATAGGGCACATTCAGAATAGTTTGCTTGGTCCTGAAACTGCAAAGAACAAAAACAGACCTAATTTAGAGTACTTGTATAGAACAGGAAAACATGCTACTTAAAGTACTTATGGATATTCATCCAATAAAACTTGAGTGGTTTTTCCAAAGCATAGCAATAACAATTTATGACACATCTCTCTTTAAATTGTTAACTATAAAGGTTTCCTTATATCACACACTGGGTAATCATTCTACCTAGCCCAATGTTAACATCCAAGAGATTTTCTAAGCATTGGCTAAATACTTTAACTCTCTAAAGCAATTGGCTTCAAGAATTTGAACACATCAATATTAATACAGAAATTAGTTTTTGACATTCCTTTACCAAAAGAATAATGATAAAAATAAATCTGAGGCATATAGTGAAATGTGAGTTAACGAGAAAGAGACAGAGAGAGAGAGAGAGAGAGAGAGAGAGAGAGAGAGAGAGAGAGAGAGAGAGGAGAGAGAGTTATGGTGTGAGCTCAGTGCTCATTCTCCTGTGTTGGCTGATAAATGGATGTGCGTGTGCTTCCGATTGAAATGCAGATCCAGGCGTGTCTTAGAAAATGAGATCCAGGGTAAAGAAAGATGAGGCCCACATGCTTTAACAGCTTTGTTTTTTTCTGGATCTAAGGACTATCAAGGTCTCTCTCCAGGACCCAGTGATTGGAGAGATCGGAGCCTATTAATCTGAAACATTACAGAATGGAAAAGAGATGGTTGTAAGCACATGGTGAATTGCTCTGCTATGCAATTATACTAGATCAACAATCAAAGGCCAAGGGGGGCATTTTAAAAGAAAGTTGGCAAAATGCTTCCAAGCAGGACATCAGAGGTAGAAAAGCTTCAATAGTTAATTTCACTCCTTGCCCCCAAAAGAAACTGAGACTCCAAGAAAATAAGACATATATAATATCAGACAAATAATTAAATTATGCTGTCTAGCCACAACACGGTTGCGAATGCCAAAGGATCTGTGTCTCACTGTGAAAAGAGCCTCCTTTTTCTCATTTGGTTTATGTATTTAAGAGCCTATACTTACAGAAATTAAAATAAAAGACATCTGTAAAGTACATATTAAAGGGCTGGAGGCTTAATAAATGATCATATCCTTTTTATTCAATTTTATGCAGACAGCACCAAACCCTTAGCATTATCTTCTTAATAGCTGCTTCCAAACATTCTAGGATTTTAATTTTTATTATTTCTGGTACTGGTGATTGAAATAAGGGGGCATATACACACCCCGATATTTTTTTTTATTTTGAAACAAGTTTTCATTAAGTCGCTGAAGGTCTTGCAAAGTTGCTAAAGCTGACTGAACCTCTAATTCTCCTGTCTCATTCTTCCAAGCACCTGTATTACAGGCATAATCAATCTTACGCCTAGAGAATTTAAATGTCAGATTACCTGATCTTTTACTTTCTTTTTCTCATGATTTTACCTGGTGTGTGTTTTTCAAGTCAATACCTTTTTCTCCATGTCTGTTTTCACTCTCCTTCTCAAAACATCATCCTCTCTTACCAGTGAGTCCACAATAAGCTCTTAATGGACTCTTGTCATCCAATCTAGGCTCACCCCAGAATATTCTCTAAACATCAGCCCCAAAGATTTCCACAAAATGCAAATGTGATTATGCCATAGCCATCAAGTTTGAAATTCTTCATAAATTTCTAGCACTTCATAAATATACTCTAAAATTCTTAGCGTGTACCGAGAGAGACTACTTCCCTGCTCTTGTTTATTGTTTGTGATTCACCCCCTCTGGTCTTCTTACCCAGGAACAATTAGACTATGATCCTCCTGCAAATGCCTTCTCTCTGTCTGAAATGCATGGTGGTCCCTGCTCCTTTATCAATCATCTCCTGAGCATCTTCCCAAGTTATTTTATGTGTACTTCCACAGTAGCCCATGGCTTAGTCTGGGCCACTTTGTTGTATGCTTCCATGGATCCAGTTTATTTCTTTCTTCAAAGTTTGTTCCATTTATAATTATATTGTGATTTATTATTGGTTTTCCATGTGGGCCTTAAATCTCAGGATTCCAAGAACGATAGTCCTGTTTGTCCTTACGACAATGCCTGACACACCGAACCTTCCACATTGCTTCCTTTAGCACTTTGTGAATTACAAAATAATTTGCGTGCAAATATCTTAGTCAATTTGGTCTGCTTCATCAGAATACCAAAGAATGAATGGCTTAAAAGCAGCAGAAATTTATTTCTGTCATTTCTGGAGGCTAGAAACTTTACGCTTATGGCTCTGGCAAATTCTGTGTCCGGTAATGATGCTCACATGGCAAAAAGAGTGAGAGGCTTTCTGCGATCTCTCATAATAAGAGCACTAATGATGGTGCTTCTGATGGTTCGTCTCTCAGGCCTAATCACTTCCTAAAAGCCCCATCTCCAAACACCATCATACTGGGGGTCACGTTTCCAGATAAGAACTTTGGTGGAGACAAACATAATCAGTGTACTGTAAAAAAGTACCTAAGATAACTTAATTTTAAGGATAAGAAATCAAAATTTGAAGAAGAGATTTGTAAGAAAAATGTATGTCTCCAAGTCCAATGATGTGCTATTAGTTCTTTTTTTTAATTCAAGTCCTTAAACTTCTGTGTATTTCCAAAGAGCCATGAAGAGTTATGCATTCCTAATAAATTCATAATGCCTTTTCCTTTTTCTGAGAACCATTAGCTAAACATTATAGAAATAAAGAATATGAGCCAGGCATGGTAATGCACACCTAAAATCCCAATATTTGGGAGGCTGGAGTCAGGAGAATCACAGGTTCAAGGACAGCCTCAGCAATGTATCAAGATTCTTAGCAAACTAGCAAGACCCTATTTAAAAAAAATAATAATAAAGGGCTGTGGTATAGCTCAGTAGATCAGAGGTAAAATATCCCTGGGTTCAAACCCAAGCACCACACACACAAAAAAAGGATGTGATAAACAGACAATAGTAATTTTTAATGTAAAGAAAGTCTTGGTCATATCTTCCAGGTCCCCAATAATGCTCCCATATTAAAGACTGGCCTGTCATGTTTTAAACAAACTAATAGCCAAGCTTGGTGATGCACGCTTGTAATTCCCGCTCTTGGGAGGCTAGTACAGGAGGATCGCACAGGTTCAAAGCCAGCCTCAGCTACTTAGTGAGACTCTCAGCAACTTAGTGAGACCCTGTTTCCAAATAAAATATAAAATAGGGCTGAGAGGATAGCCCGGAGGTAGAAAGCCTCTGGGTTCCACTCCCAGTACCACCAAAATATAAAATATATAAAAATATATATAATATATAAGAAATTTCTGTTTTTAACTTTTACAAACACAGTGGTTCTCTTATAAATTATTACCCCTCCTGATTGCTTCAAACAAGATTTTAATTAAGAAAAGATGAAATTACAATACTTCTGAGACAGCTGGGTACTTTGGACAGCAGCTAGAATTCTTCTAGCTCTCAGTTCTTCTTGACTAGACTCACTAATTCCCTTAGCATCTTCATTTATATGTACACGAAGAATTGGAAAGGTTCACATCTTTGCAATCAGAAGTGCTGCATGGATCACTGACTTTGAAGGGGTTGTCAGGTATGCAACCTCTCTGCTTGGGGAAAGACAGGAAACTGGAAAGAAAGCCTTTCAGTGCAGCCTCCAGTTATCTAGATGCTCTTCTCTGCAACATGTTAATTGGCTGTTTCCAAGGACACTGGCTTAGAAAAAAATGAGAATAAATGTTCTAGCTGCTGACTATCTACACAGGACCACCTTAAGCTTAACCAAATTAGACTGAGCCACTGGTCAGAAGTCTCGACCTTCAGAAAGAATACTTACCATCTCCAGTCTACAATGTGTATTTCCCTCCAAATAGTACAAAGAGGTAAATTGCTCATAAAGAGCATGTGGCTGGGAATACTCCTGACTCAGTTGTTGCCTATTGTTCCAATGAGTAGATGGAAGAGACAATAACAGTATTCACAATTAATGTTAGTGAGCCTGGTGAATGGTGTACACCTGTAATCCCAGTAGTTGGGAGGATGAAATAAGGAGGACCACAGGTCCGACAACAGCGAGCACACACACACACACACACACACACACACACACACACACACACACACACCACATTAATGGCCACATTTATGCTTTTATAAACATTTGAATACTGATTTATCAAATATTATGAAATAAAACTGAATAATCTTTATAGAATATAGAGATCAGAGTTGTGAAAAAAAGGTGAAAATATGCTACCAAAAGTTAAAAAAATGAAGCAGGAACAAATGTAAGAAATGACCCAAAACCAACCGAGGCAAGCTGAAGATCTTGTACCTTTCCCAAATACATGAGGTCTAACTGAATTAGAAAAAAAATGGATCCTTTTATTTCAGGACTGGCTTCCTTGTGGTTGAGAACACTACTCCAGAAGTTGAGTAAGCTTATGACAGGTAGTAGGGAGAGATTATTCAAAGTTCAGGTACTCTCTTTTTCTTTCTCTGTGTGTGTGTGTGTGTGTGTGTGTGTGTGTGTGTGTGTGTATTGTAACCATGAGTTATTTTCAGATTTAGTGCGAACGACATGGGATACAGAGGGAAATGCACCAGATGTTATGTACATGTATGTTCAGGTAACGTCTGAAGACCAGCCACAGATTGGGAGAATTATTCCTCCTGGAAGCCCCTGCCCAGGATTAAAGATACATCCCCAGGGCAAAATTGAATTTGAACCAGCCAGCTCTGCCTCCTGCAACTGAACCACCTTTCACTTTGACTCTTTCTCCTGAGGTCAGTCACACACAGGAAACACCAAGTGAGAGGAAGATTGTTAAATGAAAAACAATAGCCTCTATTGGGCATGACGTAACGTTTGATGTCAAATGCCCAAGACGGTAGTGTACAGCACCTTGCTCAAAGCACACAATGAAAAGAAATCGTATTATTATTGTAATTACATCCTTCAGCGCCTGTGTTTTTCAAAGCATGATCTTGCTTAAACTATAATAGAATTACCTAAAGTATTTGCTAGAAATGTTTATTCCTAGGCTCTAATCCAGACTTAATAAATTAAAATCTTACTGGGCAAGGCCCCCAAATCTGTATTTTTAACAAATAAAATCCTCAGCTAGTTCAATCTGACAACGGAGAAGCATTATTGTATGTGCAAGATGTTTTACAGATTTCATTTCATTTAATCCTTAAAATAAAATCTCATTTTACTGGAGAGAAATCAGGCTCAAGCAATTCTTATAAATACATATAGAGGTTTTATTCCCATTCAATTCTGCTTGACTTCAAACTTTGTCCTTTAAGCTATTGGAAGCAGTGTGGTGTGGAGAAAAAATCTGTGCTCCTGGGAATTGCTACCCTGAGAGGGTCTTGGGCATGGCTTCAGCCCAGCCTCAGGAGAAGAGGAAAGAAATTAGCAACATGGAGACTACCCACTACATTTGAGCTGAGGCAGACAATAATTTAGTGCTCATCAAGGAGGAAAATAATAGCTGGTTTTCTCAATCCTCCACATTTATATGGTAAGCCTTACTTCAAAGTCACCCTGGAAAATTACATGACATTTTTATCACAGTCATTTCCGACTGGGTCATTATCTTTAACCAAACATTTGTGCCACATTTTGAACAGACACATATATCAGGCAGGCAGTAGATTGTGCCAGCAAATTCAAGGGGGGACATTTCCACAATCTTTGCAGGCTTGTCAATCAAGAGATGATGGTGATAAGGGAATGAGGGAAAGATATGTCAGAAAAAAAAGTGTAACCAAATGACAAGACCAGTTATCAAGCGAGGTGACTGAGACTGAGGACTGGGATTTCAGCTAAATGGGCTATTCCTCTGGTATAAATGACCCGCACTTAAAAGATAATTCTAAACTGTCTATCTCAAACTAGAACGCCAGGCCTTGCATGTATTAATTGTATGACTTTGGGCAATTCATTCAACCACTTGGGACACCAGTTGCTTAATGGGGACAAGACATCTCTGCGGTATGTATAAGTGTACTCACAGGATTTAAAAAAAATGTACTATCTGTTGGCCAACTACTTTCTGGATAGCAAATGTTTGCCCTGTACCTTTTGTCTTCTGAAATGACCTCCACCAAGCTTTGTAAACACACACACACACACACACACACACACACACACACTTCAGGATTTATTTGCAAATATAGTCTATATTGTCATATTCATCACAAGGGCTTAATGAAAATGGTATTTTAATTTAAGGCCAGGAGGCCAAAGTTTCAAATTGAATACTCAGTACATAACTCTCTGGTGATGTTAGAGACGATCTATCCTCTTCATCTCACTGAATTTTAGTTTTCTCAAAGTAAAAGTAAGTTAAGAATATTTATCTTTATAAATAATTACATATTAATAATTAGATTTTAAATATTGTTTCCAATTTTAGTGCCTAAAATATAAAATGCACGCTCGGATCATCACCTAAATGTAGATCTGACTATTCTCTTTTGAAATAAGAATTCATAGTAGCTCCCTAGAAGCAAAGATACTTTCTTCTATTAACTTGGGTGAAACGGAACCTCTTGCTCTTGTCTGCCTGATCTCTCCCAGAAAAGATTTGCAGATACAATGGCTTCAGCCCTTTTAAACTTTTTCTCCTTCTCTTGTGGATACTACCGCAACGTATTGCAGAGTGTTGACATTGTACAAATGACTCCAAGGTGGTAATTTATGGTGTGCTGGGCACAATTTATTTTTAGCTGTCCAATGAAGCAAGGTGTCAACAGTTTATCAATATCAGACAAAAGGATACAGATCATGCTTTTAGGAAATATAGCTGTGTACTCTAAAGGTGGACTTAGGTATGTATAAGGAGTTTCTAGGAAGGCGAAGAGCCCCTCCTGATCAAATGGCAGTAGCTGAGGGACTTTCTGTCACTTCAGACCTTGTGCCAATATCTCACACACAGGATATTTCATTCAACAAATGTTTATGGATGTTTATCTGGGCTTGTGCACAAGGCCTAAGGGCAAAGGTTGGGACTACAGAGCAGAATATGAGGTGACTCTAAGTATCAAATAATTCACATTTTAATGAATCAGATAGACCTGTAAACTGATAATGACTTGAGCATTGAATGTATAATAGAGGATATTAGATAAAACATATGAAGAGGAAGAAGGGCAGACACATCATACTATACACTGTTCTTGGTTCTAGAATTACAGTGATGGACACATGCTTTAAGCTCACCCCTGCATGGAATTTACACTGGATAGTGAGGTATGGAATCAAATAAGGAAGCAATGCAATTAGTTGACAGGATTTCAAGTTAATTAAAGTGTATGAAAAAAACAAAAATCTACACACACATGGGCTAGAATGATATAATATTTTCATCAGAATCTTCAAGAAGATTACGAAGTAACATTGTCTTTATTCACTCATTTCGGTAAAACAGATGAATAGACTTTGTCCTCCTTTCTCTCCCCAAAAAATGCTATAATATGCACTTTTGGGTCAAATCACTTAGGAATAAAAATAAGGAATAGCAGCTTAATTAAAATGTCCATCTATACTCAACAGCTTATTTCATTGAGATTTATTAAAACAGATATTTGTTGTTAATCAAAAGAACATTGATTTCCCAAAAATATTTATTAAGAGCTAACAACTCAGTTTTGTGTGTTGTGTGGTTGTTAAAGTCTTAATAAATCTGTTTTTCCAAATCAATGTGAATTTAATTAAAAAGCATAAAACAACTATCTGGTTTGCTTCAAATCCTTATTTTATACCATTAATAGGATGCTATTAAGAGTCTGATTTAGTGACTGGAGGGCAAGAAGGATTTACTGTCCATTAAAGCAGTTGTGAGCACACCAGAATAGCAGGAAGGAAACTGGGAAAGAGAACCAGTGAGATGTCTGCGGACGCAACTGCCAGACAGCAGGGGGAGTGAAGCTAAAACATTACAAGGTTTGAACAGACCTTAAATTGCAATTACTCAGGACATAAGCATCCCAGTACATGTAGGTCACATGAAAGGTAGGTCACAATGGGTTCATTTAAATCCTTGCTTTATTTCCATTCTAGTGACTACGGAGTTTTCGCTGGCTCAAATGCCACCTATTCCTCTTCATCTGATGCCTGTGCCTGAGACTTGACTTGGAAATATGGTTTTTGCACATGTAATCAAGTTGAGTTTATACTAGATTATGGTGAGCCCTAATCCAATGACAAATATCTTTATAAGAAAAATGAAATTTGGGATCAGCTACATGAGGGAGAAGTCCATGCAAAAATGCAAAGGTAGAGGCAGAGATTAGAAAATGTCAAGAAGTATGGTATCCATTATAATCTTGGAAGAGGCATGGATGAATTATTATCTAAAGACATCAGAGAGAGAGAGAGAGAGAGAGAGAGAGAGAGAGAGAGAGAGAGAGAGAGAGAGAGACTCTATCACCCACTTGATTTTGGATATCTAGCCTCTAGAACTTTGAGTAAATAAATGTCTTTTGTTCCAAGCTACCTGACGTATAGTACTTTGCTACAGCAGACCTAGAAAATCAGTACTGGTGTAAATAGTTCTATTGAAAAAATTCAGCCTTTATTATACACATCTGCAGTTGGAGACCTACAAGGACAGCATAAGAAATATTAACTCCTAGGATCATTGTTTTTGAGAGTTTATAAGGCCTTTTATATCAAACATTTCCCATATACCTATTTCATGTTTACCATTGAAAGCCAATTAATTTCCATATTTTTAAAAAATGAATCATTCTGTATGGATTCATCCAGAAAAGACCTTTCTATGAAAAGCTGTTTTATACCCATTTCTTCTGTCAAATGATGAATACCCATTGCTACTGTAATTTAGTCACACTCTCCTTATGCATTTGAATAATAGGTAATAAGGTTTGACTTGAAGGCTTCATTAATTCATTCAACAAAATTACAGGAGGTGTCTATATTTTGTCAGGTACTGTGCTAGCAATAGAAGGTACCATGATAAATAGTCTTATCATGGTTTGAGTGTGATACCCCCCTGAATGCAAACAAAAAGTTTAATTTTCAAAGTTTTATGTTAATGATAGTAACAGACTAAAAAATGAATACTGCTGTAATGTTTAGAAGTAGAGATCTTGGAAAAGTGATTAAATTAGATTTGGTAATTAATGTTGCGCCTCTATGATTGAACCTTGTGAGTTTTATATAAAGGGAGAAAGACCACACAGATGTAGAGTTGCATGTACACACACGCACATACACACACACACACACACACACACACACACACACACTCCTAACATGGCATTGTATAGAAAAAGGAGGCCCTGACCAAACCTTGGGTTCTCAACTACCAAATCTATGACCTAAATAAACTTCTTTTATTTATAATGTAATTGGCCTCAGGTATTTCATTATAGTAATGAAATGCTGACTAATATACCACTCAATTTTATAGCTTGGGTATTTATATGTACCAGGATACCTACAGCCAGGGTATGTGTGTGTGTGTATATATATATATATATATATATATATATATATATATATATATATGGAGTGGCTGACTAATACTAATACACTACTCAATTTTGTAGCTTGGGTATTCATATTTCTCAGGTTACCCACCACCACACTTACCATGCACATATGAAGTAATAAATGATCATGTTTGCTTTACCACGTGAGCTTTCCCACTTTCCCCACTGGCAAGGAGACACAGCTCAGGCTCTATAGATCAACATCAAAATAGGCTCTGCCTTACCACATTTTATGGAAAATAATAAATTTTTAAAGAGCAGATCATAGAGTCCACTTTATGGAGTTGATGTGAGGATTGAGGGAGGTAATGACTGCAATACAATTTAATGAATATCAGTTGCCCTTTGAGGCTCTCACAGGCAAACTAGTCCTTCCTCCCTCATAGAATGGGTTTTTCTTCTTTTACCTATTCTTTTACCAGACAGAAAAAAAAAAGTCCTGGGATAACAGTGATTCTATCTGACCCTCATTCAGCAACATAACTCTCTCTTATATGAACATCCAAGAAAGCTGATATCAGATAGTGACTTTAAAAAATAAGTAGATAAGACAGGTGAAAGGGAAGAATGATCTTTTGAGCAAAGCCAGCAGGAGTCATTAGACTGGGTCACAGAAAAGCATTTAACTTCCAGTTGTTCTTAAGTGTATTGATTTTCCCCACTCTGGAGCCCCTATGCCAGACCCAATGGGCAGCTGACCTCCGGTGCCCTGCTGTAGCAGCCTCTTCTGCGGTTTAATAACTGTCAATTTCTCACATTTTGCTCAAACGATGAGCTTTGTGGATGGAGAATGAACACTGCAAAACTCTCCAAGCCTTCCTGCTTAATAATCCCGTGGTGTCTTTTCCAAGTTAGCGCATATGTACAGGAATCGAAGAAAGGAAAACATGTAGCATCATAAATACTCCAGAAAGTCAAATAAGGTGAAGGAAATATGGCATCTTGTCTAATTAAGCTTCACAATGGAGAAAACTGTTTCCATTGCACCCATGTCCTATTAAAAAAAAATACTACACTTTCAATTTGAGTTCCCCTAAGGCCATGCTTGGCCTTTTTGTAGTTCAGATAGAGTCAGACCTTTGGATCCTAGTTCCATATTTTCAGCTTTTATCAGCAATGGATGAAAAATATTTGAAAAAACTGTGTCTATACCGGACATGTATAGACTTTTTTCCTTGTCGCTATTTCCCTAATAAGGAATTATAACAACTATTTACATGGAATTGATATTACATTAGATATTTTAAGTAATCTAGAGTTCATTTAAAGTACATGGAAGACATACATAGACCATACGCAAATACTGTACCATTCTATATAGGGGACTTGAGGAAGCTCAAGGTTTAGTGCCTGTTATGGTTAGAAATAGAGTATCTACTTGAGAGCTCATGTATTAATATTCAGAGTTAATATAATAAACTTCTGAGGGTGGCAATGGATTTACTGGGTAGTAAACTATGCAGGTGGGGTGTGTCTGAACAAGGTGGGTCCCTAGGGGTGTAATCTTAGGACAATATTTGTGTCGTTAAAATCCCTTGCAGTCTCTCTTCCAGCCTTTATGATTTGAGATCAGAGCCTTTGCTCTCTCCCTCTTTCTGTTTTCTACCACCATGCCCTGAACTTTATGGACATAGCTTGAGATGGACTGAAACTCTGAGATTTTCAAAAACTGAGAAAATAAATCTCCTTTCCTCTAGATTGTATGGTCAGTTATTTTGAAATAGAGTAGGAAGAATGTTGACTGAAAACAGTGCCCACAGGAATTCACTGTGGATACAAAGGGATGACTGTAATCATTTTCTATTTGACGGGAGTTCCATCCCATATTGAGCTACCCCACCTTCGGGTTTTTTTTTTTCTTGTCTGTGCTTTTTCCTTCTGTTCATATTTGAGATAAACATACTAGAAAGAACATGCCCACTAAAATCATACTGACTGTGTGGTTATGAATCATTTTACAGTCCCTAGGAAATACTGAGTATATTTTTTAATTATTCATTCTTTCAGTTATGCAATTATTGTCAATCTGTGCTCTGTATTATTTTAGGAACTGAATTGTTTTCAGGTATAGATAAAGCTCCCTATCTTCAGGGAGTCACAAATCCAATGGGAAAATATGAAATAACTCACTTCTAGAACTTAGAGTAAGAATTTCAAACTAAAAGTTATTTTCAGGGTACTTTTTATCATCAATCAGCCATCTCATTCTCTCTAAACTACCCTCCTCCTTCGAAGTAGATTATTATTCCATCTTATAGATAAGGCACCAAGGCTCAATGATATTAAGACATGGTGGGAGAGGGTTACAACTGATAATCTGGAATCTAAATAAAAACTAAGTGAATACAAATCCTTCTACACTTTTTCATAAGCTGTAAAACATTTTCTAATTGATTTCTTATTTTCATATAGAAGTTAAACCAATTATCCTTAGTACAATGACAAGTATAGAATTTGGGTCAATCATTAACCTCTAAATTTCCTTCTGAACATGTTCTTTCTCCTTAGTTTCATCTCTCTTCTCTCTCTCTCTCTTCTTCTTCTTCTTCTTCTTCTTCTTCTTCTTCTTCTTCTTCTTCTTCTTCTTCTTCTTCTTCTTTCTATACAATCTTTTCTGTGCAATATTGATAGGTCAAGACTTGACCCATGCTTATTGGGTAATTTGCACTGCCACACAAAAATCATTGTTATCATCCTTCAGGCTTGGCTCCTACTTTTTTCTCTCTAACTGAAAAAATGTAATTTTTCAAAAATGGAATTGAACACAGGAGTGAGCTATCTCTATCTTCAGCCCTATTTTATTTTTAATTTTTGAAATAGCATATCTCTAAGTTGTTGAAGCTTTCCTCGAAACTGTGCTCCTCCTGTCTCAACCTCCAAAGTAGTGTAATTACATGCATGCCCCGCCATGCCCAGATGACCCAGAGTATCTTTACTGAAGCCTATTTAAACATTAGTGTGGTGGGCAGTGAATGGTGTTTTAAGTTGAATTGTGTCCCCTGGAAAACACATGTTGAAATCATAAACCAAGTCCTCATGATTTTGATTTTATTTTGGAAACTGTGTCATTGGAGATATGATTAAGTTTAGATGAAGTCATTAGGATGTATCCTAATTTCATATGACACCCATTCTGAAAAGTGAAGAGAAACCTTAGACAAAGAAAAAATATCATGAGCAACAGAGGCCACGACTGGTGTGCTGCTGCTATGAATCAAGGACTCTTAGAGGGAAAGGACAGCCAGGCGAGATGGCCCACGCTTGTAATCGCAGCATTAGGGAGGCGGAGACAGGAGGATGGAGGTTTGCAGTCAGCCTCAGCTGCTTAGGCCCTTTTCAACTCAGTGAAACCCTGTTACAAACTAAAGAATAAATAATAGGGCTGGGGATGTAGCTTGGAGGTAGAATGCCCCTGGAATCCATCCCCAGTACAGCAAATAAATAAATAAATAAATAAATAAATAAATAAATAAATAAATAATTTAAACACATAAATTTTAAATTAATTAATTTATTTATTTATTTATTTTTAAAAAGAGGAATGGACACCACCACAAGGTAGAAAAGAAGGGATTAACCTAAATCCCAGAGAGAACATGACCCTGTTACATTTTGATTTTGGATTAGTCACCTCTGGACCTGTGAGAGAATGAATTTTTGTCATTATAAATCTCATACTTTATGTTAATTTGCTAATGCAGACCTAAGAAAACTGATAGAGGAGATCTCACAAGTTTCTCAGAAAAATGAATCTCTTTAACCTATATTCCAGGATGGGGACTAATTCGGATGACTGTAATTTATGTTTCATATCTCCTTGAGCCTTTTTCTGGTGCACTTACTTTGAGAAATTCCATCACCAGAAACACATACAGTGTTTGAGCTGAAAAGTACATGATGGTCAACATAATGACTATTTTTTTTAACCGTAAAGGAATTTTTGTCCCTAGGAAAAAAGTGACTGCTCAAGGATGCGGAGAGAAAAAAAAAAAAAAATCCCAATTCTTCCTGCCTCGCCTATACTCTTTTCTTTATTAGGTTTTTTTCTTTAGAGTCTATAATTGTTCCAGGTCTAAAACTAGAAATCTCTGGGCAAAATCCAAACATAACATTACACTATCTCATCATACAAATATATTAAATGATTCTTGGTTTTAATAGCTATGATTCCAGAAAGGATACATCTTGCAAATTCACACTTAAAATTAAAAGAAATTTGCACGGATGAGACCTTTCAGAATTTTGGAAGTGGTGAAATATTTATATCAAAACAACAAAAATAAGTATATGGCCACTAAATTTTGTTAATAAATTTGTAAAGCAATAATTCCATGTGTAAGCAATAGCCATAATATTTAGACTAATGATTTAACTCTTTCTCTCTCTCTTCCCCATCCTCCACCCTCTCTTCTGTTTTAAATCTTGAATGTGCCCACACAAAACTCATGTGTTAGGCAATGGAGCAGTGTTCAGATGGGAGGCACTTGGGTCATTAGAGCTCTGACACCATCAGTGGATTCATATATTTGATGAAATAATAATTTAAATAGACTTGCTGAAAGATAGTGAAAACTACAGGTAAGTGGGTATGGCTAAAGGAAGTGGATCACTAGGGGTGCAGCTCTGGATCTATATATATCCCTAGACCTCTACCTCTCTCTCTCTCTCTCTCTCTCTCTCTCTCTCTCTCTCTCTCTCTCTCTAGCATGTAACTTTCTCTGCCTTGGAGTGGACCAACCATGGACTGAGCATGAGCCCAAATTAACCTTTCCTCTTCTAGCTTTTTGTCAGACATTTGGGTCATAGTGACAAAAGAGAGCCCTTTTTTTTTTTTTTTTTTGGTAAACTTTCCTTCCTTTATTTTAACCAAAATTTTCAGCTGGTCTCAGAATTTTTAAATCTTGCCCTCCACTCTACAGTTAATTTGTCTGTCAGATAATGGAAAGTTTCCAGGTGTGCCAAATTGAGTAATTTCTTTCTTTTCTTTACACAAAATTATAAAATAGAGCGACTATTTCTAGTGACAGAAGCTAAAGACTGTGAGGTTTTGCATGTATTGGCAGCTCTGCTTCTCAACACACCACATGGGAGAAGCCAGTATTCAGTGAGAGAGGAAGATGCCAGCAGACAGTGAGGGGCAGAGATTCATGCCAGAAAGAGCCCTGGCAGGATTGTACTATGGACTCAGTAGTATTATGCCCTTTACATGGTTTGTTATTGAACCTTCTATTCAGTAAGAAATTTTAATGTATTCCCCATGAGACTATCTGATTCTTTAAATTCACATATTTAGTTATCTTTACAGTTAAATAAGAAAAATGAATAAAGATAAAATCAGCCAAAAATAACACTACTCTCTGGAAAGGGCCAGAATATGCACAGTGACCAACTGGGAGATGATGTTAAGACGCATAGCTAGAGAGAGATGGCCCAGGGCCAGAAGATGAAGGACTTCTATTGTCATCCTATAGAATCCAAAAATAAGGATCTGTAGCCAACTCATACATTCTGAAAAAAATTCAGTAGAGGACTGGGACAATTGCTTTGTGTTTTTTAAAGTACCACTGCAGTCAAGATGTACAAAAATTATTGCTATGCAGAAAAATCAAAAGAAAAAGTTTGGCTTGGAAACTATTATTATAGGTACTAAGGAAAAGGGTGGAATTAGTGAAGTACCATAAGGCATATAAAAGAGACAACTGAAAATAGTAAGGGACTTTGGCAGGCCTTAGATATCTGGCTGTGGAGCTTTATTCTGAATTTGATTCATATATTCTCAATGTCATATCTTAAAGAAACAATCCGAGGAAAAGTCCTTGCTCTTAGATTGAATTTTACTTTGTCATGCTTTAAAAACTCTGCATTTTCAGGTTAGTAGGCACTAAACAGAATTTCCTTTCCTTGCAGTGTGTCAAAAAGTCTTTCAGTCTACATAATATACGCCAGGATTGATATATATGAAAGTCTTTTTTTTTTTTGGTGGGGAGGTACATTGATAATAAAGATTGTTTACTCCTAAACAAAGAAAATTTATAAAAACTATAAAGTAATCTTTAAAATTGTGTTAAAGAAAATTAATCAATTATAACAAGTAAAATAAAATTTTAATGTGGCCCATCTTTTTCTACCTGTAGATAGCTCCTAAATACCATTGCTGAATGAATTACATGGTTTCTAATCTAAGAGGATTTAGTCCATCAAAGTAATGGCTAAACCTATAGTAACATCTGTTTCCCCAAAGCCTATTGTTTCTAAGTGAGTGGAAAAGCAGTCTAAGACTAGGTGGCTTGGCTCTTGCCTGGAAATTCAGAGACTTGCATGACCTTTGTTCTTGGAGAGGAAATTGCAGTTTTAAAATTACATATACAGAAAGATCTTGCCTTTCACAGTACAATCATATCTACCAGGTCACTGTTGTGATCTTTCTCTGATGCAGCACTGATTTCTCAGAAGAAATAACAATAACCAAGCAAAACGGTTGAGGAGATATTTTGCTGAAACATAACCTGCCCAGCTGCAAACACAATCCCTGTTACTTATTAATAGCAACCTCTTTCAAATTGTAATTAGCAACTTCCTCATTCTCTCTTTTCATTTTCCATGGGTAGTAACAAGATATACCCATAGAAATTTACTACCATGGGTAGTAAATGTCTCACACTGAAAAATATTTATTTGGATTTCATGTTTTTTCCAAATCTCTTTCAAATAGCAGACAGACACAAAATGATTTGCATCAACATTGTTCATTAAAGCAAAAACTTTCACTTGTTTCCTGACTGAAAATTGCTCTGCACTAAGTGCTGATGTCTCATATAAATCACAACTCATTTAGACACAGTGATGCAAACCTATAATCCCAGTATTTGAGATGCTGAGGCAGGAGGATCACGTGTTTGAAGCTAGCATGTGGTAATTTACCAACACTCTGTTTCAAAATAAAAAATAAAACTGGAATTGGGATTTAGCTCACTGGTAGAGTTCCCCTGAGTCCGATCTCTAGAACCACTATGCTAGCTTGTAATAAAATGATTTGGATAACATTTTTGTTTCTCAGTTATGTCATCTCTTACTGTTGCTTAGTAATTGTTCACAGATCATATAATTGTTGTGGGTTTTAAATAAGAGGTAATAAGTGTAAACTCAAAGCATTTTTCCTTCATGCTGGGATTAAAAACAGTGAACTTGTATATTGTTCATCCTCTCTATTATTAACCACATAATTGACATAGAGTGGGTCTCCTTATATATTTGATAAAAGCCAAGTGGAAAGTTTTAATTTCTTCAAGCAATCAATGAAAACAACATCTGACTTTCTAAACATAGATTTTCTTTTTCTTTTCCAAATGCCCACAATTGGATCTAGGAGAGAAAAATGTGTCAGTTGGAGGCATAAATGCCCATAGTCAAAGGACAATTGAAGTAATCTAGAAGAATATTGCCAAGGATTTAGTTAAACTGAAACAATTATATATAAAAAGGGTAGCATTTCACAGGCTATTTTATAAATTGTTTTACAGAATTGAAAGAAATTTAAAATTAATTTTAATATATGATTATTATGTATTCGTTTACTCTCCTCGAACCCAGTACATGGTATCAGAAACTGAAAGTTATTTTAAATCGTACAAGTGTTCAAAAGATGTTCAGAGAGTTCAAAGTTTAGCTAGAGAACTTTCTAAGCAATTCTTTTCCTATATGTGTGGATTTCAGCAAGACTGCATTTCTCCTGCACTGTTACTTTTCTTAGAGGGGAACCTTATAAGACCAAGAGTATTGCTTTCGGCTCAACTGATCATTTGCTATCCAAGTTTTAATCAAATTAGCTTTTCTTTTTTTTAAAAGACTAGATATTTGATGTCAAATGCAATAGATCTCAACAAAGGAAAGGAGGAGAAGCGAAGTCATATCATATAAGAAGTGATTCAGGGAGGATTTCTTGGAGATAAATATTTGTAATGTAATTATAGATCTGTCATCAACACCACTATAATTTACTGTCAATCACCATGCTGATGATAGGATCTTGTCTTCCGAGGTATAACTCTCGTTCACTGCAATTATCTCCAGGATGAATCTTCATGCTCAAAAACCCCCAACTTAGAATTATTTGGGAACAAGATTAGCAATTGATATTTCTAAGCCAGTGCTTCATGGATCATCCAAAGTTCCCCAAAAGTATCCCGTATTGGCTGAGGGTTAGTTTCAAGGTGACAAAAATAGATGATGCCTCCACTGTATTCTTTGCCTTGATACACAGCACACCCAAATGAGGGGAATGTGGGATTAATTCTGACACAAGCCAAGTTTTAAAGGTTGATAGAAATAAAGTAATCTAAACTGTCTAGATTTTTCATCTCCATTTTTATTATTCATTATTTCTTAGGTGGACTGCTCCCTAAATGATTTTTCTGCCTTGGTATTTTCCAACCCAGTAACTGAGTTTTTATTCTTCCCCAAAATAAAAATAAGTCATGTCACTTAGTTGTATAATAATCTCATATTGTACCTCATTGCCTCATTATCTTTCTCTTCCCAACTATTTCATCTTTTTAAGAGACACAAAAATTGATTAAGCTATAGCATCAGTCTTCAATTTGCTAAACTCTGGTGGTATGACCACCTGTAAACTCTATTTTTCTAATGATTATTACAGCTACTTATTTATATATCTTTGAGCGTTCTGAGGAAGAAATGCCAGTTCCTAAGCCAGTTCCTCTCTTAAGTCAAGAAATGCACTGATATGGGAGATATCTCTGAACAGGGTTTTGAATAAGAAGCTTTAAATTCCAGGGAAAAAACTGCATGACTAAAGCACAGGGATGGTGAAAACAGAATTACTTTTGAGGAAGAGCAAAATACTTAGATAGGAGTCATGTATCAGGATCATATGGAAAATAGTTTGCAAGCCAAACTGAAGGGTCTGTATACCAGTAGAGTACAATTTTAAAAGAATTGAATGAGCTGGCAGTTTGCATGAATTTATAAAGCTCAGTCTGATTACAGAAGAGAAAAGTAGATACTTTCACTTTCATAGATGTTTTAGTGTCTGAATGTAGACCCCTTCCACACCTCAGTTTCAGATTCTTAATGATTTGGAAAAAACAAACAGAATTTGTCTACATTTCCCTTTCCTTTATGGAAATAGCACTGCTTTTGGCCTGCATCCATGGACCAGAAACCAGTGTGTGCATTAGCCCATATTTTGTTGCTAAAACAAGATACCTCCTCAAGCTAATGATGCAAGTGGATCATAAGGCCAAAGCCAGCCTGGGCAACTTAGTGAGATCCTGTCTTAAAATAAAAATAATGATAATTAAAAGATTTGGTGATTTATTAAAAAAAAGTGTTAGAGTATTTCTAGATACTTTATAAACTGTAAATAAAATTATAAAATACTTTAATGTGGATAGTTGATTAAAAAATAGGTTTATTAGCTTACAATTTAGGAGTCTGAAAGTCCAAGAGTGAGTGGCCTCATTGATTTGACTCTGGTGTGGGTCTCATGGAGGATCAACATTTGTATAAGCATGGGCAGAAGAGTTCTCATGTTGCTCCAGGAAGCCAGAGAGATTTAATGACTCTTTTATAACAATTTGTTCTAATGAGAAGAAACACTACCCCAATCCCTTCCAAGAGAAGATTCATTCCAATAACCTTACTTCTTGCATCAAGCTCCATTTCTTAAAGCTTTCACTACTTTCTAACATTGCTGCACTGGGAAACAAAGCTTCCATTTCCTGAACCCTTGGGACTTATACTCAAACTAAATGTATAAAGTTATCTTTAAAATAGTGGCAAGACAGAACAAGGTATAGTTCTGAGGCACATATTTAAAGTAAAAGAGATCAGATGACATATTGATGTCAATATATATTATATACAGGACATGCAATGTCTACATTGGTCAAAAACTATATATGGCTGGGCTGGGCATGGTGGATCATGCTTATAATCCCAGTACTCAGGAGGCTGAGACAAAAGGATTGCATAGGTTCCAAGCTAGCCTAAGCTACTTAGTGAGGCTTTCAGCAATTTTTAAGATCCTGTTACCAAATAAAGCATAATAGGTCTAGGAGTGTAGACCAGTGGTAGAAAGACCCTTGGTCCATCCCTAGTACCCCACAAACACTATATATGGCTTTATTATTTTTTCCTTTGTCTACATTTAACAGGAACATATGTAAGGAATGACAAACCTGTGATTGTATGTTCCATCTTTAGGGTACTCCACATATATTTCCTCAAAAGGGTTCTACTTGCATCTTTTCCCTCATAGTAAAAATGGGACTCAACTCTAGAGAATGCTGAAGACCATATGAATGTAAGCTGATTTACAATTGGCAAGCAAGAGGCTTCACTACAAGCTAAGGCCTCTGTGTCAGAAAAATCTTGGAGGCTTGTTAACTGCTCAGCAAAGCTTATGTCTCAGAATAGTGAAAAAGAGAATACATAAATAAATAAGTAGATCAAAAACCAACTAACCACATCATACAGCGACTGATAAAGCTTATAAGTAAGTCCTAGTTCAGTGCAGAGAAATGCTGGAAAAATATTCTAGCCATGCTGGTGACTAACTTTCTCAATCAGTGCAAACTAATCCAGTTCTCAAAGACCTGATGGGCAGATTTGAACCCACATTGCCTATTCTCTAGGTAATGATGCTTTGGGGAGAAGGCAAAAATTTTGAAGGGTAAGGAGTAAGCAACTCCTTTACAGACACCTAGAAGAGATATGTTCCAACCATTAATAAAGACCTGCCTACCCTCTTCATGGCCCTAGTTAGTAGCATATTAGCAAAGGGCAAGAAATATAAAAAATATATCATGTGATTATATTGACCTCTCCTCTCATTTTCAACATGAACCCTTTCATGTAGTTAACACTAAGTTCTGGCAAGTGTGTTAACCCTTTTAAATGTGTTATATCATAGATTCCTCATACTTTGCATAAGAGTTGGTAAAAATATTATCTCCATTTAATGCATGATTAAACTGAAATAAAATTTTAATGCCACATCCTATCTTTTCTCCTTTCATGACATTACATTTTCATCTAAAGAAGCAAATTTTGGGGTGTGGTCACACATACCTGCAATCCCAGTACTTGAGAGGTTGAGACAAAGAGGATCAAAGTTTCACTTCTAGCCTCAGAAATTTAGTGAGACGCCCCCACAACTTAGTGAAACTATGATTGAAAATAAGAGTAGGTGTATAGCTAGGAAGTAGAAAACCTCTGGATTCAATCACTAATACCACAGAGAAAGCAAGAAGCAAGAAAGCAAACAAGCAAGGAATTAAGAAAGAAAGAGAGACAAACTGGTACATTAAACTAAAAACCAGGTTTTCGTTAACCCACTTGTTCAGTTGTGTACTTGCAGAGAGGTGGATCAAGAAAAAATTCTTTAGTCTGAAAAGACTCTTCTGTGTTAAGTAACAGCCCTCTCTCTAGCACATATTTCCATGCAAAATCAAAAAACAGTTTGAATAATTTGTAAATGACTTTAACAGAGATTAATATCATAAATATAATTTTCCTTAAAAATTAGAGCACAGAAATATGACACTGACCTCCAAAGCTGCATTTAGTTTTGCAAACGTATTGCTTGTCACTTGACAGTTGTTTCGATTTTATTCACACAAATGCTGAGGTTTTCTACACCTGACTCTTGAGAACAGGAAGATAGGGAAACTGAAGAAGAGAGCGAAGAGGCAAGATGTTGGAGAGAAAGTGATGAAAAAAAAGTTGAAAATGCTGTTATCCAATACCATTAACGTCACTGTTCTTCTTAAATGGAAGAAATGTTTGTGCTTACATGCTTATGAAAACATAATAAATAGCTCTGGAACGCATTAAAAGGTACATCTCCAAAAGTAATGTGCTCCGTAATGATGATCGAGCTCACCACCATCAGTCATGTGGCGTGCTCATGAAGGACATCCAAATTTTAATTAGCTTATGCTAAACGGCTTTAGTATCAATTTAGGCAAAATGTGACACTTGGTGGCATTGTTTGGATGGCCGCTAGGAATAATAACTCATGGAGCAGAATCACCAAGAGAATTCTGCTTCTACAGACACTGATTCCAATAGGAATAAGAAAATCATCTGAAAACAGAAAAAGAAAAAAAAAAGAAATCATTTGAAAATACAGAGGGGGCAATCTACAATTGCTTCAGTGTGAGCACACTAAAGGCATCAACCTCTTGCATAAAAGGAAATAATTACTGCTGCAAATAATCACGCACGTACAGAGATTCATCATATTTACAAGACATGTGATTGTTTACAGATGTACCACACTGTGTACTGTAAGAATAAGTATTGTATTAGATTCATATTTCTATTTATCATGAGGCTTTGAATAACAATAGGCTTCCCACTGAGGATATCCTGTGTGCAGCCGCCTTGCACTCAGAGAGGCTAATGTAAGCCAAATGTAAGAAGCAGGGAGGGGTAGGGAATGGGGTGGGAATTGGAGAAAGGCTAAATGATTTGTACATGTATGCCTCTACCATCTTGTACTTCATTAAGATGTATGACTAATCTTTAATAAGTCAATAAAAAAGTAAAGTTAAAAAAGAAAGAAAAAATAATAAGATATTTTGTGTGCAACTTGTAGGAGCTCAAGGTTTATTATAAGATCCAAATAATAGAATACAACAATACTTAGAAAGATTATTTACGACCAAAGAAATATGAGATCACTGAGTAGAAGCCTTTTGAGGTAGGTAAAATCAAACATGAGGTAGTTTCCTTCCTTCCTTTCTTCTTTCCTTCCTTCCTTCTTCCTCCCCATTTTTTCCCTGGTACTTACTAGTGATTTAACTCAAGGGTATTCTGTCTCTGACCTACAAAACTAGTCCAATTTTCTTTTTGATTTTGAAAGAGAGTTTAACTAAATTGTAGGAGGCCTTGCTAAGATTCTGAGGCTGGCAACAAACCTCTGTTCTCCCCTATTAGTCTCCCAAGTATTGGTATGCACCAACACACCTAGCTACAATGAAGTATTTTCAAGGCAGAAAATGGAATTCAGAAGAATCCAAAGAATAACAATGTAAATAAATATACAGCTCCATGATGCATCAATTTGGGAGATCTTGTGTAATGGCCAGATTAAAAAGTGAGTAAGGTGAATGAACCAAGGTAGGTCCTTGAGAGTAATATCGAGGCTGAGAATTAAAGTGAAGCAGATGACTTTTGTTACTATGTGAATCCAGGGATTTACACATGATAGACAAGTGCTCTGCCATTGAGCCACATCTGCAATCCCTTTTATTTAATTCTGAAACAGGGTCATACTAAGTTGCCAGGGCTAGTCTGGAATTTGAGATCTCCTTGTCTTTTAGTATCTAGGATTGCAGGTGCATGCTACCACTCCTGGCCAGTTGAAGTAGGTTCTAAAAGACCTTGTTAGGGAGTGTTGTATGTTCTTAAGTTCTCTGTAGCTCTCTCTTCGTTGATTGAGAGCAAGAGAAAGGCATACACACAGATAAAGAAGGTGAGAGACGGATTCAGAAGCAGAGGGAAAGAAAAAGCAATGGGGTGGGGGAAAGAGAGATGGATGACACCCAATTCATATTTGGTTCATCACTAAATTGAGAACATCAGGATTCTGTGTACAGTCTGCTGCTGACCTTTTATTAACCCTGAGAAAAGAGATATGCCTCATATTTTCTGTGCTTTAGTTTACCCACCCCTAGAATGGGTTTAACAATTGTATCTCAATCTATTCTTTGGATCGCAACTTGAGGTAAACCCAGTGTATTACTTGTACTCTGCAATTTAGTGTTTACAAGGCCTTTTTTTTTTTTCATATGCTATTATTATTCCACACCTGCCTGGGTATATTTTGTAATGGCAGACACCAGCCAAAATATCTATCAAAGGTTTACTTTTGCCTGTATGAGGAGTTAAAATATGACCATGAAGATTGCCTGCTGAGACAATCAAAAAGAATATTTACTTAGGCTAGTAATGATCAATGTCTTCTGCGTAATATGGAAATCGAGTTCAACACTCGGAATAAAGCTGAGGCTCTGAGACTAAGCGGAACTGTATTGCCTAATGTACTCCCCCACATAATTGCCTGGCTTCTGCTGCAATTTTTACAATACAGGGGTCATTTATGTGCACTTATACATTTTACTGTTGACTGCATGACTGTACAACACATTGGGGGAAAAAAGAAGCCACAGTAATAAGAATTCATCAAACATCCACAATTGCTTCCTTCTTTTTTTTTTCTTAGCCTCTAAGGAGAGTCTTAGCATCAAGCCTATTTATGAGCTGTCAGACACCGTCAAAGACAAAGTCTCCAAGCTGGAATCCGGGCTGAGTTCAGCTCTTGCCTCAGTTGTCAACTGTTCTGGGACCTTAAGCAAATGACTTCACAAAATTCCAAGGGGAAAGAAAAGGACAAAGGGAGAAGTGTCACCAACCATCTTTCTCACAAGGGAGCTCAAGAACTCCTTCTGTAAAAGGTTAGTGCTGTCTGTCTCACTGTGAAATAGCAAGACCTAGTCGAAAGAAGGTACTTTGGTAAATCTACATCAAAGCTCCCCTCGGTTCCCATGATGCGTGGAAAGCCCTGAAACCAAAGTCTTGTAAAGAAAGCGAGGACCAAGTAAAGCCATTCAAACATACCTCGAAGATAATTATAGTTTGAAAGTTAGGATGATATGACTAAAATCATTTGGTAAAAGTACCTGTGTGTCTTCAACTTCAGATATAGTAAATTGTGTGTTGCTATAAACGCAGCCCAAAATTCAGGCCTGAGATGCTTTAGAAAATAAAATTTTCTAAATACAATGTGAGGGAAGTTTTACTCTTGTTACTTCTTTCATGGAAATGTTTCTTTCATAAATTGGACTAAAATGAAGAAGCTATTCATCCTAGCCTCATATGTTGTACTTTTGGGGGCATAGATAACATGGATGTTTAGATTAAATACGCTTGTTATCCCCGCACTTGGGAGGCGGAGACAGGAGGATCGTGCTGGTTCGGAGCCAGCCTCGCAGGCTTAAGAGACTGTTTCCACATAAAAATGTTAAAAAATAGGTCTGGGAGTGTAGCCCGTGGGAGTGTATACCGGAGGTAGAAGGGCTTCCAGGAACCCCAGTACCAACAACAACAAAAAAAAGGTGCTTTTTAAAATTTTTTCATATTATGTTTTTACTCTTTTCTCCATTCTATGCCTGTAGTGTCATGAATAAATTTAATCATTGATATAAGGCACTGTGATTATTACTTAGGAAAACAATGTGAATTAAAAACAACTTTTGAATGTTATGTGATTCCTAGCAATATATCTAAATTTAAAATATAAGAGTTTTCCCTCCTACACAGTATATTCAATAACAACTAAGGCAATAAACACACACACACACACACACACACACAATGGTGGCTCTTGAGATCCTAAGAAGCTAGCAGTGAAAGATGGAGATCCCTGAAAGTCACAGAATAATTGAGATGAGCTTTAAATTGTCCCAGATTAATGCCTTGGGCATTTCTAGTTTATAGTGCAGTAAGAAAAATAGCCAGGAAAGGTCCTGCAGGTCCTCTGGGTTCAGGAATTGGGACTGAAAGTCTTGGGAGACAAAGACAGCAGGAACGTTCACTGGGCAAAATGTTGGGTAAGAGAGATCTGGAAGAGAGAGCTGGCAGGACAGATTACCCTGAGATGGGCACAACATCCTACTCAGGAATTCTTCAGAAAATTTATCATGTCATGCAGGTGAAGATTTACTCAACTCTAGGAAAACTGCTGGGAAGAACTAGAAGAAACGGTGCCTTGTATATATGTAGAGTGGGGAATAGTGCCTGTTTTTACTGGAAAAGAGGAATGCCATATAAGTCACTGACATTGTTGACAGAATCATGCATCAGTAGTCATCACTTTTCCTGGTCCCTCTAAGCAGAGAAAACAAGAAAGTGTGTGTGTGTGTGTGTGTGTGTGTGTGTGTGTGTGTGTGTGTGTGAATATTACCCAGGTGTATATAGACACCTATTATTTATTGTGGGTTTGTATGTGTGTGGTACTTGGAATGAAACCCAGGGGCATTATACCTCCAAGCAACACCCCTAGCCCTATTTTTATTTTGAAACAGGGTCTCACTAAGTTGCGGAAGGCCTCATGAAGAAGCTGAGGCTGTCCACAAATGGCAATATTTCTGTCTCAGCTTCCCAAGTACTGAGATTACAAGCTTACACCACCACCAGCAGCTGGTTTCTGTTTCTATAATACTGCCCAGTTTTAGAATATTATGTTTTATAGTATCACAGAGTGTCTGCCTTTTCTAACTTGCTTCTTTTATATGAAGTTACACATTGAAACGTTTTTTTTTTATCTTACTTACTCTCTTACTTTTTAAAAGGGTGGGAAGAGAGGAATGCTTCTCCATTGCTTACTTATTTATACATGTTTTAGTCCTCTACTTCTCCATTTGTATATAAGGAATATTTAATAAATTAAATGTTTAAAATATTTTTGCCAGGATCTTAAGAAAAACATGGAAAATGAGTTCTGTAGTAAAATGTTAAGAGAATTTCAAAAGGTTATAAGAGATGGTAAAAAAAAGAGAGGAACCAAAGAATATTACTTTCTCTGCCAATTGGTAGGAGGTGGTTCTGGATGTCTAAGAGAGTCCAAGTACTTATTTTAGAAAAGTAGAGTAGTGAAAATTTTCCATCCAAATACCCTCAGACAATAGCACTTTATACAGAATTGCCCTGTATATTTCTTAAATTTTCGGGAAATTGGTGAAGCTTTATTTTGTTCTTGTTCTGTTTTATTTTATTTTTAATAAACACAATTAGCAATTCTTTGTTTTACTAATAACATGTTACAAGGGTTATTTCCCTGGAGAGAGCTTATAACTGCCAAGATATATTTTAATAAATAGTAGAGAGCACTATTATTATAGTGACTTGCTTTGTATTCATTAAAAAGTGGTAGGACAGTAACTCTTAATCCTTTACAGTGTGAGAGAGGACAAGAGTTATCCCATTGTTTAACAACCACTTTTGGAACTTAGTTCATCAAAAACGCATGAACAAAGCACAGCTTATATTAACTAACATCCTGAACTGCATCTAAAGAAAAAAATGTGTGTGCATATGTATGCAGACATATGCGAATATGTATAATTGACAACTTATGATAAAAAGGCACTTCATGCTTAACATGATACATAGTTTGAGGATAGTTATAGCTATAATGACTTTATAGAAAAAGGGAATATTAACACATCTACATGGTGCACTATGTCGAATTTCTTATTAATAGTACACTTTAAGAATTTCAATGCTTTAACCTCTGTCTCTCTCTCTTCTGGCTAAAAGCACAAGCGTGCATCACCATGCCCGGCTCATTCAATGTTTGCTACTGCTGTTATGTCACAGTATTCAAATGTATAGTATTCTCTTAAATTGAATTATGAATTTGAGAAATCCAGAGAAAAGTACATTTATTTGCAAATTTATATAATAAAGGGGATTTCTTGCAATTTGCTTACTAAATTGTTAATTAAATAGTGATTTTTTAAATTTATTTTTTATTTTTATATGGAACATATTGAAAATGGTTACATTCGAAATGTGGTTGGTGCCCTCCCCCCACCCACTTCCACTTCCCCCCTCCCAACAACGAGTGTCCAGGTTTAAAATGCGACATTCATACTTTTCCACATATTCGGATGTAGCTTCTCCATTAATCAACCTCAGCCTTCTTCCTTTCCCATCCTTCCATTCTAGCTTTGCCGATGTTTCCCTTCCATTATCCGGAGTCCCTCTGGTATTCCTAATACTCCCTAGTTTGGGCATATTAGAGAAAACATCTGTCCTTTCTCTTTCTGTGTCTGGCTGATCTCACCTAACATAATGTTCTCCAGGCCTTTCCATCTTCTTATGAATGACATGATACATGAAAAGATGTTCAATACCATTAGCCATCAGGGAGATGCAAATCAAAACTATGCTGATATTCCATCTAACCCCAATCATAGTGGCAAGCATAAAGAAGTCAAATAACAACAAATACTGGCAACAACTTAGGGAAAGAGAAGCTCTTGTACACTGGTGGTAGGAGTGCAAACTAGATCAGCCGCTTTGGAGATCTGTGTGAAGATTCCTTAGAAACCTGGGAATAGATCAACCATATGATCTGGCTATACCACTCCTGGGAATTTGTTCAAAGGCGTTTAAATCAGAAAACTACAGTAACATATGCATCCCATGTTCATACCAGCGCAATTCTTAATAGCTAAAATATGGAACCAACCTAGGTTTCCATCAGCAGATGAATGGAGTGTAGCATTATGGGAAACACACACAATGGAATTCTACTCAGCTATAAAGAATAATAAATAATGATTTTATCTAAATTAGTTTAAGATACATGCTAATGTTATTGTAATGTCTTTTGGGTGGCAGGCTGTGAAATTCTTAATTAGCCCAATTAAATATACAGAGGAATTTATTAGGCATCAAACACATTCTTACTAAAATGATGATCTACCTACAAAAGAAAGAGATTATTTCAGTCCAATTCATTACTTAGTTGAAAATAAATAATTTCCATATCATATCATATTTGATAAACAAAATATAAAATATAAAGCCAGGCATGGTGGCTCACACTTGTAATCCCATCATTTGGGAGGCTGAGACCGGAGGATCACCATTTGCAGACAGCCTCAGCTACTTAATGAGGCACTCCGTAACTTAGTGAGACCCTGTGTCAAAATAAAGAATAAAAAAAAAAAAAACAATGCAGGGGGGTATAGTGTGGAGGTTGAATGCCCCTGGGTTTCAGCCCCAGACCTGCAAAAAAAAAAAAGAGAAAAAAAAATATATATATATGACATAATGTTAGGCATATTTAGGGTGCCAGTTTTATCATTTAATATTGACAAAACAAAACTATACTCTTGGAAACAAGATACTAGTTTTAGAAATAAGAATATAATAGTTTCTATATCAAAAAGAAGTTGGAAGAGTCAGATGTGATGGTACATGCTAGTAATCCCAATACTTGGGAGGCTGAGGCAGGAGGCGCATAAGTTCATGGCCAGCCCCAGCTACTTAGTGAGGCCTCTGCAACTTAGTGAGACCTTGCTTCAAAATAAAGAATAAAAAATAGGGCTGGGGTGTATCTTGGAGGTAGACTTCCCCTGGGTTCAATCCCCAGTACCACAATAAAAAAGTAGTTGGAAAAAATAAGCTTTGATAATGTATATTAAACACTTTTTCTGGTACCTCACAGAGACCTCCATGTGTTCACTTAATCGTTTGCACATCATTCATTCAGTCAATAAATACTTGTTAATTTTATCATAAATACTCATAGTTGTAGACACTGGGGAGAGTGCAATAAAGAAATTGGTTAAAATTCTGTTAGCAAATAATTTTTTATTTTAGAGAAGAGACAAATGAAAAATAGCAAGAATATGTAAAATGTATAGTTTGTTAGATAGTGATAAGGATTAAGAAGAAATTTCAAAACAATGAAGGGCAATATTAATTTTGAATCTAGAAACCAGATAACAATGACAATTTAATTTGTGATTCAGATAAACAAGACATTAAAAAGTACACATATATCTTATACAATATTTTCCTTGCAATATTGAGATATTGAGATAATTGTACTAAGACATTATTCACTTTTTTTCTCAAAATAAAGTTATCATAGTATCCTATCTTTTATTTGCTACATTGGGCAAGTATACTAGAAACTAAAAATGTTAAATAACATTATAAGACAGTGCTACCTGAGAAAGTCACTTTTAAATGAACTGCTGAAATAAATGAAGAGCTAATTGGGTATATTAGAAGAAGAAAATTCTGAGAAGTGGAGGAAGAGCCAAGACCCTGTGCTTGAGTGTGCTGGGCATGGTTGCTGATGTGACTGGAGATACAAGAACATCTTAGGAGGAGAAAAGAGAAAAGGCATAGATAGCACAGTTTCTCAAGCAATGAGGCTTTGTATCTAAAAGAAAGGATTCATTTTTTTTTATTGTAAGGGTTTTGAGAAAATATCTGGCACAATATTTCTTTTGGCTTAATGACATTACACCGGCTGCCATATGCAAATTTAAATAAAGAAGTGTGGAAGGAAAGTTGGTGTCTACTAGAATAGTCCAGGCCCCAGTTGGTAGGCTTGAGCCAGACTAGTGGAAAATGGGTAATGACAAGTGGGGAAAATCTTGATGTACCTTGAAGGTAGATGTGGCAGGATCTGTAATGTACTTTTTGGCCAAAGTGAGAAAAAAGACATCAGTGAGGAAGATCTTGATGATTTTTGGCCAGAGCAACTAATATTTATTTCATTTGTCTCATTATACTTAGCAGAAACCAAGTCTATACATTGTTAGATACAGGAAAAATTATCTAATGGCATTATACAATTTTCTATTTTTATTAGAAAGGGGATATTTCACTTTATTAGGAAAAATCACATTAAAAGAGATTTGACTTGAGAAAATTGGAATAATGGGAAATGAATGTTCAAGTATGTGCCCCAAGTTTTCTTTCAGAGCAAGAGACACTACCTCTTAGTACATAAAAACATATGAACTCAGTATTATAGTTAATAATGTAGTCATGAGGAAAAGAGAATTAAGCCCTAATATTTTAATGTTTTTCTCAATTTTTACTTCAATGGATGTTAACTTACCTTTTTTGAGAAAAATTACTTAGTATATGTGGCTACTGATGTATATACAATGAAGGTTTTAGCACATATCTTCAGACACATGCTCTCCTCAAGAAAAAAAAAAAGGTTTTAGTGGAACTAGCATGTTATAGTTTAGAATTGGAAGTCCAGTTTCCAAAGATCAATAGCAGACTACTGTTCAAAGACACTAATACCAGAAATACCAACTTTACTACTTTTGTAAGTTTTGACTTTGGACAAATTTAGCTTCTTCAAGTCTCAGAATCTTTATCTATACTGTTTCTAAAATAGACATAATATCACCTACATCAACAGTTGTTTGGAGAAAGAGTAAGAATAATTTATGCCTCAATTTTATTTTGAATGGATTTACATTTAAATAATTTTTTAGTAAAAATAGATTCTATGTATGTGTTTACTTATTTGCTCCAAGACGAAGAGAAAATTGGCAGTAGATATTTTCCATATTTGGTCACTCAGAAACTCAAATCAATTTTATGTTCATAAAATCTTAAATCAAATACATATCTCAGTTAAGAAAGAGCTCATGCCAGGTGTGGTGACATACGCTTGTAATCCCTGTGCTTGGGAGATGGAGACAGTAGGATTGTGAAGAATATATATATATATATATATATAGTGTTCTGGAGGTAGAAAAGTTTCCAGGAACCTCAGTACCACCAAAAAAAAAAAAAAAAAAAAAGAGCTCACCACCCAAAATCAAAACTGTACATTTATAGAGGATCATTTATCTAGTCTCCTTACAGTTAGTAAAAGAGCCCAAATCCTATGGTAAACATTCAAAATTATTTGGGCAGACATAGAGCCAGACATTAGGAAGACTAAGCCACAGGAAACAACTTGTGTGACACTGAAACACATCAGTGTTGAAGAAATGCACTGTTTTTCCCAGTGATCATCAAAGATTTGATTTGGTCTGAGCTACTAACTATTCAACATTTAGCTTGTGATTCAGGCTTTTTTACAATGTCTAGAGGTATCAGTATCTTTTAAGGAATTCCTTCTATACTTGAGCCAGCCAAGTCTTAAAAAAATCTAATTAAAATTCTGGTTATATTCAAAAGACATGTGTCTACAAAACTTCAGGTTGTGTGTGTGTGTGATGGGGGGGGGTGTCTGGGGATGGAACCCAAGGGCATTCGACCTCTGAGCTACACCTCCTGCCCTATTTGTTTTTCTTTATTTTGAAACATGGTCTCATTAAGTTGTGGAGGGCCTCATTAAGTAACTGATGATGTCCATGAACAGCAATCCTCTGGTCTCAGCCTCCTTAATGCTAGAATTACAGGCATGTGCCACCACTTCTGGCTCAGGTTTTGTATTATATTGATAGATGTGTTAATATGGTTCTTTAATCTAAATAATCTAAATAAACACATGACATGGTCCTTACTTAAGCATGGAGGTGGTGACTAGTCATGGATTTTTCTGCTATAATGTAAAACATGTCCTATGGTTTAACCACATCCTGTTTTATGAAGTCAGGGAATCAATCCCCTGCTGAGGAGTTAATGTGATCTATTGATCATTGTTGCATTAAGCATAAATTACACATGTGCATATTTAATAAAATTAGCTTCTTTGAAGGTAGTCTAAAATAGAGTAAAATCAGATTTTATACTTTGGCTGATCTCAACATAATGTTCTTTAGGTCTTTCCATCTTCTTGAAAAATAGCAGGATTTTGTTCTTCTTTATTGCTGAGTAGAATTGCATTGTATGTATTTCCCATAATTTTGCAATCCATTCATCTGTTGATAGAGACTTAGGTTGGTTCCATATTTTGGTTATTATTAGTTGTACTGCTATGAACATGGGTATGCATATGTTACTGTAGTTCTCTGATTTCAATCCCTTTGGACAAATACCCAGGAGTGGTATAGCCAGATCATATGGTGGATCCATTCCTAGTTTTCTAATCAATCTCCACACTAATCTCTATAGCAGATGAACTAGTTTGCACTCCCACCAACAGTCTGAAAGAGTTTCTCTTTCCCCACATCATGACCAGCATTTGTTATTATTTGACTTCTTCATGCTTGTCACTCTGATTTGTGTCAGATGGAATCTCAGAGTAGTTTTGACTTGCACTTCCCTGATGGCTAATAATGTTGAACATTTTTTTCCTGCTATTTTCAAGAAGATGGAAAGACCTGAAGAACATTATGTTGAGATCAGCCAAGCACAGAAATGAAGGGATAGATGTTTTTTCTAATATGACCACATTAGAAAGAATTAGTGGTACCAGAGGTACTAGAGACAATGGCAGGGAAACCTCAGCGAATCTAGAATGAAAAGGTAGGAGAGGAAGAAGGCTGAAGTTATTTAATGGAGGAGCTACATTTAAATATGTATATAAGTATGAATATAGCATTGTCAACCTGGACACTCATTGTTGGGAGTGGGGAAATGGAAGTTGGGGGTGGTCGCAAGGGCACCAAGCACTGTGTGAATGCATGCAATTTTCAATATGATCCACATAAAATAAAATAAAATATTAAAAAGTCTCCAAAGCCAGAGTCAAAATTAATATTGGGTAATAACTCCCATGACAAATATAATCACAAACTTCTATTAGAAAGACATGGAAGGTATACTTAACTCAGTCATAATTAGTATTGTGCAATAAGTCCTATAATAAATATAATCACAGACTTTTATTAGGAAGACATGAAAAGTATACTTAACCCATGCTGATTTTTATAGAATTTGATAGAGAGTTGAACAAAGAAGTTTCTTTGAAGGAACAGCATAGATAGAATCTTATAGAGTAATGGGCAAAAAAATGAAGAATCAGATAATAAAGGAATAGAAAACAATAAGTTCAAAGACCTCTGAAACATAAGTGGTCGTATATGCTGTAGGAAGTTTACATTTTGGTAAAGCTAGAATTTAACGTTTAGGCAGGGGAATGATTATATATGAAAATGCAGGATTCGATCATGACAATACATAGAATGTGAAGAGGTGGAATTTTATCTTGTGAGTATTGTGGAATGACTGAATAATTTTGATATTAATATTGACATGTTTTTATTTGAATTTCTTTTTTCATGTGAATCTGAGAATGAAACGTAGGGGCTTTCGACCTACAACCTACAACCCTGCCCTATTTTTTATTCATTGTTTGGAAACAGGGTCTCACTAAGTTGCAGAGGGCCTCACTAAGTAGCTGAGGCTGTCCGCACGTGAACCTCGATTCTCAGGTCTCAACCTCCCGAATGCTGGAATTTCAAGTGTGGGCTACCATGCCTGGCTTTTATTTGAATTTCTTAGACTCCTCTTTTATACAGGTAGAAATAAACTTCCATTGTTTATGCAGGATATGATTAGGTAATAAACTACTGAAGTCTCAATTGTATTGGTGACTCAATCAGATTGCTTATATATTTAAAATATAAATATTTAAGGGTTTAACTAGGCAAAGCTATGTTAAAACTTTAAAAAGGGTCATGAAAAGAATGAAGGAATTACTGGCAATTCAAATGATGCTTTTACATTTCATTCATTAATTATTTTGAATCAGGTTTTGGCTTAGGAAAATTGGATCCTAAGGTAAAAGGATTTTTTTTCCTTCTCCTTTCTCTGTAATAGTAATAAGTATATTTTATTAACAAATTGCAAATAAGTCTGGTTAAAGCACCAGAAAAAAATCTTATAGGGATGTTGAGATAATTAAATAAGATAGCTTATAAAATGCTTAACTTAATGTCTACAACAGAATTAAGCTTTCTTAAGCACTTTGTATTAACTTCATCTTAGATATTTAAAGGACATATTTTAAAATATGATTTTTTTGGAATTAATATCTTACATTACTCTAACTCAGTGAGAGGGAAAGTTGTCAAATGAGAGGAAAAATAGTGATTTATTGCACTGACACATTTTAAGGTAACTGATTATCTTTCTCACAGTTGAGCTCAGTTCATGATAGAAAGTAATATATTTAATTAATTAAATAATAAATGAATTAATAAACTGATTAATATGCTGCATAGGAAATTACATCTTATTTTAAATTTTAGTTTTTTCTCAATTAA
Organism: Muscardinus avellanarius; assembly: GCF_963383645.1. Classification (NCBI taxonomy): domain Eukaryota; kingdom Metazoa; phylum Chordata; class Mammalia; order Rodentia; family Gliridae; genus Muscardinus; species Muscardinus avellanarius. The sequence continues at coordinate 24,770,056 of NC_137796.1, forward strand.
GGTATTATATTTATTAGACAAATCTGTACATAAGGTCACTGGCATAAACATATTTATATTGGTGTATTTATATTTAACACTATTTACAATGTTTTGCGATTTTAATAAAAATTATCATGATATATACATATACATGTATATATGTAAATTTATAAAGCTGTTACTTCACTCTGCAAACAGCACATGTTAAAATGTGTCTAACTATGAAACTAAATACATAACCTGAGAAAGTATATTCAATTTTCTCAATGGCTTATTGAGAAAAAAATTTAAAAAGCCAGGAAAGTTGTGCCACACTGTAGACATATTTGAATTTTATACACAAAGCTATTTATTTTGATCAATTTGTGAAAGTATGTAGTACAAGTTAACATTATCCTATTCATATATTTAATTCATATTCCTTAAAATTACCTCAATTTCATCAATGGTTTCAGTCTAGGATATAAAATCATTTCCAAAAAAAATTCACAATAACCTAGCAAAGAACATAGGTTTATGTCATCAGATATTGAATACCAATTCACAAACATTGATATTTCTGTTTTTTCTTATCTTAGGAAGAAAGATTTAAGTTTTTCAACATTAAATATGTTAGCTATGGGTTTTCTACAAATACCCTTTTTCAGACTGAGGAAATTTGACTATATTCCTAGATTTCTGAATGTTTCTACCAAAAAAGGGCATTTTATTTTGTCAAATGCCTTTTCTGCTCAACAAAGATGACTGTAGTTTTTATTTTTTTATACCTATATCTATTAATCTAATGTGTTACTGGATTTTTTTAATGCTGGCCCATCTTTGCATCTCTGGAATTAATCCCATCTTTTTCTTGTGTAAAATTTGTTAATATTGCATAACTTTGACCAAAAATACCTGGCAAGCACAATTTAGAGATGGAAAGATTTATTGTCGCATGGTTTTAGAGATTTCAAAAGTTTTAGTCTATTGGCTGGCTTCGAGGTAGAAATAACCTTCAGGCTAAGTTTTAGGGCATTGGAGAAAAAGACACTTTCACTTCACAGAAGCCAAAAATCAGAGAGGAAAGAATAAACGAGTGGACTAGAGACAGATATTTTGAATTGTGTTGCTATAAACATAGATATGCATGCATATTTGTAGTATTCTGATTTCAATCCCTTTGGAATATACCCAACAGTGGTAGAATTATATCGTATGGCTGATCCATCATTGGCTTTCTGAGGAATCTCCATATTGATCTCCATTATGGCTGCACTAATTTGCACTCCCACCACCAGTGTATAAGTGTATCTATTTCTCTGCATCATTACCAGGACTTATTGCTGTCTGGCTTTTTGATGGTGATCATCCTAATAGGGGTCAGATGGAATCTCAGTGTAGCTTTAATTCACATCATTATTTCAAATATATTTATCAGCCATTTACATTTCTTGTTTTTTGAGGTGACTATTTTATTTCCCCATGTTTAAATTCAATTTTTATAGTTGTAAATTTCTTAATATCTCTGTATATTAGTTCTCTGTTGGAGGAGTAGCTGGTAAAGAATTTTGCCCATTCTGCCACCTCTTTATTAACATTGATGACAGTTTACTTTCCTGCAAAGAAGTTCTTTTATCACCAACAAAAAAATTTAAAAAAAAATGAATAAATTTTTAAAAAAGAAGCTCTCTTGTGTGTATGGTACTGGCGATGAAAACCAGGGGCATTCTACCTCTGAGTGACACCCCCAGCCCTATTTCCCTTTATTTTGAAACAGGGTTTAAGTGGGTTGCAAAGGGCCTCACTGAATAGCTGAGGGTGGTTTCGAACCTGCGCAACCCTCCTGTTTCAGCCTCACAAATGCTTAGATTACAAGTGTGTGCCACTATGCCCGGTGAGAAGCTCTTAATTTAATGCAATCTCACATATTAATTCTTGTTTTAATTTATTTTTTTTTCTTGGGGTTCTTATTTAGAAAAGTGTCTACATGTGTGTGTGCCTGTATGTTGGAGTGTTAAAACTATGACTTCCTCTAGTAATTACAAAATTTTTGGTCTAATTTGAAGGTCTTTGATCTATCTTGAGTTAACTCTTGTACTGGGTTACAGGTTGGGATTTAATTCCATTTTTCTACAAATGGATAACCAGTTTTTCCACAATCATTTGCTGAAAATGCTGTCTTTTCTCCAACATATGTTTTTAGCATCTTCGTCAAAAATTAATTGACAATAAGTGTGTGGATTTATTCCTGTACCTTTTATTTGGTTCTATTGGTTTATGGTCTGTGCCAACACCATGCTGTTTTTGTTATTGTAGCCTTATAAAATAATTTGAAGTCAAGTATTATAATAAAATGATTTTAATTGCTGATAAATTATTTTATTCTTTTTTTTGTTTTTACAAATTATTTTTCTGAGACAGTAAAAAATTACATTCACATTTTAAAATGTCATTGAATCTGTAGATCCCATTGGCTGAATGCCTATATTCATAATATTTATTCTTCCTATCCAAGAGTATGGGAGGTCTTTCTTCCTTTTAAGATCTTATAGTTTTTTCTTTAGATTTTTATCATTTTGATTGCAGAAATCTTTTACCTCCTTAGTTTGACTTATTCCTATATATCGTATTGTTTTTTAGGTTACTGTGACTGGAATTATTTTTGAAATTTTTTAGTGGATTCATGGTTGGCATATAAAAAGTCTACCTTTTTGTAGATTTATTATATCCTGGTACTTTGCTGAATTTGTTAAATCACCTCTAGAAGTCTATTGACTGAGTTTTTAAGTCTTCTTAATATAGGATTATGTTATCAGCAAATAGAGACAATTTTAGTTCTTATTTTCTTATTTGTATTTCTTTAAATTCTTTTTCTTTCCTACAGGCTTTGGATAGAGTTTCAGGCACAATAGTAAAAAAGAATAATGATAGTGGACATCCTTGTCTTTATCCTGATTTTAAAAGTAATTCCTGCATTTTCTCCTCTTTCTACATTCAATATAATGTTGTCTTTGGGTTTATTGTATTTGGGCTTTATGCTGTTAAGACAGCTGTCCTCTATTCCAATTTTCTGCAATGTTTTTAACATGAATGAGCATTAGATTTTGTTAAGTACTTTTCCATTATCTATCAACATGATCATGTGATTTTTCTTCATTGTATATATATATATATATATATATATATATATATATATATATATATATATATATATGGGAATGGAACCCCTGGGCATTCTGTCTCTGAGCTACACCCTGAGCCTTATTTTATTCTTTATATTGAACCAGGGTCTCACTAAGTTGCACTGAGACTTACTAAGTAGCTGAGGCTGGCTTCAAACCTGTAATTCTCCTGTCTCAGCCTCCCAAGTACTGAAATTACAAGTGTGTATCACCCTGCCCGATTTCCTTAATTCTCTTTATGTGGTGAAATATATATGTTTATTTGCATATGTTGAACCAGGCTTGCATACCTGAAATGAAACCAAGTTGTTCATAGTATAAAATTTTTACATAGTTTTAAATGTGTATCACTAATATTTTGTTTAGAATTTTTGTATCAAGGGTATTTATTTATAACTTTCCTTTAATTAAGGTATTATTCAGTTTTGCTGAATAATAATGAGAATTCATAGAAGGAGTTTAGAAGAACTTCATCTCTTTCTATTCCATTGAATGATTTATGAATAATTAGTATAGTTATTTTGTAAAAGTTTTGGAATCCAGTTGAACTTAGGCTCTTCTTTGTAGGAAAACTTTTTTTGTTGTTTGTTTCGATGTCTTTGCTTGCTATTGGACAGTTCAGGTTTTCTATATCCTATTGGCTAAATTTAGGTAGTTTGTGTATATCTAGAAATCTGTTGATTTTTTCTGTTTTTTTTTGTTTATTGGAATATAAATCTTCAAAATAGTTTCTGATGATTCTCTGTGTTTTGCCACTGCTTGTGATGATGTCTTCTTTTTCATTTCTTATCTGATTAACTTGATTATCTCTTTCTAAAGCCTAAAGTGAAAAGTTAAGACCTTCCCAGGCATTACTCTATGCATTCAGGTTATTTTAGAGATCCTAATTTCTCACAGAAATTATTACCCACCTTTTTTCCAGGGCCCCATTTAGACTACTGTATTTTCTTTCCATAATATTTTGTACAAGGATCTGTAAAATATTCACTCATCTTGCAGCTTTTTTTAAAAGAAATTTCCACAAAATGTTTTAGCCTATATTCTAAGATAGGTACAACAAAGGCAAAGGCATTTATCTATCCTTCATATAATCTCCAATAAGGTCAGAAAAAGTCATATACCCTGTCTTTATCAGCATTCTTACTTCTATATTCCAAAATAGTTGGCTACATATTTTAGATGATGGAAGATTAAATTGCTCACAGTTCCACTGAGCTTCTGTGTTTAGTCCATGTGAAATTAGATTTAATGGATCTCAGGGCATGGTGAGGGGTGAAAAGAGAGAAAGAACATAAGGAATCTGGTTCTCACTTCATGGAAGCTGGAACATAGAAAATAAGCAAGCAAGGGGATTCAGGCACTGAAACATAATCCCTGAAACTACACCCTCAGGTACACCTTATTTTTCTACTTTCTCCATACTCAGAGACTGGTATCAAACACTGGAAATGTGAGCTAAAATTTTCAGTTTTCACTGGGGAGTGTGTGAGGCAAGGGAACATAAAAATCCCACACAGTTTTTTACTCTAAGTTTTTTTTCTTCCTGTTCCATTTCTAATTGATCATTTTAAACCTTTGACTATTTTTCAAAGTTTCAGCAATTTTGTGTGTATTCACTTCTTAAAATTTTGGGGGGTTAGATGGGAAACTAAAACTACTTTCTTCATAACTTTCTTGACACAGTTCTCTTGTGGGCATTTTTAAGCATTTAACTTTAAGCTTATTATATATTTTCAGAAAAGTTGTAAAGATAATTCAGTGTGTTCTAATATTTGCTTCCACTAATGTTCATGTATAAGATTAGTTCTGTTATATGAACGTGAAGGGCAAGGTCTTATAAAAAAAGGCAGAGAGCAAATATAAAGATATTGGGTTTCTGTAGATGACACTGGAAGTAAAGAAGTAGTATAAGAAGTAGATATAAGAAAATAAGGAATAGAAATGCATTTTGTTCTATTTTGGAATTTATCCAAAAGCTCACATTATGTCAAGGTGTTTTTAACTTCCAAGGATAACAGTTACGAAAATTCTAATTATTACTATTATATTTTAATAATATTCAATTGCCTGAGACTACTTGTCAAATTCTGAAATTGTAGTCAAATACTAATTCATATAAAAAATAACCTAAAATAAATATATATAATTACTTGCATATATAGTCCCCTTTGTATTATTTTATATATTTATTACCTTGACACTAAATGTTATTGAGCAAAAGTAGTGTCACCTGTTACTTTTACTACACATTTAAAATAAAAGCAATTTCATAATTTCTATACTGTCTTGAAGATGAATTTTTCAAACAAAATCAGAAGCAAAATGATTTTGGTGTCATATAAATATGCTAAGAAATATAAAACATGTAAAGTAAAGATTCCCATTTCATGGTATGCATTTAAATAGTAAAGATTGTGTGTGTGTGTGGTGTGTGTGTGTGTGTGTGTGTGTGTGTGTGTGTAGAAAAGACATATTTTCTGTCACAAAGGAGGTAATCATAACTCTCTGAAAACTTCTTCCTCTATTAACTCCATAAAGTTCCCAAAAAATAATAATTGAATTTATTATTAGTTTCTACTTTTCTACAATTAAGATGATTTTTGATTATGTAATTTTATCTCTGTCCTAGATTCAGTAGAGAAATTCAAAGAAACATGTTATGTGACAGAAATTGAAATATTGAATCCTAGCACTGGTACATTTGCAACATGTAATATTTAGAACATGATAAAATATTATGGCATATTTTGATTTTATTTGGTAGTCTCTTTTTATCCTTGTCACACTAATTTGACTGTATTTTATGTTTTATGACAATCCATATAGTATAGTAAATTCAATCATGGTTACTACTGAATTAAAAAGAAATAAATGTTGATGTTAAATTGAGTAAGGAAACCATGAGTGCTCAGATTGAGACATACATTAAAGGATTATTAAATCAAAGTATTATTTTTTTCTGTGTTGAAAATTTGATAAATATCTTGTCATATTTATTGATTTTTATTTATTATTAGTGCAGAGATTTGATGTCCAACAGATTTACTTTCAAATCAAGCAACAAACCTGGTTAGTAGCACATTACTATAATCTCAGTACTTGGGAGGCCGACACGGGACTTTGGCAGGATAGATGCCAACCTAAATAACTTAGTGAGTCAGTATGAAACTTAGGGAGACTTTGTTTCAAAATAAAATTAAAAAAATGAAATATGGCTGGAGGTTTAGCTTGTAGGTAGAATGGCTCTTCTCAACCACAAGTACCAAGGGGAATACAAAAGAGAAATAAAGGGAAAGAGAGAAAGAAAATCAAACAATACATTCATCCTTTCTGAGACTCTGCTTTTGCACTTTTAAAATTAAGAAAATATTTTCAGCATCAGTAATTTTGATTTGGACATTTTAATGTCTAGTTATATAAAGATCTTAGTTTTCTAAAAAATACTATGTGCTTGGATTCCAAGTGACAGATGATCATTTATCCTCCTTGAGAGTGGAATAATGGGGCACTTTTAGTCACAGTTGGAGATTAAAACTCAGCTTTTTCAGTTAAAAAAAACTAAATAGTTTTCAAGGTGAAGTTTTTACATGGGTACAGGCATTAACCATAAATCCTCTCGCTGGCTTAAAGAGTGGAAGATAAATTCTTGTACTTTTCATCACTGTGAAGATAGAATGAAATACAACAATCATCTAATTCCCCAACTTTTGCTTAATTATCTAGAGAGATTCTGGATTCTTTTTATTTGACTTTTTATTGGTGCACTGTAGTCATACATCTTAATTGGATAAAAGACTTGTAGAGACATATATGCACACATCACTCAATTAGGCCTTAACCAATTCCTGCCCCATTCACTCCCTGTCCCTCCTTCCCATGCTTGTCTTAGTGATTGACTTTGACATGTTTAAGTACATCACGTGCTTTAGAGAATTTCCCTCTTCCTCCCTCCCATCCCCTAAGTTAGGTCACCTTATTTGCTCCTCTATAGGATCACCTTCTTCATCTAGAGTTCCTTCTGTTACCCATTTATCCTGAGCTTTCGTATATTAGAGAAAACATCCAATTTCTTATTTTTGTGACTGACTAATCTCACTTAGCATAATGTCCTTCAGTTCCATCCATTTCCTTGTAAATGATGTAATTGTGTTTTTCATTATGTCTGAGTAAAATTCCATTGTGTACATATCCCACAATTTTGTAATCCAGTCATCTGTTGATGGACATCTTGGCTGGTTTCATAGTTTGGCAATGGTGAATTATACAGCTATGAACATAGTTATGCATGCATTCCTTTGGTAGTTTGGTTTTCTTTCTTTTGGGTAGATACCCAAGAAGTGGTATTGCTGGATCAAATGGTAAGTTAATTCCCATTCTTCTGATGTTCCTCCATACTGTTTGCCAAAGTAGTTGCACTAATTTGCAATCCTACCAACAATATTTTAGAGTTCCCACTTCTCCATATCCTTGTTAGCATTTATTGTTGTTTGTGTTTTGAATGATTGCCATTCTAGTTGGAGTTAGGTGAAATCCCAGGGTAGTTTTGATTTGCATCTCTCTGATTGGCAGTGATATTAAGCATTTTTTCATGCATTTATTGGCCATTTGAATTTCTTCTTTCATGAAGTTTTCTAAAATAAATAAAAATTAAATAAAATAAATAAAAATTAAATCAAAGTATACCAAAAGCTGTAGGATCCAGCAAAAGCAGTAGTAAAATATCAGTTTACTTAAATAATCACCTTCCTGAACAATGTATAAGAAAAACTAAAATTAGTAAAAAGAGAAAAATTATAATAAAGGCCAGATAAGAAATAAATAAAACTGAGACAAAAAATACACAAAATCAACAAAAGTCAAAATTTTTTTTTGGTTGTTGTACTAGGAATTGAACACAGGAGCATTCTACCTCTGAGCTACATCCCCAGCCTGATGTTTTATTCTTTTATTTTATTATTGCATTGTAGTCATACTTTGACTTCAGTGGGTCTCAGTAAGTTGTGGAGAACCTAAGTTTTAAAGAGCCTCACTAAGTTGCAGAGGGCCTCACTAAGTAACTGAGGCTGGCTGCAAACCTGTGATCCTCCTGTCTCAGCCTCCCAAATACTGAGATTACAAGCATGTGCCACCATGCTCTACTCAAAAGTTAACTTTTGAAAAAATATAAACCTTTATCTAAAGTAAAAAGAGTAAGTATCCTAATAAATAGGATAAGAAACTAAAAAGAAAAATTGCTATTAATATCATGGACATTCAAACAATCATCAGCAACTATTATAAACAACAACATGTCAACAATTTGTAAAATCTATAAGCAGTGACTAAATTCCTGGACACATACAACCTACTAAGATTGAATAAAAAATAAAAATGTCAACAGATTAATGAGTAATGAAATTGAATTAGTAATATAAATTCCTCTATCAACATAAACATCAGGACTAATTGGCTGTACTTCTGAATTCTACCAAATTAAAGAGGAATGCATGCCATTTTTCTCAAAATATTTCAAAGAAAGTTGGAGAGAAGAAAAATTTTTGAAACTCATTCCAAGAGTTTAGCATTACCCTGATACCAAAACCAAACAAGAACACATATATGCACACACACACACATACACACACACACACACACACACACACACACACACACACATCTCACAGCGTAGTAGCCTGCCCTATACTTTAGTATAAATTCTCATAGTGGAAGAGTTCAAGAGGCAGATAAACTGAAAAACTAAATAAGAGCAAAAAAATAAAGTATAAAGGAAGGTTATAAGAAGAGGAGAGAAAAAGTAAAAAGTCTGTATTTTTAGGTCACCGCTCTGATCAGAAGTAAGGCTCATTTATATGCTTTTGATCATTTTAGATAAAACTCACCTCTAATTTTGCAGATTGAACACATGCAAATCATGTATAACACGTTCCTTTGTCTCTAATCTTTGACGTACAGTTCGAGCAATAGAGGTAAATATTTGCTTATTACTTCCTGAGTTTTTGACCTTGTATTGGAACACAAAATTTTCAGAAATCTGCATGTAGTTATATTAGCTTATATTTTTAAACGTGTTTTTTCATAATTTGGAAAATTGAATTTAATCTATAAAGATTCAGTGATGTTAATGCTTTACAGAAAATACACAAAAGAATAGCATAAAAATTTTATGCTGTTGTTTTACTGGCAGTTCGACAATATATACTGCCACTTTGAAATTCAACTCAAATGTCATGTACATTACATTAATTGGATTGCACCTAACCAGAACACTTGAATTACAGGGGCAATACTTTCGAATTGTTATAACATTATAATAAGTACCTCTGAGTTGATCAAATGTAAATTTACTTCTTTATATATTTTTTCACCCAATCATAACACTATAAATCATATTTATGCTAATCACTGCATTTAGATAATCTTGTATTTACATTTTATGTTGCACTAGTGACTGAAAAATGAATACTTATATTTTTCAAATATTCCTTTGTAATGTAAAAACAAGGTCGTTAAGTAACACTACATACTGCAAACTTTAAGTATATATATTCTCATAAGGGCATGGCATAAAATATTTTTGAACATTTTCACTATTAAACAAGTTAAAACATACTTTTCCTGGAGGATCAGTAAATTATAGGAGAAGTAGCATTCCTCTTAGCAATACTGCTAATAATACATAGAGAATAATTTAGGGAGAACAAGTTCCTTAAAGAATGTATGGTTTGTACTTATTCTGTAGCCCTATTCCCAGCTGCAAAAAGCTACCATAACTTTAAAAGTTACAAACTAATAGGTGGAAAAAATAAATGGTACTGTGGTCATATTTTTGGATGAACTGCATTTCTACCTGAGCTCACAGTAGTAGCTGAAAATTGGCATACACTGGTCATGTTCTAGGTGAGCCTGATGGAGAAATGATATGGTATACACTGTGTATAAGATGAACCCATATCTACAAGGAATTCCTAAACATTTATTTAGTAATTATTTTGTTATTTTATCACAGTGAGGCTCATTCAGGTAGAAATTTATATTTTTCATTTTGGCAGAATAGAGAGTTTGAGTTTTGACAATCAAGTTTTCTAGAAGTCAGTCATTTTCAGGATGGCATAATATCTGGTAAGAGTAAAACATTGTTCATTTATTACTTCACATTTAATATTTGTGTCTCTTGAAATTTCATATGTTGAATTAATACCCGAGGGGATGATATACAGAAATTTTTAGAGGAAGAGCCTTTGCATGATTAGGTTGAGATGAGTTCATGGGAGTGGTATCCCCGTTTTGGCAATAGTGCCCTTATTTAAAAAGATTAAAATCCCACCTTCACCATATATGAGTGAAACCATAAATAAGAGACTTACCAGGAAGTGAACTGGTCTGTGCCTTGATAGTGAACTTAGCTTCTAAAATTTGGAGAAACAAATTTCTATCATTTTAGCCTTGTAGTCTATAACAGTCTGAATTAAGACATTCACCTCAATTCATTCATCCAGAAAAAAATAAAACATAGATTTGTGTTTCAGTCACTGTAATAGTCAATATGTGTATTAATTTCAGATTTTGAACTGCAAGCAATAAAAATCTATAGCAATAACAAAAAATAAGGAAAAACGTAACCTGGGGATTATGAACTTTGCTTTTTATATGATACTGAGGATTGAACAAAGGGGCATTTTACCTCTGAGCTACATCCTCAGGGCTAAAAGAGTGATTGGGTGCATGCATAACTCTACCATCCTTTACATAAATAAGATGTATTATTATAATGCCCCAATAAATTTAAAGAAAAAGAAAAGATAGAAACCAGGCAATTTAGTATTAGAAGATGTTTTTTAGGGGGCCACTATATATTTGAAATGAGTTTCAAGGGTCTTTGTTTCCTATGAGTCAGATTCTAACCCACATGGTATAAGGCAAGCATCTGCTCCCCAGACACTGAGACGGAGGGATCAAGGTGGATGGACAGGACAGCGGACCAGTCCAGTTTAGAGTATTGGGAGAAAAATAAACCTAAAGAAGTAAATATTTGACACATAAAAACAAGATAAGGGACACTCACTGAAGATTATATGGCCCCCCAAAAAAAGGCATGAGCTTTGGTAATTATAAGTAACCAGGGTAGATAGTATAAAATATTGAATGTAGGCATGTGTGGTGGCATATGGCTGTAATACCAGTTCTTGGGAGGCCTGGACAAGAAGATCACAGGTTGGAGGACAGCTCCAGCAAAAGGTGAGACTCTCATCAACTAACAAGACTGTTTAAAAATTAAAATAAAATAGGTCTGGACATGCAGTTCAAAAGTAGAATGACTCTGGGTTCAATCGCAACACACACACACACACACACACACAACATATATATACATACATACATACATACATACATACATACATACATATACAAATAAATAAATGTATGCTATATTTGGAGAAAATATTTTGTCCATACTGCTTCAAACACTCTCTCTTTGCTGTTCTCATCTTCTGGGTAATTATACTTGTTATTGGTTTCTCTTTAGATGACCATAATGTCATTGCTTTTGTTTCTGTTTACTATTTGAAGATAAAACCCTAAAACCAAGGTAGTTATTTTTCTTTTTACATAACTGAAGGCATCCACATTCATTTTCAGAAAACTGTAGCTTTGTTCAAGATAGCATGAGACAAGCAGTTAATGTGCCAAGCTGAACAAACCAGGACAAAAGTAGTAATAGGAGCTTCTGCCTTTCCCCTCCCCGGGATCAGAGAATGCAGTATTGCTGTGATATGGCTCTGCTGCATGTGTGTGTTTGCATGGGAAGCTATGAAACTGCTTTAATATGTAGCAGTACTCCTAGACACTGCTACAATTCCATACCAGAAAGAGGGCACTTTTTTCATCCCTTTTTATATGATAGTTATTAATATTAATAATAAAAACAGGATGAATAATGATAATTTACTGAAAGAAAAAAACAAAGTCAGCTCTGTTTTCTTTAAAATTGTATGCAAAGAAAACACAAGGAAAATAAAGTGTAATCATGAGCATTATAAGCCTGGCATGGTGGTAAATGCCTGTAATCCCAGGAGTTAGGAGGCTAGGACAAGAGGATCAGCTTTAGGAAGAAGTGCAACTCACCCTAACCTAGCAAGACTGTTTCAAAAATAAAATCAGACTGCAGGTGTAGCTTGGAGGTAGAATCCAACCATGTTCAGTTCCTAGTAGCACACATAGAGCTAAAAATGAGCATTATATCACAAGAAGGAAAGGATAATGAATTAATAATCTTTAATTTCATTAATGTATTTCCTAAAAAAGGGATTCAATTATACATACGTATTTATCTTCTGCAGAAATGAATAATGATAGTACTTTCTCTTTCTGTCCAGTGTTAATTTCTGCAAATTCGTGAAATATATAACCCAAACTATCTTTTCACATTGCTTTTTAATAGAAAAGGAAGCTAAATATGTTAAGCTGCTTCATTTATCATCAAAGAACATTATTCATTCCACACAAAAGGTGCCATTAACATGAAGCAACACACATTCACATACACACACAATCACACACCATGGACACAGATGTACACATACAAATTGTATCTAATTCACAGTAAATTAGAAAAATTGCAATACTGCTCCCAACTTTTTCCTGTAGAATTGATTCTCATTGCTTTCAAATATCTGAACGGTCAAATGTTTTCACTGAAATATCTTCACTATAAAATTTATGATTGATTTCAATTCTATTTGCTTGGAATTTCCAAAACTTTTATTCTTTGGGAAAAATCAGAAATAATGACTACATGTTAGTGACCACAGACACAATTTGATTAGTTGCTTTAGAAAAAGTGCCTGTTGTTAGTAAAAAATAATTGAGTCTTTCAAACATTGCCCTTTTGATTTCTTCTAGCAATTTAAGACCAACATTTTCCATTATTTCTAACTTTTTAAATTTAGTTATTTTTCTCTACATAAATGTCCTTTGTCTTACATCTTATTTTTATGGAGTTAATGGCCTTTTAAATTATATATTTCACCTCAGTTTAAAAACTCCTGCTTATCTTCACTATATATACAGACATAAAGAGGTTGGAGAAATGAACTATACCCAAAAAGGAGTTTTAAAGATTTTAAAGAATTAAAATTTACTCAGGAAAAAAATGGATGTAATGGAGTCCAGGATATTGCAGATAGACTAATTCTTATTTTTTTCCAAAATGATTTCTTAGCAATATTCAGTATTAATTAAGTGATAAATTAAGTTGTTCTAATTATATATTAATTTCATCTTCAAGTTAGAATGCTTCAACCAATGAATTTTTCACATTAAGATGGTATAATAGAAATAAGCATTCAGTATAAATTTGTTCTAGAACATCCCAGACTGAGTGTATGAGAACAAAACAAAAAGTATCCTGAGAAAGAAAAAAGGGGCAGAGATATCCAGGTTGGCTCAAAGTGCAATGTAATCGGGACTTAGTCACACAATTTTAACTCTGGGCAGCAAAAGTAGTAGATCCCTATGATTTGGTTTAAGGGAGGCTTATAAAATGTTGGGGAACAAAGTGACTACATCCAAGACAGACTGGCTTATCTTATAAGATAAGCTTATCTGGCTTATCTCAAGCTAATAGAAAGACACCAGGCACATTTCTGGCACCAATAGCAGCACAGGACCTACCAGTAAACAAACAAACAAAAACTATATAACCACTGTAAGTTTTGTTTATTAAGAGCATACACAAACAGTTCAACTGCAAGTTTTCCATCAACCCTAAGATGTGACAACTGCCTGAAGCTGGCAGTTACTGGAAGTTGAAATTATGAAAATGAATAACACAGAAAATAGTGCTTTTTTACCTGAATAAAATGTACTTTTTCAAAGCTAAATCTAATACCTTCCTTTATATGCTACTCAACAAATTAATTTGTATTTGACCTCCCAAATTAAATGGACAAAAGAGTTATAAAATTGAAGAAAACTTTGTTTGCCAGTTTATTTTTTTTTAATGTCAGAAAAATAAGCTTACTTAAAACAAAATAAAAACAGCAGTCTACTGGGAAACTCTGTGGGGAAATCTGAACAAGGTTACTCAAGGTCAATTATGACAGTTATGATTCAAGATGGCTACAGTCAGGTCAAATAGAATTCCTGTAAAATTGTACGCAAATTTTCAATTTTGATCATTTCCTGTGGTAACTATATAAAAACCAATATTCTCTCATGATTTCAGGAAACAGCAATGAGTTGTAAATCCCAGCCAGCCACATGATCATGAAGATAAACAAGAAAAACTCTACAGTGGGCTATGTTGCTAACCTGTGATGTTCAGTAGGTTTGTATTCAAGGCATTTTTAAATTATATTTTCAACTTATTGTTTACTAGAATGAAAGTTCATCATAAGACTCTAGCATCAGTATGTATAAATATAAACACAATTAATATATATATATATATATATATATATATATATATATATGTGTGTGTGTGTGTGTGTGTGTGTGTGTGTGTGTGTGTGTGTGTTTACTGGGCATTGGGCCCAGGGGCATTCTACCTCTGAGCCACATTTTCACCCTTATTTTATTTTTTTTATTTTGAGACAGGATCTCACTAAGTAGCAAAGGGCCTCCTTAAATTGCTGAGGCTGGCCACAAACCTGTGATCCTCCCAACTAAGCCTCCTTAGTACTATTATTACAAGTAAGTGCTATTATGCCTGGATCCAATATATTAAATTAACTCTTTAGAAATGTTAGTGCTTAGTGTTATACCAAAAAATACTTTTTTGGTCGAATATTTTATCACTGCCATGATAAATAAAATGTCTGATTTTTATTCAGTTTTGGTTGTTGAATTTTCTCCTGACAATGAATCTTCTCACTGCTGATATCTAGGCTCTATTCATGTAGATGATTATTCTATAAGAAAAGTTAAGTTATAGAAGAGTTCTATTACAATGAGCACCCTATTTTTATACAATACCCTTTATATGCACATAGACCTTATTAATTTCTGTCTTCCAGTCCAGTGCCTATATCCCAAACTAGTCTATACTTTTTATAACTAAAACATGACATTAATTAGTGTTGAGATATATGATATAAAATTGGAGGATTACAAACTAGCCTGGTTAATAAACTTGTGTGGCCTTTAGAAAATTATAATATTTGGGTGGCTAAGACCTGGAGGATCTCGGTTCATGGACAGCCTCAGCTACTTAGGGAGGCCCCTTGCAACTCAGTGAGACCCGGTTTCAAAGTAAAGAATAAAAAATAGGGCAGGGGGTGTAGCTCGGAGGTCGAATGCCCCCTGGGTTCCATCCCCAGACCTGCAAAAAAATAATAATGATTATAATATATCTCTGGAGTTGTATTAGGTCCCTGATAAAAAATATACATTAAATCAAAATAATGATATGAATCATTCTCACTGATAAAACAAGATTGATTTATCTGAGTTTTGAGCTTTTCTTTTTTTCCAACAAAAATTCCAGTTAAATATGAGCTCCTAATGCATATATATCTATATATTTATGTATATATAATCTAAATTATGATTCAATTTTTAAAATTATATATTTTCTGATTCTGGAACTTTGGTATTAGTGATTTCATAGAAACAAATAAAGTACTCAGTCATAAAGAAAAACACATCATTTAGAGAGAAATGGATGAAACTGAAGGACATGGTAAGTGATATTAGTCAGTCACAAAAAAAAATAAGAAATCGGATACTCTCCCTAATATGTTGAAGCTAGGGAGAAAATGGGTCATAGGAGAAACTCTAGATGAAGAACATTCTATACATGAGCAAATAAGGTGACCTAACTAAAGGGAAGAAAAGGGGAAATGGGAAATTCTCTAATGTGCATGATGTACTTTAACAAGCATATCAAAGTCAATCATTAAGCCAAACATGAGAAGGAGGGAGAGGGAGGGAATGTAGGGTGAATTGGGAAGGGCTAATTGAGTGATGTGTGCATGTATGCCTCCACCCTCTTGTATCTCATTAAGATGTATGACTACGGACTTCCGGGAAGATGGCGATGGAGAAAAGTGGGCTTATGAGCCCTGCTAACAACCAGTCTCTATTACCACAAAATCAGCGCATTTTATAGCCAGAAAACACCATCAGCAGAGAAACAAAAATGTAAATACAAGGGACAGAGAAAAAGAAGGCTGGAAAAATGATGAGACACCAGAAAGAAACCAGACCGCAGTGCTGCGGACAGAGCCACGGAATGGAGCGGCGCAGGCGCCATCTTCCCTTGCAGCACCAGCCCCCAGAGAGGAGGGCAACTCAGAACGGAGCTCAGAGCCAGAGAGGAGATACACCGGCCTCACAGCTAAGGATGCAGCAGCAGCAGCATACTGCCGATGGCAGCAGCGAGCTCACTGGATGGCACCAGACTAACACACTCAACAGCCCACCAGGCTCCAGAGGGGAGTGGTGGACAGCGAGCCGAGGTGAGTGTCTGTGGATCAGCTGGGTGGAATTCGGCAGATTTTTCGGCACAGGGAGAGTCTAAAGCTCCCAGGGGCTGGACCCAGCACACCCTGCAGGGACTCAGAGCGGAGCTCAAAACCAGAGAAGAAATATGCCAGCCTCATGGCCAAGGGTGTGGCAGTGGTGCCATATTGCCACCGATGGCAGCATCAGTGAATTCACCAAGTCTACCATAGCTCCATCAGCACACTCAACAACAGTGAGTCAAATTGTGGCCACTAGAGGAGAAATACCAGGACTGCACTGCTAGGGACTTGACCCAGTGGGGGAGTGGTGGTGGCAAGGATATCACACCATAGTCACAACTCCCCACAGGAGAAGGCCGAACCTGGCACACCCCATGATCTAAAGCAGCCTCAATTGACTTCCTGGGTCTGAGACTTTGCGATACTACCCAGACTCGAGATCCAGACCACCTTAAGTGAAGTTGTAGTGACCCAGGGAAGAACCCAGAGAAGGCACAAACTTCCAAAATCATGGGAAAGAGGAATAACATTGGAGCAATGAATGCCCACAACCCCACAACATCAGAACCTGATAAAACGGAAATTCAGAGATTTTTAGAAGATCAAATCAGGAAAATAACTGTAGAAATAATAGAGGTGTTTTGAAAAGAATTCAGAGAGAGCCAAAAAGAGATAAAGGATGCAATCAATGAAGTAAAGGCCTCAATTCAAAGTATAAAGAACCGATTAGACCACATGGATATTAGAATCTTGCTCCTAGAAGATGATCACTCCAAAAATAAACTCATAGCTTCTAATTTAGAAAAAAAATCTGACAGCAGAAATTTGACATTGAAGAAATATGGGCCCATTTTAAGAGAGCTAACCTAAGAATAATTGGAATAGAGGAGGGAAAAAAAAAGGTGAAACCAAAGGGATCAACAATCTCTTCAAGGAAGTAATAGCAGAAAAATTTCCAAACATAGAGCAAGAGGTTGATACACAGGTCCAGGAAACTTATAGAACTCCCTTTAGACAGGATCGGAGAAGAGGATCCCATGCCACATAATTGTAAAAATGACCAATGTGGAAGCCAAGCAGAGAATCTTAAAGGCAACAAAAACAAAGGGCCAAGTGATATTCAGAGGCAAGCCAATTAGAATCACTCCAGACTTCCCAAACCAAGTCATGAGAGCCAGAAGGGCTTGGAGTAACATATTCCAAACTCTGAAAGAAAACAACTTCCAGCCAAAAATTTCCTACCCAGCAAAACTTTCCATCAAATTAGATGGGGATATAAGAAGCTTCCATGACAAACAAAAACTGAAGGAATTTATGTCTTCAAAACCAGCGCTAGAGAAAATACTCAAAGAGATGAACTACAAAGAAGAAATAGGTAAAACACACCAGAACCAGAGAAACAAGATTTTTCCATCCAACAGACAACTAAGATTGGTTATCTTTGGAGATTCATTATTTATGTTAGTCTTTTACCTATTTCTAAATTGTATTGTTTGCTTTTATTGTTGCTAATTTTTAGGATTTCTATTTGGAATATTAATATACCTTCAGATATAGCATTTGGAAATATTTTATCCCATTCTATTTTAACTCTGTTTACATTGTCTTTGGATATACAATTTTTTTTTTATTTTTTAGGGAGTTTGTATACTCTTCTTTTGCCTGTGCCATTTAAATCATTTCCAAAAAATCACTGCCAATTTCATTGTTGTGAGGTTTTATGACCCAGACTTTCTTCCAAAAGTTTATAGTCTTAAGATTTATATTTAGGTCTTTTATCTATTTTGAGTTAATATTTGCATATGGTGTTAAGTAAGGGTCCAATTTTATCCTTTTTCATGTAATTATTATTTTTCAACAATATTTAGTTAAAAGATTTCTATTTCCTCCACCAAATGTTCATGGAAACCTTGTCAAAAATAACTTGACAATATATGGAAGAATTTATCTCTAGGCTTTTATTTAACTCCAAAGGTTTATATATCTGCCTTTATAACAGTACTACACTGTTTCAATTATTGTAGCTTTATAAGGTTTGAAATCAGAAAATATACATCTTCTAGCTTTGTTCTTTTACGAGATTGTTTTGGGTATTTAGAGTCCATATTCCATATTAGGATAGATTTTTTCTGAAGAATAAATAAATAAATATATGATAGTTTCACTTTAAAAAAAGAGAAAAATTATTCTCTGGTAAGAAAGAAAGCAAAAAGAAATATTGAAATGTTATCTTTAAGTCATCAAAAGCTTGGAATCAGACAAATGAAACTGTTATGTGAGATTATCGTTGTTAATTTTGGATAAAATGCTATAATACTAGATGTCAACCACAAAGCCAAGCATGGGAAGGAGGGATGGGGAGGGAATAGGATGGGGATCAGGTAGGGGCTAACTGGGTGATGTGCGCATGTATGTCTAGAAAAGTTTTTTTTTTTCATACTATTATGATGTATGAAAACAGTGCACCAATAACAAAAATTGAAAAAAAGAAAAGAAATGAAGATGTATGACTACAATGCTCTAATAAAAATCTTAAAAATTTGATAAAATTAAAGTATATGTATAGTTAAATAATGCCATTATTTATGTGGTACATTTCATATAAGCTAAAAATGTTTATAGACCAATGGAAAACTGTACATAATATGAAACAATATTATATACAAGTTATTTGAAGTAATTTACTTTTTACTTTAATACATAAAAGAGTACCTTTAAATAATATGGAAGATAATTTAACAGAATTATTGTTGATATTTTTCAGAGTTATTATTTTTCTCACTTTAAGGAAAGAAGATTCAAACAAATTTGTGCTATATTTTCAGAGAAAAAATATGCTATAAATTTTATTTCCACATTTACTTCACTTCAGCAGTTCCCAACTTAGATACTCAAAAATCAGCCAGGTGTGGTGGCGCAGGCTTGCAATCCCCATGCTTGGGAGGTGGGGACAGGAGGATCCCGCAGGTTTGAAGCCAGCCACACTGGCTTAGGAGACCCTGTTTCCAAATAAAAAAATATAAAAATAGGTCTGGGAGTGTAGCCCGGAGAAGGGTTTCCAGGAACCCTAGTACCACCAAAAATAAAAAATTAAAAAATTAAAAAAAAATCAATCCACAGTATTGAGGTCTTTACTTTGGTAGGGTATGAAAAATAATTCTTTAGTACATACTTTTAGGCTTCACACAAGGAGTGGCAGGTGGTCTAGGTAGCAAAATGTGGTTTATGATGTGGGACATGTTAAGAAATCTGCCATTTGCATGAAATATAAAATTAACATTAATAACTAGTTGAGACTTAAGCTTTAAATATGGTACTCTTTCCAACTAAATTATCTTAGTGAAAATTTTGTTTTTTTCTTCTAAACACAGAACACTAATTAACCTTATTATTATACTACAACACAAATAACTAGGACAATATAACAAATCATCTAAATAATCTTAATAATTAAAAAATATAAATTATTGCAGTAATCAGTTGACATATTTATGAAGCAAGAATATAATTAAAACATGACATTAATTAGTGTGGAAGATATGATGTAAAATTGAAAGATTATAAGCTAGCATTTTTAATAAATTGTGTGGCCTTTAGAAAATTATAATATTTCTGTGGTTCTCAGAAATGAATTCTATAAAATGATATCGAGTCATCTCTATGGTTTACGTAATAAATAAAAAACTTCTAAAACAGAGCTGCAAGATGAGAATGAATAATAACTAAATTTGAATTGCACAGCATAGTAGAAGATGAAGTTAAATGTGTATTTTGATAGTTAGAAATTAACCAAACTAACTAATGCATGTGTATCTATGTCCATAGCTGCACAATTCACTATTGCCAAACTATGGAACTAGCCAAGATGTCCATCAACAGATGAATGGATTACAAAACTGTAGGATATGTACACAATGGAATTTTACTCAGCCATAAAGAAAAACATAATTACCTCATTTACAGGGAAATGGATGGAACTGGAGGACATTATACTAAGTGAGATTAGTCAGTCACAAAAATTAAGAAATCAGATGTTTTCCCTAATATGTGAAAGTTAGGGAGAATTGGGTAACAGGAAAAACTCTAGATGAAAAAGGTGATTTTATAGAAGAGCGAATAAGATGATATAACTGAGTGAATGGAGGGGGGAAGAGGGAAACTCTGTAAAGCACATGATGTACTTAAACGTATCAAAGTCAATCACTAAGCCAAGCAAGGGAAGGAAGGATGGGGGATGAATAGGGTAAGGCCTATTTGGGTTATGTGTTCAAGTTTGTCTTCAGCATCTTTTATCCCATAAAGATATATGACTACAATGTACCAGTAAACTTTTTAAAGAAATTAATTTATTATAAAAAGAAATTAAGAGAGAATGAAAAGTACACATATTTTATAGATGGTCTAAGGGAAATAATCCCCAATACTCCTAACATAATTACAATGTCACTTTCAAAACCCAACAAAGTAAATGACTGGTAATAAAATAAATAACGTATCAGATGCTATACCAATGGAAAATTTGGCAAAAAATTTGTTCTCAACTGGGTCACTATGAGTAAAAGAGAAGATAAATAATCATATTCATTATTGTTTACTTTCTGTTGCTTTAGAAACTGCATGAAGTCCAAATAAATTGGAAGAAAAAAAGTGCTTTTAAGTTTGTTTTTTTTTTTTTTTTGCAGTAATGGGGATTAAACCCAGAGGCATCCTACCTCTGAGCTACACCTCCAGCCCTGCTTTTTATTCTCTATTTTGAAACAGGGTCTCACTATGTTATGGAGAACCTCACTAAGTAGCTGAGGCTGGACACAACCTGAGATCCGCCTGTCTCAGCTTCCCAAGTATTGGAATTACAAGAATGAACCACCACACCTAGCTAAATAAAATTGTTTTAGTTTGTCTTGTGCTATTGTAACAAAAAAGTTGAGTGATACTGGTAACTTATAAAAAGAGAAGCTTCTTTTTTATGATTCCAGGAGCTGGAAAGCACGTGGTCTAGGCACTAGTGGGTCCAGGTTTCTGGTGAGCACATCTGTCTGTCTTAGAAATGGCACCTTCGGTCTTCAAGCTATTTCCTCTGATGGCAGAAGGTAGAAGAGCAAGCAAACTGGAAATCTTTACAAAAACATACCCTAGTCCCCAAAGAAAAATAAAAATCACAACATTTCTAAAGTTTATAATTTTTATGCTGTTCAAATTTTACTATTTTCCTATGATTGTATATGGAGTGTCCCTCCCAAGATATCTATTTATTATTACTACATTTGAAGTGTTAGAGATACAAATGATTGAACTAAGTTGCCAAATGCACTATGTAAATATTTATTCTTTAAATAATATTTTTATTTATTTATTTATGCAGTACTGGAACCCAGGCATACTCTACTTCCAAGCTACAGCCCCTGCCCTATTTTTTATTCTTTATTTTGAAACAGGGCCTCACTGAGTTGCAAAGAGCCTCACTGAGCAGCTGTGGCTGTCTGCAAACCTGGATCCTCCTGTCTCAGCCTCCCAAATTCTGGGATTACAAGCATGCTCCATGACACCTGACTATTTTTATTTATTATAAGATGGTAAGGATCATGCAGTGTAATACAATGTCAAGTGTAAATCTACATAATCATTTTACTTGTAGTATGACTATGGCTTTTTTAATTCTCTGTTGAACTTGACATTTAATTTAGCACTTATTTTAATCTTATCATAGATTTCATTTTTTTGTTTTCACTCTAATTTGTAAACTGAGGAGTACCATAACTAATAATAGCCTTCTTTCTGCCTATAATTCTTAACTTATATTGATTACTTTCTCAAAAGTCACTGAAAAGTGTATTAAAGATGGAAAGTTAGAGGCTTTTCTATTTTATAATATATATATATATATATATATATATATATATATATATATATATAAGGAGTCATAAAATAATGCAGCTATATACCCAGATAGGAGCACTGGTGTAATTCTATTTCCTTTGATGAAGGAAAATTTAAGATCTTCTTCTTAAAATAATGTTTTTACTTATTATGGAAGATACTCTTATTTTCTCTCTGTATCTTTTCTGTACTTGAGGAGTCTTTGCAATAATTAAATGATATTCTAAGTATACTCAATTTTAACTCAATAAGCAAATTCAAGTCCAATATAGAGGAGTTTAATACATTATATTTCTACTTTAAAACAATTTAAAATATTAAATAATAATTTAAAATTATGTTAAATGAAATAAACCCAGGTATATGATATAGTCAAACTCAAAGAAGCAAAGAATCCATTAATAGTTGCTAGGACTGGTGGAGAGGGGAAATGGGAAATAGCTATTTGATTGGATTGGTATAAGGATTTATCTATGGAAGATGAATGAGTAAGAGTGATGACTTTGGGAACCTGTGAATAAACTATAAATAACAAAAGAGAAGCTTTAGTCCTCTTACAGTGAGGTTACCCTATGTTCTTTTGGGGACCCATTAGGGATGTGTATACATGACTTACAATAAAATAATCTCTGATTTGGAACATGGAACTTCTGAGCCAGTAACTTTTACTTCCATTGACATGACTTCTCCCTTTTCATCTGTGCTGCAGCTTAGCAGGGGGCAGGGAGAATAGTCCCTGGGAAATGGCTTTAACTCCAGGGAACAACTGTTGATGAAACTCTCCTCATACTATCCTGCTGAGAGGACTTCCATTGTTATTCTGCACAGTTTCTGACCTTGTACTTTTCCCAGGAAAGTCATTGCCAAAAATGGCTTATTTTGGTCTTATGAATGTGAGTATGCAGTTTATCTTACGGCCACCCAGAGTAAACCTGAAAAAAAGAGGTATCATGCGTGGACTAGACCTTTAGACATTTAGCTATATTTGATGGAGGCATAATGTACTTAGCGACTTTATGATGACCAGAGACTCTGATGAGACACATATGCCTCCATGAAAACCAATCCATTTAATGGTGAAATTGTGCAGCATGTGGCTAGGTATCTATTGATATCTATCGATACCATCCGTTTTGAACATTCAAGAAAAAACAGACTGAGGCAACTTTGTACTGTACAGATAGGCTACTGGCTTCATGAACCCTTAGACTGACCTAATCTGTAATTCAGCCATAGCTTGGTTGAATGATATTGTTATCTCACTGAAACAAACCTTTATTTAATCATTTGTGAAAGAATTATTATTGAGACAAACTAAATTAGCAGTAGTTAATTGTAGTTTTATATATATATATATATATATGTATATGTATATATATCTGTATTTTATAATCTTTCTGCAATAATTATATATTTTTACATGTAACATGTAGAAACTAAACAGCGTAAAAAGATTAAAAAATTACCAATTAAGTAAATTATGACAAATTATTTTTTCTTTAAGTAAAATTTTTCTGAATTTCTACACACATACCCACATAGTACATTAGACAATTTTTTAGTACTGGGAATTGAACCCAGGGACATTCTGCTGCTAAGCTACATGTCCAGCCCTACTTTTTATTCTTTATTTCAAAACAGGGTCTCACTAAGTTGCAGAGGTTCTCACTAAGTAGCTGAAGTTGTTCTCGAACTTGTAATCCTCCTGTCTCCCAAGTACTGAGATTACAAGTGTGTGACACCATGCCTAGAAGATTAGACAAGTTTCGATATTTGATTTTAGAAAACTTTCATTAACTTAAATTATGTGTGGGCATTAGGGGAGCACTGGGTATTACACTCAGGGACATTATACCTCTGAGCTATATCCACAACTAATGTCTCTAGTTTGCTGAGAGTCTTGATATATTACTGTGGCTGGCCTTGAACTTGTGATTTTATAGTCTCAGCCTCTCAAATATTGGGATTATAGGTGTGTACCATCACTCTCCATTCTAAATCATTTTTTAATTATCAATATGCACTAAAGCCAGTATGAATCTTTTTTAGAAATGATAGCACTTCTTATTTTTTAAATTATAGGGTTTTTTATTTTTCAATAAACAGGCAAGTGAAGTACATGGTGCAAAAATAAGTAGGAAGATTAATGTAAAATAAAATGGACAGAATAAATATTCAATTTACTTTTCATTTATGAGAATTTCACAATAAAATCATAGTTTACTTTGTATTATAGACATTTGTGTTGGAGCTATTCATCCTTACATAGGGCAACTGACAAATTCTTGAAGTTATCAATAGTTTTTTTGTAGATCTCTTTTAAGTGATTCATAAAATGGGTCTTTGTTTTACCAATACAATATAAAGGGGAAAGAGTTTAAAAATGATTTTCTAAAATAGCTAAATAATATAAAACATAATAGACAATGTGATGTCATGCACTTTAGTTTTATATAGCAGAAGTTGTTTCATTTGTCAGCTTATGCTTGTGAATTAGCAGAAAACATTATATGAATTTATTTTAATATGTGAACATATTTACATATTAGTTTGGAAAATTCTAATGTTTTCCCCCCAGGGCTGTAAAAATTGTGACTTACCACAACATATTTCAGCATGCTTCACTATGTTGAGTTTTGTTGTAGATTTACAGCTAAACACAAGTAAATAAGCCTGTTCAGATTTGATGCTGTTTTGAAATTCAAATAGGAATTCGAACACCACCAAAGGCTAATGCAAGGTATGCTGGAACAGCAACGTATATGCTGAAGGAAATTTCTATCTAAGAACAGAGAACTGGATGTTAATGCCCAGACAGAAATGGCTATCATTCACCGCTTAACACTGCTAAGAACACTACATGAGCTAATTTATGGCAGTCACTTATATTAAAAACAAGTGATAATTCTATTATGTGAGCAGGTTAAAGCCTGTAGTAGCCTTCAAATGTTTGTACTTGAGAATAGGGTTAGAAATAGGAATATATATTTTTCAAAACTACATTTATTGGCATATACATAAAATCAAATAGTAAATATTTCTATTTATGTAGCAAAGCTGAGAGGTGGGTAGAAAATGTTCACATTTACCACCTGTCTTCACATGGGTATCACTCCTCCATTATAAACAACCTGGAGGGTGCCAACTGTTTTATATTTGGACTCATATTGACACATTATGATCATTAAAAGCTCATGGTATATATTGATTTTTATATTTGGCATTGAAAATTATATATATTTGGACAAGTGTATAATGACATATAGCCACCATTACAATATTGTACAAAATATAATTATTGCTCTAGAAAATTTCTGTTCTTTCCCTATCCCAATCCCTGGCCATCACTGATTTTTTTCAATATCTTCAGTTTTACAATGTCCAGATATCTTATAATTTGAATCACATTATATATAATTTTATAGGATATAAGGTTCTTCTTATATATAATGACTTTATAGTTCATTTATATTCCTTGCTAAATAATAACTCATTACTTGAATACTCCACAATTTATCAACTTATTTATAGAAGGATATCTTGATTACTTCCAAGTTTTGCAATTATAAAGACAGTTGGTATAAATATTCACATACATATTCTTGTGTGGATATGTTTCCAATACCTTTGTGCAAAAAGCATGACTGCTGGATCACATTTTTAATTTTATAATTGTTAAACTGTTCAGAAGTAGGAGTACATTCGCATTAAAGCTAGCAATGAACAAAAATTTCTCCATATTCTCACCGGCCCTTGGTATTGTCAGTGTAATGGATGTTGGTCATTCCAGTAGAAATGTAATATCATTGTTGCTTTTATTTTTGGAATCACCTTTTATTTTATTTTCTACTTTTTATTTTATTTCTTTTGGTTTCTAGAATTGAACTCAGAGGCATTCTATCTACAAGCTATATCATCAGAAATATACATATATATATATATATATATATATATATATATATATATATATATATATTATTGATGCACTGTAGCCATACATCTTAATGGAGTACAAGATGGTAGAGGCATGCATGCACACATCCCTCATTTTTCCCTTCCCCAATACCCACCCCAGTCCCTCCCCCCCTCCTTTTTTCTCATGTTTGGCTTAGTGATTGACTGATATGTTTATAAATGTGCATCATGTACATTAGGAAATTTCCTTCTTTCCCCTCCCATCTCCTTCAGTTAGGTTTCCTTATTTGCTCACCTTCTTGATCTAGATTTCCTCCTGAGACTTTTTCTCCCTAGCTTTCACATATGAGGGAGAGCATCCAAGTTTTTGCTTTTTGTGGCTGGCGAATCTCACTTAGAAAAATGTTTAGAAACATGGCTATGCTAAATTCCTGAGGCTGGCCTCAAGCCTGCAATTCTCCAATCTCAGCCCCCCAAGATTTGAGGTTACAGACATGTGCCACTGCACCTGAGGTATCATTACTTTTATAAAATAAATTTCCCTGGGCACATAGGGAGCATCATTGAATATAATTATTTTCCTTCTGTTTATCTTTTATAGTAAGATGTCTATTATGGCCTCTTGCGTTTTTTTAACTCAGATTGTGTTCTTATTGCTTAATTTTAAGTGTTCTCTGTATATTTTGTATGCTAGTCCTTTATCAGATATGCTTTTCATAAATATTTTCTTCCAATCTGTGGCTTGTTTTATTCTATTGATGCTGATGTTTACAAAATAAAAATTTTAATAGGGTTCATATTATCAGTTTATCTCCATGGACAGTGATTTAGTTATTGTGTCTATAAACCAAATGTCATAGCCAAAGTCATCTAGGATATAGCCTTTTATCTTCAAAAATTTTACAATTTTATCTTTTAGATTTAGGTTTATGATACATTTTTAAATTTTCTGTTTTTGTTTTTGTTTGCGTGAATGTTCTGAGCTCTTCACAAAACTGAAACATCACTCCATTTATTTAGAGATCAAAATTATTATCGAAATAATTCTTTGATTTTACATGTCAGTTTAGTTTTCTTCATATATGTTTGTAGATTTTTAATAGCAACTTATTTCATTGTATTGGATACTAATGTAACTAACATTTTCATTTAAATTTAAAATTCCATTTTCTAATTTTTTAGGTAAAAACAATGGACTTTATATAATAACCATATATCCTAAAAAATCTATAATCACTTATTCTTTCAAGAGTTTTCTCATAGAATAACTGATGTTTTCTTCATAGATTACATGATATTTGTGAGCAAAGATAAGTTACTTTTTTATTTGCAGCCAGTATTACTTTTATTTGGAAAATTTGATTATTTTATTGCATTTACTAGGACTTCTTGTATGATGTTAGAGGAAACATCCTCATCCTTGTTCCTGATCTTAGCAGAAACGTTCCTATCTTCTCACCACTAAGTGGATTAGCAGTAGGTTTTTTACATAGCTTTTCATTATGAATTTGAGATAGCTCATATACTTCAACCTACTTGACTGCTAATTTGGTATTTATTCAATTTTCTTTCTTTTTTTTTTTTTTTGCGGGTCTGGGGATGGAATGTAGGGGCATTCGACCTCCAAGCTACACTCCCTGCCCTATTTTTTATTATTTATTTTGAAAGAGGGTCTCACTGAGTTGCAAAGGGCCTCACTAAGTAGCTGAGGCTGTCTGTGAACCACGATCCTCCAGTCTCAGCCTCCCAAATGCTAGGATTACAAGCATGCACCACCACACCCGGCTCAATTTTCTAAGATATAAACTTACTTTACATCTTCTAGAATTTTTTCTTATCTTTGATTTTTCTTATTTTGAAAATTATATGCTTAGGGGTGTGTGTGTGTGTGTGTGTGTGTGTGTGTGTGTTACTATTTATAGACTTTTTTCCAATTATCTTACTTGATCCTTTACCTGCCTCGTATACTTCTTTGTATCTTCAAATTGTGTTTGTTTGACATTAGTATACCTTATAATTCTTTTTGTTCATAGCAGGTCATATTATATTATGTGAAAGAAAGTACTCTAGTTTTTTATTAATGTGATGGTCAAGTGTAGGAAAGGGGAAATGTTCAGGCGTCCTTTGATTAGGTCTCAGTCTTTTTGATAGGCTACATCTATGTGGTCTATCCAGTTCACAGTTGTTCTTGGGCTTTTGTCTTCTTCTAAGTGATACAGGATGCTATGAGCTAAAATAGGCTCTTTCCTTTCTTCCAGATAGGTTATACTCTTTCAGTATCCCAGCACATTAGACTGTGGTTCAACTAGTTTCTCTGAAGGACAAACCTTGGTAGGAAGAGAGAATCCTGGTGTAAATTTATTTCATTTTATTTATTTTATTTTATTTTATTTTGCGGTACTAGGATTCCTGGAAGCTCTTCTACCTCCGGGCTACACTCCCAGACCTATTTTATATTTTTATTTGGAAACAGGGTCTCTTAAGCCAGCATGCTTGTGGGATCCTCCTGTCTCCTCCTCCCAAGCGTGGGGATTACAAGCGTGTGCCACAACGCCCAGCAACCCTGGTATAATTTTAAAGGGTCCCTTTTCCTCTTCCCCTGCAGGAAATAGAAGGAAATTTTTCTTTAATATTATCTATCAGAATCTAGTCGTGCTCCTTTCTACATCGTGAGGGTCTCTTATGATGGGACATTTTGGCAGTCTTTAACCTGAATACTTATCCATGCAACTCTGGCAATTTGACAATCACAGTTCAGACTTGCCTACTTTTGCAGTTATCCAAGAGTTTCTGCTTGTGAATCCTTGTGTTTGTCTATTTATCTCCCCAGTTATGGAGACAGTGATTTCTCCACTATCCTCAACTATCTTAAAGTTTAAAGAATAACTATTGCTTTTTTTTTAGTTTGTTCAGCTTCTTACTTGTTGTCAAAGGAAGAACAGCAGTTTCTAAGTTCCTTGCTGTTACAACCAGAAACCTCAAGTGGTTATTAATTACTGAAAAATTTTCCCAAAAGAAATAAGTAAGGTCTAAAACAATAGTCAATTTTATTCATTTATTTCCACCCTTTCATAGCAAGATGAATTCGATTGGCATTGAGGTAAATATGAAACTCTGTCACAATTATATCCAGTTTGCACATGTTTACCTTTGGTTTTTAGAACAGTCAAATTATTTGAGTAACTAATAACACACTACAGAGAGATTAAGATACACTAATAAGCAACAGCTTGTAACAACACATCGCCTTTTGGGAAAAATAAGGCAAAGATTTTGCTTTAGCTTCAGTTTGTTTGTCATTTCTCTGAAACTTAACCTCTAAATAGCAGACAGTTTAAAATTAGAAGGAAGTATTAAAAACTTGCAGAAATCATGCAAGTATAAATCAAAATGCCTGATAGATAAAATACAGAAAGAAAAAAAAAAGACAAGTATCCTATTAGTTAATATCCAAATCTGTCAGGTAATCTCCTTTGGCTTCTTGGGGAGTATATACTATGTGGTTTCTTCTTGGTTCATCTTAATAAACTATAATTTTAGTAACTGTTATATTTCAGCTTGTCATATTAGATTTATAGACTTTACTTTTGTATATAGAGTAAAAATCTATCTTCCAGTAACTTCAACCCCTTCATCCTATTCCTTCCTCATTGTTAAAATGCAATTATGTTATTTATATCAGTTTTTGTCACTAAACAGCATCATAATGCTCTTTACAAAGTCCCAAAACCCAGTATCCTTGAAAATGGAGACCAAAAGGCAAATGAATTTTTATTCACACTTCCCATTCCAGAATTTCTTACCCAGTTAAGAGAGAATATTTATATTATATATGATATAATAATATTTGTACATAGTACTAAATAAAAGATAATTATCCTTTATTCCTAAAATACCTTATGTATAATGTCTTCCATAAAATTTCTTGTCTGGATTTAGCAATCGGGCAAAATAGTTCATAATTCACTTAGTGAATAAACTTGATAATTTTAATACCAATTCTCTCTAGTTTCGTTTTACTGCTTAGAGATTTATGCAAATCTTTGCTAGTACCCAGTAAATCTTCATGTTCATTTTGAACTTTTTCAGTCCCAATCTGGTAGTACCAATAAGCCTGTGTTCGTATTCCTCCTTCTCTGCTAAGAGAACAGACTCATGTCCACAAAGCTTAAAGACTACTTAAAAGAAGAAATACAATATTTCTAAGGGAAACTTTCAGTTCATTGGCAGTAACAGAGATCCCAAACGATGCTCAGAAAGTTGCAGACAGAGAAATAAAAAGTTCTTGATTACTCTAGAAACACACATCTTATTAATTGTATTTTAAAATGTTACTGGACTAAATGAAATCATCTTAGGATGCTTACTTTTCAAATCAAGAATTCTAGCCTGGCACAGTGGTGCAGAGCTGTAACCCATACTTGGGATTCCGAGACAGAAGGGTCTCTGGTTTTAAGCCAGCATCAGCAACTTGGTGAGACACTCTTCAATTTAGGGAGACCTTGTTTCAAAATCAAAAGTAAAAATGGCTTGATGTGTAGCTTAGACATAGAACATCCCTGGGAACAACCCTAGTATATGCCCCCTCCAAAACATACGGATTCCTAGGACTTATAGATTTTGATGTACTACATTTGATTGGAGTACAGGACTCTTTATTTACAATGTGATCACTGCAATTTATATGTTTATGACATCAGTAACCTGCTGGCTTAACTTAGGAACTGCTGTTCTAACCTGCACAGATATTTCTTGCAATGTATACAAGAACTTGACTTTCTCTGAAGTAGTTCATAGCAGGTATGGGGCTAGGGGGTAAATGTTTTCTTGAAAAATTATAAATACACTGATCTTAAACTCTTCCTTCCAGGAGTGCAATCATTATTTTGCCATTTATATTTAGATCAATTATGCAATTCTTTCCGAAAAAAGTCAATATGTTGATAATTTCTTAGGTAAACACTTTTTGGCATGCCACTCAATTATATTTTTTTTTACTCATGCTGAACCATTTCTTTTCATTTACCTTTTAACCTGCAGCTGGTTGGTAGAACCTACAATTATAGCTCTAGCAGTAAAGAACATTCACATTCACTCCACTTCTTACCAAATTCTAAATGTGATCTCTTCGAGTGTTTGTGGTTGCTTAGTTACATTTCCTGTTTGTCTAAATACATCTGATTAAGGTAATCCAATGGGAGTATGTTTAGATATGTATAAAGAAAGAACTTTGCTGTCTGTATACACATGTTGTCCCTTGATTTTACTCCAGACTAGAAGTTCCAATAAATAGATATGGTATTGTTGAATACCAGTATCAGATATTTCAACTTTCTCCAAAACTATGATTCTTCCCATAGGACGTACATATATTGGGCCAATGCAGGATATCAGGCTCTTTCTCACCTCAGAGGTTACAGGAAGGAATTTCTGTTCCTCTTTAGCCTGAAAGAATTGGCAGTGGAGAATAGAAAACTGATTATTATTCCTGTCACTCTTCCATCCAACAAACTATTTAAAAGGTTGGTGGATTGAAATGACAACCATTTTATTACATCTAATTTTCAAGATTTCTTCCTTAAACAGGAAGGTGATTATTTCATCCCAAGTGGAATCAATGGGGCTGGTTCAGGGTGATAAATGGGATGTCTGGGGAGTCCAAGAATGCTTCATTCACTTATCAAACACACTATCAGGGACCACTGGAATCTGGATTCAATTTTTTACCAGTCTCCATAATTTGAGGGCTCTCTACCTAATTCCTTTAGATTAAATTCTCAGCAATCCAAAAATATTGTTTTAAGAAATCTGGGTGGAAATAGCTAAGAATCTTATGACCTAGTGTAGGAAATCCTACGGTGTTGTTTGTGGTATATTCTCTTGGTCAAGAAAATTGTAGAAGCAGCTCAGATTCAAGGCATTGATATAGCCAAGAACAATGCTACATGTCTATAATTCCAATACTTGGGAAGCTGAAACAGGAAGGTCACAGTTTTGGTGGTACTGGGGTTCCTGGAAACCCTTCCACCTCTGGGTTACATTCCCAGACATATATATACACATACACACACACACACACACACACACACACACACACACACACACATAAAATTGGGAAACAGCGTCTCTTAAGCCAGTGAGGCTGGCTTCGAATCTGCACAATCCTCCCGTCTCTGCCACCCAAGAGCGGGGATTACAAGTATGCGCCACCATGCCCAGCAAGGAGGGTCACAGTTTTATGGCCAACCTCAACAACTTAGCAAGACTCATAACAATTTAGTGAAAGGTATTATAAATAAAAAGGGCTGGGTGTGTAGCCCAGAGGAAGAAAGCTCCTGGGTTCAATCTCCAATACAAATAAAAAAAGAAAGAAAGAAAGAAAGAAAGAAAGAAAGAAAGAAAGAAAGAAAGAAAGAAAGAAAGAAAAGGGGTATTGGTACGAAACATAATATGGCAATGCTAAAAGTAGTAAAATAAAATTATATCCATCTTTAATCCACTGCAATCTGTTTGCTTCATACAAATTATTTGCATTCCCACCATTTGAAAATTATTTTCACTCTTTGTAGGATGCCCCAAACTCTCATCCCATGATAGAGTAAGGTTATACAAAAGGGCCAGGTGTGATTATATCTAAATAAAAATTATGGCTAAGTTTCTCAAGTGTATTTCCTTGGTGTGACATTGCTTGTCCTGTAAACCTATGAAAAAGAGACAAGTTATTTGCCTTTTCCATATACAACATACACTAGCGAGACAATCATAATTCCAAGGTAGCAGTTGATAGTACTACTTCGAAAAAGATTAAGTTAAAGGGAAATATAATCCTGGCATAACCATGTTCTAACTCATTCTTAAGCTTCTAGTTACTAGACCTAAATCCTTTGACACATGCATTTAGATTTCTTAATGTTCTGAGTTCTGATTTAGCCTGCGTTCAACAGAATAATGAGACTGTACCTCTGAATGGGCAAAGTATCAAAGAATTTGCAACCTCCATGAGTGTCCTATAATATTTTATTTTTGTATAATTACTAAATAAAACATATCAAATATCAAAATATATGAGATTACTTATACTATGTAAATGTCAATATATTATAATTAATTATAAATATAATATGTATACTTATTATATATCAATGTATTATATATTATATGCTAATATAATATATAATAATATTTTTGGCTACCTGACAATCTTTTCTTTTTGAAAACTTTTTCTTAAGTTCTCTGTAATTATTTTTATTACTATTTTTGTATATTATTATATTGGAATTCTTCCAGAAACTATCTAAAATTATCTTTTCACAGTTTTCTTTTGGATTAAGTCTCTTTCCTCCAGCCAATTTTATTGACTTTTCAATTATTGATTTAGTTCTCCAACAATCATGTGTATGTGGCAAGATATTAACTGTGGATGTGCATGCATGTATGTGTGTACGGGGGGTTTGGTTATGTATGTGTGTACAGTAAATCAGACTGCCTTTTAGTATTCTAGGTTCTGTGTGAGAGCTGTCTATTGGCTAAACATAAAATTATAGAAGAATTAATTAATGCATTTAATACAAGTGTTCACAGAGATTGGATATCTGTATTCCTCTTTCAAATCTTTGATATCACAATGCTAGAAAGAAATGTTTTTAGTAGATTGAGGTTATGAAAAATATTAATATAAAGCAAAAAAGTAAATCTGTGACACATTTTCAATTGAAAAATTTTCCAGATTTTCATTTATATTTAGGCTAAAGTAAAAATAATAAAGAATCAAGTCTGAGCTGAATTTGTAATTGTGAAAACACAGCTCACATGGCAGTTGTTGTGAGATACAAGT
Organism: Muscardinus avellanarius; assembly: GCF_963383645.1. Classification (NCBI taxonomy): domain Eukaryota; kingdom Metazoa; phylum Chordata; class Mammalia; order Rodentia; family Gliridae; genus Muscardinus; species Muscardinus avellanarius. Next base: position 24,804,288 of record NC_137796.1, read on the forward strand.
TATTTGAAGCATGTCTTAATAGAAACTTATTTAATTCCCACTTAAAAGGATCCTAAAATTTTAAAGTCATTATGAGTCAAACATTGATTCAGAAAAATAAAACCTATTCATTTTACTTAGCTTCTAAGATAAATTTTGAAAGTAGAATATTATAGTAAAACATTCATATCTATGTTCATAGGAGCACAATTCATATAGCCTATTATGGAACCAACCTAGGTGTCCATCAGCAGGTGCATGGTTTATAAAATTATTGGATATACACTCAATGGAATTCTACTCAGAAATAAAGAGGAACAAACTAATGTTATTTGCAGGAAAATGGGGAACCCTGGAGAGCATTATTTTAAGTGAGATTAGCCAGCCACCAAAAGTGAAGAACCATATGTTTTCTCTCATATGTGGAAGCTAGGGAGTAATCAGGATACCCGAGAGACCTTAGATAATGGAGGAGAAACCCCAGTGGTGTGAGGGAGATGGTCTAGGGGAAGTGAGGGAAGAGGAATAATGAAAGAAACACTTCCATTGGCATTATGTATATATGTGAGAATACCAATGCCAATCTCACTATCATGTATCAAGTGGGGAAGTAGGAAGGGAGCGGGGGAAGCTCACCAAGTGCTGTGTGCATGTACATCATTATCACTATGAGGTACATTATCATCTGAAACTATAATACACCAATAAATATATAAAAATATATCAATAAAATTGTAGTACTAATATAGCATAGTAATAACAATAGTTACAATAGCTTTAGTCAAAATAAGCAATGATAGGGCTGGGGTATAGCTCTAAGGTAAAATGCCCCTGGGTTCAATCTCCAGTACCACAAAATATAATAATAATAAACTATAAATGTACTGAGGACTCATTGTTTTATATCTTTTCTATGTGGTCTGAGCATTTCATTTGTAATTCTAACTGGAACACCCTTAAAAGTAAGCTAGTACAGTTTAAAATTACTCCAGGTCTGTCCCATGCAAAGAGGAAGGTGCAATATTGTCTAACATTTTTTTTCTCCTAATTGAATCATCATACAACCTTGAATAAAGAACCAGTTTCAGTGTTTTTGGTTTTCATGGATGCAGAATCAGACATCCATAAATGGCTGCATAATTGCATAAGTTCCCATAGGGGCATTGATGCAACTAAGACTTCTCTCTACACATCAGCTTGGGACCTTCTCATCCTGCTTCCTGACTTTGCCTAGCAAGAAACTCTTCACTCACTCAGCTTCTGCAGAAGGAGCCCTCCTTCCTTTTTCTCTCATTTTTCTATATTTAACAGACTTCTCACATCCATAGACACACTATCCCTCTATTTATTTGTTTTCCAGTTTGAGTGAGTGGAGCTGAAAAGCACACAGTTGCTGTGCTTCACTTCCATCTTTATATTTTCTTAAAGTGCTTGAGCTCTAACACTAAGCTGCTTTATGCTGTGAATCTCATTAGTTGGGTTTCTAGTTCTGGGGGGATTTTTTTCTGCCTTTATTTTAACAAGCAAAGAAAGCTGATATTGAACCTTGATGTCCATAGTACTGGAGCAGGACCAAACATTCAAAGATCAAGACACCATCTATTAATCACCATAGGCCAAATGCATGCAGATTCCCTTCCAGTCATGCTAAGATGTGATTTTTACATTTTAAATGCTACTCAGTTAACCTCTTTTAATTGCCATAGGCACATGAAATTGTATTCTTGCAATCTCAGGACTTTCAGTTCTCAGAATCTACTTTTTTGTTTTCTCCTAAAGCATTATACAAATTACTTTAAAATTTATGTATTTTATTATAAATTCTCTCTATAAAGTATTTATCAATACATAGATTTTTACACATTAAAATTATTAAAATAAATATTACTTATATGTTTTTTGTTTTTATTTTATTTTACAAAATATGTCAGTGCCTTCCTCCATATGTCTCCATATTCAGCTCATGACTGCTCAGCACTTCAGCCCTGAGCTCTGTTTTCCAACGTATCATACTCTAGTTTCCTCCTGAGGTAGGAAGTGCCCAGGGATCGGCCTTCCACCACTGAGTGAAGGGAATCCATGGGTAAGTGACTTAATTTCCTCATTTTTTAATAGGAATACCTCTGGGGAACATTTCATAAGATCCAAAAAGGTTATTAGTGGAATTAAGCTCCAGTTGCACATGAGAGTAACCTACTCATTAACCTTCTCTATACTCTTTTCCTTATCATCCTTGTCTAATTTTCTAGCTTTCCTACTGATGCTTGAGGGGAACATTTATCAGATCAATGCTTACACTCAATCTGTAGCTCAGGGTCTGTATCTGGGGCAATGGTATAGATGCCCAGTGAGTCCTTCTTAGATAGCAGTCCATAGAAATCAGAAAAGGAGTCTTTAAACAACTTACCGTAGACATGCCACAAAGCTCAAATTTAGGTAGCACAATTCTAAGAACGTTTTCATGCATTATCACATTTAATCCCCTCAAAACTGTTTATGGAACCAAACTGCTATTTGTTCACCTCCACTTCCAATTTTTTGTACTTCCAAAGTACAAAAAAAAAATATTGGATAGATTCATGACAGAGTCAAGAATGAAATTTGGTTTATTCTTAAGTTCATGCTTTTACACTGATGCTTAACCCTCTCCTATGGCAGTTCATATTGATGTTCTAATAGAAAATTAGCTCCTGTACAGACTAACCCAACTATCTGTCAAAAATAAAAACCCATTGTAGGACATCAGGAAAAAGCACAATCAAGGATGTCTTGGCTGTGCCTCTTCTTCTGTTAGTAATACTAATCTATTAAACATAAAACTCAACATAATGATGCAGGAAGGCCTTCTAATAGAAATCTTATTTTTATTCCTTACATCTATAAGTAAGTGGTGGTCATACTTCATACTGTGGCATTACCTGTAAGAAAAATGGAATGACCAGAAGAAGTCAGTAAAGACTCAATTATAAGTAGTAGATAAGCTACTCTATATTATCATTGCTTTATATTTTACTCCATTATTGTAAACAAAACTAATTAACAAAATACTGAAAAGCATCTACTTAGAGTAAAAATAATATACTAAAACTATTTTATTATATGTACAGATTTATATTTTAGAGCACCAAAGACAAAAATGTTTAGCATTATGAAAATCATAGATAGTAATCTATACTTAATTCATAGAAAGAATTTTGAACAGAGATCACACTGATGAAATCAGTTTTAACATAATTATGAAGCTAAGTATGTTGATATATATTTCTTAAGATGATACATGGAGCTTATCAGACCCCCAAGACTTTCTGGAAGAGTTTGCATATCAAAGAGTCAAATAGATGCAGGAAAAAATATTTTGCTAAGTACAGAAGATGCAGAAAAACATGTTTTTTTGGAAAGAGGAAAAGGAAGGCACAGAGAAGTTGTATGACCTCCTCAAGGTCACAAAGGGAGTCAGTAATAGATCCAGGAACACTGGCCAAATCTTTTGGACTCATTGTCCAATGCTCAATCCACCATACACTCTATGGTGTACAATTAGCTTCTGAGCTCAAGCTACTCAGATGCACTCTTTGGCAAAGCGGACTGTTGAAGGAAGCAAAGAGATTCCTTTCCAATAAGAGTCTTCCCTGTGTTGGGCCCAGCAGGGATGATGCATCCTTGTTAATCTGCCACAGTCCACCCACAGAGATGCTTCAGCAGGTGGAACTCTGAGTGCCCATTGAGCATGTTAAACCTTAACTTACACAGCTTTCTGGTATGGAACATCTGTGGATTCCAAGAGTGAACAGATGGCATCGAGCTGTGCCAGGCTCAGCCCCTCACTCCAAACTACATTCCTCCCTTAGTATTGACAAACCATAGACCCCATACGTCTGCAAAGAAAGGGGCAGAATTGTGGAAAATGTCATCCTTGAAAAGGAAAATATCTTGCCTAACTCCTCTCATCTCTGATATTAACTTTCACTAAAGTTGTACCAGTTTCAATTTTCTATAGTCACCTAGCTGGGGAAGCCTATGGCCAATTGAAGAAAGACTCATTTTATTAGAGAAGTCACTTTCACCCCATAGACATTCTTTTAATTATAGTCTTAATACATGCTGGTTAGAAACGAATAGATCTATGTACTAAGAATGACTGCTGGCAGGATTCCTTTAAAATATATTGGTAATTATTTCATGCTTTTGAATCTCAGTTTGGATAGGATAAAACTCAATTCAATATTCATTAATGAGGTGGGAATCTTTGTCTTAGTTTAAACAAAATAAAAGCCAATACTTTGAGAGTGTTATAAATGGTGTTCAAGAGAGTGTGTAAGGGGAAAAGGGTCAGGTACATGAGGCCATTTTATTCTCATTTTTAAGGAGATATAATTTTCTTCCCACCCAAAGTTAAAATCAAAATATAAAACTCAATTAAATATTAGCTTTCTATCATTAACATTAACCTTCAAAATAATGACTAAAGTTCAAGGCTCACAATTTTGTTAGATAATGAATATCATAGAAGAATTTTAGGAACTTTATTTGGAAAGTGGAAATCCACATCTATGAGCTAAAGGATCATGATTCTTCATTCTGGGGTCCAATCTAACCATCTAGCTCCTCCTATTCCATCTCATTAATGTTTATTGAGTATTTCTTCCAAGCCAGGCACTGTGTTAGATAATGAAAACAGAGTTGAGAACAAGACAGCTGAAAATGTTGCCCCCATGGAAACCACATCCGAGTGGAAAAAGAAAAAAAAAATATATAGACAAATAGAAACCATACAGAGAGATAACTTGAATGAAAACTATAAAATATAGTGAACACAGAGAAATATAGGAAGCAATTTATTATGTATAGAGTAGTATGGAAGCATGTCATTCAAAAGTCTTCAAATTTAATATTCTTGTCAAAACGAAGAAAAATAGGAAGGTGGCAACGAGCTAAACATTTTAAAGAATCGGAATGAGGCCCAATATGGCAGGTATAAGAGAGTCAAGAGGACAGTGTAGGTGTTAGGGGAAGAAAGGTGTTAAGGTATGGGAGGCCTTTATCATATCCAACTTTATAGCCCATCGATAATAATCTATTGAAACATTTGAAATTCAACATTCCATCTGATACATTCACAAACACACACACACACACATCCTGATATTCACATGTATAATATGCTTGTTATTAAGACAATACAGACACAAATAGATCCACACATCCAAAATACTAAACTTGGATACTTGTCATACATTGAATGCATTCATGTATCCCACACAGACAGCACAGTGCAAGAAGCCTGGTGTTGCCCTGTGTTTCGCTACACCCAAAGGTTTTTTTCTGATGATGGCTCTCTTTCTGGCTTGTAGAAGGTCTCTTCTTACTGTGTTTTCAAATAACCATTTTTTGTATGTGTTTATGGAGAGGGAAAGCAAGCTCTGATGTTTCTTTATCTTCTTCCATCTCCTCATATTTTTTTTTAGATAAGGATCTCACTAAGTTGCTTCATGCTCATCTCAAACCTGCAAACTTCCTGTCTCATCTTCCCAAGTACTGGAATTACAGGCTTGCACCACAAGAGTTTGTTGTTTTCTTCCTCCTCCACCTTCTATCAGTGCATTGTAATTAGACATCTTAGTAAGGGTCAAAGTTATATAAACAGACATGCACCAGGCCTTCCTGTGATTCCATTCGATTCCCACCCTACTACCAATCCCTCCTTGTAAAAAACTGAGAGATTTGAAGCTACATTAATAAAATGTTTATGTAGTTTTCTACGTTTTAATCATAACATGGCATTATATTATGTAAGTGTAATGATATGAATTCCTCCATTTTTAAATAGATTTTCATTTTATGGCTTTTGCAAAAAATCAAAGTGTGAGGGTTGTGGTGATTATTTTAAGAAAACTTATTAGCAGTTTCACTGGATAGAAAAAAAATTCCTGGTTTTAGGGATGCATGGGACCAACTCTAGTTGATCTTGTGAAATCATTTTCTAAAATGTTTGTACTATTTTATATTCATCCAAGTATCACACGAGTATTCTCATTCTATGTTCTAATAAGCAAGATATTTTACATATTTTCCATTTAGATATCTTGATGAACACATTTTGGATTAACTTGCATTTTCCTGATGAGAGACATTTATATATTTTTAAAAAGATGATTCTGTTTGTGGAGTTGATAATTGAGTCTATGGCATTAATTGATGATCATTTAAAATAATGAGCATTCTTCCCATGTATACCAAACGATAAAACAAAATGGTAGAGAATGAAGCTATTAGGACTGCCATTATAGTGCTTCTTTGAGAAATGAAATAAGCTTTACCAGTATTTACAATCTTGATTGACAGTAGTATCCTCAGTTGGTCCAAAGGTCAAATCTACAGGTGTCACATGTTTCTCCTCTAATTCAATGACCCTCAACAGTGTGACAGTCATGGGTGTGCAGGCGCCTCTCCTTCATTCTCTGCAATTTCATTCTACCTAGTAAAATGTATACACTAAAATAAAATATAGTTATTTCTAATAAAAAGTTTCCATTTATTTTGGACTTTTTTACATCATGCAATTCTAAAATCTGGTGGGATAGCGAACAGTTTTGCACTGTGCAAAGTTCAGTAGTTACTTTGTGTTCAAGGAAGGAAAGAACTGCACAACGCAAAGATGAGAGATTTTATTTAAAAAGGCAAATATATGATTTGATCACTTTCATATAATAAATATTTATATAAATAAATTTTAGATGACTTTTAAGAAAACACTAATATGTTATCTCAAATTATGTTTCTTTAAAGCAAATATGTAACTGTTTTTTCAAAGTGTTTGCTGTAGAGAGAGCATTCTGAAAAATTTTTTTTGTGTGTGTCTGTGTGTATGTGGTGGTACTGAGGATGGAACCCTTCTACCTCTGAGTTACACTACCAGACACCACACACACACACACACACACACACACACACACACACACATATATATTTTTTTTTTTTTTTTTTGAAACAGGGTCTCTTAAGCCAGTGAGGCTGGCTTCAAACCTGCGTGATCCTCCTGTCTCCACCTCCCAAGCGCAGGGATTACAAGTGCATGCCACCATGCCAGTCTGGAAATGTTTTTTTTTTAATTGTTCCTACTTAGTGGGTTTTTCTTATGGAAACTATAGTGAATATGTTTTCAAATTTTCTTACCTATACCATTAGAACCATAGAAATATAATTTTTCAACCATCTTACAAATCTTCTATTGAAATTGAATATTAAAAATAAAAATATAATGTCTTCTAATTAGTTTTGAAAAGTAATTGATTTAACAAGAAAAAAATTCATATAATAACTAAATACTAGCAAATAGCTCACAATCTGTAGATAAATTGATAAATAGAATAAATATAATGGAGATAAAAAAAATCTAAATTTTTCACAATTTGAATCTTTTTCAAAATGATCTTTGAAGATAGTCACTAGAAATAAAATTTTAGAAAAATTGTGGGACCAAGTCTAGATATGATCTCAAATGCCTAAACCAAGATTTTCAAAAATAATGAAGTCTTAAGCCAGGCATGATATGATGATGTATGCTTGTAATCTCAGCATTTGGGAATTTGAGACATAAAGATTGTGGTTTGCTGACAGCCTCAGCTACTTAGTGAGGCCCTTTGCAATTCAGTGAGACCTTGTTTCAAAATGAACATTATAGGGCTAGGGTATACTCGGAGATAGAATGCTCCTGGGTTCCATCCCCATTACTGCAAAAAAAATAATAATAATAATAAATAAATAAATAAAGTTTTTGAAATGAAAGAACTACAATTAAACTATGAACATGCCTCTCTATTACCTTAATAAACAAATATTTAAAATTCTGTAAATTTCATTATAAATATAATAATAAATTAATAAAATATGTATAATTAAAATTAATAAACATATGTAGGGTATAGTGTATCATGGCATGTTATTATGTTGTTGAGGGGCATATGTTGCAAATTTCTCTATAATAAATTGCTAGGTTGGTACCAGTGGACATAAAAGTTGTGAAATTTAGAATAATATTAATTTATATAAAGTGTAAGGTTAAGAGAAAAACATGAGTAGATAGTTAATCCCAGGAATTAAACTTGATCTAGTTTCATTTATCAAAATTGTGAAAATTGATATAGAAATGTGGTATTGTGTGTGTGTGTGTACATTCAAAGAAGTACACACACACATACATATACATGACATGTTTACATACTAGAATGGGAAATACCAATTTTTCTTTTTTGCAGCATGATAAGTTTCTAATGTTGATTAGATATCCAAATCTAGTATGGTAGACAGTTAAGTATCCAACTTTGGGACTTGCTGTAATGCTTAGAAATTGATCTGAAAATATGGAGTCATAAAGATTTAACTCAATGTCACAAAGTAGAATGAACTGGCTATGTCATGAAAGATGGCAGCGTAAAGAAGAGAGTCCCAAACTGGCTTTATGGGATGACATGTTTTGAAGTCAAGATGTGGGGAAACTCACAAAGACAATGGAAACAGAGAGACCAATGATACTGGAAGAAAACTCAGGATAGTGTATTTGTTCTAAAGCCCAAGTGAAAAAGATACTTTCAGAAGAAAAAAATTTGATCAAATGTTGAAGATATATTGGGTGAGAACTGACAACAGGATACATCAACTTGGAGATAATTAGTAACTTTTTAAAAATTTGACAAATGAAAACTATATATTAATAATTGTAAACATGATGTTTTGATACACATTAGCATTGTATTGGTTTTTATAATTGGTACATTAAGCTGATTATTTCATTTGTGATAAGAAAACTTAAAATCTACTCTCTAAGCCATTTTATGTAGGTAACATCCTTTGACTATAGTCGAACATCCTTTGACTATCATGTTACCCACTAGATCCATTGAACTTATGTCTCCTGTCTAGTTGAATACTGAAATCTTTGACCAGCATCATCTCAATCACCAATCCCCTCTCAGCCTCTGGTTAGGGCATTTTTATTTTCTGCTTCTGTGAGTTTAATTCTTTATATTCCACATATAATGATATCATGCAGTACATATGTTAATGGGCCTGACTCATTCTACCTACTATAGTGTGTACCAGGCTCACCAATGTTGCCCTGAATGGCAGGATTTTCTTCCTTTTAAGACTGAATAGTATTTCATCAGGTACATCTTCCCATTTTCTTTATCCATTCATCCTTTGAAGGACACATACTTTGATTCCATGTCTTTGCTTTTGTAAATAATTTTGCAATCAAAATGGGGGTGTAGAGATCTCTTTGACATACTGATTTCATTTCCACTTATTGTGTAAACGTTGTCTTTGCTAGATCATATTAATTTTTGAGGCTATCCCAGCCTATTGTTGATAGCAGTGGCACCACTTATCATTGCAACCACCAGAGATGCAATGGTTACCTCTTCTTCACATTTGTACTGGGCCTTATTTGTTGTTGTTTTTTTCTTTCTGATTGCCTTCTTGTCTTTCTTTCTTTCTTTCTTTCTTTCTTTCTTTCTTTCTTTCTTTCTTCCTGTCTTTTCTTTTATCATGGATTGGATGAATTTAAAAGAAGGAAAAAGAAGCAGTACAGCAAGAATAGAGAACTTTTTCAAAATATTTTGTTGTGAAGGTGCTTAGAAATATATCTTTACCACTCTATCCACTGATTGTTGTGAACTTTTGATAGTTCATCAAAAACATTGCCATCTGGGTCCAAAGGCTTTGAAAATTCTAAATAAATATTCTGCCTTTAACACATTCTGCAAATTTCATCTAACCTTAAAGAGCCAGTAGAGATGGGAAGTCTCAGACTATCTGATTTATCCCATTCAACAAACATAGTAACTTTTATTTTCAGACAGGTAACTGCATTGAGACATTTATTATTCAAAACCAATTGCTTCTTTTAGATTGATTATTTTAGTTTTTACTTAGCGCTTGTTTTTCAAAAATGCATACACTGTGTCCTTTATCTCTCCAGTAACATATATTTTCTTCAATAAGATCATTTATTCACCAATGACATTGTTCTGCAATTCAAATCAGTTGCCATCTAAAGATAAATAAATGAATGAAAAATAAACAGAAAATAACAACAATTATGATAGTAGAACATGAATAAATAAGAAAGCAATACATTGTGTGTGTGTGTGTGTGTGTGTGTGTGTGTGTGTGTGTGTGGTACTGGGCATGGAACCCAAGGGCATTTAACCTCTGAACTACACACCAGTCCTATTTTTTTTAAACATGGCCTCATTAAATTATGGAGGGCTTCACTAAGTTTCTAAGGCTGGATGTGAACTTGTGATCCTCTTGTCTCAGCCCCAAAAATACTAGCATTACAGGTATGAGCCATCACACCCGGTTAGGAAGAGCTATATTTTAATTTAGCCTTGTCAGCATCATTAATATTCTTGTCTTTGGAATCTATGAACAAAAATGGAAAGAAAGGAAGAAGAGATAAAGAGAAAAAAATGGTTGAGAAAGACAGGAAATCAAAATATACTGTGATTATGATCTTCATTTTCTGGTGAAACTCAAAGCAATTACAGATTTAAATTAACTATGTCCTAGTTTTCTCATCTTGTTAAGTCTGTGCTAGATTCTCCCCTCACATGAGAGGATTTCTTAGGTGCTTTTGAAGTCTATATCAGTATCACAGAGCAGGTTCTATTACTTTAGTACCTCAGTTTTAGGGACCCTCATAGACACTATCAGTCAATGAAGTCAGCAGAAACATATATCCATATGACTACCTAAAGCAGTTAACATAACTTCTAAGAAAGAGGGGAAAAGGAACTGTATGTTTAGATTTTTCCTTTTTTTTTTTTTTTATATCGGGGATGGAATCCAGGGGTGTGCAACACCCTTAGAGCTTTTATTTTTTTTTATGCTGAAATTGGTTCTTGCCAAGTTGCTTAGGACTTCCCTAAATTACTGAGGCTTCTCTACAACCTATGATCTTCCTATTTTAGCCTCCCAAGTACTGGGATTATGGACATATGACACTATACCTGATGAATCTTTAAATTTTTTTTTTGTTCTTATCCTCCATAGAATGGATCTTGGTCTTTGCTCTTAAGCATTTTTCTTTTTTTTTTTTTTTAATCTCAACTTGAGTTTAAAAATCTTAGAGGGTAGAAAAAAATGGAGAATGTTTATATAAAGAAAATACTAAATGACTATTTCCAAATGACCTCTGGTTTACACAAAAAACACAAGGTAAGGAAATAGAAGCACTCATTTAAAGTGCCTTGCTCAGGGTCAAGATGGTGGTGGCCACCATTGCAGTGGCAATCGCGGCCGCTGAAAAGAACATCCATTACTCAGAGAAGCCCTGGATACCAGATCTTGGTTTATTATCTGATTGGGACAACTGAAGGAGACATTTCCAGCCATGACTTCCTATCTAGAATATGGAAGAGAGGGTGGATAATGGCAGAATTAGAAGCAAGATGACAAGGAGACGCCCGCCAGGCAAGAAGTGATTTTTGGAAGAATATCCCAGAAGAGATTAGAGAAAAGACCACTTCAGCTGTGCATGCTGGGGAACTCTTAACAACATACCTGTAAGAAAAATGAACTGGGAGTGATGGAGGGAGCCCAGCAGGCCAGGTGGGAAGCCCAGCTGCACATCCTGGGGCCAACAATGTACCTGGCCACTGTGCTCCACTATGCTGCCCTGGGGGCTGTGGTGCACTTGGAAAAGCAGATTCTGCTCTATGCGGTGATGCTGCAGCCTCCACTCATGGAGGGGAGATAAAATTCATTGCTGCTGAGTACTCAATCTCACCTCTTCAAAACACACATACTGTGTCTTCTCTTATTAAAAAATATTGGAGAGGGGCCAAGAGGGTGGTAGCCAGGTTTCAGGAGATGCTGACAAATCCTATGCAATCCACCTTGAACTGTTGGAAAAAAAAATCTCTGTGAAGGGGGACTGCTCATGCCACACATGTTAAGAATTCTGGACGTCATACCATGTAAGGAAGGTGTTCAGCGGAGAACCAGGAGGAAGGCGGCATTACCAGGGTCAGAAGCAGCCAGTATTTGGGAGAGGCAGAGATACAATCCAATCCACCTTGAAGTTTCAAAGAAATCGCCCCAAAGGTAGACTGCTATGGCTGTGCATGCTCAGGAATTCTGGACAACTTGCTGTGTGGGAAAAGTGTTTGGGAGAGAACTGAGATGGTGGTAGTGGCGGCAGCAGCGATGGAGGCCAGTATTTGGAAGAGGTAGAATTCTGATCCAATCCACCTGGATCTTTTCAAGAAATCTCACCAAAGGTAGAATGCTACCGCCTCACATGCTCCGGAATTTAGGACAACATGCTGTGTGAAAAAGGTGCTTGGAAGAGAACTGAGATGGTGGTGTCAGAGGCAGCAGTGGCCAGTATTTGGGAGAGGCAGAGATCCAATCCAATCCACCTTAAAATTTTAAAGAAATCTCCCCAAAGGTAGACTGCTACTGAGGCACATGCTTGAGAATTCTGGAAAACATGCCATGTGGCAAAGGTGTTCAGGAGAGAACCGAGATGGCAGTAGCAGCAGTGGTGGTGGTGGTGACCAGTATTTGGAGGGGCAGACAGATCTAGTCCAATCCACCTCGAACTTTGGAGGAAATCTTCCCAAAAGTTTTCTGCTCCTGCTACACATGCCCGGGAATTCTGGACAACATAACAAGTGGTAAAAGGGTTTGTGGTATATCAGTGTGAACCCTGCATAGCTGGGTTGGGCTGCCACGCTGTGAGTTCTGGGAGACATCAGCCCTCATGGCCCCCGCACAACTCTGTGCAGTGCTGGAGGCCAGGGTGCACATGGAGCACCAGAGCCTGCTCTTTGAAGTGAAGTTGTGGACTTCTGCCTTCAGAGGGGAGAAAAATTCATTGCCACTAGGTATTCGGGGTCCCAGCTCATGCAAAAGACATGTACTAATTTCTTATATTAGAAAAAAAAATGGAAGAACACCGGGTGTGGTGGCACACGCTTGTAATCCCAGCACTTGGAAGGAAGAGACAGAAGAATTATACAGGCCCGAAGTCAGCTTCGCTGGCTTCCAAATTAAAAAATAATAATAATAATAATAATAGGTTTCTGGGGGTGTAGCCCAGAGTTAGAAGTTTCCAGGAACCCCAGTGCAACAAAAAAAAAAGGAAGAAGAAAGGGAACATTTGTAGACAAGCTGCTCACAATGACAGAGACCAGAGCCCACTGCATAGCAAGGCTGATGCCGGGGTCTCTGAGGCCAGGATAGTAGCCTGCTGTGCAGTGAGGCCGGTGATGGGGCCAGGGAGGCCAGGATCGGTGCCTGCCATGAGGCAAGGCCAGTGCTGGGGCCAGCGAGGCCAGGATCAGAGCCTTCCTTGAGGCAAGGCCGGTTCTGGGGCCACCAGGGATGGGATTGGAGCCTGCCGAGCAGGGATGGGATGGGGGAAGATGGAATCTCTTTAAAGCACATGATGTACTTAAACAAATGTATCAAAGTCAATCACTAAATCAAGCATGGGAATGAGGGAGGGGGCAGGAATGGGATGGGGATTTGATAAAGGCTAATTGGATGATTTGTGCTTGTATATCATCAGTAGTCTTTTATGCCATTGAGATATTTGAATACAATACACCAATAAAAATATATTAAAAAATAAAGTGCCTACCTCATGGCACCTACTTTACAAACTTTTATCTTGCTTAAACCTTACTATAGAGCAGGTTCGAAAGCCAGTCATACTGGCTTAAGAGACCCTGTTTCTAAATTTTTTTTAAAAAAATGTATAAAATAGGTCTGGGAGTGTAGACCAGAGGTAGAAGGGTTTCCAGGAACCCCAGTACCACCAAAAATAAATAAACAGAGAGGACTTCCGGGAAGATGATGACGGAGAAAAGCAGGGCTTATGAGCCCCGTTAACAACCAATCTCTATTACCACAAAATCAGTGCCTTTCATAGTCAGAAAACACTATCAGCAGAGAAACAAAAAATGTAATTACAAGGGACAGAAAAAAAAAAAAAGAGGGCTGGAAAAATGAGACACCAGAAAGAAACCAGACCGCAGTGCTGCAGCTAGAGCCGCGGCACGAAGTGGTAGGCGCCATTTTCCCTTGCAGCACCAGGCTCCAGAGAGGAGGGGAACTCATAATGGAGCTCAGAACCAGAGAGGAGATAAGCCGGCCTCACGCCCAAGGACACGGCAGCAATGCCTTACTGCCGGCGGCAGCGGCGACTTCACCGGACGTCTCTAGACCAACACACTCAGCCCACCACGCTCCAGAAGAACGGTGGACAGCGAGCCGAGGTGAGCTGCTGCTGATCAGCCGGGAGGAATTTGGCAGCATCTAAAGCTCCCAGAGGCTGGGCTCAGCACACCCTGCAGGGACTCGGAGCAAAGCTCAAAAACAGAAAAGAAATACGCCAGCCTCACGGCTGAGGGCATACCAGTGGCACCATATTGCCACCAGCGGCAGCAGCAGCGAATTCACTGAGTCCACTACAGCTCCATCTGCGCACTCAACAACAGTGAGTCAAATTGTGGTGCCTAGAGGAGAAATCCCAGTACTGACTCCCAGGGACTTGACCGAGTGGGGGAATGACAGTGGCAGAGTTATCACACTATAGGAGAATGCACAACCTGGCACCCCCCATGGTCTAAAGCAGCTTCGATTGACTCCCTGGGTCTGAGACTGCAATACAATCAAGTAAAGGAGTAGTGGGGACTGAGATACCACAGACTCGAGATCCAGAGCACTTTAAGCGAAGTCATAGTGACCCAAGGGAAGAACCCAGAGAAGGCACAAACTTCCTAAGTCATAGGAAAGAGGAATAACAATGGAGCAATGAATGCCCACAACCCCACAACATCAGAACCCAATAAAACAGAAAATCAGAGATTTCTAGAAGATCAAATCAGGAAAATAACTGTAGAAATAATAGAGGTGTTTGGAAAAGAATTCAGAGAGAGCCAAAAAGAGATAAAGGATGCAATTAATGAAGTAAAGGCCTCAATTCAAAGTACAAACAACTGATTAGACCACATGGAGAATAGAATCTCGCTCCTAGAAGATGATCATTCAAAAAATGAACAAATATTTTCTAATCTAGAAAAAAATATCCGACAGCAGGAATCTGATATTGAAGAAATATGGGCCCATTTTAAGAGAGCTAACCTAAGAATAATTGGAATAGAGGAAGGAAAAGAAGGTGAAACCAAAGGGATCAACAATCTCTTCAAGGAAGTAATAGCAGAAAATTTTCTAAACATAGAGCAAGACGTCGATACACAGGTCCAGGAAACTTATAGAACTCCCTTTAGAGAGGATCCGAGAAGAGGATCCCCACACCACATAATTGTCAAAATGACCAATGTGGAAGCCAAGCAGAGAATCTTAAAGGCAACAAAAACAAAGGCCAAGTGACATTCAGAGGCAAGCCAGTTAGAATCATTCCAGACTTCCCAAATCAAGTCATGAGAGCCAGAAGGGCTTGGTGTAACATATTCAAAACTCTGAAAGAAAACATCTTCAAGCCAAAAATTTCCTACCCAGCAAAACTTTCTATCAAATTAAATGGGGAAATAAGAAGCTTCCATGACAAACAGAAACTGAAGGAATTTATGTCTTCAAAACCAGAGCTAGAAAAAATACTCAAAGAGATTAACTACAAAGAAGAAATAGGTAACACACACCAAAACCAGAGAAACAAGATTTTCCATCCAACAGACAACTAAGACTGGTTATCTGTGAAGATTCATTATTTATGCTAGTCTTTTACCTATCTCTAAATTTTTTTGTTTTCTTTTATTGTTGCTAATTTCTAGGATGTCTATTTGGAATATTAATATACCTTCAGATATAGCATTTTGAAATATTTTATCCCATTCTATCAGTAACTTTTAACTGTTTACATTGTCTTTGGGTATACAATTTTTTTTTTTATTTTTTAGGGAGTTTGTTTCCTGTGCCATTGAAATCATATTCAAGAAATCACTGCCAATTTCAGTGTTGTGAGGTTTTATGACCCAGATATTCTTCTACAAGTTTATAGTCTTATGATATATATTTAGGTCTTTTATTTATTTTGAGTTAATATTTGTATATGGTGTTAGGTAAGGGTCCAATTATATTATTTTTCATGTAATTATTATTTTTCAACAATATTTAGTTAAAAGATTATTATTTCCTCCACCAAATGTTCGTGGAAACCTTGTCAAAAATAACTTGACAATACATGGAAGAATTTATCTCTAGGCTTTTATTTTATTCCAATGGTTTATATATTTGCCTTTAGAACAGTACTACAATGTTTCAATTATTGTAGCTTTATATGGTTTGAAATCAGAAAATATACATCTTCTAGCTTTGTTCTTCTTCAAGATTGTTTTGGGTACCTATTTTTTCTGAAAAATAAATAAATAAATAAATAAATGTATGATAGTTTCACCTAAAAACAAAAAAGAAAAGAAAAAAATATTCTCTGGTAAGAAAGAAAGCAAAAAGAAATATTGAACTGTTATCTTTTAGTCATCAAAAGCTTGGCATCAGACAAATGAAACTGTTTTGTGAGATTATCATCGTTAATATTGGATAAATTGCTATAAAACTAGATGTCAACCACTGAGCCAAGCATGGGAAGGAGGGATGGAGAGGGAACGGGATGGGGATCGGGTAGGGGCTAACTGGGTATGTGTGCATGTATGTCTACAAAAGTATTTTCTTTATACCATTATGATGTATGAATACAATGCACCAATAAAAAATAGAAAGAAAGAAAGAAAGAAAGTGTGTGTGTGTGTGTGTGTGTGTGTGTGTGTGTGTGTGTGTGTAACCCAGGGCATTCTACCTCTGAACGACACCCCCAGTCCTATTTTTTTTAATTCTTTATTTTTAAATAGGGTCTCATTGAGTTGCAAAGGGCTTAAGTAACTGAGGCTGCCCTCAAACTATGATCCTCCTATCTCAGCCTCCCTAGTGCTGAGATTACAAGTGTGCACCACCATACCTGACCTGGAAATTAAATTTTCTAATTGCAAATTGAATATCATTCATTGATGGGGTGTGTCCATACAGCGCCTAACGAGATGCAGTCTCCCTCGGCCTGAGCAGCCTGAAGCTTAATGCAAAGCTTTAGGTAAAGTTTAAGAACTTCCGCAGTAAAATGATTCAGCAGAAAAGGGGCTAAGATGGCACCTGGAGGAAGCTACAAAGGCATGGTTTCCCCATTCGTTATGGGTGGGGAGACTGAGCAGTTTTTCCCTTTTTACCTTTAAAGGAAGTTCCGCACACATGATTGGCTCATGTACTGGCCTGGGATTGGCTGTGAACTATGTGCTAGTGATCTTTATCCCGACAGGCTGGGCTATTTCCCATGGGAATTCCCCTCGTGGTTTTGTGCTATGTATATGATTGCTTGGAGAGGAATAAATGAGATCTTGCTTGACTTGACTCCCGGCTAGTGGGTGTGTATGTGTTCGAGTCATCGGCACTCTACCTTCCTGTTCAGCCCCGCACCACTGACGACGGGCAGGACCCTGTCAATTCATATTAAATGACTAGGCAGTAAATTTAATGTGGATTCTCTTAAACAGACCAAAAGCCAGAAAAGAAAGTTTATAACCTCTTCATTTGCAAAATATGACTACAAGCACCTATAAAATAAGCTATGTTTGTATTAAGCAGTGACATCAAAACATACCTTATGATCTTCAAAAAGAAACATTTGTGGAATGTCTTCTTCTTGTGAGAAAAATGATGCTACAGTAATTTTTTAGTAAAACAAACAAATCATGTGCAAAGACAGAGACAACATAGAAAAATAATTATAATTTTAATATACTAAAGTCAATGTTCTCATTACAAATATACTGTAAAAAGTTAGGCAATTTCTGATACATGAATAACTGAAAACTCAAAAGAAAAAAAATTATGGAATAGATTGGACCAAAATCACCCTCTTCTATTCTGCATCTCCAGACTTGGCTCACTCCATACATTTCCATAACTTGATAAGTACCAAAGTACAGAATTTCCTTACATGGATCTATAGGCTATTATAAACAAATTAATATCTTTTTCTTTTTTTTATATACCTATTTTATAACAATAGATGCTCAATAAACATCAGTTTAATATATTCATTAAAGGAATAGATTCTCATTGAAATTAAACAATGAAAATTCTTGAAAAATAGTTCTTTGAGAAATTATGAATTATATGCTAATGGGTTGAAAACTTTCAACAATTCCCTATTGCTTATGAAAAGAAGCCTGGGAAAGGATGTCTCATGAATAGAGATGTGCTTTAAGGAGAGAACACTGTTACACCTAGGAAAATGGATAGGAGGAGGGTCCAAGTTCCAGCATACCTCTTAGGGACTTATTAAAATATTCCACCCGGAATATAATGCAGGGCTGAATTAGAGCAGCACTGGTGGAATTTGAATGCTATTGTTGAGATAGAATTGTTAGGTCTTGACCACTGATTAGATGTAGCACTGTGATAGAGAGGTGACTATGATTTTGGGGCTCATATGATCCTGAGGCTATTGTGTTATTAAAAAATCATAAAGGTAGAAAAAACGGAAGACTCCTTTTGGGGAGATGAGATTATTTTCATTCTGGAGAAATATTTTTAATGAGGCAGTTCCTATGTCCCACGATAATGCATGTTACTCTCTTCTTTAAATATCAATGATGTAATATTGACTCATTTTCGTTTTATTTTATGATTGGCAGAGGCTGAGAATAATTATTGAATTTGCATTTCTTCTCTCACAAGTGTTTTTGGGTTAGCCCGTTAAGATCCTCTTAGCTATTCTAAATCCCATCTTTACTTTCCATAGGGCTTCCATTTTATGGTTCAGTTACCATGATTTTGATACTTCCAAGTTATTTAATGTGAGATATTGAAACTAAATATGTTGTCTATGAAAGCTTGATGAAAAAATAGATAGGCTGCCCTCCTTATTAAAGCACAGTGTTTGTGGTAGTTTGAATCTGAGTATCCTCCAAAGGCTCATGTGTTTAAAGACTGTCCTCTCGTTTGTACTATTGGGTTGTGGAGCCTTCAGGAGTTGGGACATAGGACAAGGTCTTTAGGTCATTGCAGGTGCGTCCATGAAGTGACTTGTGGGACCCTGGTTTCTTCTTCCTTCTCTTTTGCTTCCTTGATTTGTGGTGAAGACTTTCTCTGCTACCTGTTCCGACTATGCTGTGCTGTCTTATCACAGACACCAAAGCAAAGTGGCCAACTGATCATGGATGGGAAGTCTCAAATCAAAATCAAAAATAACACCTTTTTTATTTGTAAGTTGACTATCTCAGGTAATTACTTTAGTGGTGAAATGCTGATAAACTCAGTTTTCTAAGATGTTGGGACATAGAAGCAATGGCCACTTAAGTCTAGCTCACTGATTCATAAATCTAGGTGCTATTTAGGGTAGACACTTGTGCCAGTCTGGGGCAATGATGTGTATAAGCACCTCTGCTGGAACTATTCAAACCCTAAGAATTCCTTTATTCAAGGAAGCTATTGTTGATTTTTCTAAGTCAACATCACCCATCATATAGTGTTCCTTTACAGGACTTGCCAAAACCAGTTATTTAATTCCATGAATATAATTGAGTCAAGTTTCTCCCACAAGACCATAACTTCATGGAATTATACATATTTTTACTCAATATTATATTTATAATATCAGTATGAGTGCTTGCAAATGAAAAACTGCCCAATAAATATGCAATGAATAATTTAAAAAGGACAGAAAATTAATCAAAGAGATTTCTAGGTCTAAAATATATAAAATATATAAATACACTGTTCTAACTTGACTCTGAGAAACTTGTTTCCCTATCAAAAAGCACTGAAAAAGTCAGTTATGAGAAACAGCTTTATAATTAAGAAAATATGTATTACAGAAAACTGGGATATGTATGTTATGTATTACAGGAATCTTGGATACATATGTTCTTTTCAATAATATGACCTTAGAAAACTTACACACAAAAAAACCCACAAAGTCTTAAAACATTTTATCTTTATAATAGATCTGTTGGTAAGTTCACAGGAATGTGGAATAAATTGTTGATCTACTTATATGCATGAGATAGTTTGTTACAAACATTTATTTTTAGAGATTGTTATTTTCTAACTGCACAATAAATTACTGCTATTTGCATAATAGAATTGTTTGCTTCTTTGATTTTCTATCCAGATTGGGAATTATTAATATTTAGTCATATTCAAGATGGGTGCTTTGTCACTAGGTACAAGTGTAAAATATATATCTTCAGTATGAATTTTATTTTTCAGTATTCTCAAGCTTAAGCAAACACTACTTTTGTCCTTCAGAACACATTGAAACTGGAGCTTAGATGCAAAAGTCTATGAAACAATTTTGGAAATCTGGATTGAAAAAAAAACACATGTTTTCCTCACAGATTCAAGACAGCCTTGTGCAATGCCTGACATATCCAATAAATGTTTAAAAGATGGATGTTCAATGAGGGACCAAGGAATAAAAGTTACTTTCAATTTCAAGCATCCTTATAAAATCAGCAGAATAAATGCCTTACTCAACTTTCTTACTGATAAACTTACATAACTTTTATGCTTGGTAAAAATATATATTTTCTAGTATACTCACTGAATTGAAATTAAGAAATTATATATTTAAAATTTTCTTGGTGCTGTATAGAGCATAAAGCTTTTTAGTTACATTCAAAATTATATTCTGTTATAGTCTCAAGTTTAAGTAGGTAGATATGCAAATATCATACTTTTCTTTATATGCTCTTTACTTTTATTTTTGAAGATAAAAAAATAGTTAACTAACTCAATGAGTAAACCAAATAGAAAAGAATTTTTGAATATCCGGTACAAGAATACACTGAAAATTATTTTCCAGAGGACAGGAAGACTGGAAGATGTACACATTTTGCACATTTTGTGTATTGTATTCTTGCTCATTAAAATGATGGTACATGAATATCAGATAACCTGTAGAAAGACATAGCATTACTTAGAAAAATGTAGTTTAGCTGCATTCTAAGGCTTTAGAAAGTAAATGTTTATGAAGCCCTACCAAAGGCTGACAATTCATTCCCCAGAAGGGTTCCCAAGATATTAGATAGTCAATACTGTTAAGTAAGCCACCCTACTTTTCAGCAGAGAACATGAGGGAAAGGCTTAAGTTTTCTTTCATTAGCATTTTCTCTTTTTATTCTATGAACTCACCTCCAACTTCTTTTTCCAGAGCCCATAGGTATAAAACTTGGCTTTCATAATTCCAGATGTGCCTGGTATGGTGGCTTTACCTGTAATCCTAGTAAGTAAGAGGTTGAAACAGGAGGATCACAGGTTCGAGGCAAGCCTCAGCAATATAACATGATGCTGAACAACATAGTGAGACTTTGTTTCAAAATAAAAAAAAATTAAACTAATGGCTGGGGATGTAGCTCAGAGGTAGAATGTCCCTGAGATGAATATCCAGGGACAATAGAAATAAAAAATCAGATGTAATCCAAAATATTTTTCTGACAACCTATTGGTGAAAACTATAGATTGACAAACTATAAATAAAATTAATAAAAGATACATTCTCTCTTCATTTTAATTTCCATGAGGGTCTATATATTATTCATCTTTATATCCTAAATATCCAACATAATCCAAAGTTTAGAATTTTGATTATATTAAGCAATGATAGTTGAATGACAAAAACATTTAATAATTTCATTTTACTATCACCTTCTTATTTCCTGAAAAATTAATATTTTTATATATGTAAAAAGTTAATATTAGAAAACGTGCCTTATGCTATAGGACTTTAGGCAGAGATGTAAATTAATGGTATATTCAGTCACGCAGTATTTACTTTTGAGTTCCACAATAGCTTAATAGATCCCATTATCAAAAATAAATGAGACTTCCGGGAAGATGGCGACCGAGAAAAGCGGGGCTTAAGAGCCCCGCTAACAACAAATATCCATTACCACAAAATCAGCGCCTTTCAAAGCCAGAAAACAACATCACCAGAGAAACAAAAAAAAATCACCAGGCTCCAGAGAGAAAGCTGACTGAGAACAGAGCCACAGAGGATATCCTCATGCCCGAGGACGCGGCAGACACGGCAGCAGCACCATACTGCCGGCGAATTCACGGGACGGCCACAGCAAGCCGAGGGGAGCCGCTGCGGAAGAGCCAGGCGGGATTTATTGGCGCAGAGGACATCTAAAGCTCCCAGTGTCTGAGCTCAGCACACGCTGCAGGGATTCAGAGTGGAAATCAAAACCAAAAAAAAAAAAAAAAAAAAAACGCCAGCCCAACAGCCGAGGGCGTAACAGCGGCGCCATATTGCCACCGGCGGCAGCAGCACGGAACTCACTACAGCTACATCTGCGTACTCAAGAACAGTGAGTCAAATTGCGGGCCACAGCGGAGAAATCCGAGTACTGTACTCACTGGGACTTGACCCAGTGGGAGAGGGGCAGTGGCAGTGATATCCCACCATAGGAGAACGTGCAACCTGGCACCCCCCACGGTCTAAAGCAGCCTCTATCGACTCTCTGGGTCGGAGACTCTGTGATAAAACCCAGTAAAGGAGTAGTGGGGTCTGAGATACTACTGACTCGAGATCCAGAACACCTTAAGTGAAGTCATAGTGACCCAAGGGAAGAACCCAGAGAAGGCACAAACCTCCGAAATCATGGGAAAGAGGAATAATACTGGAGCAATTAATGCTCACAACCCCACAACATCAGAACCCGATAAAACAGAAAATCAGAGATTTCTAGAAGATCAAATCAGGAAAATAACTGTAGAAATAATAGAGGTGCTTCGAAAAGAACTCAGAGAGAGCCAAAAAGAGATAAAGGATGCAATTAATGAAGTAAAGGCCTCAATTCAAAGCACAAACAACCGATTAGAACACATGGAGAACAGAATCTCGCTCTTAGAAGATGATCATTCCAAAAATGAACGCATAGTTTCTAATCTAGGAAAAAATATCCGACAGCAGGAATCTGATATTGAAGAAATATGGGCCCATTTTAAGAGAGCTAACCTAAGAATAATTGGAATAGAGGAGGGAAAAGAAAGTGAAACTAAAGGGATCAACAATCTCTTCAAGGAAGTAATAGCAGAAAATTTTCCAGACATAGAGCAAGAGGTCAATACGCAGGTCCAGGAAACGTATAGAACTCCCTTTAGACAGGATCGGAGAAGAGGATCCCCACGCCACATAATTGTCAAAATGACCAATGTGGAAGCCAAGCAGAGAATCTTAAAGGCAACAAAAGCAAAGGGCCAAGTGACATTCAGAGGCAAACCAATTAGAATCACTCCAGACTTCCCAAACCAAGTTATGAGAGCCAGAAGGGCTTGGAGTAACATATTCCAAACTCTGAAAGAAAACAACTTCCAGCCAAAAATTTCCTACCCAGCAAAACTTTCTATCAAATTAAATGGAGAAATAAGAAGCTTCCATGACAAACAGAAACTGAAGGAATTTATGTCTTCAAAACCAGCACTAGAGAAAATACTCAAAGAGATTAACTACAAAGAAGAAATAGGTAACACACATCAGAACTAGAGAAACAAGATTTTCCATCCAACAGACAACTAAGATTGGTTATCTGTGGAGATTCATTATTTATGTTAGTCTGTTACCTATCTCTAAAGAGTATTGTTTGCCTTTATTGTTGTTAATTTTTAGGATTTCTAGTTGGAATATTAATATACCTTCAGATATAGCATTTGGAAATATTTTATCCCATTCTATTAGTAACTCTTAACTCTGTTTACATGTCTTTGGATATACAATATGTTTTTTATTTTTTATTTTATTTTTTAGGGAGTTTGTATACTCTTCTGTTGCCTGTGCCATTGAAATCATAACCAAGAAATCACTGCCAATTTCAATGTTGTGAGGTTTTATGACCCAGATTTTCTCCTAAAAGTTTATAGTCTTAAGATTTATATTTAGGTCTTTTATCTATTTTGAGTTAATACTTGTATACAGGATTAGGTAAGGGTCCAATTTTATTCTTTTCCATGTAATTATTATGTTTCAACAATATTTAGTTAAAAGATTATTATTTCCACCACCAAATGTTCGTGGAAACCTTGTCAAAAATAACTTGACAATATAGGGAAGAATTTAGCTCTAGGCTTTTATTTAACTCCAATGGTTTATATATCTGCCTTTAGAATAGTACTACACTGTTTCAATTATTGTAGCTTTATATGGTTTGAAATCAGAAAATATATATCTTCTAGCTTTGTTCTTTTTCAAGATCGATGTGGGTACCTAGAGTCCATATTCCATATTAGGATAGATTTTTTTTTCTGAAAAATAAATATATAAATATATGATAGTTTCACCTAAAAAATAGAAAAAAAATAGATTCTCTGGTAAGAAAGAAAGCAAAAAGAAATATTGAAATGTTATCTTTAAGTCATCAAAAGCTTGGTATCAGACAAATGAAACTGTTATGTGAGATTATCATTTTTAATTTTGGATAAATTGCTATAATACTAGATGTCAACCACTAAGCCAAGCATAGGAGGGGGGGATAGGGAGAGAACGGGGTGGGGATCGGATGGGGTCTGACTGGGCAATGTGTGCATGTATGTCTACAAAAGTATGTATCCCACTATGATGTATGAATACAGTGCACCAATTAAAAATAAATATGAAAAAAAAGAAAAAAAAATAAATGATGTTTATTTTATATAGTATTATTTAAAGAGGAACTCTGAAAAGAATTGAGGCAAAATTAGTCATTATTGTTTAATTCAGTTTTGTCACTTGGTATATAGATATTCCAAAGAAAGTCATTTATTTAGTATCAACTATTTTTCTATATAATTGGAGATCATTTCTAGCAGATATTTTTTGTGAAGATTGTTAATGCATGTAAAATACAGAAGAGATTCCAATGAATAGTGTTGAGCATTCTTATTACTTTTTCTACTGACACTTTTAAATGTTTGATCCAACAGTAGAAAACAGATTCATGAGAACAAGAAAAATAATAACAAAAAATATTCTTGCTATATTTTAATGCATTTAAAAGATGAGGCTACCATTAAAAAAAAAAATCAAAAGTCAAGTTGACATTTACTTTGGAGTTTTAAGGCATTGTAAGTAAATTACATCCAATAATTTTAAAGTAGGCAGTTCAGTTTATGCACAGCCATAGTGTGACCTTTTTACTATTTAATTGGATATGTGTATGATGTGCCTACCAAGCTTTCTTAACGAAAGCTAGGGAAAGAGCAGTTCACACAGTGCTAGGCATACAATGATTAAATAAAATCCTTGTGAGCTGCCATAGTCCACTGGGTGGTAAATTGTTTAATGACATTACCCTGAAGATGGTATGAAGAAGCAGGGTGTCACGTGAAAAGCAGTGCCACTACCATACTTTTGCCCAAAGGCTTAAGCTCTTAAGTCCACCAAAAAGTTGCTATTGAAGAATAGTTAAAATATCTCTTCCATTAGGGTAGAAAAGGGAGCCACAAAGGAAATTCAGGATACAGTAAGGTAAAAAATAAAAAGTCAAAAACTGTGTCAACAAGGATGAATACCTTTTCTTACAAAGTTATATCCAGCAGCCATTTTAAAACTTTATAATCGAGGAGGGCAAAGTCTCCCATGGAATGGGATGGTTAAGCAATTAAAGATAACATGAACTTGAACAATGTTAGGAAGGTTGACCTTTCCATCCTAAAAGTACTGACAGGAATACAAAATCCCAATGTAAACAAGTTAGGGATTTTGGCAGCTTTGGATGGCAGAAGTAAACAAGAAAAACCTGGAACTAGCAGGAGGAACAAGGAAAATCAATCCATTCCTAAAATCAAAATTATGTGAAGTTTTTTATTGTTTTTTAAGTGACTAAAGAATTGAGAAACATCAAAATTAACTTATGTAATTTTATTTTTACATGCACTTATGTGTAAGATGATGGTAAAATAGAAAGCATACAGTTCTGTATCTATAATTTGGTTTGTTGTTAATGTATTTCTTAAGTGATATTTATATTCTAAGTTAAAGAACTCTGGGAAGTCAAATAGACAAGTAATCTATCAACTAGATTAAATCTGAAAAGTTATATAAAATATACTATCATATACTCAGGATACTGCTGTACTCAGTTTATCTAATATAATATGTCTGTGACTCTGAAGTTATTTATCTGAAGCAAACACTTTCTTTAGACAAAAATACAAATGTACTTTAAGCATAATTAAAATATCTCTGAAAAATCTCCAAGCCTTGCTTTGTAAAAAAATATTTGACCAAATCCTATGGAACCAAAGTAACAAGGTCTTCCTATTTATTTTTTTAAATTGAAATATGATTATATATGATGTTGGTTTTTCACACTAATTTTGAAAATTCATTCTCAACTAAGAAATGCTGTAATGGGGATTTGGCCTTATTAACAGAATACCCTGAAGGTTTTCTTCAATAGAAAATATTGTGGTTATTCACAAAAACAAATAAATATATAAAAATGATTGAAGAAATATCCCTGATAGTATAACAAGTTGTTAGCTTATTATCATAGGTTGAAGTTCATTTTCAGCTATTCATTTGTGTTGCATAAAAGCATGACTTTCTCCTGAACATCTTGGCACCTATCCATGGAGAAAATCGAAATTCTGCTGCATACTCTGTTAGGCAGAAATTCATGCCATTTCCTGTTAAATAAGCATCAGAGCAAAAAAGAGTCAATACAGCCAAATGGCTGGCCAATTCAGTGAAACAACTGAATTTTTAGTCCACCATTAACAACTTTCATTATTCAATAATATGCATCAAATTACTTTTCCACCAGGACTTTTCTCAGTCTCTGAATACTGAAAGGCCCAGAGTAGGATGAGCTAACAGTCTTGTGGGGAAGAAAATAGATCAATTAAAGGCAATAACAGTCTATCACGAAATGCATTATGGTAAGATGAATTCGAAAATGAACCTGAATCAAGAGTGATAGGTGACTAGTAAAGATATCCTGAGGAGTCTTCAAGAGCCTTAGGATAACTCAAAAGATTATTTGAGGACCTACGAGTGCATATGTTCACATCCCCCATCCTGAATGAGTTCCATAGCAAACAAAGTACTCATTGTTTTTATGTGCTCCTTGCCCTTGACTTTGCCAAGGAAACACCCATGGAATTTTTAAACCACTGCTGACTGCTTCATTTAGGCATGAAGAGGTTTGATAAAGTCACAGGAAACTCTGTGAGTTCCCACTCAGAGTTGTGAAAAGTGCTGGCCCCAGGGTAGTCTGAGCTCTTGAGATTTCAGTCATCATTCCCTACTTTCTTCATTCAGTAGCCTGCCACTCCTCCACCCCATATGTGGTCCATCATGCAGTCTTCCCATTCCTTAGGCAGAAATGAAGAATTCCCATTCCCTTTGGGTTTCTGCCATTACTTTCTCTCCTTCATCCTATTTTATTTTTCCTAATAGAATTTCTTCAAATTCATGATGGTTTGGAATTAGAATGGTGCCCAAAGGCTGAAGTGTTAAAGGCTTATCCCTGGTGTTGTGATGTTCAGATGGAGAGATTTGGAGAAGGTATTTGGTTAAGAGGCATCTGACCTCATCAGTGGATTAATCCAAGCAGAGATTCAGAATTTGATGACATTACTGGGGGTGATAGAAATTGCAGAAGATTGGGTTTATTTGGATGAATTAGGTCACTGGAAATATATCCTCTAAAGGGTCATCTTGTCTTAGGCCCTTTTTCTGTTCTCTCTCTACTTTTACTTAGCTCTACCACACCCTTCCATCATGAAGTTTTGCCTAGCCTCAGGCCCAAAGCAATAAAGTCACAGAGCATGGATTGAAACCTTTAAAACTGTGACCCAAAGCAAGCCTTTCCTCTTCTAAGACGTTTTCTCAGTTATTGTGTCCCAGAGACAAAGAACTAACACACTATTAGTGTGGTAGATGTTCATTTGTCCATTTCTTTTATGTCTCTTTGCTGGTCCCCTCAATTTCAGACAGTAAAAGCTTTTAGAAAATTACCGAAAAATATTTTTTCTTCTGAATTTTTATGAGATAAAGAAAGAAATAAAGAAGGGAAAGGATGGGTGGGGTAGAGATAAGAAGCAAAGCAGATAAAGCATTTTTTTCTTTTTTCTTTTTTTGGCACTAAGTGTTTTTCTCTACATATCTTACTTGGTCTTAAACAAGGACTATTGTTTTCACAGTTATTATTTTTGTCTTCAGTATGAAATAATAGAGATAATCTCCTTTATTATATGTTGTTTATAATCTACAATACCCCTTTTATTTCTATTAGTGATATTCTTTATTGACATTGCAAGGTTCTATTGTGCAGGGAAAATATCTTTATTAAGTTCACAATTATTAGGGAGTGTAGATATCCAATAACCATTTATTTAATTGAATCAGAACTGTGATATTCTTTATAAACACAAAGTAATTTTTGGTAAATAATGTGTTCTTTATATATGCCATAGTAAATATTGACCATAGAAATATACAGAGACAAAAAAAACACATTAAATAATACCCATCAGGTAGGATACTACGCATATGTATATATTCTTATCATTTCTCAAAATAAATTCTTACCTTAGATATTATCACTAAGAATATAAAGAAATTATTTTAAAACATTAAATTTTATAATTACTTAATAATGACAGTACGAGCATTTGAATCCAGATTTCTGTAAGTTCATCGACCATATATTTGTGTTTGTGTAACTCCAATGCCCATTTCTTTTTGCAGTATTGTGGATGGAACCCAGGGGCGTTCTACCTCTGAGCTATACTCCCAGCCCTATTTTTAATTCTTTATTTTGAAACAGGATCTTGCTGAACTGCAAAGGACCTCACTAACTAGCTGAGGCAGTCCACAAACCAAAATCTTCTTGTTTCAGCCTCCCAAATTCTAGAATTACAAGTGTGGACTCATTTCTTTAAATGTAAGAATACTTGATCTTGTTCTCATTTGCCAATATATATGTGAGTAAAGCAATCATTTCCTGAATAACCAAATATTTATGAAGTGCTGTTATTTATATTTTCTTGCTTATTTATTTATTTATTTTTATTTCTTTAGCCCTTATGTTTAAGCTGCTTTACTTTCTAATAATAAAAATATTTATTCAATTGCTATGATAAAATTTATTATTTATTGTGTGTGTGTGTGTGTGTGTGTGTGTGTGTGTGTGTGTGTGTGTGTGGTACTGGGGTTTCTGGAAATCCCTTTTATCTCCAGGTTACACTCCAAGACCTATTTTATATTGTTTTTATTTGGAAACAGGGTCTCTTAAGCCAGCATAGCTGGCTTCGAAACTGAGTTATCTTCCTGTCTCCGCCTCTCAAGCGTGGAGATTACAAGCATGTGCCACAACCCCCAGCTAAAATTTATTTTAAAATAAAAGAAAAAATGAGAACGTATTAATTTGACTAATAAAGACAATGCTAGAATGAGGTCATTATGCTACATAATATACAGTCTAAGAAGATAAGGTTAACCAACAATTAATTTCTAATAATTTTTGTTAGCCAGAAGAAGAAGATAATACAGATCAGTTATATACCCATCTCTTCACATGAACAAATTTAATAGCATATAATTATTCTCAATACTGAGAAATGAAATTGTTTCACATCTAGTACTCTATACTGAGTCTCCATTGGTTGGCTACTATCAGCCAATGGAGACTCAGTAAATGGAATTGTTAGAATCATAAAAATGTTATTAGGTAGGCATGAATATTTCTTGGTAATCTTCTATAAAATCAAAGCTCTTAACATAGTTGATGGCCTCATGCCAAAATTTGATTTACTCAATGTACTTATCTTGTGATTGAAATTAATTCTCACCATCAATATTATTCTTGGCAGACTTAATTTGCAGAAAAATTTTAGGAAAACTTGGAGAACATTTTTATCATTTGTCAGTCATTAGGAAAATAACTGGAGAGGCAGGTCTGGATATTGCCTTGTGTAGTCCACAACCAAAGAAAAAATTTATGTAAAGAAAGAAATATAAATAGAATGAAAGTACAGTGATTAACTGAATGCAAGATATAATGATAGCCCAGAGGACAAACAACATTAAAATTGACTGTCAGGCAAATTTGAACTACCCTATGTCCCAGCTATACCACTGGGACATTAAAATAAACTAAAAGAAAGATAGGAATTGCTATGGTTATTTTGAATAACCATATTCAAAATCAGGATAAAATAAGTTTGATTTACAGACCAATAATAATCTCCATCAGGATCTCTAGTTAAATGTAAAACAAACAAACAAACAAACAAAACAAAGCAAAAAAAAAAAAAAAAGCTGGTCATGGTGGCACACGCTTGTAATCCCAATACTTGGGAGGCTGAGACAGGAGGATTGCAAGTTCCCAAACAGCCTCAGCTACTTAATGAGGCCCTGCACAACTTAGTGAGACTCTGTTTCAAAATTATAAAAGAAAACCAGGTATGGTGGTGGTGCACGCTTGTAATCCCTGTGATTGGGAAGCAGAGACAAGGGGATCGCACAGGTTCAAAGCCAGCCTCGCTGGCTTAGGAGACCCTGCTTCCAAATAAAGATATAAAAAATATAGGTGTCTGGGAGTGTAGCCAGGATTTCCAGGAGCCCCAGTATCACCAATAAATAAAATAAAATAAAATAAAATAAAATAAAATAAAATAAAACGCAGGTCTGAGAGTGTAGTTCAGAGGTAGAATACCCCGGGATTCAATCCCCAGTACTGCAAAAAAATAAATAAATAAAATAAAAAATAAATAAAAAACTCATTCTTCATGTCAGCTTACATCCAAAATATATTGGTAGAAAAACATTGTTTCGGACTTCTGGGAAGATGGCGACCGAGAAAAGCGGGACTTAAGAGCCCCGCTAACAACCAATCTCCATTACCACAAAATCAGCGCCTTTCATAGCCAGAAAACACCATCACCAGAGAAACAAAAAAAATCACCAGGCTCCAGAGAAAAAGCAGACTGAGAACAGAGCTCAGAGCCACAGAGGAGATACACCGGCCTCACGCCCGAGGATGTGGCAGCAGCGCTTTACTGCCGGAGGCAGCGGCAAGTTCACTGGACGGCTACAGCAAGCCGAGGCGAGCCGCTGTGGAACAGCTGGGCGGAATTATTCTGCGCAGGGAGTATCTAAAGCTCCAAGTGGCTGAGCTCAGCACACGCTGCAGGGATTCAGGGTGGAATTCAAAACCAAGAAGAAATACGCCAGCCTCACGGCTGAGGGCGTAGCAGCGGTGCCATATTGCCACCAACAGCAGCAGCAGAAAATTCACCGAGTCCAGTACAGCTACATCTGCGTACTCAAGAACAGTAAGTCAAATTGCGGCCACAGAGGAGAAATCCCAGTACTGTACTCCCTGGCACTTGACCCAGTGGGGGAGTGGCGGTGGCAGAGATATCACACATTAGGAGAACGTGCAACCTGGCACCCCCCACAGTCTAAAGCAGCCTCTATCGACTCTCCGGGTCGGAGACTCTGTGATACAACCCAGTAAAGGAGTAGTGGGGTCTGAGATATTACTGACTCGAGATCCAGAACACCTTAAGTGAAGTCATAGTGACCCAAGGGAAGAACCCAGAGAAGGCACAAACTTCCGATATCATGGGATAGAGGAATAATACTGGAGCAATGAATGCCCACAACCCCACAACATCAGAACCCGATAAAACAGAAAATCAGAGATTTCTAGAAGATCAAATCAGGAAAATAACTGTAGAAATAATAGAGGTGCTTCGAAAATAACTCAGAGAGAGCCAAAAAGAGATAAAGGATGCAATTAATGAAGTAAAGGCCTCAATTCAAAGCAAGAACAACCGATTAGACCACATGGAGAACAGAATTTCGCTCTTAGAAGATGATCATTCCAAAAATAAACACATAGTTTCTAATCTAGAAGAAAATATCCGACAGCAGGAATCTGATATTGAAGAAATATGGGCCCATTTTAAGAGAGCTAACCTAAGAATAATTGGAATAGAGGAGGGAAAAGAAGGTGAAACCAAAGGGATCAACAATCTCTTCAAGGAAGTAATAGCAGAAAATTTTCCAAAAATAGAGCAAGAGGTTGATACACAGGTCCAGGAAACTTATAGAACTCCCTTTAGACAGGATCGGAGAAGAGGATCCCCACACCACATAATTGTCAAAATGACCAATGTGGAAGCCAAGCAGAGAATCTTAAAGGCAACAAAAACAAAGGCCAAGTGACATTCAGAGGCAAACCAATTAGAATCACTCCAGACTTCCCAACCAAGTCATGAGAGCCAGAAGGGCTTGGAGTAACATATTCCAAACTCTGAAAGAAAACAACTTCCTGCCAAAAATTTCCTACCCAGCAAAACTTTCTATCAAATTAGATGGAGAAATAAGAAGCTTCCATGACAAACAGAAACTGAAGGAATTTATGTCTTCAAAACCAGCACTAGAGAAAATACTCAAAGAGATTAACTACAAAGAAGAAATAGGTAACACACACCAGAACCAGAGAAACAAGATTTTCCATCCAACAGACAACTAAGATTGGTTATCTGTGGAGATTCATTATTTATGTTAGTCTTTTACCTATCTCTAAATGGTATTGTTTGCCTTTATTGTTGTTAATTTTTAGGATTTCTAGTTGGAATATTAATATACCTTCAGATATAGCATTTGGAAATATTTTATCCCATTCTATTAGTAACTTTTATCTCTGTTTACATTGTCTTTGGATATACAATTTTTTTTTTTTTTAGGGAGTTTGTATACTCTTCTGTTGCCTGTGCCATTGAAATCATATCCAAGAAATCACTGCCAATTTCAATGTTGTGAGATTTTATGACCCAGATTTTCTCCTAAAAGTTTATAGTCTTAAGATTTATATTTAGGTCTTTTATCTATTTTGAGTTAATATTTGTATATGGGATTAGGTAAGGGTCCAATTTTATTCTTTTCCATGTAAGTATTATTTTTCAACAATATTTAGTTAAAAGATTATTATTTCTACCACCAAATGTTCGTGGAGACCTTGTCAAAAATAACTTGACAATATAGGGAAGAATTTAGCTCTAGGCTTTTATTTAACTCGAATGGTTTATATATCTGCCTTTAGAATAGTACTACACTGTTTCAATTATTGTAGCTTTATATGGTTTGAAATCAGAAAATATATATCTTCTAGCTTTGTTCTTTTTCAAGATCGTTTTGGATATCTAGAGTCCATATTCCATATTAGGATAGATTTTTTTTCTGAAAAATAAATATATAAATATATGATAGTTTCACCTAAAAAAATAGAAAAAAAATATTCTCTGGTAAGAAAGAAAGTAAAAAGAAATATTGAAATGTTATCTTTAAGTCATCAAAAGCTTGGTATCAGACAAATGAAACTGTTATGTGAGATTATCATTTTTAATTTTGGATAAATTGCTATAATACTAGATGTCAACCACTAAGCCAAGCATGGGAGGGAGGGATGGGGAGAGAATGTGGTGGGGATCGGGTGGGGGCTGACTATGATGTATGAATACAATGCACCAATAAAATATATATATATATATATATATATATATATATATATATATATATATATATAAAGAAAAACATTGTTTCTTAGTTTCTTAGGTTTGGTGGATAGACTCTGGTTCCTAACATGTCCCTCCAGTGATGGGTGACTCTCTTCATTTGATTAGGTAAGAACTCTGATTATTGGCTAACCAGCAGAGTGTGGCAAGAAGTGTTTTATTGTATTTAAAATTGTATGTTATGGAAAAATTCCACTTTGCTAGCTGGATTGCTTTATAGACACTCTACTTGCTAGCTTAGTGAATTAAATGTCCATATTAGGAAAGCCCACATGACAGGGATTGCTGTCAGCCTTAAAAAGCAGAGAATGACCTCTAGCTGAAAGCCCTCAAGAGACTTAGGTGTTCGGTTCTACAGCTGTAAAGAAAATTAGTTTTGCAGGGGGAAAAAAAAGCGAATTCTTTCTCGCTGTAGCAGCTAGATGGGAATACAATGTGACTGCGGCCTTGATGTTGAATATTTAGATCGTAATTACTGTACTCAGTTTAGCCATGCTCACTGATTCCCAGTAACTGTGAAACTGTGAGCTAACTATTGTGTGTTGTCTTAAGTTACTCTGTGTGTGTATGTGTGTGTACGTGTGTGTGAGTGAAACCTGTGACTTGCATAAATATCTCCATGTCCTTATGTGCCTTCTCTATACTATAACAGCAAAGTTAGATGGCGGTTCATATCAGCAACTCTCCATGAGTAGTATACATTGCTTTAGCTCACACTTCATTGATCAGAGTAATGAGCAATATGACCTGGTTGTATTGAACATCAATGGTGAAAAACTTCCATCGTATGTGATTGTCACATTCTCTTTCACCATTCATCTATGTTGATCTGCACCCAAGTTGGTTCTGTAATTTGGCTGGTACGTTACAATGCATATACAACTGTAGTATTTTAACTTCAATTCTTTTGGAAAGATGCTAAGGAGTGGTATAGCTGGGGCATAGGGTGGTTCTATTCCTAATCTTTTGAAGAAACTCCATACTGATTTTTAAGTCAATGCACTAACTTACAATCTTGCCAACAGTGTACAAGAGTTCCCATTTCCCCATTTTACCAACATTTATTATTTTTTGTATTCTTGATGATTGACATTCTAACTGGAGTTAGACACAATTTCGGTGTGGTTTTAATTTGCATTTCTCCAGTCGCTAGTGCTGGTAAACATTTTTTTTTTTCCATCTATTTGCTGGCCATTTGTATTTCCTCTTTAGAGAATTTTAGTCAGCCATAGACAAGAACAAATGTATGTCACTTGCAGGAAAATGGATAGGACTAGGGATTATCATGCTAAGTGAGATTAGCCAGTCTCAGGAAATTAAAAGTCATGTTATTTTTTCATATGTGGAAATCAGAGAGAAAAGAGGAAACAAAAAGGACTTTGGGCAAATGAGGAGAGAGATCAATAGGATATTGAAAGAAAACTGAGGGGAAAAGGTCATTGGGGAGGGAAAGAAGGAGGATAGAGGAAGAAAACAGTTCAAATAATGTTATGACCATAAACCAAGGAATCACTTCCGATCTCACTAACATGTACATGGAAGGAGAGAGGGAGAGGGTAAGATTCAGAGGGTTTTACAACAAGCAATGTGTGCATGTAGGAATATTCTCACTGTGAGATATAATGCACCAAAAAAAAAAAAAAAAGGCACAATGCTGGGCATGGTGTAACATGGTTTTAATCTCATTACTTGGGAAGCAGAGACAGAAGACCATAGTTTCGAAGCCAACCTCAGCAATTTATCAAGACCCTGTTTCAAAAATTAAAAATAGGCGGGTGTGGTGGTGCACACTTGTAATTCCAGAGCTTGGGAGGCTGAGACAGGAGGATCGCACAGGTTTGAAGCCAGCCTCAGCTACTTACTGAGGCTCTCAGCAACTTAGTGTGACCCTGTTTCCAATAAAATATAAAATATTCCTGAGAGTGTAGCCTGGAGATAGAAAAGCCCCTGGGTTCCAACCCAAGACCCCCCCCCAAATTAAAAATAAATAAATAAATAAATAAATAAATAAATAAATAGGCTATGGGTATAGCTCAGATGTAGAACACCTCTCAGTTCAGTCCCCAGTACCAAAGTAAACTAAAATAAAAATAAATAAGTGATGTACATTCATAAACATATAAAAATCAATCACTAAGGCAAATGTATGAAGAAGGGTGGGGGGAGGGAATGAGGCTGCACATGGGGAAGGGCTAAATGAGTGATGTGTGCGTGTATGCCTCTACCATCTTGTACCCCATGAAAAAGTATGTCAACAATGCACTGATAAAAATAAATGGAAGAAAAAAAATGAAATATCCATCATAATAAATAAATAAATATTTATAAAAAGGATGAATAAACCATGTACCTAAAAGAGTAAAATAAGTAGAACATTTATAAATAGTAGTAATAGTAGTGGTGTATACGTTATAGTGTGCACTTTTATAATATATTGGACACAAGACAAACTATAATGGAAACATAATAAGAAAATTAATAGAATAATAGAACAAATGCTTAGTTATAAATCTAACATATTTTGATTGTCACATTTCTTCACTGAATCTGTAATTAAAATCTGGGGTAGATGCAATCAACTAATACTTTTCTATCATGAGCACACTATCAAAAGTAAACATTTGCTAAATATAATAGAGATATTTAAAAATACCCATTTCATAGATAAATGGTAGGATGACATTACTCATTAGAATTCATCATTGTGTTATTTCATTATTTCAGAAAATACATCAAACACTGATTTAGGAAAGAACAGTCACACACTTAGATCTTTATTTTTTTTCTTAAGTTTGTGTACCAAGTTATCATAAAATAAATTCTCTAAACAAATTAGGGAAAATGCTTCTTCTCTAAAATAAATCATGTTTTTGTTTCCTAGATACTAGCTAATTTGACCTTCTATTTAAAAAAAAATTTTGGCCTGAATTTTAGAAAACAAGTCCAATCTGACAAGTGTATAGACCCTACGTTTAGTCTGTTTCCAGCTGAATCCAGACAGCTGCTCTAACCTTCTCATTGGGTTCTGCAATCTATCTCAAAAAAGCCAAAATAACATCACACCTCTACTCTCAGTATATCAGGGTCGGTCTTATGCCTCACACTTACCTAACTCAAGAATAGAGTTGAAACATCCTTAGTCAAAGTTTAGAGCATTGATATATTTTTATTTTCAAGATCAATATGGGAAAAATGCCCTTCTTAAAAGAACTCAAGTGTATTTATAGATAAAATGTGTAGGATGAGGATAGTTTGATGTCTCCTTTTTACTCTTTTTAGTATAAATTCTTCCTATCGAAAAAAAAATTAAAATCACCAACTTGTGTAGATATCTGTACTGAGGTTTCTAGGGTGAATTTTATATAATCCGTACTTGTAAGAATTTTATAGGACACAGTGGGAGAAAAGTTTCACATCATGTTGCAACTTAAAAAAATATATGTAAATGTAGTGACAGAGACTTATCATCTAATAAAGAACTATTGATTTTGATATTTTGGCTCAAGCTTCATTTTAGTGCTGAAAACTGAACATAACAAAGTATCTATATATGAACTGGTTAATAAATGACACAGAAATTTATTAGAATATTTATTGGTCATTGAGACCTAACAAATATTTAACACAACGTGTGACCTCAAATAGAAAAGACTAAATACAAAACTGTATTCTCAACCTTGATTGAGACAGTTTACATTAAATTCAAGTGTGGACACATGTATTGAAAATGTGAGTCTTTTTGATTTTTGCAGTGAAGTTCTAAATCGTCGTTTAGAGAAAAGAGAGATAGGGTCACAGAAATTTAATGCTTTATTCTTGGCTTCAATGCTTTATTCTTGGTTTCAAGCATATGCTGTAATCCTAGCATTTGGGAGGTTGAGACAAGAGGACGTGGGTTTGAGGCCAGCCTCAGCTACTTGGTGAGGCCCTTTGCAACTCACTGAGACCCTGTTTCAAAATAAAGAATAAAAAAAAAGTAAGGCTGAGGGTGTAGCTCTGAAGTGGAATGCTTCTGGGTTCCATCCCCAGTACTAAAGAAAAAAAAAAAAAGCGAGAATAAGTAGAGATGAATTTAGACTCGATTTTTGTATGACTTGGTCTCTGTAAATACTTATGATTGTAGGTTTATTAGGCCAAATGCTTCTTCGATTGGCTTTGAAAAATTACCAGTATTTCTTTCTTCCAAACTTTCCCAGGAAAGACCTGGTCCCTGTGTGCATGAGTAATCCTCAGCTTACATCGCATGTATTCCAAGAAATGAAACAAAACTATACAACTCTGAATGCAGCACCAATTAAGCATCCGGCTGTATGTCACAGCAATGTCGGAGTGCTGTAAAAGTATCTAAACTCTTATTCCCAATCGTTGAACTTATCTCAATGCATTCATTAACCAAAAAATGTGTAATACATATGGAGAAGTAATTGGTCCAGAAATTGTATTTTGAGTTGGACTGGTTAAATAAAAAAGGAAGAAAAGAAAGAAGAAATGGAGGGAGGTGAAAATAAAATGAAAGACAAGAAAAAGGAAAGGAGAGAAGGAGAAGTTAAAGAGTTTTAAAAATGGAAGAATATGGCAAGCTTAGAAAATTATATCATTAATAGAAAATGACATGGTTAATTAAAATTAACAGTTTAATGAACAACCATCAATTTATTATTTATTAAATACTTTGGGAGCTCAAGATGGTTATTTAAATAGATATTATTTTCTTCACTGCCCACAGGATCATTCTTAATAGCCAAAATATATAAATAATTATAGCAATTATGCTTGTAATATCACTTTTAATTGAAATTGAAAATTTTCTCCTCATGAACTTACAACATGCTTTAAGCAAAATTTTGGGCATTTTTGCTCAGGCAAATAAGAATAAAATGTTTTTAAGATTGCTTACCAATAACTATTATTTGCTTAGAAAATAAATACCAAAAAGTTAATAAATATCATAATGTCATTTGATGATTTTTTATGAAGATGGATTTGTGTTCTTCTATGGTGGGAAATAAATTGAGGACATTCAATATGGCATATGTTTATATATTTCCTTCTTAGGAGATTTTGCTAACCTTTAAGTAACCTGTATATTGATGGAAAGCTATTTTTTCCTATGCTGCCAGCACAGGATGCCCTTATTTGAATGTGAGGTATTTAAGTTTAAGGTCAATTATTTGTACTTCCACTTCAATTAAGAGGACATGGCCTCATAGTTTAATTTACAACGGCTAGTTAAACTCCCTAGAAAATACTTCAGAGTTCCTAAATAGCAATTAGTCATTGAAAAAAAAAAGGAGGCAGCAAAGTTCAAATAAGTATCAGATTAGACCACACATCACCCATATTATTCTATTTACTCATTAGCAAGTAGTTAGGAAAAACTAATGATGGTGTTTTTTAAACTGTACAAGCACTATAGGA
This sequence comes from Muscardinus avellanarius, assembly GCF_963383645.1. Taxonomy (NCBI): domain Eukaryota; kingdom Metazoa; phylum Chordata; class Mammalia; order Rodentia; family Gliridae; genus Muscardinus; species Muscardinus avellanarius. The sequence continues at coordinate 24,843,282 of NC_137796.1, forward strand.
AATGTGAGAATTAGGTTAAAAACATTTTATATTGACAAGTAAACTAAAAAGGAAAATAATCACCAACAACTTCATGTAGCATTTAAGGGAAAAATGCTTCCCATCTGTTTATTTTTTCCTGATTTAATATTGTGTATGTATATATTTTAAATTTTTTAATCTTGAAGATTTTCTAGTTTAGGGGACTGGTTAATTCACAGGAAACAGTGAATAGCATTATAAATAAAACTACCATTTGATTGGAACCTCTCAGGCACTATACATTGGACTAACAATTTGTTTAAAAATTATAAAACTATATTATAAAATACATATTCATATTAAAATCTTCATGTAATAAGATACATATAGGAAACACTAGATAATACCTGAGATACCCTCCATATTGCACATTTATTTTAGTTGAATTTTAAGTTTTTCTTTTGTTTGAAATGGGATGACAGTCTTTAGGACACATTCTGTAGTGTAGTAATATTGGATACTTTCATAGCATAGGTCAAAAATATCTGTAAAATGATCCATGAAAATATCAAAGCAAGGATGAATGAGTAAATGTGACTTCCTTGATCTCATTTATAGAAAGATTTTCTTCAGAATTTGGAAAGAGAATTAAATACTAGTTTTTTATCTCTTTTCTGAGCACAGAATTCTCCCCATTGGAACCATCCAACTGCTTTTGTGGGGATTATAACTCAAAGTGCATAAATCAAGAAGCTCCCTTCTCTGACATTGAACACTTTTATTGATTTAAGGGTTTGCTTTAGGGGGAAATGTCACAGTGTCAAGGCAATTGTGGGTTTTATGTGAAAAGTGCTTATTTACTTTGCTCTTTGGGAAACAATGCCATGTTGCTATGACAACTGTCATATGACTGTATATATATATATATATATATATATATATATATATATATATATACACACACATATATGCATATACACATACATACACATGAACATAGCCTGTAGTATGCATTTTTACATAAATAAAGCCTACTCAAAAGGATTTGACCAGAGAGTCAAAAATTTTTTTAGTCAAACTCACACAAATAACTAGAGTAGAAAAATCATAGAACAAGATTTTTTTTATATTTTTTTACTAAATATGAATTAAACTTACAAGGCAATTCTTTTTTTTTTCAGTACTGAGAATAGAATCAGGGGCATTCTTCCTTCCAGCTATACCCAAGCCCTATTTTTTCTTCTTTATTTTAAAACAGGGTCTCACTGAGTTTTAAAGGCCCTCACTAAGTAGACAGACTGTCCATGAACCATGATCCTCCTATCTCAGCCTCCAAAATGCTGGGATTACATGCATGCATCACCACACCAGGATACAAGTCACTTCTCTTAATGTGGGCATTAGTCAGTTATTACACCAAGTGCTTTGTGCACAAATGTTTTTATCACAATGAACTTCACTACGACCTGTAATTACCATGCGCCAATAAAAGCATATTTAAAAATAAGAACTTATAAATGTTAAACTGTGTAATCTAATACATTTAATATTTGCATTGAATTTAAAATCCTACCTGATATATGACTGGGTTGTTGAGTTTTGTATTACAAAAAAAAAAAGATGAAGTTTAGAATCACTGAAAAATTTAAAGTTCTTCCAAAATTATCATTTTAATTTTTAATGATTTGTAACATACTATGGTACAAACTTGCACATCCTGTACAACTTTTACATTTTGTCTATGTCCTCAAACTACCTGTAGTCTTACTAATGCATAATTCATTGGTTAATTCTCCTTTCTACTAAAATAAGTGGAAATAAAAAGGAAACTCTCTAAATTAAAGGAAAGACCCAATATAACTTGTCAAAAAGATAAGGCAACTGCAGAAGTAATTGCATAACTTTCTCCATGTAAGTGCCATCAGAGTTCATCTTTTGTGAAGCAAGTAGATTTTTAACATATTGGAAAACACGGCCAACCTCATGATAGCATCCTCAACAAGCACCTATTTAATAATTACCTCCACCAACATCGTTATTAATCTCTTACAAGGATCCTTATTCCCCAAATAAAGTAGTCTACTCAATATGAATACACTATGCTTCATATCTTAAATTAGACGTCATGGTACCTCTCATCAAAATCTCTTTCCATCTAAATACCTCTTTTAATGACAGTTTTATTTCTCATTTTTCTATTTGTGTTTGCATATGCACGTATCTTTTTTTAGCAGTCCTGAGGATTGAACCCAGTGACATTCTACCTCCAAGTTATACTCCAGCCCTATATTTTTAATTCTTTATTTTGAAACAGGGTCTCTCACTAAGTTGTGGAAGGCCTAAGTAGCTGAGGCTGGCCACCAACCTGCAAACCTTCCCTCTAAGCCTCCCAAATGCTAGATTAAAAGCGTGGTCCACCATGCCCTGCTATGTGCATGTATTTTATAAAAATTTGCTATTATGGCATGGTAGCTACTAATACTAAGTATTAGATGACAATTTGTGCCCTCAAAGCATTTATATCTTCTTGAGGACAAAGTCAAACCATTTTTTTATGAACATACGTAGGGTGTGCCTTGATTTAATTTGTTTGTTTTTTAGTAGTAGAGATTGAATTCAGAGGCATTCTACCTCTGAGCAACATCTCCAGTCATTTTTATTTATTTATTGTTTGATTGGTTTAAAACAGGGTCTTGTTAGGTTGCTGAGAGTCTTACTGGGTTGCTGAGGATGTCTTTTTTGGTGCACTATAGTCTCACATCATAACGTGGATCGTGTTGACAATGACATATATTCACACAGTACTTGGTGCCCCCCACCAGCTTTCCCTTTTCTCTCACTCCCAATACTGAATGTTCAGGTTAACAATGTTATATTCACATGTATACATGTAGTCGAATGTAGCTTTTTCATGAATAAACCTCAGCCTTCTTCTTCTCCTACCCTTCCTTCCTGGCTTTGCTGAGGTTTCCCCTCCATTATCTGGAGTCCCTCTGATCTACCTAATACTCCTTAGCTTGAGTGTATTAGAGAAAACAACCAGCAATACTCGTGTCTAAGGTTCCTATGTGCTAGGATTACATGTGTGTGCCACTATGTCTGGTTAAGATTAAATTCTTTTTTTATTTTTTATTCTTTATTTTGAAACAGGGTCTCACTGAGTTGCAAAGAGCCTCACTAAGTAGCTGAGGCTATCCAGAACCTGCGATCCTCCTGTCTCAGCCTCCCAAATGCTGGGATTACAAGTGTGCACCACCACGCCCAGCTGAGATTCAATTCTTGAATAAAAAAGTGGAGACAGAGTTTGCCAAGGGAGCAAATCGATCAATTTCCCCAGCAGGTAAGCACATATATACAGGCCCAGAGGCAGGAGTGAACCTAGTCCATGGAGAATGGCTGGAACTCCAGGTGGCAATCTAGAAAGACTGGAAGTCTCGGTAGGTGGTGAGGTTCATCCGGGAGGAAGGAAGAAAAGTAGCACAGCCACTGTTGCATAGGTAATATATTCAGAAGTTATCTTGCAAGCAATATGTAGTTCCTGATAGCTGTAAGGAAGAATGACATGAGTCCTTTTGAGTACCAGATGGAGCCCTACGACACAGATAAAAAGAGACCAAGATAAATACTTCTGCCTGAAATTAAGTAATGTGCCCAGTTAGCATTCTGGGAACAAGAGATTGGGTGACAATAAGAAGATAGAAATGACAAGGTTTGGTCATGGGTAAGAAAGTATGAAAACCCCAGTTTGCTGGTAAACCTTTTAATGGGGCAACTAGAACAGGAAGAAAAAAGCAAAGAGAGTGCATCTGTGTGAGGACATGTTAATTTTATATATTCTTGGGAATGTACAAGAGATAAAATTGTCTAATCTTCACAAAAATGTCATCTAACTTGGGGTAAACATCATTTGGGTATTCAAGGGAGATTTGATGTATCAATATGAAAATAATATTTAGGTAACACCTATGGATAAAGGAACATACTATAAAGATCCATCAAGAAGTGAATTCTAACAACATGGTTGACTACTAAAATTTATGGTCATTCTTTTTTTAATTTTAAAAAAAGAATTAAAGTTTTGTGGGTATTAAAGTGAAGGCTAAAAGATTTCCACAAAATCTTGTGTTAGATGGCTCTCTGACCAGTGGGGCAGGTTCAGAGGTATGGCAGTGGGGGAATCACTAAACACAGGTGGAGACACTGTAAATTGAAGGCTCTTCCTAAGAACTTGCCTGAAGTTCAAAAGTAGAACAGTGAGTTAGTGAATGTAAAATAATGATCTCTAATGATAGTAGATGTGTCTCTCTATAAAAATCATTGTCCAAAAGATAATGTAACATTCCACCTGTGCCTCATTATGAACAGAATTCAGGGAAGAAGCATGCCTTCTATCTTTACCCACCATGCATCCTGTTTCTTTTCCCTCAATTCCTCATCCTTTTGTTTGAGGACCACTACCTTGAAAGTCTCAAAGCTATTGAAAGACAAAGTAGGAGATAGAACACGAAGACTTTTACTTTAACTGAGTTATTTTTGTCCAAAAAAAATGTTTTACCATAAGAGCCTTTCTATCTTTCTTCTGCCAACTGATGATCTGAGAAAGATTCTTTAACAAAAAATGTTAATCTGCATAAGCAATAAATGTGCCTAAACAAACAGCAATTCTTGATGACGAAATGCTACTTAATTATTTATCATCTTAACCGAAGTTTATTTTAATATATTTCAGTTTCTAAAAGGACCCATTTCCCTTTCCAACAGTACTTCTCTGAACTTTAATCATCTAAGCATGAATAAACGGTTCTTGTAAAATCTACTATCTGAGAGTCAGAAACTAATTTGACAGCCATGTTTTGGTGTTCATTTGCTGGCTTTTGTTTACTGGTGGAATTCAGTATCTTCTGGCCCTAGTATTCCATGGTGATAATTTGTTACAAAAGAGAATATGGACAGTCTGTTTATATCAGACCCTGAGAAAAATGAGTAACTTTCCCATCAGTTTATTTCTTTTAACATCCCATATGGTATATGCTTTTGTAATAGCTCTTTTATAACTGAAGAAGTCAAGTTGTAAAAAGAGTAAATTCATTTACTCCTGGCCAATTAAGTGGATGGGGGCTAGAGAGAGCTGACTTTGAAGTATATATTCCTAACTGTGACTCTTCACCACCTCTCCTGTGTTCAATCTGATAGTTTCTGAAAAGTTGCTCAATAGATGCTAATTTCCAGAATAACTGATTTACTCGATCATGGTCATTTTTCTCTCATTTTTAGCCTCATAAGAAAGTCAATTGGCTCAGACGGCTAACTGATACTTTATCGAGTTCTGAGCATTATTACAAAATCATTTAGAAGCTGTAGTTACAAAGAAATCTTTGTTAAATGGGTTTCCCACTTGTCAGAAATGACTTTGGATACAGTACACAGTTTTTATGGTTTTCTTAAGTCTTGCATTATATAAATTCTATTTCACATCTACAGAGTATTCCAGACAGCACTTTCTAAAATGAATATTACATATGATGGCATGTTAAAACCACTTGTCCTAGCCGGGCGTGGTGGCGCACGCTTGTAATCCTGCACTTGGGAGGCTGAGACAGGAGGATCGCGCAGGTTCGAAGCCAGCCTCAGCTACTTAGTGAGGCTCTCAGCAACTTAGTGAGACCCTGTTTCCAAATAAAATATAAAATGGATCTGTCTGAGAGTATAGCCCAGAAGTAGAAAGCCTCTGAGTTCCACCCCCAGTACCACCAAAAAAAGAAAACAAAACAAACAAACAAACAAAAAAACACTTGTCCTTCAGTTTTCTACATCCTCCTAAGAAAACGCTGAACCTGTAGGAATGACTGCCTGTTGGGTTATAGGGATGTGGAATTTTACACTAATCCTGTTATTCTTACCCCACAAGATATTTCTATGCAGTACACTGTACCTGTATATTATTCTTACAATGCAAAATCCTATTAAAGTCAATGGTGCATGTATCCATTTCATTTCAATGTGACTTTGTATAATAAAAATAAAATATAGTGAGGAGAATGCATAATGAGTTGTCTGCCAAAACTGTTCAAAGTACAATTAAATAACTGAGGAAGTAAGAAATTACCTTAGTACAAAGAATGTATCCACAAATAGATTACTGTTAATTCAGGGTATGCCCCAAATTATACACAATTGCTGAAGAGTTCCTTAGTCCAAAAAGCATCAAAATAACCAGGGAGATGATTAATAATGTTCCCCTTCCTGGAACAAAAATGTCAAAACACAATATTCATTTTTCTTTTAGTGTCTCCACAATTACTTGTGCACCCCTATGTGACAAGAACTATGGAATACGTGTCATGAGCTGTATTTAAGTTTTTAAAATGAAATATGTTCTCCTTTACATTGTGAAAAACTGCAGTAATTAACTATCTTTACTAATGGTTTCAGGTTATATTTTTATTAATTCCTACTGCAGTTCTTTTCTGATCATATGTAAGGCAAAATATTTTATCTATTTTTGTTTGTTTATTCTTTATCATTGTGAGGATTGAAGCCAGGGGCATTGTACTTCTGATCTATACCCCCAGCACTATTTTACTTTTTATTGTGAAATAAGATCTTACTAATTGTGGAGGACCATGTTAAGTTATTGATGTTGTCTCTGAACCTGTGAACTTCCTGTCTCAGCCTCCCAAGTACAAGGATTATAAGCATGTGCCACCACAGATGGCTAGGAAAAAATAAAAAATAAAAATATATATATATATATATATATATACTGGGAATGGAACCCAGGGACCTTTACCTTCAAATTGCACTCCCAGGCATATATATATATATATATATATATTTTTTTTTTTTTTTTGAAACAGGATCTTTTAAGCCAGTGGAGGCTGGCTTCAAACCTGAGCAATCCTCCTGCCTCAGCCACTCAAGCACGGGGATTACAAGTGTGCACCACGCCCAGCCAGAAACATATTTTAATATTGAAATTTTATTTCTGATACACTCTTAGCTATTTCCAATGAATGAATTCTAATAAAAACAGATATGGCATAGAAGAACATAGGATATGCTTTAATATGTAAACCAAAAATTAGATAATTTATAAATTAGACATTTTATAATGAAGTACTAAAATATGTGTTGAATGACTTCATTATGAAATGCAGTTTATTATTCCTTTATGTATTAAAAGGAAACTATCAAATTCCACTTTGGTGTTCTACCCCATAATATTCCATTTAGAAAGTGCATTTTCTAAGTTAATATATTCCCAACTCACTCTCATTCCTCCCCCACTATGATGCAGTCCCCTCAACAAACCTATGGCATTTTATCATCTACAGATTATCTTCCCAAACATAAATTTTAAAAAATCTTGGGCATTGAGGTTCAGGAAGATTCATATAATTCCAGTTCAGTCATTTAAATGCTGCTTGACATTGTATAATTTACCACTTCTGAGCCATATCATCCTAATATATATAAAACTTGTTAATACTTATGTTACAAATATTTCTTAAAATATTGGTAATTCTCTACATCTGAAGAATAAAACAGATCTAGTTATTCCTGTCTTCTTGCATTTTATAATCTAGCTGATACTGTGTATAAGTGGGAAACACAAAGCATTTGGCTCACTGTAGAACTTTAATAAATATCTCTTACCTTTCCTCTCTCCAATGGGCAAACATTAATTAGATCTATTGTTAGGTAGCACTTCTTCCATGAAATAGTAAGCATATTGACATTTAGAACTATTTTCTTTATTTCTTATAATCTATCTTTCTGGACACATTAGTTTATAGTACATCACCATTCTCAGCCTTTGTATGAGTGTTTTAATTATATATTTTGTTGCTAACTGTTCTTTATCCCACTAAAATATTAGTAGACTTTTAAAGTCCAAATGGCATACCATCACTTACATAAAATCTTTAGTCATCTTCCACAAGGCTGTGATATTTTATCTATTTGAAATTATAATAACTCATCAATATAATAAAAAGGTGGTAATTCTCTACATCTGAAGAATAAAACAGTTCTAGTTATTCCTGTCTTCTTGTATTTTATAATCTAGCTGATACTCTGTATAAGTGGGAAATAAATAAGATAGGTGTGCATCTATGAGGTAGATCATTATGTCTTATGCATTAATCTTCCATCCATCCATTCACAGAGCAGCATATAAAGTTAAGTCGTGAGTAACTATTTAGATTAAGAAATTTTTCCCCAAAACATTAAATGCTCTTAAAAAAAGAACAAAGTTGCATATATATATATTTCTCTGTTTCAAAGCTTAACACAAACTTACATTAAATAAGAAGGCATAGTACTAGAATAAGAATAGACAGAAATATTAACATAATAAGACTAAGCGTTCATATATAAGCTTTTGTGTTTGTGGCCAATTGATTTGCAACAATAAAGCCAAGACAATTCAGTTGTGAAATAGTCTTTTCGACTAATAGTATTGGGATAATGAGATATCTACATGCAAAAAGAATTATGAAGTCCTCATACAATACACAATAGATAATTCAAAATGCACTATGAACATCAACATAAAAGCTAAGACTATAAAATTATTAGAATAAAACATGGGCATGAACATGTATAGCATTTATTAGGCAATGCCTCCTTAGATCTTACAATAAAGCTATAAGGACAAAAACATATGAGTGAATTGAACTTTATCATAATTAAAAGTGTTTGCCCTTTAGAAGACACCATGGAAAAAGAAAAAGGACAAAAAATGCAAGAGAATATTTACCAGTCATATATCTGATAAGTGTCTACAATTTAAATTATCTGTAAGATATAAATAACAGAATGTTAGCTCTCAATAGCAAAAAGTGAAATGACCTAACTAAAAAAATTAGCAAAGTATGGAAATAAACATTTCCCCAAAGAAGATACTGAAAGGCCATCAAATACGTGAAGAGTTGTTCATCATTATTAGTTATTAGAAAGAAGAAAAGCAAAACTCCAAGATGACATTTCATACTCACAAGTACGGCTATAACCAAAACGAGGGAAATCAGTTATCAAGTGTATAAAGAAATCTGAACCCTTGTACATAGCTAGTAGGGATATAATAAAATACAACTGTTGTGGAAAGAGTTAAACAGATACTCAACAAGTGTAGCATACCATCATTCTCCTGTGACCCAGCATTTCTGCTCCTAAGTATGTAGCCAATAGACTTGTAAATTTATTCAAACAGAAATTTGTCCAGAAATATTCCTAGCAGCACTATTTTCAATAGCCGATAAATACAAAGAGCTCAAGTGCTCATAAGCTGATAAATGGATTAACAAAACATGTTATATTTCCATGAGGATATATTATGCAGTCATAGTAAAAATAACTAGCACACTGACACATGATCCAAATGGGTAAGCAATGTAAATATATGATAATTAAGAGAAGTCACTAAGACCACTTCTCTCATGATTTCATTTATATGAAAACTCAAATATAGGTAAATCTATCAATATAAGAAGTAGAGTAGTAGTTTCTAGGGCCTGGTACAATGAAGAAAGCTTGAAATGAGAATGAGAAGTACAAGGAGTCAGACAAATTTCACTGCCTGAGAAGTTAGTTTCCATAGGATTCACTTACTTTAAAGATAAGTTACAAATTTGGTTGTACTCAGGGCCATTTTCACTTCCAACCAGTTAATGATAAATGTTTTAGATCCCTACCACAATTCTCAGGTTTAATAATTGGCTAAAATAATTCATAGAACTCTACAAAGTGCCATATGTATGATTATAAATATATAATGAAACAACACAAATTATCATTAACCAAAGCAAAAGATAAATATGATGAAGTCTGAGAAGGGTCCAAGTGCAAAGCTCTCTGATAACCTTTCCTGCAAATGCTTTGATGATTTTACAGACATTGTATATGACAATACTTAGATTATCACCAATTAGGAAAACTCATCTGAGATTTCAATACCTAAGGCTTTTATTGACATAATCCTGTAGTAGTGACTAGGCTGACTGACTTTTAGCCTCTAGGTCTTCTTGGACATTTGAGCTAAAAGCTTTAGGGTTGAGTTCCAGTGGAAGGTGAAACTATGATGTTATGTCCCAAAGTTCCTGGCTATATGTTACTTTGATAGATTGTCCAATGGCTAAAGTCATTAGGCAGTGAAGACTATTATCAAGTAGGTCATTACAGAGGATTAGAAATCACCTCCGAGAAACAGCAGGCAAAAATAACTAGAGGTCTTTCTGGATAATGTTAATACTTCAAATTATAGAAAATGACTGCATATAGGAAAGGAGGTTTCTCCTTGGGGTGATGAAAATGCTATAAAGTTGACTTTAGTGATGGTTATATGACTCTGAAAATACTAAAACCCATGGAATTACGCACACAATTGGTGAATTGAATGCTAGGTGAGCTACATCTTTAAAAAGCTGTTAAAAAAGGTGATTATATTTTTGTTGGAGTTAATTTGCTGAAAGTGCTGCATTTTTCTAAGTTTTTATTACCTTATTTTTTAGTTTAAGTATTTAAGCTTTTATGATCATCAACAACAATTTATAAGTGTTTTCTTTTTGCACTTCCTAAGCTCAAAATATAGCTCCATTTCTTCTTGCAGTGTATAAAATGCCATCATATTTTCGAAATATTTTTCTTTAAATACTGAGCAAGAGTTTCTTATAAGGATATAAAAACAAAAATGAACAACAAAATAACCGCTATGCTGATTACTTATTGTATACAATAAGAAACCCATCCAAAGGTAATTCTGAAAGGTAAACCAGAGCAGGATGTTAGATGGGAAACTCAGACAAATGGAAAACTTTAGGCAACAAAGGCATTTACATCAAATTGAGGAGAAGAAGTTAAATGTCGAGTTCAAAAATACAACAATGACCACTTCTGAAATAATAAACCCTGCTTGTTAGGGAGAAATATGAGGACAAATGGGGGAAAAAAAGAGCCTCTTGCAAGGAAAACTATCTTTACTAGAGCAAACTATAATGGCTGTGACAACATAACAGAGAAAGAAACAATTTAATAGAAAGAAAGATATATTGTGGTTTATGGTTTCAGAGTTTTCAGTTCAGGATCATTTGGTTCTGTTGTTTCTGGTGAGGCAGAGTATATTGGAGCAAAGTACGCATTAAAGCTGAGCTGTTGCTCAGCTCAGAGGGACAGAAGGAGAAGGAGAAGGAGAAGGAGAAGGAGAAGGAGAAGGAGGAGGAAAAGGAGAAGGAGAAGGAAAAGGAGGAGAAAAAGGAGGAGAAGAAGGAGGAGAAGAGGAGGAGGAGGAGGAGGAGGAGGAGGAGGAGGAGGAGGAGGAGGAGGAGAATAAGGAGGAGGAGGAGGAGGAGAGAGGGGGAGGAGGAGGAAGAAGAGGAGAGGAAGAGGAAGAAGAAGGAGAGGAGGAGGAGGAGAAAAACAAAGGAAAGGAAAGGAAAGGAAAGGAAAGGAAAGGAAAGGAAAGGAAAGGAAAGGAAAGAGAAACAAAATAAGTCCTTTGCAAGAATTACCCAGTGCTCTACTTCCTGCTCCTGGTTTCTACTTCCTATACTTTTCATCACGTCCCAGTAGTGCCATCAGGTGGGGAGCTTCTACAAATCTCATAAGAAACTGAAAATAAGCCATGGATAAGATTATCTGGGAATGAGAAAGAAGAAATAGCATACAAGTAATTCATGTGGAGTCTGCATGATGATCTGTACTCCAGTCCCAATACTGAGGAGACTAAGACAAAAAGATCACAGACCTGTGGTCAAAAGTAGCAGTTTAGGGAGACTCTAATTAAAAGAAAAATAAAATAGGGGTGGGGTTGTAGCTCACAGATAAACCCCCAAGGTTTAATCCTCAGTGTCACACTACAAACATACATACAAACATACGTACATATGTACATACATACTCCTCATCCCACAGTGAAGTAGAGATTGGTTGACTAATGGTATTAAAAACCCATTTGGAACTACTTTGATTTGACTTGAATTCTAGCAAAGTCACCTCGAGTGTGACTTTGGTAAATTCATTGGGTATTATTAAGCCTCAGTTTAAATATCTATAGATTAGAAGTAATAAAAATTTATATTTCACATGTTTTATTAGTATTAAATAAAGTAAAATAATATATTAAAAACATACATAGACTCTCTCTGTTGATGTCCATGTCTACCACCATCAGTAGTAAAATTATCGCATATAATGAATATTTTTGTTAATTCTTTGTCACCAAAGAGTGTAGAAAATTTTAAAAAATAGAAAAGTTTACAATATTTAAACAAAGAAAATAGTTTAATATCATTTATTAAACTTTTAACTAATATATAAAACCTTATATATACATATATGTGTATATGTGTATATGAATGTGTACATTTATATATATGTATATGTGTGTGCGTGTATGTGTATGTGTGTGTGTGTGTGTGTGTGTGTGTGTTCCTTCCAAATTAAGCAAACACTGAGATGTGGATAATAACCACTATTTTGTTAATATTAAATAAGAAAAGAAAAAAGAACAAAATGTTTTATTAAGTTTTTCTTTGGACTTTTCTAGAATAGAAATTTAGTAATAAATCTCAGAATTTGGATTCAGCACACACTAGATTAAGTCGCTGTGGCATTTAATAAATAAAGAAAGCCAATCAGACAAGACATATTTAGAGATGTTTCTGTAAGTTTGACTGTTGGGTAATTCATTACAACAAAGACTAGTGAATGAAGTTTTAATTATCTTCAGAAGAAAATTTTAATCAAGATAAGAGCTCCATAAAATGTACTAATTTGACAGTTGATGACATAACCAATTAACTATTCAGAACAACAGATAGTGTTTCAGGTGAAATAATTTTATCATCAAACAAAAGGTGATCTTGCAGTCTATTCATTCTAGCCAAGCTGCGTATTTTAACAGTCCACTAGAAAAGAAAGAAATTAAAACGAGTCCATGCTTGTCCTGGTTTCATGGCATTAAACTTTAAAATGCCTCAGAATTGTTAAAAATGAAGTCAAAGAGGTTGATAAAGCGTTTAAATATTATGAATATATCAATTAAATTTAATAGCTAAAGAAGAAAAATAATTTCATCCTAGGTTATGTAAAATTAACAATGATACTGCTACAGAATTTTTTGTAATCAAGGCAAAATTACTGAGTGCTTCCGTGTTAGAGTTCAGGAGTGGCTCATTGTAAACTATTTAGAATAATACTGCTGTAGCCGGGTGTGGTGGCGCACGCTTGTAATCCCCGCGCTTGGGAGGCAGAGACAGGAGGATCGCGCAGGTTCGAAGCCAGCCGCGCTGGCATAAGAGGCCCTGTTTCAAAAATATAAAATAGGTCTGGGAGCGTAGCCCGGAGGTAGAAGGGCTTCCAGGAACCCCAAAAAAGAATAATACTGCTGTATATTTTTTTTTCTGACTTATTGCTAAAAGAACTCAAACCAATTACCTCACATAAATCAGAGTTGGTGAGATTCCATGGTAAACAATTTTTTTAAAAAATGATACAATTCTTATTTTCCTTTTTTGTGGTACTGGGTATTCAACATAGGACATTTTACCTCTGATCTATATCTCCAGTCTTTTTCTTGTTGTTGTTGTTTGTTTGTTTGTTTGGTTTGGTTTTGAGGCAAGTTCTCACTAGGTTATTGAGAGTCTCACTAAATTGTTGAGGCTGGCCTGGAACCTGTGATCATTTTGCCTCAACCTTCCAAATGGGATGAGATTACAGGTGTGTGCCAACATGCCCAGTAGTACAGCTCTTCTTTAAAATGATTACTGTGTAATTCTCTTCTGAAAAAAGAAAGGGAAGAAAGAAGGGAGAAAAGGAAAGAAGGAAGGAAAGATAGAGAGGAAAAGAAACTGGTAACTAAATTTTAATCAAGATATTTTAATATAATTAAATAAAACCATAATTTCTGAGGCCCAATAAAATACTCAGAGTATTCTTATTCTATTTTATACATCCATAATATTTTTTCACATGCATGTGCACACATACCTGTGCACACACTCTTGAGAGGCATTCGTTATTCTTAGTTTTATTTTTTAGAAAATAAACAGAATTATGTTTATAGATGGATTTTCTTGCAGTGTGGAAGTTGAAAATAGGAATTTAGATCTATTGCAATGTGGAAGTTGAAAATAGGATTTAGATCCCACAAAAGATGTGACCACTCGATCCATCTACTTTCTTTGGCTTGAGAAGGTCAATAAAAACGAAGCCAGACCAAAGTATCAGATGCATTTGTTTGAGATCCTAGGAACCGGGACACAAGACCAATTTGGAGAGTCCTTGCAGTCATAGATGAGTATAAAGTACCATACTCTTGCAACTGGTTTACAGATACGGCATTGCTTGGCCCCCAATGTACCCTCAGAGGGACAAGAAGAGAGAATTTATCTCTGGCTACTTCCTCTAGCTCTTGACTCTAGTACAAAAATCTAAGCACATATATGTAGAGCATGAGACACAAAAGAACTTCAGGAACTCATAAACAACTTGTTCAGACATGCCAATTGTATAGAGCATGAGACATAAACAATCTCAGGAACTCATCAAGAAACTTGTGTTGACATGTTAGCATATGGCTCAAACCAACACACCTCTGCTGCAATTTATAATGGACCTTTGGATCACAAATCTCTTACTTTGTCTGATGAACTTATATCATATATATATATTGTGGAAATGATAAGTGTCTGGTCAGGTTCAATAAGCCTGCCAAGGACAATTGACAGCATCTCCAGAAACCTATAGAAACCCTATAAAAGAGCAGCTCTTTTGACACACAGTGTGATGAGCTCTTTGCTTACACTATGATGAGTCTACCATGGATAGGACTCGCATCCTGCAAGGTTGCATTGGCCCTGCTTTTTGCTACTGAGGATCAGTGCTACTCTTTTCCCTTCTTTGTGCCAATATCAAATTCAGAATCTCTTCTTCCTTTCTTGGACTTGGTTCATTACCCACTTCCCCCTCTTGTTCGTAGTTAGTTATATGATAAGTATTTGAAATGCCCCAAATACACAGAACTTGTAAATTTGTCTAAGTATATGTGTTTGGCTTAAATTGTTAGATTTTTTTTTAGTATGAAGTATATTGTTTGATACTCAATCATTGCTCATTGGATTTGGCAAAACAGCTGCCCAGTGTCAGAAACTAGCTTAACCTTTCTTAGATAATTTATTAATAATTTCCTGCATACTATAACCTTCAAGTATTGAATAAATCTTGTGATGTTGTGATAAGACACAAATCACATGTAACATGACATTGGTCTGATGACTTTGCGACCTGTTGCTCATCACAACATTCTCACTCTGAAAATTAATTGCTAACAGATGATTCTTTCCTCTCCCTAAATTTGTAGAAACCAAAGCCATTCCCAATAATCTAAATTCTTTGACATCATAATCCGCAAATTCACCTGTCCCTTCAAATTATACATATGTCCATTCTCTAAAAACTTTTCCTTACTTACCCCAGATCACTTTACCTGCAAAAATGAAAGAGGCATTTATGTTGTTATATAGCTAAACATACCACCGAGAAGTATCATTTTTATTTGAGCCCATTTTCATTTTATAACTGAAGAAAAATGAGAAGCTAAAACATATTTTGTTAGTAAAATCTTAGTCTCCCTCTCCAATGATCCTCCCATCTCTTCCTTTCTAGACACACCCAGAATGTCCCAGCACAGCATTTTCTGTGCCTCTCACAACCCTCTGTCCACTGAGAAATTCTCCTACACCTTCAGTATCTTGGCAATGTCTTAGAGTTGTGTAAATCACAGCAACATCAATGAAATAATGAAAGTTGGTTCGCTTTTTCTTTTAAGACTTTGACAAAGCAAAAGCAGTGAAAAACAACTCTAGGATATATATTTTTACCTACTCACTGTATTTTCAGTAAAATGGGGTCATCATATTTTAACGATTACATTAACAAAAACAAATGTTGGCTGTCAGAGCCATCGTTGACATCGGCATTCCGCACACTCCTGCCTGAACAAAGATTAAGGGAATAATAGCAGATGGTACCAAGTTGTGCGAAACACTTTCCCCCAACTGCAGTCTCAACTTCTTTCATTCTCACCCTCTTTGGCAGCTTTCTCCAGCAGCTGTGCTGGCAGAAGTGACAGAACCTATCAAATGCAGGGGGCTGATGAGCTCTCAGAACTACCCAATTAGGGCAGTTAACATTTGTTTTGTACTCACCTACCTGTCTCTGAAGTTTGTGAATGAATCCTGCTCATCCTCCAATCAAAACCCCTGGGAGAGTTCCAGGCTGCAAGGAGAATTTTTTTGTTATGCAAATTAATTAATAGACCTTGGGGCTGTTTCCATCCTCACTGGGGGCTGAAAAAAAGGAACTCAAGCCAATGCTTGAGGACTAAAGGATTGAGGAATATCCTTGGAAATGAGGCTTTATCAGAAACAAAAAGAGTCAAATAAAATATTCATGGGATTTTTACTACAAGTCATAAGCAAAAATACAGTCGCAGCACATGTCTTTCACGTCCTCTATAGTTTTTATTTTCTAGCACAGCTTGTATCAAAGCATCTAGATATTTCTTCAAATGCATTGGTTGGAAGAAGTTCTTTTAAAAATACTATATATAAATTGGGAGTGTATGTGTGCATACATATATGTATTTTTCCCAAATAGTGAACATATCTTATGAAATATTTCTTATGAGACCTTCAAGTGAGGTATCAGGTGTTTGGCAGTGAGGAATATACTACTTTCAACTCTTGTTTTATACACTCCCTTTCCCATTGTCCTAGGACACCATGGATGAGATAGCAGATCGAAGATTTCTCACTGAAGGAACTACTGAGAGGTGTGGAGTATTACTGAGGGAAAGATTCATCCATTCTGCATTTAAGTTCCTCTGTAAATGTAAAAAACCTGTGAATTCTCTTAATAAATTAAGTGAATAAGAACATTTTACTGATTCCTGGGGTTTATTTAGTTACCAGGATCAGTCTGGAGGGAGATCACCATGATCAGAGGGTCATTCATTAGATTGCAGGTAAGACTCTGGAGGATGATGGAAGAGAAGTAAGTTAAAGGATTTTGTGTGATATAGGAGAGAGAACCCAGAAGAGAGAATGCTAACATTCTTAGATACTCAAAGAAAGCAAATGACTTGGGCACTGAGAAAACTCATGGGCAAATCATTTTCTAGACTCTTATGTGTTCCTAAGGTAAATAATGGTCTAATACAGTAAATAAAAAGTAAATTAATCAGAATGATAAACTAAAGATGGACAAAGAAGGGCTACAAGTTCCAAAATCAGTATTAGTTTCTCATCAACAGCAAATTATCTAAACTTCATTACAATTTATAAGAGAGCAACATAATTATTTATTTAATAACTGTATGCATCAATCATATAAGAGTGGGAACTTTCTAGTAAGCAAAGAATAGTTGATGAGAATTATTTGTACCTGACTTTTTGTTTTATATTTGAAAGGTATCAAAAACAATGAATACATCATTTAGTGCCTAATGGTCTTATCTAATTTGAAGAGAAAGGAAAAACAACCCATATAAGGATGTCACTTATATTCCCCTAAGCCATTATTTTTTGTTGGTGGTAGTGTTTTGTGATTTATTTTATTTCATAATAACTAGGATTTTGAAACTCTACCTTTTATGTCCTTATGTACCTGAGATTAAATGCGTTTTCAACTAGTTAATTTGCACCATAAACATAAGAATATAAGTATTTATAAAAATTTGTTATATTACTCTTTATTTATTTTGTTTAGGAAGCTGAGAATAAGGTTGTTAACATTTTTTTAGATAATCACTTAGATCATTAACATCATCTCCCTGGTGGAGTATGTAATTGTAGGGCAGGCTCATTATAATATTGGATACTGTCCCTATAATTTTAATGTTCTATAATTCTGAGTTCAAAGGAAGTTCAGGAATTATACTCTTTTGTTACATTTCCTGGAACAGGAAACTGACTTGTGCCAAACTCTTGCTTTGAACAGAGGAAGAAGAATATTATGTAGAAAAATGTAGGATAAGCATGAGGCTATACACTTCCATTTAATTATCAACTCTATGCTATGTGAGAAAATGTGTTTCACCCATTTTATAGCTCAAAACAATGGGGATGACAATAAATGAGAGATTTTCTTGAGATTGGGCTCTGATCCTATGGAGATCATGTACTTCTTTTTTTTTCTGTTCATTTAAGGGTAAAACATACTGCCAGAGATTAGTAGTAAACATAAGCAAATGAACCATTAGTTAAATTATTTATTTTCCCCTGGATGAGACTCAAAAAAAGGGGATTGCTACTTTATAAAAGCACCCAGAAAGTCTGGTGCAGCGATTTACACCTGTAAACCCATAGTTTAAAGAGGTTGAGACAGGAGGATCATAAGTTCAAGGCCAGGCTGGGCAATTTAGCAAAACCTTGCATTAAGATTAAAGATTAAAAAAAGGGGGCTGCAATGTAGCTCAGTTGAAGAATGCCCCCGAGTTTAATCCACAATACCATGCACACAATGGAAAACACCCACAAAATGGAAATGGTGCTACTCTAGGTGTTGAGTAAATGTTTGACAGGTATTTGTCCTATCATTGAGAGACTTGCTTTGAAACTAATATTCTGATTTAATGGAGAAAGTGTAGACCCATAAATATCTGTAAGTAAAAATTATTAAATTAATATTAAAATTTTCCTTTTATATATTGTTTGAAAGACTTCCTAGCTTTATTTATTCTTACTATCACCCAGATCCAAGAAGCCCTACAAGCCTTAACTCAATTTTGCATTCATGACTTTTAGAGTCAAATAGCACATACTCACCCACACAACTCATACAGTACCTCAATGTTAGTTTTTTAATATAATTTATTTGAAAATAATTGCACTTATAGTATGAGGAATTGATCCAAAAATTTTTGATATAATATATATATATGTATATATGTGTGTGTGGTGTGTGTGTATATATATATATATATATATCTGTCAAAATTTATCTGAATAAACAAAAATACTTATATAGATTTTTGATACAACTGAAAATAGATACCATCCTTGTCAAATATACTACTTGAAAATAACATGGTATTTATGTCTAGAAAGAAAAAAAGTGGCTTAGTTCAGAAAGAGTTTGGTTATAGGCCAAAAACAGAATGACAGGTGGGGATTCAGCTGTCAGGGCAGTTTTCCAAGGATGCTTACACCTGGATTACCATATGTTTCCATATAGCCAGTAAGCTATTGTGCTGAAAAATAAATGCATATACATAAAACAGCAGAGAGGTGCGGTCAAAAGTTAGAGTTACCAGGGTATGGAAGCATTCCTGAAAATGATTGATATATGGTTCATGGGAGCAAAGGCCACTACTTGTAAATATATAAAGTGTTATAGAAATATTAACACTCAAGTTATTTAAAAATAGTGATTAAGGAAATAGTCAAAATTGATATACAAGAATGAGGCATTGTTTTGACTTGCTCATGAGCAGTCAATGGTAATTTAGTAACCATGGACCTGGATGTACCCATCCTTCTACTTTCTATTCTTCTTGTAGTGGAAAGCAAGTGTGTGTGTGTGTGTGTGTGTGTGTGTGTGTGTGTGTGTACACAAATGTGCATGTGTACTTTTCTTTAAATAACAAGCAATCTATATAACCTTTCTTCTCTAAAGAAGTGACATTAGCCAGGCTTGGTGGCGCACGCTTGTAATCCCAGCATTCGGGAAGCTGAGACCTGGAGGATCGCGGTTCGCAGACAGCCTCAGCTACTTAGTGAGGCTCTCTGCAACTCAGTGAGACCTAGTTTCAAAATAAAGAATAAAAAATAGGGTAGGGGGTGTAGCTCAGAAGTCGAATGTCCCTGGGTTCCATCCCCAGACCCACAAAAAAGAAAAAAAAGAAAAAAGAGGTGACATTAGCTGGGCGTGGTGGCACACGCTTGTAATTCCAGCATTTGGGAGGCTGAGACCAGAGGATCGCAGTTCGTGGACAGCTTCAGCCACTTAGTGAGGCCCTCCATATTTAGTGAGACCTTGTTTCAAAATAAAGAATAAAAAAAAATAGGGCCGGGGGTGTAGCTTGGAGGTCGGATGCCCATGGCTTTCATCCCCAGACCTGCAAAAAAGAGGTGACATTATTTCCCTCTGTAGCAAATGGAGCTCTATTCAGAAAATCTTCCTATTATAGTACACTATTTGCTAAGGACATAGGTCTGTATTTTATCTGATATCTTGTGTGGGTAAGGAAACATGTTGTCTAAGACTGAAATAAGAGTTGAGGAAGGAAGGAGGGGTAGGTAACTAGAATTAGAAGCAAATGAACAAGAGAAAAGAAAAGAGCTGAATAACATGACTGCTCAGGTAGTTTTGTTTTTATGAGAACAGGTTCCCCCAGAAGCCTTAAAATTTTAACAGAGTGACCACACTGCTTAACATTTTCTTCCAATACCAAACCATAACTCTCATTCATCTCTACCACAGCCCTACATGTGTGTACATTTGCACACTCACTAAGCCCATACCACCATTAGTGATATTAAAACTTTAGTAGACATGGAATTGTACTTTAAATAATTTTAGTAAGCAAAACTTAAATTTTTACAAGCTGAAAAGTCTTGGCTCAGGCATTTAAGAAACTACCAGAAGACTAGAAAGAGGCGAGAAGGGTCAGGTATAACTGGTTTAAAGAATTTCACAAATTAGAGCAGGAAGTGATAACGTAAAGTACCAGCTTTCTAAAAGTCTCTGGAGATATTCTAGCTCTAAGGTAGTTGAAGACTTTAGCTAGTTTTACTTAGGCTTTACAAAATAAAGTGAACCAAGCAAGCTGGGTGACTTAAAACATTCCAGACAGCTGGAGTCTTCTTCAAATACACATCTCCTTGTAATTCCCTCTTTGAAATGAAAACAACCATACTTTCCAAGAAACAAACCAAACGAAGCAAATAAATAAATGAATAAACAAACAAATATAAAACCACTTAGCTTTAATTCTTTTTTTTTTTATTTTTAGAACTGGGGATTGAACCCATGGGGATTCTACCTCTGAGCTATACCCCCAACCTTATTTTTTTTATTCTTTATTTTGAAACAGGGTCTCACTAAGTTGCAGAAGGCCTCACTAAGTAGCTGAGGTTTACCACAAATCTGCAATCCCCTTGTCTCAGCCTCCCAAGGACTGAGATTACAAGTGTGTTCCACAACACCCGGCTTCTTAATTCTTAATTTTAGAAAAAATATTTTTTAAAATTTCTTGTCTGAAGGAGTCAGGAATATTGAGAAACTCAGTGAACTTAGATGAGGTTGGACATCATCTTTTCTCAGTCCTATTTCCATCTTGGAAGAATGAAAGCCTCTGCATTTCACTATCTCATTTATACAGTATAAAAACTAAGAGAACAACATTTTAAGGATGTTGTGAACATTGAGTTAAGTGAATTTATATAAAATCACATAAATCTTTATATAAAATAACTACAAAATGGGCAGCTACTCGTATTTGTTATTAACTAAGGTCAAATAGATATTTTTCTCTCTCTCTCTTTTTTAATGGCACTGAGAATTGAACCCTGGAACATTCTACCTCTGAGGTGTACTCCTGTCCCTCTTCATTTTAACTTTTTGAAACAGAGTCTTGCTGCATTGCTGAGAGTCTCAATAAATTCCTGAGGCTGGTCTCTAACCTGTGATCCCATTGTCTCAGCCTCCCAAGTACTAGAATTACAGGCATGCACCACTATGCCTGGATATGTATTCACTTTTATTTTATTTTGAGACAAAAATTTCAGTAAATTGCCCAGATGGATTTAAATTTATCATTCTGTTTGCCTCAGCTTTCGGATTAGCTGGGATTACAGACATGCATACCATACCTGCGTATAAGTAGGTGTTTTTTTAATTAAGATTTGCAAAGTCAAGAAGGAAACAAATATTTGTAGTGTGTGTGTGTGTGTGTGTGTGTGTGTGTGTGTGTTTCTCTTCCTGCCTGCTGCACAGGAAATGGCTGGCATGCTTAAGTAGTCAAAAATAAAAGGCGATCTCTCCACAACCAATCTTTAACCCAACTTTATCCCGGCCTTTTTCATCATCAGTAAGTAATGGTATTACTCCTATCTATCCACCATGCTTAAAGGCATTGATCACTGAAGAGCCCACATCACCAGGGCAATAGTAAAATCATTAGTGGAGTGTGGGGAGAATGAAAAGAAACACATAGAGGATGGTTTGTTGTGTCAGCAACGTGGCATTTAGAGTCGGGGCCTTCCATGGGTCTTCCTCTTGGTTTAGTGCATCCTTGCTCAAATTTCTTTCTCTATTTACCTTCATCAGACAGAAACTGAAGCTGTATATTTCCATGAGGATGAGGGGGAAATGATGTGGTGATGCAGGATTCTGCTTCATGAGATTTGCCACGAAGCTAAGGAAGTTGATGCCTCACCAGCCACAGCTGGTTCTTTAGAATCCAAGGTCCTCCAAGCAGCCTGGGTAATAGGTTCACATAGCTGTATATTTTTAGGAATGATTCAAATGCAAATATTTTAAACTGCAGTGGAGAAGAGTATCTTCTGTTCAGTTTGATCTTCACCCCACAAGTTTTATTGGACAGACTGTGGATAGGAATTTGGGGTGTGAACCCAAACCATCACTACTTGTATATTTCACAATCTATAGTAGAGTGACTTCCTGTTTGGATGGCTTCACTAGAAAACTATTTCTGGGAAATTCTTTCCCAGAAAGGTATAATTACAAATAATTTTGGTTTTGTTTCAGGAATATACCAAACCTGAAAAATTAATTTATATAAACCTTTAACTCTTCAACTGGTGAAGTACAGTTAAACTTACTCATCCAGAAAGACATTTTTTTTTATCTCTGTCAATCAACAATGATCTTTATCCAATTTTATTTAAGCCATGCAAATAAAGATCTGCCTTAAGCCAGATTCTAAAACCTTACTGTATATGAATTCTTCCCATTGCATTTTAACAGATTAATTTTTGTGGTATTTTTAGAAAGCTAAGATTTCACATGGGAATCTGGTTAAGAGGAAGTTGAGCTTGGAACACATTTAATTTTGTTCTAATAGTCTATATTTAAGTGGTTTTCAGTTACTTCCGTGGTTGATTTAATTAATTCGGGCTGTCCTGGTATTGGAGTGGCTTTTGGAAATCCTCTTTCTGTCTGCTGTGCTAACAGCCAGGGGTACAGCAGGAAAGCAAAAGTATGGAGGTGTTATCACCATGGGAACATGCTCCCCAAGACAGGGCCAAATAGCTGAATTATAGAGACTGTGGGAGAAAGATGGAGAGATTCTGGTACAGAAGCTAGTCTGTGAAAACCTTTTCCACTATTGTATTCCCACCAAGTGACTATCACAGCACGTAGTACTCATTAATACCTAGTCCCAAGGGAAGTGCCTTCGTGTTAGGAGTCATCTAATAGAACAACCTATAGATTTTCATATGTATCATGTATTTTAAATTCAAAGAATATTCAAAATTAGTTACTGTCCAGAAAAAATATTGAAATGTTCTTGGAGTTTAAACTTACATATAAAAGTGCCTTGGTAGTGTTCCCCCAAATTTGAAAATAAATCAGTATTTACATGATGTTACTGGTAATGGTGGAAACAAAATTATCAATACTTTTAAAAATTGTTCTTAGCCATTCTAAAGGAAAACTGAATTTAATCTTTCAATGATTTGTAGTAAAAATTGTACCATAGAAATTGTCAAAAAAGCCAGCCACGCATGGTGATGCAAGCTCATAATTCCAGCATTCCAGAGGCAAAGACAGGAGGGTTGCAGTTCACGGACAGCCTCAGCTACTTAGTGAGGCCCTCTGCAACTTAGTGAGACCCTGTTTCAAAATAAAGACTAAAAATGGGGCTGGTGGTATAGCTCAGAGGTAGAATGCCTCTGGGTTTCATCTCCAGTACTGAAAAATAAAAAGGCAAAGAATGTACAGTAAAATTTCTAGGGGGAAAAATGTTGTAAAGATATATGCCAAACAATTTTTTGATACAAGTATATTTCTCTTATCCTGAGGTTTTTGATGTTTGTATTTCTGTCAGCTTGCTTTGTTATCATTTAAAATGTTGAGTAACAGGATTTTATTCTAAATCAGTTTTGTATTCAATTGTGTATTTATGGATATTTTGAGTCTTACATCCCTCTTTAACATTTGTGGATTTAGTGATGGGTTTCAAGTAGCACTATGAGGGAGAAAGAATTTGCATTTTAGGTTTACTATTAACTTGCTGTGCAATACCAGTCAAGTTACTTAATCTCTCTGGGACCTTTTTTTTACCCACTTGAAACAAGGGATTATTTTGCCTCTGTCTATGTATGCTTTAGAATTAAAAGTACTGAGAAACGGGAGAAATAATACTTAAAAATATTACATGACTTTTTTTTGCTTTATTTTCCTCTCAAAGGATACCTAAGCCTGAGTTTTTTTTTTAATCCCCCTTTTCTGAGAAGGATTGATATTTATCCTCCAGGTGAAGTATATTAGAGTTGGTGTTCATCCATGTAGCACTAGAAATAACTGAGCTAATATTAGTGTGCCACTGTCTATACAGTGCTTTCAAAGAGATCACAGAATGCCTGCATTTTGTCTCTAGAAAGAAAATCAAACAATATAATTTTAAATAGAAATTGCATCACTTAGATAGAGAGTATTTCCCCTGTATCCCTGCTACTCATAATAAATAGAGTCTTTGGGATGACCTATCAATTTAAGCCCTTTGCTAGTGCTATTTAAAAAGCACATGAACCAAAGGGCCTGCTCCCCTGGGCTACATTGATTATAATTATAGAAATACAATGGCAAGTGAAAGCTCCAACATCAGGTACACTGGAGCTGGAGATGAAAGTGACATTTTACTCTGACTAGGTTTTCTCTTCTCAGGCAGAAATGTGACCCTGTGACTAGCGATGTAATCTCCAAAGAGGTATAGAATCGCTCCAGATTGAAAGTTGAAAACAAAACAAAGTGCCAGGTACTTCAGCACAACTGAGTACCAAAAACTCACACTGTCTTCCTTCAATCAAAGACAAATCAGCTGGGAGTAATAGTCCACTCCTGTAAACCTCATATTAGAAGGCTGAGACATAAGGATTGCAGGTTTGAGGCCAGCCTCAGCAATTTAGATAGACTCTTTCAAAATAAAAACATAAAAATGAGCTCTGGGTGTAGTTAAGTGGTTCTTGGGTCCAATTCTGAACAAAAAAGGGCAAAAATAAATTAATAAAATAAACAAGAAAACAAAACAGTGGTATTTTTATTAGTCAACAATAAAAATGGAAATACTTTACATACAAAATTTGATTTTTTAATCTTTTAAAGAATAGATATTTTTCTTCATTTAGCCCTAATCCATACATGGTTCTAATCTCCTGGGGGAGAGTAGAGACTGTTGCTTTTTGAAGAAGAAAGGGTCTTGCCATTTTTTAATAATTTTCATAAATTTTTATTTTCCCAACGTTAATGCTAAGCATGGGTTGTCCTCAATCACTCTTCTTGAGCTATATTTCCATCATGTGACATGGGATATGAAGTGTCTATTTTATCCATGCTGTATTTAAGGATAAAATTTAAATGCAGTTTTCCAGAACCATTGGATTCGATTAGAAAGAAAATTCCAGTTCCTTAAGAAGCTGTGCTGCCAATATCTGGCATAAATTCTGGCTCAGTCAGTTATTAGCCAGGAAACCATAGCACACTATTTGACCTATGTATAGCTCCAGTGTAGAGATTGGTAAAACAGAAATAAAAATAAATAAATAAACAATAAGTACATAATAATATCTTCTGCAAAAGGCATTTTATTCAGCCATAAAGAAGAATAAAATATATAATTTCAGGAAAATAAATGGGAGTAGAGAATATTATGCTGAACAAGATTAACCAGAGTCAAAAAGCAAACAGTTGTATTTATTTTTTCCTCCTGAGTGGAAACTAGAAAAAAAAGTAGTGTAACAAAAGGAACTTTAGATACAGGAGGGAAAACTACAGTGATGCAATGGAGGGGGTTTATGGTAGGGGAGGAAGGAAGCTTGAAGAAAACAGTTCAAATAATGCTATATACATACATGAAATTATCAATAACAATTTCAGTGACATGTACAGGGAAGGATGGAGCGGGAGTGAGATGTGATACAGAGGGAAGGGAAACATACAAACTGCTGTGTGCATGTATGTTCCTATCACTTTATAACTCATTATAATGTATAATTACAATGTTCCAATTAAATATATTTTTAAAAACTCTTATTGCATTTCTACATGTCCTACACATTACTCTAAAAAAAAAGTGTGTTCAAGGGATGTTTGGGATACACATGACCTTGTCCTTAAGAAACTTTAAATTAATGAAAAGGAGTGATCTTAACTACTTAATTGGGTTTTCAGGAATATGCTTCTTTGTGATTTATTATCATTTAATCAGTCATTGAAAATAAATAATATAGTATGCTCCAAAAGTCTGTACTGAGAGATCTGATGTAGCCACATCGGGAAGCCTCTGAGTGGGAGCTAATTTATTTTTTTATAGAGAATGAAGTTTGAACTTGATCAGTAGTTCACACCTGCTTGATGATAAAAATTACCCGAGGAGCTTTATAGAAATGCATGTTGGGAAGAAAGGAGAGATGAAAAGGAGAGAAAATTCTAGTGACCGTCTTTGTGGTGAGGAAGAGCATGCCTACCTCTACACACCTGCTGACTGAACACTGATCCCCTCAGCGACACTGGTGCTCATGCCGGTCAACGCACCACAACTTCAAATAAGCATTTTTGAGATGATTGATACCATGTTTTATGGAATGTCTATCTTCTGCAACAAAAACAACCAATTTACATTTCAGTCAGCTGTTAGGAATCTAATTTAGACATAAGTCAAAATAAACACACGTTTCTGAAACTTTCATAAAAACGTATGCCGACTTTGATATTTTCATCCCTCTACTGAGTTTTCCAAAATAGAAACATATGGTGGAATTATCACAAAAGTCACTGGCAAAGAAAAAGTCCCTTGAAGAGTCTTTCACATGCTCCCTGGTATAACAAACAAGGCAGTCCTTGAATGAAGTGTCAGAGGCTTTGATTGCACTGACAAGTGTGTTCGGTAATACACATCATTATTCTTGCAATGATTTCTTGAATGCTTATAAGCCTGACACTACTTAAGACAATTAATATTTATGTCACTAAAATACATTCCCCAAAGTACACTATTAGTAGCTAATTTTAAAAGTAAAATTTATATTATTTACATGATGTTTCCTCCAAGTAGTAAATGGCTATGCAAATAAATAGAATGAGCCCAGACACATATATACAAGCATGTAGTGGTATCTTCACTCATATCTGCCCAAATTTCTATACCTGATGCTTCCTTTTTTCTCTTTCTTGCTGTTGTCCTTTTCCTCTGACTCTTATTTCTTCTCCATCTCTTCCTCCTTTCTTTCCCTTTTCTTCAAATAAAGAGAGATGGGCAGGGTACTTAACCCCACGTTAGCATTAAACAGACTTTATCTTGACATGACAAAAAAACTTAAAAGATTAAAATAAAAATGAAGTAGCTTTCTTGTTGCTCTGATTGATGTCATTTGGGTTTTTGTTTGTGTCTCATTAATTTCAACTCACAAAATATGGTGTCAAGGTTGCTATCGTTCAGATTTGTAAAACATAGATGACTATTACTGAATTTTTTCTCAACAGATTTTAGTGACCAAACATTTCAAGAAGAGTTAGCTGAAAATAAGTTCAGAGAAACTTATTCTTTTTGCAGAGAGCACTTAAATATAAATCAATAGAATTGGGTCTTATTCAGTGGTCTTAATTCTTTTTTTGTGGTACTGGCAGTGGAACCCAGGGGCTTTTCTACCTCCAGGCTATACTCTCAGACCTATTCTATATTTTTTTGGAAACAGGGTCTCACTAAGTTGCTGAGAGCCTCACTAAGTAGCTGAAGCTGGCTTCAAACCTGTGCGATCCTCCTGTCTCAGCCTCCCAAGCGCTGGGATTACAATCATGCACCACCATGCCTGACTTAATTCTTAACTGATAACTAGAATCACCTTTGGGCTTTGAAAATGTTTTCTGTTTCCCATCTACACTGCATTTTATAAACCATGGATCTGTTTTTATATCTATCTCCAACTTGGAGTCTATCCTTGGATGAAATACCCTTGTCCTCTTAGTCTCAATATTCATACTTACATTGAAGAATATTTTTTATTGAATGGGGACTCTCAGACATGTCTGACTCTTGGAACTATGCGAAATTTTCAAAAATGCAGAAGCTCAAAAATCTCTAATCAGAAAATATATAGTATGGTCTCTACCCAGGTTTATAGTTACCTAACTTTGAATTTACTGTGTAATAATCACTGATTCTTTTAGTGCTATGGTCTAAACTAATCCATAAATAAATGACTCAAATTCAGGAAAATATTGGTAACATTTTATGTGGTATGTAATATGATTTTCCTTTAATAGAATCTACCTGTCTCGGGTAAAAAATGTATATTTCTGATAATTTTATCCTGATGTGGATTTCATTCAATCTTAAATTGTCATATGAAAGCATCTTACATTCTAATATGTTCCAGGTTAAATATTTTTATGGTCAGTAATCTATTGATAAATTTGAAAAACTAATTCTTTATGTATATGTTATATTTCCCCTTTTCACTTATTGCCAAAGGACAGACTGCAACACTGGTAACCCATGTTTGGGGCATCAACTCTGTCTAGGTTAGCATTTTATTCACATGCATATATTCACCATAATAGCATCTTGAATTCTAGGACAGCAAGGCATCAGAAGTACACAACACTTAGCAAACATATGCTGGTGAATTTCAGAATAACTTTCTATGATGGATAAAAATAATCATGTTTCAAAGTTTAATTCCTAAGCCAGATGATGAAATAGGAATGAATCCAAGAGACAGGAAGGACATGATTAAACTTTTGCCATAGGCTAGTAAAGTAGAAATTATATGACAACTGAGGCAGAGTAGGGAAAGTGCTTCACTGAGAAATTTGAGTTCAAATCCTAGAGCTGAATTATCTGATTGCTCTATTAGGTGTTTGACCAGATTCAAATTGGTGTGCTAGGTTCTGAAAGTACACCACATAGTAGGATGGGTGCTCTGCTCACAATCTTAAGTAATTGAAGAATCATTATACTTTGTGTCTGTGTTTCTTACATTCTATCAAGAAAATGCACAAGATGAGATCATACCAGAAAGCTATCATAACTATCAGGGAAGGAATGAGTTCAGGAAAGCTATGCAGAGATGAGTTTTAAGCTCTTTCAAATATGTAGATGTGACTATGCATGCATGTATATAATACTGAATGATCAAAAACAAGCAATGTTTGTGCATATTTCAGAAAGAAAATAATGTAATACCTTTGGAAAGCTATAATAAAAAATTCAAAATATAAAGCTCAGTTTTTACCATTGAAGTCTTAACCAATGAGGGGTAGAGACATTTTTTTTCTTTTTATTAGCATTTATTAAATCGACTAGATGTTAAAACCATGCACCAAATTTTATACTGGTCACTGGAAATACAGTAGGTATTCACAATTCATCATAGTGTATAGCCCGAGGAAACTTAAAATTGAGTGCCTAGGTTCTGGAATTTTACAAAGCACATGTAAAGTCACTTAACAATTGAGTTAAAAACATTAAAATTTTGAGGGATTGCTCATGTTGGACTAACAGAAGTGTTCAATATGGCTCTACCCAGGCTCTGACATAAGATAGAGGGATTCTTGGATGTCAGCCCTGTCCAAACAGCAAGGTCAGCTTCTGAGACATAAACATGTACTAGTAATAAATGACTGGACATGAGGAGAGCTGGCTGAGAGTTGGGGGAAATAAGGGGCAGAAACACTGTAGGCCTGTTTGTTTTCTTTTCTTCTTTATTAATGATCTGATAGATCTGAGTAAACTGGGTAGTAATCAAATTTGCAGATGGTGTGACACAGAGATCAATCTGAGAGCATCTGAACCAATACAGCCAGAAACTAGAAGTTCAGTCAAAATGAGATAATTAGAACACAACGCTGTTAAGACAGACCTGAGGGTGTTAAAATGTGATATACAATTAAGTTGGAGAGAAAAATGCCGAAGGGTAGAAAAATGCCCAGAAGCAACTTGAGTTAAAAGGAAAAGCATTGGACCCTATTACTGTGAGCTTGGGATTCAGTGTTCAATTCTTCTTTAAAATGGTTGATTCTTGTATACTGAAATATCAGCATTACTGAAAAAAAAAAGTAACTTTTACTCTTTGGAGGAAAAAATAAGCCACCCTATGGTAACTAGGTTTAAGGTGTTAATAACAGAGTCCTTGAGAGTAAAAAGTTGGGAATATTGACTCCATTTTTTTAAAAATGTGAGTTCTATAAATTTTATTAACAAAATAAAAGTATGCTTGACAATGAGTTCTGATTAGCTTAATTTAACAGTTTCACTCAGAGATGATACTGCTCTAGCCCAAAGCAAATACATTTATGTGCTTGTTAATTTACATGTCCAAATTAAAATGAATATTCATTTTCTGGTAGAATGGTAAAAGATTTAATTGTCTGAATCTCTATCTAGGCACTTGTATTAGCCCATAGTCATTTTGAAGATGGGTGAGTTGTTTGTCCAGACACAAATAGCCTGAATGTTGAATTTAGTTGGTATCACTAACCAATTTATTAACCTTTGGTGAGTCATGTCCAGTATCTATTTGTCTGTCTGTCTGTTTTTCTATCTGTCTCTGCTTCTAGCAACTGCAAGTTGGAGAGCTTGCCAACACCACCCCATGCTGCCACAATGTCTTTGCCTTGGAGCCAGCCAAGGATGAACCGATTCTCTGAAACCATGAGCTCAAATTGACATTTCCTACTCTAAATTTCTCTTGTCAGGTGTTTTGGTCACAGTGACTACAGCTAACTCATAAAGTATTTTATGAAGTAACAGGAAGTAGTAGATTATACAGCAAAGAATTGTACGAATCATAGAAGATTACACTTTCTGCAGTTTTTATGCTCTGCCTACATTCTACCTTTCAGAGATGACTAGCAAATTCTTATATTGTTTAAGCATCTATCGTGTTTTGTTACATCTACTCAAGACTCTAGAGGTCCCATCATAAGGAAGTTTGCAAAATTAATTATTCTAATTAAACTGATTGTTCTCCTGAAGGAAAATTCTCAGGCAAATATTATATTTAAAAAAAATAGTTTCTGGTTCCTTTTAAATATAAATCTTCACTTAAATTTTAGACTGGGAAATTATATGAGAGTATACACATGACTAAGACAGATGAGAATAAAATAAACAGGTATGGTCTTCTCCTTTTGGAAAAAAAATAATGATGATAAAAGCAGCAAGATTTTTGTCAATTTATCATGGGTTGGATAAAGAAAAGAATAAAGGCACTGCCTTTTCTGGTGCATGTCCCTGAGGCCTGGGTGTGACTAAAGCAAAGGAGGCTGATCAGTTAACATGAGTTTAGTCTGTTCAGGCTTCATTAATAATTTTCAAACATTCGTGACTGTACCATACTAAACCCATCTAGAAGAAGATAAAGAGGAAGCTAGTCAAGGGAATGAGTCATTCATATTTGGACTTGTGTATCTCTCAATTTTCAGGCCTTATAGAGCATTTCACCTAAAGAAAAAGTACTCGAAAAAGTTGGTTGCAGAGAAGAGCTATCTATTTTGGTTTTTAAGTGTTGGAGCTTCTGGGGGTGGGATGGGAAAGTAGAAAGATTCACTATTTTCAAAAGCTTTTATGCTATCTCTTTGAGAATCTAGTGGAGTTTCCCTCCTTCAGATACCAAAATGGGAAAAACTTGCAAGATACTAAATGAACCAGTTTTAGGTGATGCCATTGGGATTATAAAATATGCCACTGGCAGAAATTTAACGCAGGGTCTAAAGATTCTTGGTACAAAGAGGTTCCATAATTATCCCCAAATTGTATTTCCCCACTTTTTTCCTTTTATCATTCATAACAGAGTAAAGGTAAAACAATATTTTTCCTGTAGTTCCACAAGGAAAGAAAGTCAACATTTTAACATCTAGAATACAGAATACATTTTATATATATTCTCACATAATTCCCTTAACAGCACTGTGAGATAGGCCCTTTTTCTACCTTTTAGAGAAAATTGTAAATAAGCGAAATTGAACAATTTACATGTGGTGAAAAATTGCAAATGATATACTCAAATTTCAGATTGTATGCTCTTTCTGATAAGTCACCCTCCATCTCTAAATCTCTGTACCTGAGATAAATGTTGCTATGAAAGAGGTAGAAACTAAGAATCTGTAGAACTACATTTCGGACCTGATGCTTTCATCATCTCCATTTAAGAAACTCAACTCTCTTCTCTCAGTGGTTGCTAACTTTATTAAGAAGGCAAATTAGGAGAGATAACCTCTGAATCTCAAAGAGATTTTCCCTGTTTTGGTGATTAGATGATTGTTATGGCTTGGATCTTGAATGTTTGTCCAAGGCTCATATGTTGAAGACTTGGTCCCCAAAGCAGCAATGTCCAGAGATAAAGCTCTGGGGAAGTGATTGGATCATGAGGGCTCGGAAGCTCGGATCCCATCTGTAGATTAATCTATGGGTAGTTGAATGGATTCCCTGGACGTGGTAGAAACTAGGCAGTCAGCACATGGCTGGAGAAGCCCTGCCCTTGCGCTGTTCCACTATGATTTTCTGCCAGGATGTTCTGCATCATCTCAGGACCAAAGCAGTGAAGATAGCTGACCGTGAACAAAAACTCAGAAACCTTGAGCCTCAATACACCGTTACTCTTCTAAAATGTTTGTCTCAGGTATTTCTCACATTGAAAAATAGCTGACTAATAACATGATTATGTTAATGGTTGCTGTGATATATTTCTCCTTCTCCTGCTCCTCTCCTTTTTTGTCTCTTCTTCCTTTCCCTCCTCTGTCCTTTTCTCCTTTTCCACCTCTTACTTCTTTTACTTCATCTCTTAAACCTTTATTATTCATTTTTCGGTCTTGGAGTCTACATTTGGCCCTAATTTTCACTTATTGAATGGATCATTATTTTTCACTGACATTTGAAAAACTTCAAGTGTCCTTGGATTTATGTCTAGGTCCCTATTATTCACTCTGCCAAAATAACTGTTTTGATATTTTAGCTTAAAGAAAGTCTCAGTCTTCAATATTAAACCTTTAAAGTGGCTATATGGGTCACCTGGGGCCATTTGTCAGTTTCCACATAAAAATCAGTTTTATGATACTGAGTGGCATTTCATCAAATGTGCAGGTTATTTGAGTAGCATTGCTATATTTATAATACCATCCTCTTATTCATAAACATGATATGTTATTTTAATTTGTCATGTATTTCTTAATGCCTTTCATAAAATGGTTTTAATACTCTTCCTAAAGTCCTAACAATCTCTTTTCAGTTTATTCATCCACTGCTCTTGCTTCTGTTGACATTTTTATATAGCACTTTTTTTTTTTTGGTGGTACTGGGGTTCCTGGAAGCCCTTGAACCTCTGGGCTCCACTTCCAGACCTATTTTATATTTTTATTTGGAAACAGGGTCTCCTAAGCGAGCACGCAGCTGACTTCGAATCTGCGCAATCCTCCTGTCTCTGCCTCCCAAGCGCAGGGATTACAAGCGTGCGCCACCACACCTGGCTTATGTAGCACTTTTTAAACTTGATTTTTGTTGCTAAAAATGGATGAAAATGATCATTTTCTGTTAATGCACCCAGAAACTTTCTAAACCTTTTCATTTGTTCCAATAATTTAGAATCATGTTGCTACTACTCTCTGTATGAAGAGAAGGAATTGTAGCACTCTAATAAAATTATTATATTTTTAAAAAAGAAATAATTTTTAAGTAAGAACGAATCATATGACCTATAGAAAGTTGTATGTGTGGTTGAGTTTCTGTTTTACCAATCATACTGCTATTTTCTTTTGTCTTATTTAACTTACCTACAATTTATTTATACCTTCTTGAATAGGAGCAATAAAGTGGAATCTTTTACTTATTAGAAATCATAGCCAGGTTGGTGGCACACACTTGTAATCCCAGCATTTGGGAGGCTGAAACAGGATGATCATAGTTTGTGGCCAGCTTCAGCTACTTTGTGAGGCCATTTGCACTCAGTGAGACCCTGTTTCAAAAAAATAAAAGAAAATGAAAAATAGGGCTGGGGATGTAGCTAAAGGTAGAATGCCCTTGGGTTCCATCCCCAATATTTAAAAAAATAGAAATCATAAAGAAAATATATTTCATCATCCAATTTCCTTTATTTATTTAAAAATAAAATTTTCTGCTGGGCGTGGTGGCACACGCTTGTAACCCCCACGCTTGGGAGGCAGAGACAAGAGGATCACGCTGGTTCGAAGCCAGCCCCGCTGGCTTAAAAGACCCTGTTTCAAAAAATTTTAAAAAAAGTATAAAATAGGTCTGGGAGTGTAGCCCGGAAGTAGAAGGGCTTCCAAGAACCCCAGTACCACCAAAAAAAAAAAAAATCTATTTCTAGAATCAGAACTATGTTGAGATTTGTTGGATATACTTTATAAACCTATTGATAATATTTTCCCAATGATAAGTAATTATGATAAAGAATTTTGCTAGTGAATACTCTTTAGAGTAAATCATGTTTGAAATATTTTGAGTAAAAATTATTTACTCATAATATAAAAGAAATTTATTTTAAAATATGTTAACATGTTTGTGTGTGTGTTACAAAAATTTGAACCTCCGGTATTCTACCTCAAAGCTACACCACCAGTACTTTTTTATATTTTTGTTTTGAAACAGTCTTGCCAAGTTCCTGAAAATCTCTCTACATTACTGAGGCTTTCCCTGAACCTGTAATGCTGAACAAGATCTTGCCAAATTGTGGAGGGCCTTGCTAAGCTGCTGAGACTGATCATAAACCTGCAATTGTCTCAGCCTCCCAAGCACTGAGATTGCAAATGCATACCAATACATTCAGCTTGGTTTGATATTTTGAATGGAATTTTGTGTCTTTATCACTTCTAAGAGAAGTGATTGTATGCTTTTTCTTGCATTTGTCTTTTACTAGATTTCAGTGTTAAAATGAGGGTAGGATTGATGTAGGATAGAATAAATAAGTATGTAGAAAGGGACAGACAGAAAGGAAAGTAATTATAACTTTAATACAAGAACCTCATGCTAACATGGCTCAACCTTTATATCTCAAACCAATTCTTTTTTCCAAAACTGCCCTTCGCCCTTCGCAAATTTCTGGGAAATCTCTAGATCCTAAGGTTAACTGAAAGAAACTGTAATTGACCTGTGTATTGTTAACAAGACAAATATGGTATCTTGAAAAAAAACTATAATTTAGGACACTCTCCAGCTTATCTGTTAATCAGATAATAAAGACTTTAATCAACCTGAGAACCCTAAGGATGACTAGATCACCAGATATTGCCTCAGGACTACTGGAAAGAGATCATCCTTCCTTACCTTCTCTAGCCCACCCATCCCAAAGGTCAGCAATAAGAAGAGAACCTAGCACTTCCCCAAGATGTCTCTTTCCTGCTTGACATAGACTGCATTCTCTCTTGAATGTGTACTTTCTACTTTTCTAAATAAACCTCGGTATGTTTTTTAATAAATGGCATATGCTGAAATCCTTTTCCAT
This sequence comes from Muscardinus avellanarius, assembly GCF_963383645.1. Lineage (NCBI taxonomy): Eukaryota > Metazoa > Chordata > Mammalia > Rodentia > Gliridae > Muscardinus > Muscardinus avellanarius. Next base: position 24,878,942 of record NC_137796.1, read on the forward strand.
CACACTTAGCCAAGGGCTTCTCCCCTCTTCCACCTAACATTGACTTCTCCCCTTCTAACACTGAATTCCCGAGTTGAGGAATGGAACCATTAGCCCTGACAGATTTATATTGTCATTAAAAAAATGTTCAATATTGTTCCCATAAAATTTCTGCTCTAGATACTCAAAAAACAATTAATTACCTCATGTATATTTATTTTATCTAGTTTCGTTTTCTTAAAAAAAAATCCACATGGCTAGCAAAACTTATTATCAGGGTATTTGCTAGGATTAAATAAAATAGCATATGTAAAAGTGCCTAAGGCAGTGCGTGGCAAATTAGAGGACTCATTAAATGTTAGCTCACTTGCCCTTTCCCCTTGGCTGTGTGTTTTTGAAAAGGAAAGGAAAGGCAGGCTCAGTGGAATGTTATTTTGCGAAGCCAGCTTAAAATAGTCATCAGCACTGAATCCAGTGAAAGTGTTTGGTTTCCATTCAAATGTTGCTTTCAGAAATATACACAAAGTTCATTTGCATAATCACTCTCCAGGCTAGGAACCTGTCCCTGAGGGGTTATCATTATTTAAATCTAAGTCAGGTTATTATCGTTTCTCCTGCTGAGATGCTTGGCTTTGTTTTCTTCCCTCTGCCTGGACTAATGCAGCTGCCTGGCTCTGGAAGAAAGCTTGATGGCGACTCTAGCACGGGAAAATTTAGGTAAAAAGCAGTGTATCCAAGTGGAAAGAGCCACAGGCTCCAGGTAATAGGTGGGGCTCCACTTCCAATTGATGAAGGTGTCTTGGAGGAATGATCTTGTCACTTCTCTGAGACACAGATCTTTGTGCTCTGATGGGAATTAACTTGTGAAGTTTAATTGATGTTGTATAGGTTAGCAGATGCCATTCTAAACAAAAATAGAATTAATCTTTTTTTCTCTTTCTGTTCAGTTCATCAAGAGGAAGTATAATGAGAGAGAGAGAGAGAGAGAGAGAGAGAGAGAGAGAGAGAGGACACTTGACAATCGTAAAAACTGGACGAAGATGCTGATTGGATTATACAACAATAAGAGAATTATTTGAGCATCAATCATATGCTGGGTATGTACAGAGAGAAATTATAAATAATGAAACGCAGAGGGAAAACATCACCCATGACTTGTCTTCTCTGTAATCTTCTTCAATCCATAAGACATAGCTGAGTTTGTTTTCCCAAGACTCCTTGCAAAGGGGAAGTGCAGGTGTCCACTTTGAAAGAAAACTAAATTTCAGACATATCAAGAAATCTGTCTGAGATTGCTTAGCTAAAATGCAAGCTGGATTTTAATCCAAGTCCAACTATGATAATATAGCATACCTCTCTCTTAGAAAGCTAATCATCCATCATGTTGAGTCTTCCTTGTTTTTAATTTTTGACTAAAAGTATGCTAGGCAATTTATGAAACCTGTTAGTGAGCCATTAAAAGGCTGCCAAAACCTATATGGGTTTATAAAACCCTTATAGAAGAGAGACTGTTGGGAAAAGTGTGAATATTGATTGCAATTTGAAATTACAAAGGTCAATTGCATTCAGGGAAGTTCTATCAAAAAAAAAAAGAAATTCAATTTGTTGTAGACAATGTTATGTTTTCTTCATCATCACACTAAAGTTACTTGTTTTGTTTTATTTTTTGACAATCTGGAGGGTATCTAGAGAATTGGCTTGGTATTGTGTAATATTGTGCTAGGCACTAGGAATTAAACTCAATGTTTTTTTCTCTAAAGGTGCTGGCCCAACATGGTAGCCAGTAGCCATGCATAACATGAATTTAAGCTGGCCATGGTAGCACATGCTTGTAACCCCAGTACTTGGTAGGCTGAAACAGGAGGATAATAGGTTCGCTGCCAGCCTCAGCAACTTAGTGAGACCCACTGCAACTCATTAAGACCCTGTTTTAAACATAAAAAGTAATAAATAGGGCTGTGTTTATAGCAGAGAGCTAGAAAGCCCCTGGTACCCAAGTACCATATGTAAGTAAATAAATAAATACATAAATACATATTAATTTAATAAAACTGAACTTCATTTTCTTTGTCTTATTAATCACACATAAAGTGCACAATTTGCTGGGCATAGTGGTACGCTCTTGTAATTCCTGCGCTTGGGAGGAAGAGACAGGAGGATCGTGCAGGTTAGAAGCCAGCCGTGCTGGCTTGAGAGACCCTGTTTCCAAATAAAAATGTATAAAAAATAGATCTGGGAGTGTAGCCCGGAGGAAGAAGGACTTCTGGGAACCCCAGTGCCACCAAAAAAAAAAAGTATGGTGGGAGGAAGATGGCAGTGGCTGTGGTCGCAGTGTCAACTGTGGCTGCCGAACAGAATAAGCATTTCTCCAGGAAGCCCTGGACACCAGATTTGGGTGTAATATCGGAATTGGACAGCTTAAGGGGACACTTCCAACAGAGACTTTGTATCTAGAATACAGAAGAGGGCATGGATAATGGCGGAATTAGAAGCAGGGAGACAAGGAAGCACCTGACATGCAAGAAAAGCGACTTTTGGAAAAACTTTCCAGAAGTGATGAGAGAAAGGACTACTCCAGCAGTGCATGGTAGGGACTTTTATCAACACACCTCATAAGAAAAATACTCCAGGAGTGGTGGAGGGAGCTGAGCAGCGCTGGGCGGGGAGCAGAGCCACATTCCAGACTGGCAGGTGGGGCTAGCACAGCTGCAGAGCAGCTTGGAGGGCAGCAGAATGGCACAGGTGGAGCTGAGGGCTGAGCAGCAGTGGGCTGTGCCAGCAGAGCAGCGCAGAGCAGTGGCAGGGCAGCACAGAGGTGTGGGCACTAGTGCCGCAGCAGAGGTGAGGCTATTATTTTGGAGAGGCAGAGACCAGATTCAACCCACCTTGATCTTCTGAAGAAATTGCCCCAAAGGTAGAAATTGGTGGGGTAGACAGATCCAGTTCAGTTCACTTTGAACTTTTGAGGAAATCCCCCCATAATAGACTGCACTTGCCACACATGATTGAGAAGCCTGGAGAACATGCTAAGTGGCAAAGGGGCATGGGGGGTATCAGAGAGAGCCCCGCATAGCCATGGTGGGACTACATGTTGCATGTTCTGGGAATCATCAGCCCTCATGGCCACCATGCTCCTCTGCACAGAGTGAGAGGCCAGGGTCCATGTGGAACAGCAGAGCCTATGTTCCAAAGAGAAGCTATGGATATCTGCCTCTGGAGGAAAGACAAAACATATTGACACTAGGTATTTGGGGTTCCAGATTTGCAAAAGACATGTACTGCTTTTTCATAGTTAAAAAAAAAAAGAACGCCGGGCATTGTGGTGTACGCTTGTAATCCCCATGCTTGGGAGGGAGAGACAGGAGGATCGCACTGTTTCGAGGTAAGCCTTGCTGGCTTAAGAGACCCTGTTTCCAAATAAATATATACATATATTAAAAAAAGAGAGAGGTCTCCGGGAGTGTACCCTGGAGACAGAGGAGTTTTCAGGAACCTCAATACCACTAAAAAATAAAAAAATAGAAAGAAAAAAGGGAACATCTGTAGATGACCTGACCATAGTGACAGAGCCCAGAGCCCAAAACAAAACAAGGCCAGTGCCGGAGACTCAGAGACCAGGATAGGAATCTTCTGGGCTACTAGGCTGATGCCAAGGCCAGGGAGGCCAGGTTTGCAGCCTGCCATGAGGTAAGGCCTGGGCTGGGGCCTCTGTCCAAGGCCAGGATCAGAGCCCACCAAAGGGTGAGGACGATGCCAGGGCCAGTGAGACCGGGATTTGAGTCTGCCCTGAGGCAAAGCTGGTGCTTGGCCTCCGAGGCCAGGATCAGAGCCTGCCAAAGATTTAGGCTAGTGCCAGGGCCATCGAGTTTGGGATTGGAGACTGCCATGAGGCAAGTCAGTACTGGGCTTCCAAGGCCAGGATCGGAGCCTGCCGAGGGGTGAGGCCGATGCTGGGGCCAGCAAAGCCGGGATAGGAGCCTGCCATGATTCAAGACCAATGCGGGGGTCTTTGAGGCCGGGATTAGAGCCTGCCAAGATGTTTGGCTGGTGCCAGGGCCTGCCATGAGGCAAGGCCGGTGCTGGGGCCTCCAAGGCCAAGATCGGAGCCTGCCCAAGGATGAGGCCAATCCCGGGGCCAGCGACGCCGGGATCGGAGCCTGCTGTGAAACAAGGCTGGTGCTGGGGCCTCTGAGGCCAGGATAGGAGCCTGCCAAGGGTGAGGCTGGTACCAAGGCCAGCAAGGCCGAGACTGGGGCCTGCCATGAGGCAAGGCCGGTGCTGGGGCCTCCAAGGCCAAGATTGGAGCCTGCCCAAGGATGAGGCCAATCCCGGGGCCAGCGACGCCGGGATCAGAGCCTGCTGTGAAACAAGGCTGGTGCTGGGGCCTCTGAGGCCAGGATAGGAGCCTGCCAAGGGTGAGGCTGGTACCAAGGCCAGCAAGGCCGAGACTGGGGCCTGCCATGAGGCAAGGCCGGTGCTGGGGACTCCAAGGCCAAGATCGGAGCCTGCCGAGGGGTGAGGCAAGTGCCGGGGCCAGCAAGGCTGGCATTGGAGCATGCTGATTTTATTACTATGTCTTTGTAATATAGTTTAAAGTTAGGCATCATGATGCCTCCTATGTGATTATTGTTGGTGAGAAGTACTTTGGCTATTCTGGGATTTTTGTTATTCCAAATGAATTTAATGAACTGAATTTTCTATGTCTGTGAGAAATGACCTTGGTAATTTAAGGAGAATTACACTGAATTTGTAGTTCACTTTTGGAAGAATGGCCATTTTGATGATATTTATTCTACCTTAATCTAAGAGCGTGAAAGTTTGTTGCATCTCCTAAGGTCTTCTTTGATTTATTTTTTTCAAGGTTTATAATTTTCTTTGTAGAGGTCTTTATTTTAAGGGTTAGGTTTATTCCTAGGTATTTTATTTTTCTGTGGGATATCCTGAGTGGAAGTGTTTTGTAAATTTCTTTTTTAATGAATTTGTGGTTGTCATACAGAAAAGCTTCTGAATTTTTTATTGATTTTGCATCCAGACATTTTGCTGGAATTGGTGATCAGTTCTATAAGCCTTTTAGTAGATTATATTAGGTCTTCTAAGTATATTATTATGTCATTTGCAAATAGAGATAGTTTTATTTCTTTGTATCCTCTTTGTTTTCCTTTTATTTTCTTCTCTTGACTTTTTTCTCTGGCTAGACACTCAATATAGTAATACTGAAAAGTAGTGGTGATAATAGGCATCCTTGTATTGTTCCTCTTTTTAGGGGAAATTCTCAAGGTTTTTCCTCATTTAATATGATGTTCACTGTGGCCCTATTGTATATTGCCTTTAAGAGGTTGAGGTATGTTCTCTTAATTTTGATTCTCTTCAGTGCAACAAAAAACCCAGAATAGCCAAAGTAGTTCTCAGCAACAAGAACAATGTAGGAGAAATCATTCTTGCTCTGATTTTAATAATTTTCTGTCTTCTGCTGGCTTTGGGGCTAGACTGTTCCTCTTTTACAAGGGTTTTGAGGTATGTCATTAGGTTATTTATTTGGTGACTTTCTGTTTTTATGTGAGCACTCAGTGCTATGAATTTAATCTGAAGTTAACTGTGGGCCTATTGTTTATTGCCTTTATAATGTTAAGGTATGTAGTTTCTATTTTGATTTTTTGCAGAGGTTTTAACATAAAAAGATATTGGAATTTATCAAATGATTTTTCAGTAACTATTGAAATGATTATGTGATTTTTGTCTGTAGTTTTATTTTGTGGTGAATTACAAGAATTTTTTTTCATTTTTATTTATTTTTTTATTTTAAACATTTTTTATTGAACATAAGTAGTATACATTTACACTATATTTGGTGCCTTCTCCCCCCCCCGCCCCCTCCCCCCCCCCACCAATGGTTGTCCAGGTTAACCATGTCTTATTCATAATTTTACACATGTTCAGGTGTAGACCCTCATTAATCAAGATCAGCCTTTCTCCTCTCCTATCTTTCCATTAAAAATTAGCTAGTATTTCCCCTCTAATATCTGGGGTCCTACTGGTATCCTTTGTGTTTTCTAGTTTGGGCATATTAGAGGAAACATGTGTATCTTCTCCTTCTGTGCTTGGCTGATCTCACTTAACATGATGCTCTCCAGGGCTTTCCATCTTCTTGCAAATGATATAATTTTGTTCTTCTTTATGGCTGAATAGAATTCCATTGTGTGTATTTCCCACAGTTTTGCTATCCATTCATCTGTTGATAGTGATCTGGGTTGGTTCCATATTTTGGCTATTACAAATTGTGCTGCTATGAACATAGGTATGCGTATGTTGCTGTATTTCTCTGAATTCAACCCCTTTGGAAAGATACCCAGGAGTGGTATAGCTGGATCATATGGTGGATCTATTACCAACTTTCTCAGGAATCTCCACACAGATCTCTATAGTGGCTGAACTAGTTTGCACTCCCACCAACAGTGTAAAAGATTTCCTCTTTCCCCACATCCTCGCCAGCATTTGTTGTTGTTTGATTTCTTTATGCTTGCTACTCTGACTGGGGTTAGATGGAATCTCAGTGTAGTTTTGATTTGCATCTCCCTAATGGCCAGTGATGAAGAACATCTTTTCATGTATCTATTAGCCCTTTGTATCTCTTCTTTTGTGAAGTGTCTATTTAGTTCATTTGCCCATTTCTTGATTGGGTTGTTTGTTTTGCTAGTGTAGAGCCTTTTGTGCTCTTTGTATACTCTGGATATTAGCCCCCTATCAGAATGGTGGCTGGTAAAGATCCTTTCCCATTCTGTAGGCTTCCTCTTTAGGTTATTGATAGTTTCCTTTGATGAGAAGAAACTTTTTAGTTTGATGTTATCCCACTTGTTTATTCTTGCTTTAATTTCCTGAGCTTTGGAGGTTTTGTTGAGAAAGTTACTGCCTGTGCCAATATGTTGTAGTGTTGAACCTATGTTCTCCTCTACTAACTTCACAGTCTCAGGTCTAATTTCTAAGTCTTTGATCCATCTTGAGTTGATTCCTGTGTTTGGTAAGATATAGGGGTTTAGATTCATCTTTTTACAAATGGTTAGCCAGTTCTCCCAGCACCACTTGTTGAAAAGGCTGTCTTTTCTCCAGCATATGTGTTTGGCCCCTTTGTCAAAGATTAATTGACTAAAGATGTGTGGGTTTGTTTCTGTATCTTCTATTCTAATCCACTGGTCAGTATATCTGTTTTTGTGCCAGTACCATGCTGTTTATACTACTATTGCTCTATAGTATAGTTTGAAGTCTGGGATTGTAATGCCTCCTGCGTGTTTCTTGTTATTGAGAATTGCTTTGGCTATTCTAGGTCTTTTCTTTCTCCATATGAAGTTCATGATTGATTTTTCTAGGTCTCTGAAGAATGTCACCAGAATTTTAATGGGAATTGCATTGAACCTATAGATCAGTTTTGGCAGAATGGCCATTTTGATGATATTTATTCTGCCTATCCATGAGCACGGGAGATCTTTCCATCTTCCGAGGTCTTCTTCTATTTCTTTCTTTAATGTTTTATAGTTTTTGTTGTAGAGGTCTTTTACATCTTGGGTTAGGTTTATTCCTAGGTATTTTATTGGTTTTGAGGTTATAGTGAATGGAAATGTTTTCTTTGTTTCTTTCATTGTGGATTCATTGTTGGCATAAAGAAAGGCCACTGATTTCTTTAGGTTGATTTTGTAACCTGCGACTTTGCTGAATTTGTCAATCAGCTCCACAAGTCTTTTGGTTGAGTTCTTTGGGTCTTCCAGATAAAGGATCATGTCATCTGCGAATAAGGATAATTTTACTTCCTCTCTTCCTATGTGGATTCCTTTGATTTCCTTCTCTTGTCTGATTGCTGCAGCAAGAGTCTCAAGGACTATATTGAAAAGGAGTGGTGATAGTGGGCATCCTTGTCTTGTTCCTGACTGTAGCGGAAATTCTTGCAGTTTTTCCCCATTTAATATAATGTTGGCTTTGGGTTTGCAGTATATTGCCTTGATGATGTTGAAGTACTTTCCTTCTATCCCAATTTTTTGCAGTGTTTTTAACATAAATGGGTGTTGGATTTTGTCGAATGCTTTTTCAGCATCTATTGCTATGATGATGTGGTTTTTGTTCTTGGTTCTATTTATGTGGTGAATAACATGTATTGATTTGCGTATGTTGAACCAGCCTTGTTTTTCTGGGATGAAACCGACTTGGTCATGATGTATTATTCTCTTGATATAGTTTTGAATGCGTATAGCTAGTATTTTGTTTAGAATTTTTGCATCTATGTTCATTAAGGATATTGGTCTGTAGTTTTCCTTTCTTGAGGTACCTTTATTTGGTTTGGGGATTAATGTGATACTGGCCTCATAGAAGAAATTTGGAAGAGTTCCTTCTCTTTCAATTTCCCAGAACATGTTATGAAGTATTGGTATTAGTTGTTCACTGAAGGTTTTGTAGAATTCAGCTGGGAACCCATCTGGGCCTGGGCTTTTCTTTGGTGGAAGAATTTTTATTGCCGTTTCTATTTCTTTGGTTGTTATTGGTTGGTTTAGGCTTGCTATGTCCTCTTGGTTGAGTGTAGGAAGGTTAACTGTGCTTAGAAATCTGTCAATTTCATCCAGGTTTTCAAATCTATTGGAGTATAAATTTTTAAAGTAGTTTCTGATAATATTTTGAATTTCTTCACTATCAGTGGTGATATCTTCTTTTTTATTTCTAATTTTGATAATTTGAGTTGATTCTCTTTTTCTTTTGGTTAGGTTGGCCAGGGGTTTATCAATTCTATTAATCTTTTCAAAGAACCAACTTTTTGTTTTATTGATTCTTTGAATTGTTTTTTTGTTCTCTATTTCACTTATTTCTGCCCTAATTTTGATGATTTCTTGCCTTCTGCTGGCTTTGGGAATAGACTGTTGCAGTCTTTCTAGGTCCTTTAGTTGTGTCATTAGGTTCTTTACTTGGAGGTTCTCTGTCCTTCTTATGTGGGCACTCAATGCAATAAACTTTCCTCTTAGAACTGCCTTCATGGTGTCCCATAGGTTTTGGTAAGTTGTGTCTCTGTTTTCGTTTCTTTCCATAAATTTCTTTATTTCTTCCCTAATTTCTGCCCTTACCCATTCGTCATTCAATAGTGTATCATTCATTCTCCATGAATTTGAGTACTTTCTTTCGAGTTTCCTGTTGTTGATTTCTACTTTGATTCCATTGTGGTCTGAAAAGATGCATGGAATTATATTACATTTTATGAATTTGCTGGTATTTTCTTTGTGTCCCAGGATGTGATCTATTTTGGAGAAGGTTCCATGGGGCTGCTGAGAAGAAAGTGTATTCTGTAGTTCCTGGTTGAAATACTCTGAAAACGTCTATTAGGTCCATTTGGTTTATGGTTTCCTTTAGTTCTAAAGTGACTTTGCTCATCTTTTGCCTTGAAGATTGATCCAGTGGTGTGAGAGGCGTATTTAAATCTCCCAGAATTATTGTATTTGGGTCTACTTGGGATCTTATGTCCAGAAGGGTTTGTTTTACACATGTGGTTGCACCCACATTTGGGGCATAAATATTTACTATCATTATATCTTCTTGGTGTATTGTTCCTTTTAATAAAAGGAAGTGCCCTGATTTGTCTCTTTTGATGTGTTTTAGTTTAAAGTCTGTTTTGTTGGATATCAGGGTTGCTACCCCTGCTCTTTTTTGGTCACTGGTGGCATGGTATATCTTTTTCCATCCTTTCACCTTCAGCCTGTGAATGTCTTTGGCTGTGAGGTGAGTTTCTTACAGACAGCATATGTTTGGATTATGTTTCCTAATCCACATTGCCAGTCTATGTCTTTTGATTGGTGAGTTAAGCCCTTTGACATTAAGATATATTATTGAAATATGATTTTTGTTTTCTGCCATTTTGTGTTCTGTCTACTCTTGGGTGGTGTGATCTTTCTTCTTTACTTAAATGGCCCACTTATTAACTTCCTCTTTTCTCTGATTCTGAAGTCTGCTTCTTTTTTCTTCCTTATGATTTATTTCTTTAAGAATTTTCTCTAGTGTTGGCTTTGAATTCATGAATTTTTTGAGATTCTGTTTATCCTGAAAGACTTTGACTTCCCCATTGATCTTGAATAGTAGTTTTGCTGGATAGATGCGTCTTGGCTGGAAGTTATTTTCTTCTAGGGTCTGAATCACATCGTACCATTCTCTCCTAGCATTCCTGACCTGGGTTGTATAGTCTGGGGTGATTCTTATTGTTTTGCCTCTATATGTCACCCGTCCTTTTGTTCTCACTGCTTTTAAGATTCCTTCCTTGGCCTCTATGCTGGTCAATTTGGTTATTATGTGGCGTGGAGTGGTTTTTCTTTGGTCCTGTCTCAGTGGAGTTCTGTATGCCTCCTGGACTTGAAGATTCAAGTCTCTTTCCATATTTGGAAAATTCTCTGAGATTATTTCCTTGAAGATATTACAGATGCCCTTGGTCTGTACCTCTATCCCTTCCTCGATGCCTATTATCCGTAAATTAGGGCGCTTCATATTATCCCATAATTGCTGGATGTTTAGGTTTTGTTGCTGTAAAGATTTCTGTATATCGCTGACTGTGTTTTCGGTTTGGGATGTACTGTCTTCTAATGTTGATATTCTGTTTTCCATTCCATCTAATCTTCCAGAATTTCTTTCTATTGCTGTCTTCATTTCATTTATTGCCTCTTTCATTTCATTCCAGACATCTTTCTGATTCTTTTTTAGTGTTTATAATTCACCTTTAACCTCCTCTATACTCGTTTTAAATCCTTTCATCATATTGAACATCAAGATTCTGAACTCCCCTTCTTGCATTTCTAGTAGGTCAGTATTCGTGATTTCTGCTGTCTCTTCATAATTCCTGGTTCTCATATTTATAACGTTCTCTGTCCTGTTTTTCTGATTTCTACCCATCGTTCGTGAGTACTGTGCTTAGTCAAATCTTAATATTAGGAGTTTGGGGGTATTGGTTAGTCAGCAGAGCCTTTCCAGTGTTGAGGGTGGGTGATGTGTAAGGAGCTGGGGTGATTGGTAAAGGAGTCGGATTAGGTAGAGGATATGTTAGGTTCAGAAAGACTTTAAGTATGATAAGGTAATAACTTGCTAGGGATGAGAGAGAGTTAACTACTAGGACTCTTGTCGTTGGTAGAGTAATTATGGATATAAGAGATACTTTGAGTATTAAACCAGGAGGTATATTATGGGGAAAAGTTTTGGGGGAGAAAAGTATGTAGGTTAGTGTGGATAGGTTTGTAAATAGGGATGATGGAAGGAGCAGACAGATATAAAAAAAAAAAAAAGAATCCACCCAAGATACCAAGACTATTATGTAATCCAAGAAAAATGAAGGAAAACCAATAAAAGTAGAGTGAAAAAAAAAGGAAGGGAAGAGGAAGAAAGAGGAAAAAAGAACAAGAATAAAGTGAAAGGAACTAGCAGCTGTGTGAAATTAAAAAAATAAGGCAAACTATCCAATGTGTGTGTATGTATATATATCAACAAGTTAAAGTAAAAGAAGTGTGGGTTAAAAGAAAAATAAAATAAAACAGCAATAACCCTACCAAAACAAAAGCACTGTAAAAGCAAAATAAAACAAAACATCCACATTAAAAGTAAAACAAACAGTCCTCCTTATTTACGCATATGGGGTCAGGTCCAAATAATATGTGTGTATTTGATTGCTTTGGTAGCTTTCAGAATACCATCCAATGTCTCTTAGTTTTCTTTGTACTCTATTTTTATCTTCTTAAGTCACTCTGGGTGTTTGGACACCTTTCTCTCCTTTAGCTGCTTTAGGTTTATGTGTCCGGATGTCTGATTTAACTGTTATTTGATTCTGTACAATTCACAGGTTCTGCGAAATTCTAACCTGTGGTCAGCACCTCTGCACTCACCACCCTAGCCTCCAGCCTGAGCGTTCCTACAGCAGGGGTGGAGAATGACCAAAGTATAATTGGAACCTCCCCCTGAGGTCCTGAGCAGATTTTGTGGCCTGATGGATTTTCTTGTGTCTCTGGAAATTCCAGCGGGGCTAGCCGGTGTGGTCCCAAGATGTACCCTGGGCAAATGGATGCTGGTTCCTGGATGCCCACACTTACTGCCAGAGCTCTGCCTATTCCAAGAGTGCAGGCTGGATGCGCTGCTAATACTGGACCCAAGTGAGAGTGGATGCAGCTGTCTATTGCTGCTGGTATGCTCTTCCAAGGTGTATTGAGCTGTGTTCTTTGCTTAGCACTAAGCCTCTGGTTACCAGGAGGGTGGGAACACCCAGCAGTGGGCCAGGGGTGCAGGGTAGGTGCTCAAGGGTCCAGTGCGCATTGTCCAGCAATGGTCTCTGCCTCCCGTGGGACGTAGAAGCTGGGGGTGCCCCAAGGAGATTTCCGGGTCACCCAGGGCTTTCGCAGCCTGGAAGGCAGGCTCTGGTAAGGTGGCAGGGGCTAGACACACAAGCAGACTTCAATTTAGGGGTAGCAGTGTACAGGTACTGACTACCAGCAGGGGACCGTGGCGCAGGCAAGTTGCGCGAGGAGAGTGCTGGGATCTGAGGCTTGAGCCCATGCTGGGGGGTTGAGGCTGCGCACACGCTAGGACCCCAACTTACCAGGGCGCCCTCACGTACCTGAATTGGTGCAGGAATCCATGGGAGTCTCTATGCAGTTGTGATCCGGTCGCTGGTGGGCACACAGAATTCTGGTGGCTGCTGCTCGCTGCTTAAGATGCGGTCCTAAGTCCATTTTTAGTCCTGAATTATCTTTCCGTGGTAATATCGGGCAGGCAGCTCCTTGGGCAGCTGCAAAGGCAGCCCGCCGATCAGCGTTCCGATCAGTGTTCCGATTGTATCTGCAGCAGGTCCCGTGTCTGATCTTTGTTCTTCTTCTTCAAGTTCAGGGTTCCGCCGAGGTACCTGGATGTGTTTTGGTTCCTGGTATGTATTTATTTTGTTGATTTAGACACTGCTTTCTAAGTATTTAAACTTTATTTGCTTCAGCTACTGAGAAGTGCTTTGTCCCTCGATCGCCATTTTGAAAAAGACCTTCAAGAATTTTTTTTTTTATATGATGAACTAGCTTTGCATCCCTGAAGTAGACCCAAATTGATCATGATTTATGATTTTTTTATGTGGTTTGAATCTGTATTACTTATCAGTTTTGGTTATCAGTTACACATCTAAATTCATCAATGATGTAGGATTAGTTTTCTTTTCTGAGATATCTTATTTGGCTTTAGTATTAATGTGATGTTGGCTTCATAGAATGTATTTTGGAGATTTCCATATATTTATATTTCATGGAATAGACTGAGGAGTCTTGAGATTATCTCTTCTATAAAAGTTTCATAAAATTTCCTTGGGAAAACATCTGGTCCCAGGCTTTTGTTTGATAATGGGCTCTTTATTGCTACTTCAATTTATTTGATTCCTATTGGCCAGTTTAAATTTTGTATATCTTCTTGACTTAATTTAGGAAGGTTGTATGTATCTAAAAATTTGTTAGTATTTTTTATGCTTTTTATTATGTTGGGGTATAGTTTTTAAGTAGTTTCTGAAAACTTCTAAATTTCTATGCTGCCAGTACTAATCCCCTCTTTTTCATCTCCTATTTAATAATTTGGGTTGATTCTCTCTTTCTTTTAGTTAGGTTGGCTAAAGGTGTATCATTTTGTTTATTTTTGATAAACCAGCTTTTTTATTTTTTTATTTTTATTCTCTACTACATTGGTTTCTGTTCTTTTCATAATTTCCTATTTTTTACTGCCTTTGGGGTTAGAATGTTTCAGGTTTTCAAGGGCTTTGAGTTGTGTCATTCAGTTATTTATTTGGTGATATTCTGTTCCACTTATGTTAGCACTCAGTGCTATAAATTTTCCTTTTAATACTGCCTTTAAGGTGTCCCAGAGGTTTTGATATGCAGTGTCCCTATTTTTGTTTGTTTTTAGGAATTTATTAAATCCATCCTTTACTCTTTGTATGATCATTCCTCATTTAGTAGTGTGATGTTCAGTAACCATGTGTTTATGTGGTTATTCTGAGTCTTCTTATAGATTATTTCTACCTTCAATCTTCTGTAGTCTGAAGAGATGTAGGAGATAATGTCACATTTTTTTAACTTTCTAGGGTTCACTAGAACTTTGTGGCCCAGAATGTGGTCTATGCTGAAGAAAGTTTCATGAGCACCTAAGAAAACTGTGAACTCTTCTGTAGTTGGGAAGAATATTTTGTATGGGTTCCTTTGGTTTGTGGTATTCCTTAGGTCTGAGGCATCTTTACTGGCCTTTTGTCTAGCAGATTGGTCTAATGGTGTTAGAGAATTGTTGATCTCTCCCAATATTATTGTATTGAAATTTATATGTTATTTAATGTCACAAAGAGTTTGATTTAAGAAAATGGTTGCATGTATTTAGGGGTGTAAGTATTGACTATCATTATTTCCTCTTTCTGTATTGTTACTTTTACCAGTAAAAAATGACCTGCTTTGTCTCTTCTGATAAACTTATGCTTGAAGTCTAATGTACCTGATATCATAGTTGCTACTACTGCTTGTCTTCAAGTTCCTTGGGCATGGATTACCTTGCTCCATCCTTCATGCTTAGTATGTGTGTATCTTTGCATGTAAGGTGTTTTACTTATAGGCAACATGTAGATGAATTCTTTTTTTTTATATCCATACCACTACAGCATTGAGGAGATGAGGCAATTTATAGTCAGTGTGATTATTGAGAAATGATTTTTAATTTCTATCATGTTGAGTTTTAACTTCTGTTTGAAGTTTTATTTGTTCTTCTTTGCTTAGTTGTTTTTTTTATGGAAGTTATTCTTTCTCTTGTTCTGGCATTTGTTAAGAATTTTTTTCTTTGTAATTAATCTTTTTTAGTATTTTTTCTAGTGATGGTTTGGAAGATATAAATTCTTTCAGCTTCTGTTTGTCATAAATTTTATTTTCCCATCAAAATTGAGAGATATTTTTGCTGGGTAGAAAATTTTTGGCTGCAAGATTTTTTTCTCAGAGATTGGAATGTGTTGCTCCAGGTCCTCCTGCTTCTCATGACTTCGTTTGGGAAATCTGGGGTGATTCCAAAGGAGGTTTCATATGTTTTCTTATAACCGTCTATGGACTTCTTTTTCTATTTTTTTCTGATATTACTTCTTTGAAAAAATTGTTGATTCCTTTGGTTTCAGTTTCTATTTCCTCTTCTATGCCTATTATTCTAAGGTTAGCTGTTTTAAAATTGTCTTATATCTCTTCAATGTCCAATTCATTTTGTTGAAGTATTTTTTGCTCAAATATATACTATGTATTCATTTTTGGAGTGGCCATTTTCTAAGAGTGAGCTTCTATTTTCCATCTGTTCTAGTGTACTTTTTATGCTTTGTATTTATGCCCTCACTTTAATGATTGAATTCTTCACTTCCTTTATGCTTCTTTTTTATTCTTGTTCAGGGTGTCAGATTCTAAGTTTATTTGTTCCTTCATTTTGTTCAAGATCTCTCTGAATTCTTTTCAGAAGTCCAATATTATTTCTACCATTAATGTTTTGAATTTTCCTTCTGTAAATCTCTGCAATTCTGTGTTTTTGGGTTCTGTTATTGTGGGGTTATAGAAGCTAATTGTTTCTTTGCTATTCTTTCTTTTTATGATTTCTGGTTTCTTGAGTTTATATCTTTTATTGTCTATGATAGCTTTCTCTCAGTTTTTAGGTTTCTTATGTCTATTTTCTCTTTCTTAATAATATCTTATCATGGAGGTAAATATTTGCTACCAGGTATGCTTTGCAATTGAATAGTCTCTGCTGTATGGTTACTCTATGTTCTGTTGTCTTTATCGCTTTTTGATAAAGTGTGTCTACTATCGTCCCATTTTGCTTTACCTGAAAATCTTAACACTGGGTTGTGGCCACTCTGGGATTCCTTCTGCCTGCTGCAATGGTAGCATTGATGGATTTCAGGTGTTAAGGTCCTGTGTTCTGTATGTCACCATTTTTGTAGGAGGTCAGCTCAGAGCTGTGAGCAAAATATTTTGTGACATATTCCTTTTTAAACCTCATTGTGCAGGTTGCTGGCCAGTCCTTCTGTCAGCTGTGGTTAGTTCATTCTTAGTGTCTGGTAGTCCTTTCTAGTGGTTCAGCTCTCTGGCCTAATATTGGCAGTGGAGATTTAGAAGTTTCAGCTAGTATATAAAAGTGTAAGTTGTGTTGCTTTTAATGTTGAAGGTTAGATGAGGAGGGAGAATTTGGTTTGATGGGTGCAGAAATAGGGAAAACTAGAGGATTAAATATAATAGAATAAAAGTTTAAGTGTAGTAAGGTAATATATGGTAAAGATAATGAATAGTGAATATGTAAGAGGATTCTAGTAGTCAATGGAAAATATTTAGGTATACTGATATAAAAGAGATTTAATATAAGAAAAAGAAGCTGGGCCTGGTGGCATACACTTGTAATCCCTGCACTTAGGAGGCTGAAACAAGAGGATTGCACAGGTTCAAAGCCAGCCTCAGCTACTTAGTGAGGCTCTCAGCAACTTAGTGAGACCCTGTTTCAGAATAAAATCTAAAAATAGGTCTGGGATTATAGCCTGGAGGTAGAAAGCCTCTGGGATCCACCCCCAGTACCACCAAAAAAAAAAAAAAAAAAAGTAAAAATGGTTAGAAGGAGGAGAGTAGAGAAGATAGGAAACAGGGTAAAACTTGTAAAAGAAACAGAGAAGAGAACAAACAAATAAACACAGAAAGAAACAAAACACATAAATAAAAATAAACCCTGTAAATATACAAGTCCTAAACAGACTTGGCCTCTGCAGTCCTTTAGGTCTGCATGGATACTTTCAGCCATTTAATGTCTTCTCACAATGGTAAGTTCTCAAGCATGTTCCAAGAATTCTTATTTGCTCAGTAGCCTATAGTAGTGAAGTCAGCGTGCAGCCCCACTTTTTTTCTCCTGCAACGATTAGGATTCTGAGCTGGTGTCTCTAGCAATGCAGGTGCCAAGCACCACTGGTGCCTCTTTCCTTGCACGCTTTGGTCTCTTAACTCTTCACAGGGCCTTTTTCTATGCCTCTCTCTGTCTATGAAGGCAGTATGTGCATCACTGGAAATGAACCATGTGTAAGCACAGGACCCTGTGCTTTCTTCAAACCCTGGACCTTTGCATGTCTTTTTGCCTATATTGGTGGCAGGTGTCTAGTGTAATCACAGAGTCATATCCAGAGATATTTTGTGGGTACAAGAGCCTCTCCTGTGCCTCTACTATATTCAGCAGCAGCCTACATCTCAAGCTTTTTAAGCGTGGGTGGACCACAAACTTTCTGACCCCATGAGTCCATTACTTGCCAACTGAGTCCCTGCATCCATGCTGGGCAGTCTCTCACTGAGCCACATAGTTAACGTACTTGAGTTGCTATGGGTCTCTGGGGAAAAAAAAGGTGGGCTTCATTCTGCCAGTGCCACAGGTTCTGGCCAGGTGACCAGGCTATTGGATCTCTGTTAAAACTGTGGCAAGTTGATGACTGCTTCTAATTCTGAAAATATGCAGCTGCTTAATTCACATGAAATCATTGGTTTCTTTGAGGATCTCTAGAGGCCACAGTACTGTCAGTACTGGCTTGGAGTGGACAAATCAAGATGGTGTGGCTAGCTGCTATGGCAGCATTTCCCAGCACATGAGGCATGTGCTGAGCAATTTACTATCCCCTGTTCTGTTTTCTGAATTTTGTTCCACCACACTTCAATATTTTTATAACTACAACTTTCCACTGCTTTTTCTTTTTCTTGTCAAGAAGATGCCTTCACAGTAGTTGAATTTCATGTGTTATTGTGACTGAGATGTGCTGTGTCCCTCAGTCACCATCTTGCCCTTCTTTTCTTAGGAGAATCTCTCTCTCTCTCTCTCTCTCTCTCTCTCTCTCTCTCTCTCTCCTTGGAATTGGAACATTGGCACATTCTACCTCTGAGCTATACCCTTACTCTTTATTATTTATTTATTTTGTAACATAGTCTTGCTCAAAAGCTGAGGCTGTTCTCAAGCCTGTGAACCATCTGTCTCAGCCTCACAGTCTGGGACTACAAGCATGTACCACCACATCTTACTCCTCTTACCTGTTTCTAATTGTAAATATAAAAAATAAAACATTAAGACTATATGAAAAAATATAGAAGAATAAATTTTAAATTACACCTCTTTTCTCAATGCTTTAAGGTGTTTTTAAATTATTACATCACTCATATGGGAATTATAACTTTTAAAACAGTCCCCAATAAAAGATAAATGCCATATATTACTTAAGAGTTACTTAAATAACTCTTTACATAGCCCCTATGTTGCTCTTGGACTACAGAGTCACCAAAGTTATCTATTCAAATTGTCTAGCAGAATAGTAGGAATAGGAAGAATTTTACTTCTCATGAATTTTGCAGTTTTTGTTGGAAAAATGTACTTTTTACAAAACTAAACTGTCTAAGTCTACTTCATCACAGAAGATCTTATTCCCCAATTCCTGTCAGCTTTCTACTCGGTTCTGCATGACTCCACTTTGAACATCCAAAATGAGGTTACACAATGGTATCGCTGTAGAGGAAACTGCTTAGTTATCTCAATTCTCTGAAGAACTTTCACCTTATCCTTCTCCATGACCTTAAGCCTGTCCTGATATTTTAATAAGAGAATTATTTTCACTACATCTCAGAAAACAGAAGAGCTACATGTTTGCTCAAAGGAAACAGTTTCAATCAAAATTAGTGAATAAAACTAAACGTCATTTTTTAAGGCTCGTTGTAGTTTTTCTGAAAAGCTATACCCTAACTATATATTACACAATAAGATTTCATGGCATTAAATTTTTGTGAGCTTAATTTTCATCAGTTTTCTAAATTCAAATGCCAAATTCAGCAATAGTACATATGCTTCATAAACAACAAGTATATATTCTTAATGGTGTTTAACTAGAAAGATAATCCGGGTGTGGTGGCGCACGCTTGTAATCCCCTTGCTTGGGAGGCGGAGACAGGAGTATCGCGCCTGTTGGAAGCCAGCCTCGCTGGCTTAAGAGACACTGTTTCCAAGTAAAAAGTATAAAAATAGGTCTGGGAGTGTAGCCCGGAGGTAGACGGGTTTCCAGAAACCCTAGTACCACCAAAATAAATAAATAAATAAATAAATAAAATAAAAATTTAAATTTTCTGTTATCCTTTTTTAAAAATTTTTCATAATTTGCTGTAACTGAGAAATATATTGAGCCTGATTGTTTGTGCCATCAATAATATGACATTTAGTTTCAAATAATTAAACAACATAAAATGAGAATAAATTCTCTGAAATATGATAAAATAAAAATGCATTTATACATTTAGCTTATATTAGAAAATAATGCTTAGGTACAGTCAACTTCATTAATTATTATCAGTGAAAGCAAGTGGCAAAAATAACACCATCATTTTCATAGATTTCTAAATTAATATTTCTAATATATTTATTCAATTGTTGACACTAGGGCTAACAAAAAAATAGAACTGCCTATTTATGTGGTCTCTGCTGTGCTCTTAGGAAGTGTCACGTTCTTTATAACAGATTTTCTGAGTAGCTTTGTGAAATAATCAACAGATGCTGGCTATAGTATGCTATCAGAGATTGTGAGAATACACAGAGTTCTTAACAGTTGAGTTGTCCTTCACTTGCTTTTTCTTGGCCCTTCTCTTTCTTCTATTTGGGCTTCTAAAATCATCCCCTAGGAAGTTATTATATCTTGTCCTGGAGTTAACAATTGTATTCTTTTGCCCAAGACTGAGAGGTTTCTCAGGATGTAGGACTTTCATTTCTGAAATCCAGAAATGTTCAGGGTAATTTCATTAAGTCAGACTTATACCGTGTAAAAGATCCTGAACATCTATACATCATACATTCATTATTCACTGCTGCTTTTAACCTTCATTATATGACTGGGATACTGTTTTCAGGTTTCTCTGATGTATAGTTTTCCCTTCTTTAGGCCTTTGGCCATACTATTGCTCATGCATGATTGAGCATTAGAGAATATTATTTTTTAAAAGAAAGTCACTAAGAAAATTCCAAGTTAAAGCATAAGGAGTTGTGTTTCATCTCTCTAGAGAAAAGTCTTCACCTTAACTTTTTGAAATTCTTCTGCAAGGAAGGTTGTGCATTTCCTCTTAAGTCAGTTTTTGTAATTTTTATCTTCATGGTGATTTGTCTATTGAACTTAAATCATCTAATTTACAGGCATAAAACTGCTCATAATATTTCTTTGTAATCATTCACATGTCTGGAAGGATAGTAGTAATTTTTTATTTCGTTTCTCATTATCCTAATTTATGTTCTCTATCTCTGTGTCAGTGTTAACTAAATTTTTGTTCATGTTGCTAAACTTTAAGAAGGACAATCTTCTGGTTTCACTATTTTTCTCTCTTTTTTCTACTCTCTACTACACTAATTCTTGCTTTAATTTTTTTATTATTTTCTTTCTTATGCTTGCTTGACCTATTATTTCCTAAATATGAAGCTTGGGTTGTTAATTTTGTCGAGTTTTTTATATTTTCCCCTATTATCCATTTTTTTTTTGTTATAAATGTCCTTCTAAATGTTTTCAATGCCTCACCCAAATTTGGTAAGTTGTATTTAATTTCCATTAAGTTCAAAAACTTTTAAAATCACTTGAATCATCTTTGACACATGTGTTATGTATAAGTGGATAATTTAGCCTTCAAATATTTGTGTATTTTCTAATTTTCACCTTATGGCATTTATTTCATATTGTTAAATGCATACAATTGTAGGATTATTTCCTCTCTCTAGGGAATTGATTCCTTACCATTGCATATGTACCTCTTTGTACTTGATAATTTTTGTTCCAAAATCTACTTTAAAATTTCTGAACTACTTTCAGCCTTGTTTCAAGGCAGGGTCATCTTAGCTTCCCATTTTTCTTTATTCTTTTACTTTTACTCGATTAAGTCTTTGTATGGGCTTTTTAGAAGTAGCATTCAAGTTGCTCTTATTTTTTATATAATATATATTTTTATATATAATATATATTTTGTATAATATATATATATTATATAAAATTATATATTTTATATAATATATTTATATATATTTTATTATATATATATATATATATATATATATATATATATATATATTGGATTGGTGCATTGTAGTCATACATTACAATGGAAAACAAGAGTTGTGAAGATATACAATCACATATCATCTAATTAGCCTTTATCCAATCCCCATTCCATTTCCTCCCCATCCCTAGATCCCATAATTGATTGTGGATTAACTTTCATACATTTATTTACGTACATCATGAGTTTTAAAGAGATTCCATCCTCCCCCATCCCATACCCTCTGATTGGTCACCTTAATTGCTCCTCTATAGGACCCTTTCTTCACTACATCTCCTCCTGTTACCTATTTCTTCCTAATTTTTGCATATTAGGGAAAGCATCTGGTTTATTTTCTGTGATATTTCTCTGTGTGTGCCACATTGCAAGTTCCAATCCCACTTTTGATGGCCCCAGCACTGGCCTGGCCACCCAGCAAACTCTGATGCCAGCCTCGCTGGCTCCAGCACTGTCCTTGCCTCATGACAGGCCCCAATCCTGGCCTCTGGCCCGGGCACCTGCCAACCCCTCAGCAAGCTCCAATGCCAGCCTCGCTGACCTGGCACTGACCTAACCACTCAGCAGGTTCTGAACTGACCTTGGAGGCCCCAGCACCGGCCTTGCCTCATGCCAAGCTCCTATCCCAGCCTCACAGCAAGCTCCCATCCCTGCCTCACTGGCCCCAGCATCAACTTTATCCCTCCACAGGCTCTGATGCCCGCCTTGGAGGCCCCGGCACCAGCCTTGCCCCATAGCAGGCTCCGATCTCAGCCTTGCTGGTTCCAGCACTGGCCTAACCCCTTGGTAGACTCTGATCCCGGCCTTGGAGGTCTAAGCACTGGCCTTGCCTCATGACGGGCACCAATCCTGGTCTCACTGGCCCTGGCACTGGCCTCATCTCTTGTCAGGCTCCAATCCCAGCTTCAGAGGCCCCAGCACCTGTTTTGCCTTATGGCAGGCTCCAACCCCAGCCTCATTGGCCCCGGCATCAGCTTCACCCCTCGGCAGGTTCCGATCCCAGCCTCAGAGGCCCCAGCCCTGTCTTTGCCTCATGGCAGGCTCTGATCCTGGCCTCAGAGGCCCCGGCACTGGCCTTTCCTCATGGCAGGCTCTGATTCCCGCCTTGCTGTCCCCGGCATCAGCATCACCCTTTGGCAGGCTTAGATCTGAGCACCCTCGTCACACTGCATGTTGTCCCAAGTTCCCAAGTGTGCATGGTGGTAGCGTTCTGCCTCTGAGGTTATTTCTTCAAAAGATCCAGGTGTATTGCATCAGATTTCTGCCTCTCCTAAGTACTGGCCACTGCCATGGCTGCTGCCTCCACCATCTCAAGTCTTTCCCAAACTCTTTTCCCACACTGCATGTTGTCCAGTATTCATGAGCGTGCACGATGGTAGCATTCCATCTTTGGGGCAATTTCTTCAGAAGATCAGGGTGGGTTAGATCAGTTCTCTGCATCTCCCAAATACAAGCCTCCACTGCCACCGCTGCCAACACCGCCTTCCTCCTAGGTCTCCACTGAGCTCCTTACAGATGATGTACAGGATAATTAAGCATGTAAGGAAGAAGCAGTCCCCCTTCACGGGGAATTTTTCCAAAAGTTCCAGGTCAGTTGTGTTACGGGTTGGGAGAATATGGTTTGAGGAAACTGTTCCCCGGGAACCCCTGCGAGGGTCCCGGACACACTTTCCCCCAACCCATAACAAAATCCAAAACGACCCCAAACAGAAGAAAAACTGCGGGTTCCTGTCCTAAGCTAAGGATAAATATGCATAGCTTGGACAGTTGCTGAAGATTTAAAGAAGTTTGTTAAAAGATAGAAATACAGAAAATAGAAATACAGCCCCATGCCAAAATGGCATGAGGGGGTGACTCGAAATGAATACACCAAAGTATCCATGTACCGGACTTTTATACCCATGACCTCCATCTTGTTTGCATGATTCTGACTTAGTGAACATCTCTGTAAGGTACCTCTCCTTACCCTGTAAGGTACCTCTACCAGCAATGTATGGCAAGGCGTCTCCTTTCATAAAAGTCGACCCCTCCTACCATCTTAGCTGGCTTATCCAATCATGTAGATCTGTCTTTAGATAAAGGCCTACTTTTCCTCAACTAAGATCTGTCTTTTGATAGAGACAGGCCTAGTTCTCCTCTCCTATTGACTGGTTAATTGCTTTGAGCCAGGTTAATTTACATTGAAATAGCTGCCTGTTTTAGGCAGAAATCAAGTCCTTTCTTTACCCATGTCTGCTGCCATTTTGACACAACTATTTTGAAATATATTAATTATTTTCTTTTTAAATATATTAATAATCAGAGCTTTCCCAAATCTTCCTAGGCTGTTCCCAATACTGGTACAAGTTGGATATATTTTGTTTGCATCTCCGGAATCCTGGCTGCCTTCACGGCCATCTTAACCCCTCTCCAACATTTTCTCTTTTCTTTTTTCCTTTTTCTTTTTTCTTCTCTCCTTTCTTTCTTTCTTTCTTTCTTTCTTTCTTTCTTTCTTTCTTTCTTTCTTTCCTTCTTTCTCTCTTTCTTTCTTTTTTTGAATAAGAGAAGACCAATATGTGTGGTTTGAAGAGGTTGTGGGATCAGGCACTCAATAGGAATCACAGCCTCACTGCAGAGCAGGATCTGCTGTTCTAAGCGCATCACTGCCCAGTGTAGCACAGCAGCGCTGAGTTCCTCAGTACCCGCAGCTCGGCCTCCTTCCCAGCACCAGGCTTTTCCAAGAGCGGACTGGGCGCCTGCCCCCAGCCCAGAACCACCCCCAGCCTCGCTCCAGGACTTTTCGGGAGTGGGCTAGTCTTTTATTTTATTTTATTTTATTTTTGTTCATTATGCCAAAGCATTTTAAAAGATGAATTTAGTATATTTACATTTAGAAGTGATTATTGATGCAGTTTAACTGCAGGTGCCAAGGGTTTAACTTGCTTATGTGTATTTGTATCTGTCTCTGCTTCTATTTTTTTTTTTTTTTTTTTTTTTTTGTGGTACTGGGGTTCCTGGAAACCCTTCTACCTCTGGGTTAAACTCCCAGACCTATGTTATACTTCTTTATTTGCAAAGAGTCTCTTAAGCCAGCGCAGCTGGCTTCAAACCAGTGTGATCATCCTCTCTCCGCCTCCCAAGTGCAGGGATTACAACTTGCACCACCATGCCTGGCTCTGTCTCTGCTTTTGAATTTTGGTCTCCCATTGGAAAAAATATTTCTTCTCAATCTATATTATGGCTCCTTAAGTTGTGTCCTTGTTGGTGTGATGGTAAGATATACAAAAAAATAAAACATTCTATATACAACTAATTCAAAATATTTCATTCTTTTATATTTGCACTAATTTTATTAGTGTTTTACAATTTTCTCTGTCCACAAGTGAGGCAGGTAAACCACAGTAGACTGGAAATTGTGCAGCACACTCCTCTCAGGTGGGAGATAAGAGTCTGCTAAAGTATTTTTTCTTTTTTTTTTTTCTGCCTTAGAGAGTAGATAGTGGTATAAAGAATGTTGTAGCATATTTCAAAAAGATTATTTTTCCCCTTTTCTTCATGAGCTTTTGTGTTTGTTTGTTTATTTTCTTCCTCTCTTCTTCATCATAAAAAACTGTTGTGATCCCTGAAGACTAAACTCACAAATGAGTGTGGACCTTCCTAAAACTAATTATTATTGAAAGCTACAATTGTTGTGTTGTACTTGTAATGACTCCAGAAGCCTATACGATAGGCAGTGATTTAGATTATTTCATGTGCTCCTCTCTCCAGACAGTAAAAGACAGTTTGCCATGCAATCGATCACTGTTTTCTGGTTTCGCAAAACCAGCTGAAGTTCACTTTGGTCAGCTTTGCTTATAAAGTTGTGCATGATTAATTTCAGCCTTTAATATTTTGGAGCCCCAAACCAGAAACTCTTCTATTAGTGTAAATTTTAAATATGGGAATAAAGTCTACTTTGTTTTTGCTTGAAGCAGAACCTAAAAAAAGGATTCATGTTTAAGCAATATATGGAGGAGTTGATTCCAGAAATTGCTGAAATGTGAACAGAATCATTAGACAGAGAAAGGAAGGAAACCAAACAAAGGCAATATTAGGAATGGATGTCTGCAAGAGGCAAGTGTGTCTTATCCTGAAGGACCCAGCCATGACCTGCAGATGCTCTCAGGATGCTATGTAAAACCAAAAAGCACAAAGCTTGAGCATTTAAACCAACTTTCATTGCCATTGGTCATGAAAGTGTCCCCAGGGTGTGAAATCCTTTGCGCATCAGGATAACCCCAGAAAAAATATCTCTAGCTGAAATTAGCAGGCAAAAAGAAGTTGTTGGCAAAAAAGAATGAGTACCAATGACCTTTTTTACACTAAGATTCAAAGTGATAAATTCCAGTGCTTACATCATACAGATAGTAAGACAGCATGGTAAAAGGTAAAACTCTGGATTGTCTAATCCCAATATACCCTCTATTCTCTTCTCTGTGTATATAATTTCTATACTGCCACCACATTACATTCAAATAAAAATGCTGCTCAGAGTTGACCATGTTTTAAAGAAATAGGAGAATCCTGCTGGTACTATAGCCTGACCTTGCAACAAGGAGCTAGAGGGCAATTCCAGGAAATCTCTAGCTTGCAAACAATTGATCTTGGGCTCATCATTCCAAAGAGCAACCACTGTGGCCGATGAGGTTCCCAAGAGAGAAGTGATGTTTATTTTTGTTTGTTCCTTTGCTTTCTCTTCTGAGACAACCCCTTTCATCAAACACATAGTTTAGGGATCATTTACATTTGTAACCTTCACTGCTTTTTCAGCAAAAGTTGTAAAAATAATTCTACTTGCAGTTTTTCAAAGAACTCCCATCTTAAGAAACATTTTCATTGAAATCATCTCAAAATATATGCTTTTGAGTGATTCAGAAAATTGTTCTACATCTAAAGAATATTGGTGAAAAGATGTAATATTCAGAGTATCAAGGAAGTCACTGAAGTACAGAAATCTCCTTGATATTCTCTTTTTATTTATTTGGTTTTAAAATTGTTTATTGGTGCATTTGTTTATTTTTTTATTTGATTCATTGTAATCATATATCTTGATGAAGTTCAGGGTGATAGAGGTGATAGAGGCATACATACACACAAAACTTGGTGAGTCCTTCCCCAGCTTTCAATGCACTTCTTCTTCCCCTCCTTATGCTCAGCTTAGTGATTGGTTTTGATAATTTTGTCTATATACATTATGTGCCTTGAAGTGTTTCTTCCTCCTTTCTATCTCCCTCAGTTAGGTCCCCTCTCACTCTACTAAAGCTTCTCTTCCTTTGACAGAACACCCTGTGTCCCAATTTCTCCTTAGTCTATACATTTAAGGGAAAACATCTGATCTATCACTTTTTGTGAATAATTTCATTTAGCATATTTTCCCAGTTCCATCCATTTCTCTGAAAATGACATAATTTTGTTCTACTTTAGAGCTGAGTAGAATTTCATTATGTGTGTACATCTCATAATTTTATAAACAACAGATAAATGGAACCATTTTGGCTGGTTTCATATTTGGTGCATTATGAATTGTGCAGCAGCTATAAACGCCGATATGCATGTGTTACTGTGGTAGTCTGATTTCAATTTGGGGGGTAGATACCCAGGAGTAGTATACCTGGGTCATATAGTAAGTTCATTCCTATTCTTCTGAGGACCCTCCACACGTTTTTCTAATCTGCAATCCCTCCAACAATGTATCAGAATTTGTATTTCTTCATATCCTCACCAACATTTATTATTATCTGTGATTTTTATGACTGTTATTCTAAGAGTAGCTGTGATTTGCATCTCTGATTGCTAATGATTTTGAACATTTTTGATATATTTATTGGCTATTTGTATTCCTTCTTTTGTGAAGTGTCTTTTATTATACTTTCCCATTTTTTATTTTTATCAGTTATATTTTTTAAAAGACATGCAAAATCTTGTCCATGTCCAATTCATTACTGTACTTCTCTTTCACTTCTGGAGCAAAGATTTCTTTTATAATTGAAAAATAATAAATTGAAAGATTCTTTTTGATCTAGTTATTTTAAAATACTCATACTTTAAGCCAGACATGGTGGTGCACGCTTGTAATCCCAGCATTTGGGAGGCTGACACAAGAGGATCTGGGTTCGAGGACAACCTCGGCTACTCAGTGAGGCCCTTTGCAACTCAATGAGAACATGTTTCAAAATAAAGAATAAAAGATAGGGCTGGAGGTGTAGCTCGGTCATAGAGTGCCCCTGGGTTTCATCCCCAGGACCACAAAAATAAATAAATAAAGTAAAACTAAGTTAATAAATAAATAAAATAAAAAATAAAATACTCATATTTTGCCGGGCATGGTGGTGCACGCTTGTAATCCCCATGCTTAGGAAGTGGAGACAGGAAGATCGCGCCGGTTTGATACCAGCTTCAGGAGCTTAAGAGACCCTGTTTCCAAAAACTATAAAATAGTTCTGGGAGTGTAGCCCGGAGGTAGAAGGGTTTCCAGGAACTCCAGTACCACCAATAAATAAACAAACAAACAAATAAATAAATAAATAAATAAATAATAAAATACTCATTTTATGCTAAATTACATGCATGCTTAAATAAAAAACTGAGATTTAAGTTAAAAAATGAGATTCTGTTTTAATTATGACATTTTCTATGACCTATGGCTTTGGGAAATATCTTGACCACTCTAAGAATGTAAGTTTATTTCTTTATAAAATAAAGATGAGAACAGACAGAACTGATGATGCACATCTGCAATCCCAGTAATTTGGAGGCTGAGACAGGATACCAGGTTTGAGGCCAGCCTCAACAACTTAGCAAGATCCTATTTCCAGATAAAAAAAAAATCAGTCTGAGGGTTTATCTTGAAGGTAGAATGTCTTTGGGTTTAATCCCCAAAACCATACACACACACACACACACACACACACACACACACACACAATTAAATGGGGACAATAATTCAATTTATGTTTAGTTGCAATACAAGATGTTTAATAAAGTGACTGTTGTTAAAAATTTCATAATAATTTCTGAATGTGTACAGAAATTAGAGCTTAATTTTATACGACAGTGTCCTGTTACCAATTTTAAACATAACCTCCAGTATTATTAATAACTTCCTCATAAACTACAAAGATAATCTTTGTTTTGTTTCCAAAAATGTTAGTTTCACTCTACATATTTGATAATTAAAATTAAGATTTATTAAATTTATGTGCATGATTCCCAAGTTCCCTTAAATCTTGCTATGTACACCTAGACTCCCAGGTATAATTAAATTATATGTGTGATAGGAAAGAGTTTTAATTTCTTAGGGAAAAATCACATGAAGTAGTATTTTCCAGTCTTTTGTGAGTAGCAAGTGACAATAGATTTTAATAAAACAAATTAAAATCAAATAATACCTACAGATACTTGTAGAATAAAGTAGTTAAGAAACAGACCCTTTTGTGCTGACTTAATCAGTATATCTCATTACTAAATTTCTTCCAGGTTGGTATTATTGCTGACTTAGAATGTTTTATAATGTTGGCTAAACTTATAGCTGGCTGAAATCATGAGTTTGCTTTGCATAAATCTGGGCTGGAAATCCAAGTAATATTTGCCAAATTCATGAAATTTTCATGAAAATATATTTTATATAAAAACAATTTTTACTAGTTAAGTATCTTATATCTTGGTCCCATGGTTCCTTCCCATGGAAATCCTTGGTCCAATCACTTTTAGATGTTTCTCTTTGGTTGAAACAAATTAGTGGGTGATTTAGATAAGAATAAAATTGAATTATCATTTCTCACTGAAATAGGAAAAATTTCCTTAAAAGAGATGTGTATGGATATTTTAATGTAAGAATCCAAAATCAATCACTTACACATACCAAATTTTGTGACATGTCAGACCTTGGAAGTTTTTTTCCTTCTTTATTCAGCAACATTTTGATAGTATTATAGGTCATTGGTTTTGCACATAAATTATTTATAAAGCCCAAGAAATCAGATGAGAGCATTTGCCTACATCTACTTTATTCTATATATACCACTTCTCATAAGACCCCCACCATTTTGAGTTTTTATGGAAAATCATAAAGTGCAAAAAGTAATCTTACTTTCCACTCTTAGTTTCATATTAACAATATTCATCAACCTCAATTAGGAGAAAATAATCATAGTAACTTAAATTCAGTAGTAAAATTAAAAAGAAATATAAAAAATTTAAACATGTGAAAGGATGAAGGGAGAAAATGTTAGAATACGTTTTATATCCATATAAAAACATTCACAAATTTGTCTCATCAACATCATCACTGCCATAATCCAAAACAACCGATCCTACAGTTTAGAAGCAGAAAGGTTTATTTGCTCACAGATTATGACGATTTATAGGTTCAGTCCATGTCATGTCAGTTCTGTGACACTCAGGGAGTGGTGGCAGCAGCAGACAGAGGAATAGCAGCACAAGTTTTGTTCCTCAGAGAGAGAAAACAGGAAGACCAAGATCCTTATATAATCTTCAAGATGGTACCCTCAGGAGCCCCTTTTTAGCAAACAAATCCTCACTTCCAACATTGCTACCTTGTTTCCCTGAAGGATGAGGGGACATTCTAAATATAAACCATTACAAAGTTCAACCTTTACTCATATTAAAGCACTAGACAAAAAATATAAAAAGATTTTTTTTTACCTGATTAAGGGGGCATTGTTATCTACACAAAGTCAGATACTGAATGATAAACATTTTAGCAGCATTTTCATTAAGAAGACCCTGAGAAATTCCCCTTACCATTTTATTTAATATTATATCAAGTTTTTAGATATTTAAAAACAGAAAAGAAAGAGGAGGAAAGGAAAAACCAGGTGATAAAAAGGAAGGAGACAGAAGATGAAAAATTAGTAAGAATAAAGAAAATCTTGCAAGCAAACAGTATTGTTTTCTACTATTTAAATACAAGATGGTAATCTATAAGTAAATTCTTGGTTTTAAGGAAGTTTAATGAATTATTCAATAAAATGTCAGCTTTAGATAATAAAATCGACCTGGATTTGGTGGTACATACTTGTAATCCTGGTACTTAGGTGGCTGAGACAGGAGGATCACAGGTTTAGCACCAGCCTCAGCCACTTAGTGAATACCACCACAACTCAATAAGACCTTGTTTTAAAGTAAAAAAAAATATATATATATATATATATATATATATATATATATATATATATATATATATATATATTTGGGGTTTAGCTCAGAAGTGGAATGTCCCCTGGGCTCAATCCTAGTACCAAAAAAAAGAAAGAAAGAAATATTTCACATTTTAAAAAACAAATGAGAAATATCATGACAGTCAATCAAATAGTCTTGAGAGTAACATGATAAAAAGGGAAATTACAACTTAGAACAATGTTTTAAAGTCCATAATTCATATGTAAAGTGGACAATTTATGAAATTATAGATGAAAAGAAAGTGGTATAATATTAACGTATCTAAAACAGCTTGAGATCTAGAATATTAAAAGATTTACTAGAAATTCTACAAATAAATATCAACCACAATGAAAATACACAAAAGGAATATGGACAAAGATACTACTGGCAAGTAAAAAAATAGAAACAAATGTGCCCAATAAATATTTAGGAAGGCTATTTCATATTAGAATATGCACAAAATAAAGCAAAGGGAACTTTTTATATTTTCATATTTGCAAAATTTAAAACTCCTAATAATTCTACATTTTGGCAAGGAAATATAGCAAGTAAAGTTCTTATATACTGTTGGAGGGAGTGCAAATTTTACAACCAATTTTGCGGGTAATTGAGCCATATCTGTTAAAGTTGAAGATGTACTTGGAGATATTACCTAGCAATTTTATTTCTAAAGATATTCTCTAAAATGTGCCCAAGCATATATGCACAAGGAATTCACTTCAACACTGAATAATAATAAAAAAGACAAGAAACATTTTCAAAGACACAATAATACTTAGAGGAGTGAATATTAATAAGAAGCAACATATTAAGAGTGATAAATCTCAAAATATATAGTATGGAAGATAACTGTAAATTTGCAGATGACATCATTTTATAAAAAATTGAGATCAATTTCAGTTTTGCCACAAAATTGAAAGAAAAGTACAAAATTTGTCAATTATAACCCCTGCTCCCACACATGCAAAGCCTTCTTTGTTATCAGCATCTGTCACCAAAATGGTACATTTGTCAAAACTGATAATCCTACATTGACACTTCATTATCATTTAGTGTTCATATTACTTTGTGTTGTTCATCTTAAGAGTTTGGACAAACATATGACATGTATAACCATCATTACAGTTTCAAACACAGCAGTTCCACTGCTCTAAATATTAGATGTTCTAAAACTTATTTATTTATTTATTTATTTATTTATTTATTTTTGCGGGTCTGAGGATGGAACCCAGGGGCATTTGACCTCCAAGCTACACCCCCTGCCCTATTTTTTATTCTTTATTTTGAAATCGGGTCTCACTGAGTTGCAAAGAGTCTCACTAAGTAGCTGATGCTGTCCGTGAACCGCGATTCTACGTGTTTCAGCCTCCCAAATGCTGGGATGACAAGCGTGCGCCACCATGCCCAGATAGATGTTTTAAAGCATTTAATGTAATGTACAATTTTAAATCCTGTAAAACCATGATATACACACACACACACACACACACACACACACACACACACACATATATATATATATATATATATTTGTGCACACATAAGTATGTAGTGTAACATATGGTATATTCAGATTAATTATAACACACATACACACACACACACACACACACACACAACATCAAAAGATATGTTTTTCATCTTTTTATTCCCAGTGATAAACAGAGGTCCTTGAAACTTAGGGAGCCCATGATGTATGTTTTAAATTAAAACCAACAATAGCCTAATTAATAATAAAGGTACATATTTCTTTCCTCGCATTCTATTTTGTTGCCATTGTTAATAAATGAGCCCTGTAACTGACAAAATTTAAGAGACTCTGACTGGAGAGAGAGGCTGTGCTGAAATTAGCTTTTTAAATAGCACAGCAGTTACAAAGGACACAAATCTGACCGGCCATTTCTATCCTCATTTGCTGGTGCTCTTAGGTCTCTGGGACCTTTCTTCATTTCTAAGTCAACACAAATCAAACATAATCACACCAGTTTGTCCTTTATGTTTCACTGCCCAAGTATCACACTATTACCCAGTGTCCTCTAGGCGAGAGCTAGAAGCATTCTATCTTAGCATTGACGGCATCTTAGTGATGTTCCTGATATCAGAGTCCGGACTAATCACAGTAATCCACAGAGCTAAGGTCATTCTAGCTGCAAGTGCTGATTCTTTTGCTACGAGTTTTCAGTTACAAAAAAAAAAAAAATTAAGATAATGCCTATGTACATGCATCTATATGTATTATACAGATATAGACATAAACTACATAAAATTATATATGTGGAAAGAAAAAGACCAGCGTATGAGTCCTGAGGTACACTAAGATAGTTAAATTATACCCAAGTCCTATAAATATATTCCCATTAATATAGTATTGGCCAACAATTTTAATAAGTATGGTAACTGATAAAATTGAGAATGTTAAGGGCACTTTGATGATGTGTTTGATAGAAACTTAAAAAATATTTGCGTGTTTTAAATATGTCCTTAGATTTATATTGCATTTAATTTGAATTAAGTGGTATATGCTTATATTCTGATTATATACTTTAATTTGGCTCTGGCGGGTTAAAGAAAGGCAGGGCTATGCTTATTTTTCTTGAACTTCATTACTGAAAGCTAATGATCTCCTATTCTATTTTATTACACCCTGCAGTTTTTTGGAGAAACCCATAATTTCTAAGTAGCACCACTAATTAAGTAGATGCTGTTGTTTGCATACAAATAATAGTTACTGTAATTCTGCTCATCTTTGTTTTAGAAGCAGAGCACACTGCAATGATCAATTTATTTTCAATGTGATAAGCTGGTCTTCTAAAATTCCCCAGGTATAGCATATTAAATCGGGCTTACTTATTTAATCAGAACTTACTTTTAAATATGTGGGTAAATGAGTCCTAGCAAGGAAGTAAGCTTGGGATATTTTGGGGGGTCGAAATTTAATGTCATTAAACCTTGAGCTTTGTATTTTGTGGAGGGAGGCGGTGCAGGAATAAAGGGAAGACGTGGTGAAAAGACCGTGTCTGAAGGGATCCTTCTAGACCTCATCAACAGAGTGAGCATTAATTGGTACTACTTTCTGCCTGCGTGAATGCTGTGGCTCCTGTGTAAATAAGAAAACGAGGCTTTTAAAATTCAGATTTCAACTCATGACTTAGAATTTAATGAAACCGTTGAAGTTCAGCACTTTAATCTCACAAATTGGTTTATCACAGCCTAGTGGCCACTTCTTGTTTCATAATAAGCACAACAAAAATATCTACGAACACTTAGAAAATTAAACCAAGGGAAGTATATGTAATTCTGAGCTCATTAGAACCAATTCATATTTTCATCTGTCTCATTAGAGAGGTTTTTATGAACTGAAAAATGGACTTT
This sequence comes from Muscardinus avellanarius, assembly GCF_963383645.1. NCBI lineage: Eukaryota > Metazoa > Chordata > Mammalia > Rodentia > Gliridae > Muscardinus > Muscardinus avellanarius. Next base: position 24,912,610 of record NC_137796.1, read on the forward strand.
TGTATCCATGTTTTTTAATATGTTCAGTCCATCTGGTAGGAGCAAAGTTTTCTCATTATCCCCAAACAATATACACATATAGTTTTAAAGTACAACTTATAATTTTAATGAAATAAAAGGGAAGACAATGAGAAAATTCAGAAATGTGCGAGTGTGTTACTCTATTACTTTAAAGTATCCAGAAAAATTTCAGTGAATTATTTTGCATTTACACAGATATTAAATTTCATGTTTTGAAAATATAACTGAAAGTAGTATAATTTTCTTTTTACAAAAAATCATGAGGTCAAAAACTGAAAAAATAAAAAATGACATTATATTGGTTAATGGCCATTGCATCAGCCTAAGTTTCTGAACTCTATTGAATACAGCATTTGATTTATGATAGTGAATGTGGAAATATTTCCCTCTTCATGTAAAATCAAAAGTGTTTTTTTGTACATATAAAACCAGTTAGATACAAGGCAAACTGTTATCAAATTAGGGTCTGACTTTAGTAAGCATTTCTTTGTGTGTGTTTGTATGTAGTACTAGAGGTTGAACCCAGAAGCATTCTACCTTCAAGTTACAGGCCCAGCAATTTTATTTCCTATTTGGAAACAGGGTCTCACTAGATTGATGAGAGTCTCACGACTTGCTGAAGCTGAATTGAACCTGCCAGCCTTCTGTCTCAGCCTCCCAAGTACAAGGATCACAGGTGCGCACCATCATGCCCAGGTAGGAAATATTTCTAAGTGATATCTGGTATTTTTTATCTTCAGAATAGAAAATACCTCCATTTGGGTTAAATTTAAAACTTTTATTCTAATTGTAAAAAGCAATATAACTTAGGCTTGAACACAGTATCGGTGTGTAGTTTCATATTCTTCATCTTGAACTTGAGTTAAAATATTATTGAAATTCTTTGGAATCTGGTAGAAGAGCCTAATGTTTATTGATTTCAAACTCTACCTTCTAATGATTGAAATAAGTATGCTGAACTAGACTGTTCTGTTTTCTAAGTTGCTTTTTTGTGGCAGTATTTCTTTGGGGACGTTGCAATGTTGGGGAGAAGAATTATAATTCACAATTATGTGACCTTTATAGAAGAGAAAAAAAAATTTGTATTCCTCCACTAATTACATTTCGCTTACTCTTTGTGGGTAAGACATCACCTACTAAAATGGTACATGCTGAGATTGCCCACCACCATAGGATTATTACCAATGAAATCATCATAATCCAGGGTTAGTTGAAACCTATATGTGAAATTTACAGATAATATGAGCCAACTGTGTGTTTGTGTGTGCGTGTGATTCAATTGTGTGTATGCATATTTAAAAGTATACAATTTAAGAATGCATCCCTCATTTGTATCTGTTTTGTTTTTGTTTTTGTTTTTGTTTTTGTTTTTGTTTTTGTGGTGCTAGGGATGAAACCCAGCCAGGGGCTTTCTACCTCTGAGCTACACTTCCAGCCCTAATTTTTATTCTTTTTTTGAAACAGGGTCTCACTGAGTTGCAAAGGGTATGTAGCTGATGCTGTCCTCAAACCATGATCCTCCTCCTATCTCAGCTTCTCAAATGCTGGGATTACAAATGTGTGCCATCACGCCCAACCCCTCGTTTGTATCTTAGAGAAGACAGTTGTACAACTTTTTTGATCTATGAACTGAGATGATCTCTCATCATCTCTCACTCCAAATCAGTTCTTCAAGATCCATTATTCAGCTGGGCGTGGTGGCGCACGCTTGTAATCCCCGCGCTTGGGAGGTGGAGACAGGAGGATCGCGCTGGTTCGAAGCCAGCTTCACTGGCTTAGGAGACCCTGTTTCCAAAAAATAAAATAGGTCTGGGAGTGTAGCCCTGAGGTAGAAGGGCTTCCAGGAACCCCAGCACCACCAAAAAAAAAAAAAAAAAAAAAAGATCCATTATTCATGGTCAGATTAAGATGATTTTGAATGCCACATACTGACTACAATTAAAAAAAAAAACATTTTATGTTAGAGTATGTTAGAATAAAATCAAAGTTACATAACTTTTCTATTTACTTTTCTTAAAACTATTCCAACACATCTTAAAGAACAGATATCTTTCTATTATTACTTAATATCTTTTTATTAATCATTTTTATTGGTGCATTGTATTTATACATCATATAGGGGCAAAAAACTTGTGTAGGCATAAATGCACACATCACCCAGCCAGCCCCCACCCAGTCCCCACTTCACTCCTTCCCCATCCCTCCCTCCCATGTTTGGTTTAGTGGTTGACTTAGATATGAGTAAGTACATCATGTGCTTTATGTGCTTTAAAGCATTTCTCTTTCCCCACCTCCCATCCCCACAGTTAGACTATCGTATTTGCTCCTCTATAGAATCTCTTTTTTTCAAGTAGAGTTCCTCCTATGACCCCATTTACCCTAGCTTTCAGATATTAGGGAAAGCAACTGATTCCTTACTTTTTGTGACTAACTAATCTTGCTTAGCATAATGTCCTCAAGATCCATCCATCTCCCTGAAAATACTGCAATTGTATTGTTTTAATGGATGAGTAAAGTTCCAGCTTGTACATATCCCGCAGTTTTGTAATCTTTTCATCTGTTGATGGACATCTCATCTGGTTCCACAGTTTGGCTGTGGTGAATTGTGCAGCTATGAACATAGATACACATGCATTACTTTGGTAGTTTGCTTTCCTTTCTTTGGGGTAGATATCCAGAAGTGGTATTGCTGGATCAAATGGAAGATTTGTTTCAATTCTTCTGAGGATTCTTCATATTTTTTCCAAAGTGGTTGCACTAATTTGCAATCCCACCAAAAATGTTTTAGAGTTCCCTCCTCTCCACATCATCGCCAGCATTTGTTATTGTTCTGTTTTGAATGATTGCCATTCTAGTTGGAGTTAGGTGAAATCTCAGGGTAGTTTTGATTTGCATCTCTCTGATTGCCAGTGATGTTGAGCATTTTTTCATGCATTTATTGGCCATTTGAATTTCTTTTTTTGTAAGTGTATATTTAGTTCATTTACCCATTGTTATTGAATGCTTTGTTTTCTTAGTGTTGAGTTTCTTGAGTTCTCTGTATATCCTAGATATTAGTTTTCTATCAGTGAAATATTCTATATGTGTCCAACAGGTCCATTTGATTAATGGAGTTCTTTAATTCTGAGGAATCTTTACTGACCTTTTTTCTAGATTATCTGTCTAATGTTGTGAGTGGTGTGTTGAAGTTTTCCAGTATTATTGTATTGGGATTTTTGTGTAGTCTAATGTCAGTGAGTGTTTGTTTTTTTAGTGTAGGTGCACCTATGTTTGAGGCATAAATGTTGATTATTGTTATTTCCTTTTTTTGGATTGTATCTTTTCCCGGTTTAAAAAAAAATGACCTTCTTTGTCTCTTCTAATTAGCTTGGGCTTGAAGTCTAACTTGTCTGATATCATAGTTGCTACTCCTGCTTGCCTTCGATTTCCTTTGGTATGGATTACTTTGCTCCATCCCTTTACCTTAAGTTTTTTTTGTTTGTTTGTTTGTTTGTTTTTTTTACTATCTTTACTTGTAAGGTGTGTTTCTTGCAAGCAGCAGATAGATGGGTTCTGTTTTTTAATCCATTTTGCCAATTTATAACTTTTTATTGGTGAATTGAAGCCATTTACATTCAGTTTAATTACTGAGAGATTATTTTTAATTCCTAACATGTTAAGATTTTATTTTCTTTTGAAAGAATATTTGTTCTTTTTTGCTTAGTTGTCTGCTGGATGAAAGTTCTTGTTTCTCTGGTTCTGGTGTGTATTACTTATTTCTTCTCTGGAGTTAATCTCTTTGAGTATTTTCTATCGTGCTGGTTTTGAAGACATAAATTCCTTCATCTTCTGTGTGTCATGGAAGCTTCTTATTTCCCCATCTATTTTGAAAGATAGTTTTTCTGGGTAGGAGATTTTTGGCTGGAATTTGTTTTCTTTCAGATTTTGGGATGTGTTACTCCAGGCCCTTCTGGCTTTCATAACTTGGTTTGGGAAATCTGAAGTTTTTCTAATTCGTTTACCTCTGAATGTCACTTGGCTTTTATTTTTGTTGCTTTTAAGATTTTCTCTGGAAAAAAAGATGTTGCCTCCGTGGTTGTAGTGACGACTGCGGCAGCTGCCAAAAAGGAAAAGCATTCCTCAGGGAAGCCCTGGACACCAGAATTTGGGTTAATATCAGATCGGGACAACTTAAGGACACACTTCCAGCTGCAACTTCCTATCTAGAATACAGGAGAGAGAGTGGATAATGGTGGAATTAGTAGCAATATGACAAGGAGGTGCATACCACACAAGAAAAGTGTTTTATTGGAAGAACATCCCAGAAGGTATTAGAGAAAAGACCACTTCAGCCGAGCATTCTGGGAACTCTTAACAACATACTTTGTAAGAAAAAATTACCTGGACCAGGTGGAGGAAGCTGAGCAGTGCCAGGCAGGGAGCCGAGCCGCATCCCAGGGAACTCAAAGCACCTGGCCACCGTGCTCCTCTGTGATGCACCGGGGACCACGGTGTGCTCAGAACAGCAGAGCCTGCTCTACACAGTGAGTCTGTAGGCCTCTGCTCTTGGAGGGGAGATAAAATTCATTGCTGCTGAGAGCTCGATCTCACAACCTCTTCAAAACACAAGCACTGTCTTCTATTCTTAATAAAAAAAATATTGTAGAGGGTCAAGATGGCAGCAGCGGCAGCCAGGACTCAGGAGATGCAGACAAATTCTATTAAATTCACCTGGAATTTTTGGAAAAATATCCCGCTAAGGGGGACTGCCCTTGCCACATATACTTAAGAATTCTGGATATCATATCATCTAAGGAAGGAGCTCAGCACAGAAACAAGATGAAGGCAACGGCGCGGCAGCATGGCAGTGTGGTAGTGCTGGTGCTGTTCCTGGCAGCACAGGTGGAGGCTATTATTTTGGAGCGGCAGAGATCTGATTCAACCCACCTTGATCTTCTAAAGAAATTGCCCCAAAGGTAGAGTGCTACCACCGTGCATGCTCAGGAATTCTGGACAACATGTAGTGTGGGAAAAAAATTGGGGAGAGAATTGAGATGGTGGAGGCAGCGGCAATGTTGACGGCCAGTTTTCAGGAGAGGCAGAGATCTGATTCAATTCACCTTGATCATTTGAAGAAATCACCCCAAAGGTAGAAGGCTACCGCTGCACATGCTCAGGAATTTTTTGTCAACATGCACTGTGAGCAAGGTGCTTGGAAGAGAACCGAGATGGCTGTGGCAGCGGAAGCGGTAGAGACAGAGATTTTTGTAGAGACAGAGATTTGGTAGAGATAGAGATTCAATCTAATCCACCTCATAATTTTAAAGAAATATCCTTAAAATTATACTGCTCTTGCCGCACATGCTTGGGAATTCTGGAAAACAAACTCTGTGGAAAAGGTGTTCAGGAGAGAACTGAGATGGAAGTGGTGGCAGTGGCAGTGGTGGTGACCAGAATTTGGAGGGACAGACAGATCCAATAGAGTTCACCTTGAGACTTGGAGGAAATTTCCCCAAAAGTAGACTGACTGCTTGAGATGTCTGTACAACATGCTTTATAGCAAAAGGGTTTGGGGGGTATCAGAGGGAGCCCCCGCATAGCCAGAATGGGCCTAAATGCTGCATGTTCTGGGAGTCATCAGCCATCATGGCCACCTTGCTCCTCTGTGCAAAGTGGGAGGCCAGGGTGCAAGTGGAACAGCAGAGCCTGCTTTCTGAAGTGAAGCTGTGGACCTCTGCCTTTGAAAGGAAGACAAAATTTATTGCCACTAGGTATTTGGGGGTCCCAGCTTTTACAAAAGACATGTACTGCTTTCTCATATTAAAAAAAAAAATGGAAGAACACCGGGCGTGGTGGCACATGCATGCTTGTAATCCCTGCGCTTGGGATGTGGAGACAGGAGGATCACGCTGGTTCAAGGCCAGCCTTCCTGGCTTTAGAGACCCTGTTTCAAATATATATATATATATATATATATATATATATATATGTATATGTATATATCGTATATGTATACATATGTATATGTATACATATGTATATGTATATATATACATATACATATACACATATACATATGTATACAAATACATATACATATACAAATATGTATATATATATACATATTTGAAACAGGGTCTCTCTCTCTCTATATATATATATATATATATATATATATAGAGAGAGAGAGAGAGAGAGAGATAAAGAGATAGATCTCCGGGAGTGTAGCTCAGAGCTAGAAGGGTTTCTAGGAACCCCAGTACCACCAAAAAAAAGAAGAAGAAAGAAAAAAGGGAACATCTGTAGATTACCTGCTCATAGTGACAGAGACGAGAGCCTGATGCACAGCAAGGCCTGTGCCAGGAACTCTTAGGCCAGGTTAGGAGACTGCTGGGTGGTAGGCCAGTGCTGGGCCAGTAAGGGCAGGATTGGAGTCTGCCATGAGGCAAGGCCTGTGCTGGGGCCTCCATCCGAGGCCGGGATCAGAGCCTGCTGAGTGGTGAGGCCGATGCCAGGGCCAGCAAGGCCAGGATCGAAGCCTGCTGTGAGGCACAGCCGGTGCTTGCAACTCCAAGGCCAGGATCAGAGCCTGCTAAGGGGTTAAGCAGGTGCTGGGGCCAGTGAGGCTGGGATCAGAGCCTGCTGTGGGGTGAGGCTGGTGCTGGGGCCAGCAAGGCCAGGATCAAAGCCTGCTGTGAGGCAAAGCCAATGTTTGGGCCTCCAAGGCCAGGATCAGAGCCTGCTGAGGGGTTAGGTCGGTGCCGGGGCCAGCGAGGCTGGGATCAGGGCCTTCTGTGAGGCAAGGCTGATGTTGGGGCCTCCAAGGCCCGGATCGGAGCCTTTTGGAGGAATTAGGCCAGTGCCGTGGCCAGCAAGGCTGGGATCAGAGCCTGACATGAGGCAAGGCCAGTGCTGGGGCCTATGAGGCCGTGATCTAAGCCTGAGGAGGAATTAGGTCGGTGCTGAAGCCAGTGAGGCCGGGATGGGAGCCTGACATGCGGCAAGTCTTGTGCTGGGGCCTCCAAGGCTGGATAGGAGCCTGCCGAGGGGTGAGGCCAATGCCGGGGCCAGAGAGGTCAGGATTGGGGCCTGCTATGAGGCAAGGCTGATTTTGGGACTTCTGAGGCTGTGGTCAGAGCCTGCAGAGGGCTGAGGCTGGAGCCGCGGCCAGCATGGTCAGAATTGGTGCCAGCCATGAGGCAAGGCCTGTGCTGGGGCCTCCGAGGTCTGGATCATAGCCTGCCTAGAGGTGAGGTCAGTGTTGGGGCCAATGAGGCCAGGATTGGAGTCTGCCATGCGGTGAGGCCGTAGGTTGAGCCAGTAAGGCCAATATAGGAGCTTGCCTTAAGGCTAGGCCAATGCTGGGGCCTCAGAGGCCGGGACTGGAGCCTGCTAGGTGGCCAGGTCGGTGCTGGGGCCTTCAAGAGTGCGACTGGAACTTGCAATGAGGCGTACACAGAGAAATATCACAGAAAATAAATCAGATGCTTTTCCTATTATGCAAAAACTAGGAAGAAATGGGTAATAGGAGGAGATCTAGTTGAAGAAAGGGCCCTATGGAGGAGCAATTGAGGTGACCAATCAGAGGGTATGCGATGGGAGAAGATGGAATTTCTTTAAAACACTTTTGACTATTATGTGGCATGGGAACCTTTTCTTGGATCTTGTCTAAAGGGAGTTCTGTATGTTTTCTGAACTTGTATATCAACTCGTACTCTATGTTTGGAAGTTTCTGCTATTATTTCTTTGAAGAGATTGTTGATTTCACCTCCTTTTCCCTCTTCTATGCTGATAATTCTGAGGTTAGCTCTCCTAAGATAGGCCCATATTTCTTCAATGTCCAATTCCTGTTGATGAATTTTTTTTCTATGTTATAAACGTTGTGCTCATTCTTGGAGTAATCATCTTCTAGTAGTGAGATTCTATTCTCCGTGTGGTCTAATCAACTGTTTATAGTTTCAATAGATGCCTTTACTTCAATGATAACATCCTTTATTTCTTTCCGACTCAATTTAAGTTCTTTTCTAAAATCCTGAATTATTTCTACAGTTACATTCCTGATTTGATCTTCTGGAAATCTCTGCATTTCTGCATTTTCAGTTTCTTTTATTGTGGAGTTCTGGAAGCTCAGTGTTCTGTTGTTGTTCAAAGAAAAAGAGAAGCTAGAAAGGAGGATAGGAGGATTCCAGGTTTCTAAATGAGCCTTAGCAACTTAGGACCTCAGCAACTTAGTAAGATTGTGTATAAATTGGTTTGGGGTGTAGCTCAGAGATAGAATACCCTGTGTTCAATCTCTACCACGAAAAAAAAAAAAAAAACAGAAAAGAAAGAGAGAAAAGGAGTAGAAATCTATAGACAGATGCACAAAGGAGGAAACACACTATTGAAGTTAGAGATTAAAGTTAATAGCAACTCAAGGAATGCAAGGAATTGCCAGAAAATACCATAAATTAAAAGAAAGGCATGGAACAGTTTCTTCCCTAGAGACATGACAGAAAGCATAACCCTGTTAAAACTTTCATTTCAGAGTTATAGCTTTTAGAACAATGAGACATCACATTTCTGTTTGGGCCAGAAATGTTTTAAGCCACCCAGTTTGTGACATTTTGTTATGGCAGCCTTAAGAAATTAACATGGTTTGTTTACATTTATTAATTTATGCACTTATTTCCTTAAAACTCTTATAGATTCTACTTCTATAATTCAAGCATGTAGCTTTCTGTGTTTGAAAATGAATAATAAAGGGCCCCTGTCCTCAAGGATTCCCCATTAATAGTCTTTTCCTCCCAGTGTCAACAGCCAATCAAGATGGTAATTGATAAGTGAGAGAGGGAGTAGAAGAGAGGATACTAGACTGTAAGACATTTTAACACAATATGCAGTAAATATTCTCTCACTTGGGTCTATGACTGTCACTAGCAAATATTTGTTGATAAATGGTCTAATGAATCAATAAATAAGGCAATCAATAAATGAAAGAAAACAAGAGGTAAATATTCACTAGCTTTCTCCCAATAGGATCAAATTCCAGACAATATGTTAGAAAAGATGACTCTTAGATATACAGACAAAGAATAGTTAGGTGAGGAGAAAAAAATAGTATTCTAAGTAACATGGTCTAAGATTAGGGAAGTATGGAACCATAGTATTTCTTTTAGAACTGTACATAAATTAGTATGACTGGGGCATAGGATATAGTGTGAATGTATGCTCAGAGCTAAGAATTATTCTTAAGGAGAAAGATGAAAATAAAAAGATAAAGAAATTTATGTATCTTGCTAAATTGGAGTATAGATCTGTATCTTAAAATCATCTATATTAAATTATTAGATATTTTAACAAAAGATATCATCAGCATGTTTGAATTGTGAAAAATCCCATTCTTCCAATAAGTCTTTCTTTAGAGTGGGCTTCTGATCACTTGGTGTGCAATCTCTCTTGTCAGTGAAGGCCACTGCAAATTTGTAATGGCGGTCTCATCCTGTTTGTGGCGGTTACACTTTGACATTTCAAAAGACAGCATCTGATTTCCTGTTCTTTCTCAATATAGGTCCCTGGATGTTGTCCATCTTTACCATTACCCAGTTTTTATCTCACTTTCTTGGCCTCAGATATGCTTGCCCTTTTAGATCACATTTCCTAGATCCTTGTCTATCTTACTACTCCTAAGAGGAGTGGGAAAAGGATTACAGTAGAAGCCGGTTGATCCAGAAACAGCATATAAATTTGCTTAGGAAATATGCTAGTACATTAAACCCATAATATCTTCTTCAATTGACAACATACATTAGCGGCAAATCTTGCATTGTCCTTAACAAAATAAGTTAGTAAACAAATATGAATTGAGTACCTACTGTACATCTTCCTCCTGACAATATAGACATCAACAGGGACCTGCAGAATTTTCTTAGCATGTTAAGATAATTTGGGTGTCAGTTGGAATTCTGCCCAGTATTGAAAGCCTGCAGTTGCTGTAAGATGTCACCTGGGACCAAGTCATCAATCTGCCCACCTTCCCTGAATGCCTTTGATGCCGATCAGCCTGGTTTCCCTGGTATTAAAGTAATGGGCTCCTGGCTCTATTTCAGCTCTGTCAAAATAGCTGCTGAGCTTCTCTATTGCCTCCCTACAAGGATTTAATCTACTCCAAGTTCCCTGACACATTATAAGGAGAAAATCTGTTTTCTCTGTCACTTTTCCTTTCTCAGCTGGGTCTGCAGCAGAACATCTTTGCTTTGGATAAGACAGTGAAGACTTGCTATGAAAACCGGTGTTCTCATCCATGCTATGAGTTGTCTAACTTAATCGTCTTGTTTCCCCACACCCCCGGGGCTTTCTGCAGGTTGTTCCCTTTGTAAGAGGGACCTTGTATCCATCCTTGCGCTACTTATTTTTTCTTCCTCTGGGAAATGATTGACCTCTCAAGGAGAAAGTGCGACTACACACGGACCTACAAAATCATTCTGTTCAATGTCTGTGTCATAGTTTTAATATATTGCATTTGTTACTTCTATGTTTTTCTTCTACTGGATAGTAAACTATTTGATGATAGAAATTGTTCCCTACAGTGTTGTTAATACCATATATATCTATTGACTGCTTGTTCTGAGAGTGACAATGTAGTAAATGCTTTTTGTGTATTATTCTACTATATTCTCACAATAAATTTGATGCTGTTTTGTGTGTTCATTTTGTTTCTTTCTAATTATGTCTTTTTATTCTGATTCCATATGAAATTCATGAATGTGTACAAGACAGTGTAAGCCAATGTGTGAAGGATTCTAGAAGTATTTTCAGTTTAACAAATTCTATATTCTTCTATCTCTGAGTTCTATTTCTGCTCCCAGACTATAATGTACAGTGGCAGGGCAGCTTTGATTGTCTAAATTAATATTTGTAGAAACCCATTTAATAGATGAAGGTCAGAGGATGGTATGAGGTATGGGGATGGGAGGTGCTTGTAGACCCAGCTACTCAGAGGTTGACAAAGGAAGATTGCTGGAGCCCAGGAGTTTGGGACCACTCTGAGCAAGAGTGAAATTCATCTCCAATTAAAAAGGAGAAACAGGCACAAATGCATTAAGAAGTCATGTGGCCCATTTTTTTTTTTTTTGTGGTACTGGGGTTCCTGGAAACCCTTCTACCTCCAGGCTACACTCCCAGACACCTGTTTTTTATGTTTTTATTTGGAAACAGGGTCTCTTAAGCCAGCACGACTGGCTTCAAACCTGTGCAATCCTCCTGTCTCTGCCTCCCAAGCAGGGAGATTATAAACATGTGCCACCACGCCTGGCCATGTAGCCCATTTTTAAAAGTCCAGCTAGTTCAAAAATCATGTAGTCTTTTTCAGTCTATGCATCCTGACCAGTCTTCAAAATGTTTTTTTTTTAAACCAGAGTCTAATCCAAGGACTGACAGATGGAAAACATTTGGTAAATTAGTTTGATTGTGTATTATAGACTTAAATTCATTTTAAAATGAAATTAACTTTTCACAGAAAACAATCATTTTGATAACATAAATTTTTGTCTGCTTATTTCTGTGTGTGTGTGTGTGTGTGTGTGTGTGTGTGTGTGTGTGTGTTATTTATGTCTTCAGCCCATCAGAAAATTTAATCTTCCTGGATACAGTCATTTGTGAAGGGGTTCTCAAGAAAACAAATATCCAATTTTGGTGAGTTTTGCTTGAAAGGTTGAGAGAAGCATACTCTTTCCCTTTGCATGTTGTGAGATACGAAGCCTTGAAATGCTGTTTTGACACACATGAATACATGTCCCCAACACCAGAAGGACAGGCAAGGCAGGTTGGGATGTAGCTCAGTGGTAGAGCACTTGCCTAGCTTGTGCAAGGTCCTGGGTTCAGCCCCCAGTACTGCAATAAGTATATAAACAGACAGGCAAGATGAGAAAGATGGAGAGAGAGAGAGAGAGAGAGAGAGAGAGAGAGAGAGAGAGAGAGAGAGAGAGAGAGAGAGAGACTCAGAGCACATACATTAGTGACCATAGGAAACTTGTCCACCTCTAGATTCAAGCAATGTGCACTGACACATATTCCTGTGGTTATGCTCATGGGTTTAAGATGCAGAAAGCATCTTAATCAACATGTTTGCAGAGCTGAAATTCATACTCCGGCTTTGGCAGACATAACTCATGAAATCTGAGCCTCATTTCACAAGATCTCAGAGTCTCATCAAATGAGATTACATGTCTACCTAAATGGTCCATTATGAACATGAGATAGAAAAACACATGTTAAGCACTCATCAAATCATCTGTGACCATGTAACTGGTTAATTGGTTGATATTAATTATTTACTGACTCATATTATTTTCTGCCACATATAGAAAGTAACTGTACTGGGCCTATACTGAGCCCTTAGTACTGTGCTAAGGAAGCTGCTTTTGTCAACTCAATCTCAGTTATAGCCATAAGGGATCAGTTCTATTGTCACCTTGTTTTTATAGATGAGGAAATTGTAAAACAGAAACGTGAAGTTTCCCAAACCCCTTGGGACACACATTTACTCGATCTGAGTGCACTGCAGACTGTGAAAATGACATTTATACACAAAAAGTGAAATATTAGAAAAATAATTCATTTTAAAAAATGAGTGAATACTCTAGTGAATTCTGACCTTTCAGTATATGCAGCCAAAAGAAGATCCACGCTACCAAGAAATCTTCTGATTGAAAATATAAAATACCAAAATAGAAGGATTGCAGATTTAAGGCCAGCCTTAGCAACTTAGCGAGACTAGGTTTCTAAATAAATAAATAAATAAATAAATAAATAAATAAATCAGGCTGGGGTGTAGCTTGGAGGTAGAATGCTCCTGGGCTCAATTCCTAGTACATAATACATGTGTCAGTATCTGTATCTCTACATATATTTATATCAACAGAAATATAACTAAACAAGTTTAGTTCAAAGAATGAGTTTTTAATAGTATAATGGAAAAGAAATAACTCTGGAGAAAATTCAAGACATATCAGTTGTAAAAGAAAAGGTTATAAGAAAGTCATCGATTCATTATCATTCTCCTTCTCCTCTGTAAAATGGGATAGTAATTAAATCCCATTGTGACCCTGCATCAAGGAGACATTTGCACATACTACACAAAAACAATGGTCAAGGAGCCGCTATGTGATGAGTAAATACTATATGTTACAATATAAGCTTCTAGTTACTGCTTTTTTAGTAACACAAGTACCAGCCCCGTGCATGCCTGTAATCCTATTACTTGGTAGATTGAGATAGGAGAATCACAGTTTTGAGGACAGGAATGTGTGATAACTGAGACTGTTTCAAAATTTAAAAAAGTAATAATTTGGGGATGTAGCTCAGAGATAAAATTCCCTTGGGTTCAAGGGTTCTATCCGCAGTATTCACACACACACACACACACACACACACACACACACACACACACACACACACACAATCTACTTCTGTTTACAATTAAGGCAAAATAAAATTGTATCCATAAATTACACAGTCATTGCACTTGTAGATACAAATCATTTGGCAGTTTACTTGAAAAAATTTATCCAGAAAAATGTTTTAAAATATATCATGTTAGCCATGAAAGAGATGGCAAAATACTGAGAAAAGGAAACCAGACATGCAAACTTCATTTTTCTGTAGAGCATGTTTGAGATGTCAATCACATTTATTTATCTTTTTAGCAAAAAAGTCTTTTCATTTAAAAAAATTAACCTCTGCATTTCCATCTTAGCAGGGTTCTTCTTATATCTTATGTGCATAATAAATGTCTCCCACTAAAAATATTTTTCTTCAGCCGGGCATGGTGGTGTAAACTTGTAATCCCCACTCTTGTGAGGCAGAGACAGGAGGATCGTGCAGGTTCTAAGCCAGCCTTGCTGGCTTAAGAGACCCTGTTTCCAAAAATAAAAATATAAAATAGGTCGGAAAGTGTAGCCCAGATGTAGAAGGGTTCCATCACCAGTACCACCAAAATATATATATTTTTTTCTTCTCATTTTCTCTTGGGAAACATATAGAAATAAAGACCTCAAAAAAAAAAAAAAAGTTCTACACTGAGGTCCAGCTTGGTTTTCAACTTTCCTTTCAGAGTATCATGGTTGGTAAGATCAATTCTTTCTAATTATATAGTGCATTTTGGTGACAACTCCTTAAAGATGAATATCTTGAAAATGCAATACTTGCATCCTAGTGTCCAAAGTGAACATTCAAAAAATAAATTTCTTATATCTAGAACAGCACATTTATATACACAAATCATGTCCATTTAAGATAGAGATGTTTTTCTAATGATTTCTGTTCCTATTGTGTTTGTCCTACTCTTTCTTTAATAGTGGTTTGGTTGCACGTAAACATAACTTCACCCATCTCATCTTGCTCTTCCTGGGTAATCTTGTCATAGTTTTCCATGTGTCAGTGACTTCTTTTTTGGTGACCAAGGGCCACTGAACAAAGATAGGGACCTGGCATCTTGAAATATATAGCTCTTTACTGTCCCTTGGTTTCTTTCCTTCATTGACCCCTTGTCTAAGCCCATCTTTCATAGCATCTCCATTCTCAGAATGATTTTAAGAACGTCTATCATTTCTGTGCCCATCTACAAGCTAAAACTCACATTTGTTGCTTTCTGAACCTGACTTACTTGTCTCCAGAACAATTCACATTAATTCACATTGAATTCAGCATTTACCAAACTTTGGTCTTCATCAAAGACGATCAAAATAGAAACACTCTATTTTATAAAAAACAAAAAATCTTAAGGGAATCAATAAGTAACAAAACCATGTGTCTTTGAATGAACCAATATGGCTCTTTCTCAACTGGTTCCCATGCCCTGTGGCTGAGTCCTGTTGGTTTCACCTAAGTACACATCTGTATTATGAGTTTTGTTATCCACTCACATATACAAATTATTATCTTCAATGCAATAAATCTGTGACAGGTGCATCTGCATTCCCTTATCAGTGACAAAAATTAAGTGTACCTAGCAGTAATAAACTCACAATTTGATCTCAAGTCTGGCACAAATAGTAACTGATAGAATCCATGATGCCTCATTATCACCTATTATTTTGATTAGGAACATAAAATGTTAACGTTTTCAGTTCTAATTTCTCTAAGGTTATAACCAATTTCAAAGAGAGATCTGAGCTACAGATACCATTGCTAATGAATGAACGTATCCTATGGAACTGCCTTGCATTTACCCACTCTCTTCTTTGCCTAGAGGTGATTGTTAGGTTTTTAGGCACAATAAAAAAGGCGAGAGAGACTGGTACGCCAAAAGAAAAAAGATTTTTAATGCGGTCTCCTCTTGGGGATAGGAGCTAGACTGCTCCTGAAGACCTCCGAGCTCCTCAGATGCTGGAAGGGAAATACCCTTCCTTTTAAAGTTTAGGTCTTGTGAGTGAGGTTATGCTTGGAAACTCCGCCCCTCTTACAATATGGCCTGTATCTCTCGCCCAGCCGTCTCCTCCTTTTCTAAGGTCCCTTCCCTCTGGGCCCAACCTGTCAGTGATTACGGAGTTTTGAAAGAGAGAGAGAGAGAGAGAGAGAGAGAGAGAGAGAGAGAGAGAGAGAGAGAAGTTTACCCTACTGAAGTGAAGTGACCTAGGCACCCTTAAGAGAGAAGTTAGTCTGCTTAACATATTTCAGGGGCTGCTGAATTACTTGTGCTCTACTACAAGGTCGCTGTAATTCCTCACTAGCTATCAATTGTTTGACAATGGGGTGTCATCCATCAGCTGTAACTTTCATTGCCAAGTGCATTCTATTTTTATATACCCATGAACTCACACATTTAGTAGAGACAGGAAGACGTCTTTCTCTATAGGATAAGCAATGAATTGTGTGTTTCATCTGAAATACATTATTTTACAATGTATTATTCAGAAATATCCTTTGCCACAGACAAAAAGACTTTGGAAAAATTGTAATATATTCCTTCTTAAAAACTTTTTTCCCTATGAAGGTTTGCTACAGAGAGCAGATTGAAAAAAATGCCTTCTATTCTGCCATTTTATAAAATATGTCTCAGCAAATAGTCATAAATCTGTCAGATATTGCAACCCAGTTTGGTATTATATACTAGGAAAATGAACTCAATAGCAATATAATCTTACTTTCCAATAAACTGAACTTGGGGAAAATATCTCAGGAAGAATTCAGGCACAGAAAGCAAATAAAATCTAAGTACTGCAGATATAAAGAATTTTATGATGGCATATACACCTTTGGATATTGGTGTTTTTCTTTTATTAATTCTAACACAAACCCTCAATCATATCTTTCTTTTTTATATTTTTAATTTTTTCTGTGAAAAGTGCAATTTTATTTTGTCATTAACTAATTTTTTGTTTGTTTTGATTCATTTTTCCATTAATAGCATTGTTGCAGCCCTATTTAGATATTAGCCTATTTTCACGAACACCATTTTCTCTGAGTAGTCTCCTGGTGTCCATATCATAGCGAATTATTGATTTCTCTTCCTTGCAAATCAGATAGTGTGTATCCATTTATCAAATTGAAATTTTAATTGAAAGGTAAGCAGAGCGGGCTCAAATTACATCTTGGCAGTGTTTAAGGGTTCCAAGGTTTTAGCTGCCTTTCCTAAATGTGAAGAGTTACAAATATATTCAGCAAATTCAAATAAAACACTAGTCAAATTTCTTAAAAGACCATTCTTATGTGCCAGAGAGAGAGAATGTGCTTTCTTTGGATTCTTTCCTAAGCCTTTGGAGAATGATCACCAAGTGATGGACCAAAAGAAAATGGAGATGATTTTTCTGTTGAAGGGTCCCTCTGCTCTTCATTTATACTGCAACGCCATTTGGCAAGGAATCGCTGAGTCACACAGAAGTCAGAGAAAGCAGAAGCCAGAGAGAAAGAATATGAAACACAGCCTCCATAAGAAGGGCCCTGGTTATTACATATGCTAATTAGTCACTGGGAAAAATAGCTCCTCATTGATCTGGAATACAAAGTCCTTAATTTGACTTACTCTGCCTTTTATGAACTGGCTGCTCATCTGATCTCCAGCCTCATCACTTATGACTTCTTCACATTTTATTGCCCAAACTCTGTGCTCCAGTCAAAGTAAATTTCTTTCAATTTTTTGAAAAAGTCAAGCTGTCTTTTTACCCACAGGACATTAAATGTGCTGCACTCTTTTCATAGTTCATTGCCATTCTTTTCTCTATCTCTCATTACATCCCCTTTTTTGAGATCAGAGATCAAATGTGGTCTC
This sequence comes from Muscardinus avellanarius, assembly GCF_963383645.1. NCBI lineage: Eukaryota > Metazoa > Chordata > Mammalia > Rodentia > Gliridae > Muscardinus > Muscardinus avellanarius. The sequence continues at coordinate 24,929,858 of NC_137796.1, forward strand.
TGGAAAGCTTTGATTAGATGCCCTATTATGACTTCTAGGTCCTGCACTTCCTGTGTGCTGGCCCCATGACATTTTAATAGAATTCCTTATTTAATTATCTGACTTTCCCAATAATTCTGGAAAGGAAGAGTGATTTCTTTGCTTAGTGCTGAATCCTAAATTAATTACATGCCAAAAATTTCACAAAGAGAACGCATTTCAGGTAGAGAGGAGGACATCACAAATGGCATGGATTCAGGAGAGTTAGCCAGATGTGCCAGAAGAATGAAAATAGTTCCAAGTATTCTGAAGAAAATGGTTTTAAAAATTGAAGTGCAAAAATTATCTTGTTTTTACATTCTCCTACATCTTCAATGTCAGAATAAGTGCTTTGACCTTGAATTGGTAGATAAGGGGATGCTATTGAAGACTATCAGATTATGCAATATATTCTGATATTCCAAAACTAAGACAATTAGTGTGTTATTTTCAATGTATAAAATGGAAAAATAAACTATTTATAAAGCAAAAGTTACACATTAATATTAATACCTGGTAGAGAGAGGAAATTAGCATCAAGGAGGCACCTGCTTTGAGACAGGTACCTTGTAGTATATCATCTCTTTAATCCTCACTACTGTTCTTTGGGACAATTCGCTATGTCTTTTTAATGTGTAAAAATTAAAGTTTATGCATACTAAACGTGAAAGACTTCACATGCTCTTTCTATTGTTATCTTTAGATGCCTAAAAAACACCCTGCAGCTACTTACATAATAATCCCTAAACATTATAGATATCCGATTTAATAAACATGTTTGTTCCATGTGATACTCAACAACCCTTAAGGTAGGTAGAATTATTTTTCAAATGCAAAATATGGATAATGGATGTTTTATTCAGCTTGGACTGCCCTAAGAAAATAAAACAATTTCAGTGGCTTAAACAGTAGAGATTTATTTTCTCAGAAGTTGGAAGTCTGAGTTTGTGGTGCCAGTGTGGTTGATATTTGGTGAGGACTCTGGCTTATGAATCTATACTTCCTTAGATTATACATATATAGTTGTCCTCATTTTTGTGAGTGTGGAGGGGGTTTGCTCTCTCTCTCTCTCTCCCTCTCTCTCCTCTCCTCCTCCTCCTCCTCTCCTCTCTCTCTCTCTCTCTCTCTCTCTCTCACTCTCTCTCTCTTCTCCTCCTCCTCTCCTCCTCTCCTTCTCTCCCTCTCTCTCTCTCTCTCTTCTCCTCCTCCTCTCCTCCTCTCTCTCCTTCTCTTTTTCTCTCTCTCTCTCCTCCTCCTCCTCCTCTCCTACTCTCTCTCTCTCTCTCTCTCTTCTCCTCCTCCTCTCCTCCTCTCCTTCTCTCTCTCTCTCCTCCTCCTCTCCTCTCTCTCTCTCTCTCTCTCTCTCTCTCTCTCTCTCTCTCTCTCTCTCATGTTTTCTGTCTTGCTTTCTCTTCTTATAAAGAAGTAAGAGTGTCTTTTATGGGACTAAATGCACCATGAGGGTACCACCCATATAATCTCATATTTACTTCTCCAAAACTCTAACTTCAATGCCATCACAAGGTTTGAGACTTAAAATGTAACTTTTGAAGTACACAATATTGAATCATACCAAGATATAATAAATACATAGGTTTACTTAAAAACACTGTTTTGAGTTGGATAATTTCCATCCAAACTTTTGTCTTTCCCGGAGCTCAGAATATGAACTTGTGTAGAATTAAGGTGGTAAAAATGTAGTTAGTTAAAATGAGGTCATTGTGGTTGATGGTCCCTTCATCCAATAAGCTGGCATCCTTATTAGAAGAGAGGAAGAGACACGGAGACTAGGCATAGACACAGAGAATGCCACAGACTGGAAAGCAGAGTGGAATGATATACATGTACAAACCAAGAGCTGCTAGCAAACACCATTCTCTAAGGCAAGAGAAAGGTGTGATACACATGCTTCTACAGAGTTATTTCATTTTTTAAAAAATTTGTATGTTCCTTGCCTCTTTAGCCTTATAATGGTTATAAAGTTTATATACAATAGTTACCATTTGCATTATCTTTTTATGTTGTTCATTGAATCTACAGTGAAGAGTATTTTTTTCTAAAATGAAGAATATAGTTAAATAGTTCAAATTAAATAATCTCCTCTAGTATAAAATGCAGCCATTGGCTATTTTAACATTAAGTGACTTTCTTGAACAAGGTCAAAGTTCCACAGTTTCAACAGCATAAGTGTTCATAAAAATGGAATGCTACTAAACCATAAAGAACAACAAAATTGTGTCACTTGCAGGAAAATAGATGAAACTAGAGAATATTATGCTGAGTGAGATCAGCCAGTCTAAGAAAGTCAAGGGTCAAATGTTTTCTCTTATGTGGAAGCCAGAGAAATAATAGGAAATCTAAGGGACTGAAAGTAATGTGCAGAGAAACGGCTAGAGTAGTTGAAGAGATTTGGGGAGAGGGGAAGTTAGGAAGAAAAGAGAAAGGACTGAAGAAGTAAAAGGTTCAAACAATACTATAGCAATATGTGAAATGTTGGTATCAATTTCACCAACAACTGTGGGGAGAGAGAAAGGGGGACCAAGGTGAGATGTAGAGGGAATGAAATATTCCAAGAGCTATGTGCATGTAATTTTTTTATCACATTGAACCTCACTATGATATATTATTACAATGCACTAATAAAGTAAAAAAAAGAACAACAAACTTAATAACTTTATTATTGCTATTTTGATACTGGGGATTGAATCCAAGGACATTATACCTCTGAGCTAAACCCCCAGACCTTTTTATTTATTTACTTATTTTTGAGGAGAAAAAAAAAAAAAAAGGTCTTTCTAAGTTGCACATGGCTGTCCTATAATTGTAGCAGGAATGCATGCTCCTCCTGTTTTAGCCTCCCAAGTACTGGTATTATAAGCATGCACCACTGTACCAGCCAGTAAACTTATATTCATGTTTTATATTATACACATTTGCTAATATCTTGGCATATTTTATTTCAGGTTTGCTATACAAGGAGGAAATAAGAGAATTTTAGAATTCTCACTATTTCTTTAGCCTTCTAAGATGTTTCATATATAATGACATGATAATAGTATTGAATACTTTTATTCTGTTTTCTAGATGTTTACAATTCACAGAACAAAAACTTTCTTTAGTGTTCAGTTATTAATTTAGAAATTCCAATAAAGCCATGTCCATTATTCCCTAAATGATAAGGAATATGAATGGGAGGAGGTGGCTGAGTAGGATATATGAGACTTTTTATAGTCAATTATTCTGTAAACCAAAAACTGCTAAAAACTAAAATGTCCTAATTTTTTTAAGGACAATAAATCTCAGGATGTGATGCCCATAATTCAGAGCAATCTAACTATATCATCTAGAAGTAGTCTAAGAATCACTTGGCATTATTTTAATGTTCTTTGGACAATGCTGTGCAGCTATGTTGCAAGACCTTGGTATTGATCTTATTTCTAAGGCAGTAGTCAACAGGTTGCATTTTGGATTTGAAGACCTATAAAGCATTTTCCTTTTGTCTACATATAGCTGTAAATAGATAGCTGCTATATTGCTTGCGCAGGACCTGTATTACATATATGTGTGGCAAATGCGTTCTTTATTCAGTAGGGATTACTTTGGACACTAAACTATTTTCCTTGGAAATGATTGGCTTTATGCTTTAGTAGGTGGAAGAAGTCTCATACTAGAGTAAAATTTTCAGTGGGAGATAAGATCGTAGGTGATATATTGAAAGCTCTTTTATCACTTGTCTGAGGAAGTTCTGGATAGGGAAAAAAAAAAAACAAAAAGAAATATGTTTCCATGATAGTACCTTTGGAATCATAAAAAGGAATAATTTCTTAGAGAAGTAGAGATTACTAACTACATTGCATGAAAGTCTAGAAAGCTACAAATATTTACATGATTTGCTGATGACATAATTTACCAAATAAGCTTAGCTATTCTCCTTTGAAGAGTCTATTAAAAATAATAAGAAGCTTGTCTAAAATATAACTTTGCTACCCATTAAAATTAATAATTAGGTTGCACAATGATGGAATTTCACATAGATATAAAAATCTTAGTAATAAGCTTAATTAAAATCAATGATATAAGCCGGGCATGGTGGCACATGCTTGTAATCCCAGCATTCGGGAGGCTGAGACCAGAGGATCACAGTTTGTGGACAGCCTCAGCTACTTAGTGAGGCCCTCTGCAACTTAGTGAGATCCTGTTTCAAAATAAAGAATAAAAATATAGGGCAGCGGGTATAGCTCAGAGGTCAAATGCCCCTGGGTTCCATCTCCAGACCCGAAAAAAATATCAGTGATATGATTTTCATAAATAAAAAAAACTACATGGAGCTATATAAAAGTTCAATTTCATGCCATTGGAGAGACATTGCCTAATTCTAAATATGAAATACTATATTACAAATACATCAAGTCTTCCAAAATTAATCTAAAAAAGATACAACTTTGAAGAAAAAACATTGTGAAGTTTTTTCATCATTTCTAAATAATTCTATAATGATATGAAAGATATAATGGACCTGAGTAGTCAATTTTTCAATAAATGTGACTTATATTACTAGTTTATATAAATACAGTTGTTCCTTAGTATCCTTGGAAAATTGATTCCAGGACCACCCATGGATAGCAAAATCTACAAATGCTCAAATCTCTTATGTAAAGTGGCATAGTATTTACAAGCAACCTATACACATTCTTCTATATACTTCGAATAAAATGACTTCTAATACCCAATAAAGATAAACACTATCTCAATATTGGATATATTATTTTTGTTTAGTGATCAACAAATACAAATCCCTGAAATTTTACTGCAGATCCAATTAAAATATTTTCTTTCTGTGGTCAGTTGAATCTACCAAAGTGTAACCCACTGATATGGTGGGCCAATTGTGTTATTTTCTTTTACACATCTGGTACTAAAGAGTTCAATATTTGTAAATTAACTTCTCCCAGATACAGAATATCTACAAAACATCTCACTGATTTTTTAAAAGAGCTCATTTATTTTCTTATTTACTGTTATTTTTACTATTTTCAGTTGTGTATATATTCTGCAAATCTTGTTCAATGTCTTTAAGAAACCACTTGTACAAAAAGGCTTATAAGTGAGATCAGCCAAGCACAGAAGGAGAAGGTACATATGTTTCCTTTAATATGCCCAAACTAGGAAACACAGAGGATACCAGTGGGACTCCAGATAACGGAGGGGAAATATCAGCAAAGTTTGAATGGAAAGATAGGAGATGAGGAAGGCTGATCTTGATTAATGAGGGTCTACATTGAATATGTGTAAAATTATGAATATGACATGGTTAATCTGGACAACCATTGGTGGGAAGGGGGAAGGGAAAATGGGGATGGGGGGAAAAGGGCACCAAATATAGTTTAAATGTATACCATTTTGGCTATTACAAATTGTGCTGCTATGAACATAGGTATGCATATGTTGCTGTATTTCTCTGAATTCAACCCCTTTGGAAAGATACCCAGGAGTGGTATAGCTGGGTCATATGGTGGATCTATTCCCACCTTTCTTAGGAATCTCCACACAGATCTCCATAGTGGTTGAACTAGTTTGCATTCCCACCGACAGTGTAAAAGAGTTCCTCTTTCCCCACATCCTCGCCAGCATTTGTTGTTGTTTGATTTCTTTATGCTTGCCACTCTGACTGGGGTTAGATGGAATCTCAGTGTAGTTTTGATTTGCATCTCCCTGATGGCCAGTGATGAAGAACATCTTTTCATGTATCTATTGGCCCTTTGTATCTCTTCTTTTGTGAAGTGTCTATTTAGTTCAGTTGCCCATTTCTTGATTGGGTTGTTTGTTTTGCTAGTGTAGAGTCTTTTGAGCTCTTTGTATATTCTGGATATTAGCCCCCTATCAGAATGGCGGATGATAAAGATTCTAATAGCCAAAATATGGAACCAACCCAGATCACCATCAACAGATGAATGGATAGCAAAACTGTGGGAAATACACACAATGGAATTCTATTCAGCCATAAAGAAGAACAAAATTATATCATTTGCAAGAAGATGGAAAGCCCTGGAGAACATTATGTTAAGCGAGATCAGCCAAGCACAGAAGGAGAAGATACGTATGTTTCCTCTAATATGCCCAAACTAGGAAACACAAAGGATACCAGTGGGACTCCAGGTATTAGAGGGGAAATACTAGCTAAGTTTGAATGGAAAGATAGGAAAGGAGGAAGGCTGATCTTGATTAATGAGGGTCTACACCTGAACATGTGTAAAATTATGAATAAGACATGGTTAACCTGGACAACCATTGGTGGGAGGGGGGATGGGAAAACGGGGGCGGGGGGGAGAGGGCACCAAATATAGTTTAAATGTATACTATTTATGTTCAATAAAAAAAATTGTTAAAAGAAAAAAATGTATACCATTTATGTTCAATAAAAAATTTGTTTAAAAAAAGGCTAATAAGGAGGCTAAAATATTAAAAGAGTTCATAAGCTATGGAAAATTAAGGAGGTATAGATTATAGCCATGGATGTGTTGATTTTCTCTGATGTGCTTCATTTCTCTGATCTTTTCAGCAAATAGGTGGAGAATTGTGAGAAAGTTTAGGGAAGTATACTACAAGAAGCAGTGAATGGAAACTGGTGAGCTTGTATTCTCCCTTGACTTCTTGCCATTCTGTTTGTCTTTGTGTTCTTTGCATCTCTATCTTTGTACTCTGTTATCTGTAGCTCAAACAACATAAATATGAAAGTTCACATCTGTTTGCAATCTCCTTGAATGATACAATTAATGTTCCTCTTCTGAGTTGGATTTTATTATACATCAGAGAGAATGTCATTGACACAAATAGTCACTTAATTGTAGCATACATGTCTTTTTAAAATCCATTTCAAAGTCCTTAGAAAAACCGAGGCATGAAAGATATATTAGTTTGTGTGTATGTATTATCTCTTTTTTTCCTCTCCTAAAATCCAAAGAACCACTTAAGTGTCGTTGAAAAGTAACCGTGTGATTTATATTAAAAAAATAAAGAATTTATCACAATGTTAATGTATTATTGATCTTTCTGGGCATTTTTTACAATTGGCTACAGAACAAAAATTGCCCATGACAACAAGGACATATTAACAATATATATTGAACACTGGAATCCAGAGCTCTTCAAGTCAAGAAGAATTCAGCCGCAATTGATTATTTTTCCTAAGTTGGGGGGATTTGAGAAGTTAAGTCATCCACCCTCAATTTCATGGCAGAGATGTAGAAAAAGTTGGCCTTGAAATATCCAGACACAAATGCCATTAAAGAAAAACTTAAACATAAAAATCTTTTCAATGTTCCAGCTATTCTTTATTCATGTGAAATAATTGTGTGTGTGTGTGTGTGTGTGTGTGTGTGTGTGTGTGTGTGTGTGTCTGGGGATGGAACCCAGTGGTGTTTGACCTCTGAGCAACACCCACTGCCCTATATTTTATTCTTTATTTTGAAACAGGGTCCCACTAAGTTGCGAAGGGCCTCACTAAGTAGCTGAGACTGTCAGCGAACCATAATTCTCTGGTCTTAGCCTCCCAAATGCTGGGGTTACAAGCGCGCTCCACCACATCAAGCTCGTTTGTTATCTTATTAAGATCCTATAAAACACCTTTAGTTTCCTACTGCTCCAAAGGATATTTGGAGAGTTTTGTAGAGGGACATTCAGATCAAGATTATTTTTCTTTTCCGAAGTATTAAAATGGATCAAAAATACCATGTCCTTGATATGGAGAATAAGATCTCTCTATATTCCATCAGCAGAAAGATTACCTTTTCTGTTTTCAAATTAAACATTTAATAGGACACTGGGGATTTTGAAAATGCTTTTCTAGAGAGGGCCAAGTTTCTCCTTAATTACACAAACTGAGTCCATACCACATCATCAGAGGTAAAGTGAGGGTTGGGAAAGAAAGTGTGAGAAAATGAAATAAAAATCTTAACCTGAATAACTTTGGAAAACTTGAAGAATGGAAGTAGATGGTGAAAGAAAATATCCACTTAGTTAACTTTCATAACTGGCTGCTTTGTGATCTTCTTTTTCATTTCTGAATGAAATGTACGGTAACCTTGAGTTTCCTTCTCAGTGTTGTAGATTGGGTTTGCTTTTGCTGTGTGAGAAGTTGGAAGTTTTTCTTATAGGTGGGCCCAGCTGAGAATGGTGGCTCTTAAGAATATCTAGTAATGCCTTTTTACACCAGTAATTGAAATTAGATCTCAAAGCTACCTTCTTTGCTTTATTTCATAGTTCACTATTTCAGTATCAACTATTTTTGTTACCTGGATTTTGCTGTCCTCTTTTTCTTTCCTTCCTCTTTTATCAGTGTAGAAGTTAATGAGTATTTTTAGACTTTTTATAGGTGCCATCAAATTGTTTTTGATAGAACATAGCCACTTATACTTCTGCCAAAATCTTACAAAAATCATTGCCCTGTACCTATTTTCAAAGTGCAAAACATAGTTTAAAATGTTAAAAGAAGCCAGGCATGGTGGCACATACCCGTAATCCCAGTACTAGGGAGGCTGAGACAGGAGGATCAAAGGTTTAAGGACAGCAAGTAATGATACTCTCATCGATCTATCAAGACCTTGTTTTAAAATAAAAATACAATAGGGCTGGGTGTGTAGATCAGAGTCAGAATGTCCCTGGGCCCAATTCCCAGTATAAAAATATTAAAGAGAATTTAATAGTCCCCATCTCTATCTCAATTATCTTTGCATGCACTAGAAAAATTCAGTTTGCTTTTCATGCTAATTAGCTGTTTTCATTTGTTCTTTTTGAATTATTATTCTTTATCTATTCAGCTACTGAGATATTTATTTTTTGTGTGGGTGTATATACACACACTCATGTCTGTAGAAATATTTTAAAACAAATATCAGTTTTTCCCATGTACTTACTGACTTTGGTGACTTGTTTAAAAAAGCTTTTTTTGTACAATGATTATCTAAATATTTACCCATTATTTCTAATAATGTTAGTTACTCTTCATCTTTATTTGAAAATATTTAATCCATATTGACATTTTCATGTATCTTGTGTGAAATAATAATTTGTCTTTACACTTCTTTCAACTAGTTGGCCAATTTCCCAAAGCCATTTATTGAATTTCTCCTTTATTTAAAGATTTTAAGTAATAAACTAACTCTATCCTGTTATATCCTCTAGCTTTAAAGAGTCTGTTTATCTCATTGTCAATGTCAAAGTGTTTTACATATGGTATTTACTTTAAGTGTTAAATTCTGGATGGCAAGCTGCTAATGAACTGTATATTTTTTTGGCTGGACTTCTCAATTGACTTTAGAATATCTCAAATTCTATTTGTGATTTTGATTAAAAATGTTTCAAGGTTAAAGCCTGTACATTTTTATTACCATCATTAATTATTTCAAATTTGAATATTTTTATCAAATTTTTGTATTACCTACTCACAAAATATAAAACCCTTCTATCTAGTGCTACTCTGGTAATCTAGAGATCCTTCACTAGACTATTATTTTCTATTCAGCTTTCAGAATGAGCTCTCTTAAGCATAAGTCCCTGCATGTATTTTCCCAGCCTAAAAGTTCTTTGATTCTCAACTGAAGGTAGGCCATAATTGGATTTTCAGAGCATGACATTTAGGGCATTGTTTATCTTCATTTTGATCCTCCAGTAATTAATTAGTAGTGCTAGGTTCAATCGTAGGAGTGCCTACACAGCACATATTTCTAACTACTGGGTAACATGACTTTAGAAAATGAGTAGCACGTGGTCCTTTTCTTGCAGAACGCCACTTTGAGAAGTGGTTGATGACCATAGTTACTGATTTTATGTGTACATTGGTGTAATTCTTTCCCATTTTATAAAGTACTTGCCAAACTAAAGAATAAGTCAGATGTGCTTTAGTGTGCCCTTTATAACAATGGTATTTATTTTGTATTTTGAGAAAGAATTTGCTACTAGCTCTCCCTAGAATATTTGCTTTTATTTTTTCTCATATACATATATAGAATATATACATACATACATATATACATATATATAATTTCTATTTAGACAAAACTAAAGCAAGTAGGTTGACATTGTTTAGAAGAGTAAATTCTCTTTTGTTCTGAGGGTCTTTCTTAGTGCTTGGGCAGAGAATGTCAGAGAAAAGGAGGAAAAGAGATCAGATAGTAGCTTATTTGCCTTGACCCGGTGGTTATAGGAGGTTGCTATTTATATGAAAAAAGAAAAAAAAGACTGAAGATGCTATGAGCTATAACCTTGGAATGCCATATACTTTGAGGCACATTTGGCACAAACTAGTTCTTGAGGGCACAAGACCGTCTTCTCTTGAGGATTCATCATGGTCAGCACAGGGATCTGGGCCAATAAATAGACAAGCATCATCTATCAGCGTGTGCAGGACCATCATTCAGTTGTGACCTGTGTAATAGCAAACAATATTGACAATAATTAACGAAGCACAGTGGAGTTTTTGCTGTAACTTGTTGTTAGAAGGAAACATTCCAACTTTAACAGAGAAAATCTTGGGAAATTTGGGGACAGTTTTAAGGAAAAGAGTAGAGAAGGAAATTTTATTAATGTATGAAAGAATATTTATTATTATAAATATTCTTAAATATAATTGAATTCTACCCAATATGAATGTATGCCAATTAGTAGATTTTTATCATGATATTTGACAATTATGAAATGGGGATGAAGAAAAGTCAGTGACTGTATAGACAAGGTAAGTAATTAGAAAATGACTATTACTCAGTCACTCTAAGCCAAAGTTTCAGCTCTTTGTACTGTAACTCTCTACCTTAGTTGCTCTGCCTCTACTCAAACTTCTAATTATCAGAACCAGAAATAAAAAGCCTTTTATGAGGTTCGTAATTTGCAGCACACTAATAGGTGGAAGTCATTTTATTAGTAGTATTTGTTCTATTCTCCAGCTATCTTGCTCTCTTTATATATTTCTGTCCTTGTAAATATACTGTTTGATATACTTATTTTATCTTTATAAATCAAGACACCATGAATCCAAAATAAAATTAGCATGCTCATTCTTACGTAGCTGAATGCGAACACAAAGACACATTCATTTTGCAATACTCTGATCCCTTTCAAGCGTTATAACAGCAAAACTTTTAACTCTTTAGGAATGAATGGATGGAACATCGCAATGGGGAAACTCAAGAAGCAGAAATTAGCTCTAGTATTTCAAGTAACATTGTTTAAATTGCAGCTTAGTTCCTTTTTAAAATTTTGGGCCCAGCTTGGTAGCTCACGCTTGTAATCCCCGCACTTGAGAGGCGGAGTCAGGAGGATCACGCAGGTTCGAAGCCAGCCGTGCTGGCTTAAGAGACCCTGTTTCCAAATAAAAATATAAAAATAGGTCTGGGAGTGTAGTCTGGAGATAGAAGAGTTTCCAGGAACACCAGTCGCCGACCCCCCCCCCGCCCAGAAAAAGAAATTTTTTGTATCTGATTATTATTTTTTTATTTACAGCAACTTTTTTCACAATGTTCAAAACTTAGAAGCAACTAAGATTTACTTCAATGGGTGAAGAATAAACCTGTGAATGAATAAACCTGTGGTAGATTCATATAGTGGAATATTATTCATGGATAAGAATAAATTAGCTAACAAGCTGCATAACGATATGTAGGAATCTTTTTGTTTGTTGTAGTCCTGGAGATTGAACCCAGGGGCTTTCTATCTCTGAGCTATATCTCTAGCCCCCTTTTATTTTTATTTTGAAACATGGTCTATGTTGTTGAGGGTCAAAGAAGAACTTGCAACTTGCAACGTCATTACAAACCAAAGATATGTCAGTGATTAGAACCTGAAACAGCATTTAAAACGTGTGTGTGTGTGTGTGTGTGTGTGTGTGTGTGTGCCTCTGTGTGTGTGTGTGTGTGTGTGTGTGTGTGTGTGTGTGTGTGTGTGTTATCTTTCTATGAATGAATAACCTCAAACTCAGAGGAGGTAAGTTGCTTGCCAAGAGTTATAGAGCTTTTGAATGCTAAATTCAGTATTCAAACTTGAAACTGACTGACTCATATTTTTCTTTGTTATGTCCGTGTGTGTGCTAAAATAAATTCAGGAACAGTCTAGGATTGTTTCAAATGTTCTTACTTGTCTTTCCCCTTGCAAAGAAAACTTATTTGTTTTTAAAGTAGTCCAAACTCACCAAAATCTGTGTGTATTTTTGTTTGTATGACTTTAAACTGCATCATGAAGTATAATTATGATGTATAATTATGATGTACCAATAAAAGTACAAAAAAATGCCGGGTGTGGTGGTGCACGCTTGTAATCCCTGTGCTTGGGAGGCGGAGACAGGAGGATCGCTTAGGTTCGAAGCCAGCTGTGCTGGCTTTAGAGACCCTGTTTCCAAAAAGAAAAAGTATAAGATTGGTCTGGGAGTGTAGGCCAGAGGTAGAAGGTAGACGGGCTTCCAGGAACCCCAGACCACCAAAAAAAGTATAAAAAAATAAAAAAAAAACTTAATGTACTCCAAAGAAAGAAAGGTAGGTATGTTGACATTGCTAGGCATCTGACTTCCTACTAAAAGAAGATCTGTTGACAATGAATGTTTGATAGTTGACATCCATCTGCTGCAGGAAAACTCCACATTAGTAAGGAGATGAAAATAGGTGACTTGCCTTGAGGCTTAAGTGTTTAATATAGAAGTCATTATTTTGTGGGGAAAGAAATATTCTATTCATCAAATTTATATATCTAAAGGACACATTGTGTTGGCACACAAGGGCAAAGTAAAATCATTCTGCAAAAGATGAAAATGCCACTGCAGTTTTTAAAAGGTAAATCAAGCAAATAGATCTACTACTTATTAAATTTTAGAACTGCCTTTCAAATTTGAGAGTAATTCAGAATATCTACGAGAAGATAACAGAGAAGGCTCATAACCCCTGTGTCCTTCGATTCTACTTCTCAGTATTAGAGTTTCCCACAATCAAAACGTCACTGGTTCAACAAAGAGTTTTCAAACAAAGAAAAGTTCTGTATCTCAGCATGGAAAGTCAACACAGAACTTAAAATAATTCAGAAGTTGCAACCAGGCAGGCCAGAGGGCTCCACAGTTATTCTTTGTTGACCTATTCTATGTGCATATATTTATTCTAAAGATAGAACTTTTACTAACAAATATTACAAACCAAGAACTTATCATCTGAATTTTAATTGGTAAACTATTTTTTCTACTCTTTTAAATGTTCCCCAAAATTCAGAGCCTGCCATTGGAATGGATGATGAACCTAACACAGTGGATTAGTTGCTGTTTTTCCTTTCTTTTCTTAATCAATTGTTTTTTCACCTTCTTTTTCTCTTCCCCCTCCTTTGTTCACATTCAGGCAGCTGGTTATTTTTAGGCTAGAATTGAGGAACAGAGAAAGGGCCATCACAGTCTTAGATGCTTGGTTACAATTTACACTATAAATGTTTTAACAGATGTCCAAACACTAGTTCTCTCTAAAGTGAATTATTTTGAGGATTCCCTAACATTCCCCTAGGCCAAATGCTAAACCCCAGATGTAGTTGTCCAGATGGCTACTGATATTCCTCACACAGACTCTCATGTTCAGTCACCTGGGCTGTCCACACGGCATACTGGGGCTGTATCCATTTCAAAAAGAGGCATATCTGAATCATGTAAAACCCACCATCCAAGAAGCAAGGTCTGCAGTGAGAGTACTCTTAAAAGACTTCTAGTCTCTTTTTTTAACTACTAGAAATTTAAGGTCTTTGATTCTCACTTTATGTTAATTTTGGTTCCTCCTCCCAGCCACTGTCAAATACCACAATTGTTTCCTAATTTGATTCCCAAATTTGAGCTAAGTTTTTTTTTTTTTTTTTTTTTTTGGTGGTACTGGGGTTCCTGGAAACCCTTCTATCTCCAGGGTACACTCCCAGACCTATTTTTTTATTTTTTTATTTTTTTGGAAACAGGGTCTCTTAAGCCAGCACAGCTGGCTTCAAACCTGTGCAATCCTCCTGTCTCCACCTCCCAAGCACAGGTAATTACAAGCATGCGCCACCACGCCCGGCCTAAATTGTTCTTAAAAGACACTTTTACTTAGCCTAAATGGGAAGAGATCTTCTGATAGCTTTCTATAATAAAATATTTTCCTATCATCTCTTTTTTTTATTCATATGATAGGAACTAATATTTAGTGTATGATTTTTATACATTAGATACTGTTTTTACTAGCAAACTACACAAAATGACTCATTTAATCCTCACAATAATTGTACGCATTACCTATGTTTAATATGCCCAGTCTGCAAATGTGAAAACTATTTGCAATTTTGAGAACATTAATGCAATCTATTGAGTTAACACAGTAATAGGGCAATGGAAACTACAGCTCCCCAACCTCAAGGTTTGTGCTTTTCTTATAACCGCTGCTCTTCTCTGCTGTCTCTTATCTTCCAATATGCATTGGTAATCATCTTGTAATTACATTTATTTCATATTCTAGGAATTATAACACATAGTTAGTGAAAGATTTCCTTTTGGTGTAGTATTTTTTTTTTAATTAAGCTCAGGTACATTCTATACTCAGCCTTTTTTAAAATTTTTGTTTTGAAACAGGGTCTCACTAAGCTGCTGGGAGTCTCACTACATTACTGAGGCAGTCCTTAAACCTTCAATCCTCCAGTCTCAGCCTCTCAAGTACTGGAATTACAGGCATGCACCACCACACCTGACATATTCAACCATTTTTATTCTTTTTTTAAAAATTTTGTAGCAGTGTCTCACAAAATTACTGTAGGTTTTTCTAAGTTGTAGAGGCTGGCCTAGAACCTGTGATGCTCCTGTCTCAGCCTCCTTAGTACTGAGGTTATTGGTCTACATCTCAGAGTCTGGGTGAAGTCCTTTATATTTTTAAAGACATTCTGTGAAGAACATTATATGTTTATTTTATTAAATTAGCATAAAATGATATTCAGCAACATTATTATTATCTCCATTTATAGCTGAAAAACGGGTTCAGAGAGGTGGACGAGCTTGCCCTAATACATCCAGGGCTTAGAGGCTCGTAGTCTGACTGCATGCCTAGAGCTCATAATTATTCTAGACTGTGTTCATTAGGATGCTGAAAATTCACTAATTCAGAACAGTAGAGACAACTGGCTCTTCTATAGTACCTACGAAAATTTAAGAGTCTATTAAGATGTCGTGAATATATCAGTTTTATTTCAAGCTTTAGTTCAACTATATGAGAGCAGGTTATATAAGAAATGGAGATCTTTATTGGACTACTGAGGGCAAGGTGAAAAGCATTTATCAGTGTATCATCTATATACATACATATATATGTCTACATGATTAAATGGTTTAATAAGTTTTATAATAATCATTATTGTAACACATGGCACTATCCTATATCATATGATGGAAAGCTATGTTGGAATGGTTTATGTTATTGCAGCGAACTCTTCCAGAACAGCAGTATACCATATTAGCCTGCAAATTAGAATCACATTAATTGTCCATGGAATACCTGCATCTTGCATGGTAACTGATACTAGGTAAGTTAGACATATTTGCTTTGCAGCCACAATAACCTTGAGAAATACAGGACCAGCTGGGCATGGTGGCGCACGCTTATAATCTCAGCATTCGGGAGGCTGAGACAGAAGGATCTGGGTTCATGGATAGTCTCAGCTACTTCTGCAACTTAGTGAGACTCTGTTTCAAAATAAAGAATAAAAAAAAAATAGGGCTGTGGGTATAACTCATTGGTAGAATACCCCTGGATTCTATCCCTAGTACTGCAAAAAAAAAAAAAAAGAAAAGAAAGAAAAATACAGAAACAATATAGAATGTGTCCTTGTGACAAATCCTACAGACTATTCACTCATTAACCATTTATTTTATTATTTCTTTCTAAGAGAATCTGGTATGAATCAGTCACTAATTTCAAAAATGTTCTAAAATAGCAGATATAAATTAGGATTTATATAACATGGCAATCTTCATCTCCATCCTCATTCTCCCTTATGGGCAGTCAGAGCCTAATGACATAGTATGGGTCAATGAAAATCATATCTTCCAAGGGCTTTCAAGGGAGAAGTATTTCATTGTGGCAAGAAAAACATATACATAAAAAGGACCTGTTATGAAGCTTCTTCTCCTTCCTTCCTGTTGCAAACTCATTTGTCTGAGGAGGCATGTTTCCAGGTGAACGAGTCTTGGAATCTCCAAGCAAAACGCCTGAACAAGACAGTCACATCTGTGCCTGGCACAGAGAGAGGAGAGAAGGCCCTAGGAATTTGATAACAGGAAGATGAATATACTTGGTCCCATCCCTCTAAATGTATCTTTATTTAAACATAAGGGAAGATACTTACAGACTCAATCCCTAAGAATGGTTTGGGGTTCAATATCACATAAGTCATGCACTTTAATTCTGACTCTACCTGGTATAGCAGCCTACCTTGCAACAAACTACTTAATATGCCTCTGTGTCTTCTTCTATAAAATAGGTTCTTGGAGCCAGGACAGGCTTTGTGGTGCATGCTTATAATCTAATCCCAGTATATGGAAGGCTGAGAAAGGAGGATTGCAGGTTCAAGGACGGCTTCAAAAGTAGTGAGACTTTCATTAATCTAGCAAGACCCTGTTAAGATAAAAATAAAAATAAGGCCAACTCTGTAGCTTGGAGGTAGAATGCCTTTGGATTTAATCCCCAGTACTGTACCCTCCAAAAAAAAAAATAGGTTCTTATGTTTGATAATGATTGTAATAATTATTACCTTAGATAATGGATATAAAGTTACTCACAAATCTAAAATATACACAGTTTATTATTAATTTATTTGTTTAATTTTTGTGGTGCCAGGGATTGAACCCAGGGGCAATCTACATCCTAACTACATCCCCAGCCTGATTTTTTATTCTTTATTTTGAAACAGGGTCTCACTAAGTAGAGGAGGGCCTCACTAAGTAGCTGAAGCTGACCCTGAAGCCAGGTCCTTCAGTCTCAGCCTCCCACTGGGATTACAAGTGTGCACCACCACGCCTAGTTCATACAGATTTTATTTTGAACAATGGCTTATAAATGCTTCTAAAAGCAATTGTCTGCACAGTCTCTCCCAATTGAATATTACAGGAGAGACATTATTTAAACATATAGGAAAAAAGAACCATTGTGGTTCACAGGCAGATGGAAACTTTATACATTTCCCGAACATATTCTCCTACTCCCCCCCCCCCCCCGGTGGTACTAGGGTTTTTGTATGCCCTTCTACCTCCTGACTACACTCCCAGACCTATTTTATTTTTGGAAGCACGGTCTCTTAAACCAGCGCAGCTGGTTTGGAACTAGCACAAACGTGCGCGATCCTCCTGTCTCCGCCTCCCAAGCGCGGGGATTACAAGCGTGCGCCACTACACCTGGCGCCATACTCTCCTATTGACCCTCGAGTTACTTCCATAAGAATCCAAAAATAAAAAAAGGAAAAAAAATAATAAAAAAAACAACCTCTGCTATAAGAAACAAACATGTGTCAGGAGTGATGGTGCACACTTGTAATCCCCGCGCTTGGGAGGCTGAGACAGGAGAATCGCACACATTGGAAGCCAGCCTCAGCTGGCTCAAGAGACCCTGTTTCCAAATAAAAAATATAAAAATAGGTTTGGGTGTGTCGCCAGGAGGTAAAAGGACCCTGGGTTCCATCCCCAGTAGGAAAGAAAGAAAGAAAGAAAGAAAGAAAGAAAGAAAGAAAGAAAGAAAGAAAGAAAGAAAGAAAGAAAGAAAGAAAGAAAGAAAGAAAGAAAGAAAGAAAGAAAGAAAGAAAGAAAGAAAGAGAGAAAGAGAGGGAGAGAGGGAGAGGGAGAGGGAGAGGGAGAGGGAGAGAGAGAGAGAGAGAGAGAGAGAGAGAGAGAGAGAGAGAGAGAGAGAGAGAAAAGAAAGAAATATGTAACTGGATGCTGTGGTGTATGTAAATCTAGTACTTGGAGAAAGGCTAAGATAGGAGGATCGCAGGTCAAGGACAGACTCAGCAATTTGGCAAGGCCCTCAGTAACTTATGAACACTGTTTCAAACTAAAAAATAAAATGCGGCTGTAGTGCGTTTCTTTGGTAGAATGCCATGGGTTTAATTCCAAGGAAAGAAGGAAGGAAAGAAGGAGAAAGAAAGGAAAACATAAATGTTTTTTGAAGTTGTACATAAGGATTTCTTGAGTTATCTTGAAGAGACAAAACATAGATGCAGATTTTAACAACAAACTAGGTGCTCAAAAGGTATGTGTAGCTTTTTATACTGCTTGTTGCTCTCAAGATAAATTCCCATTCAACCTATATCCTGGGGTTTTTTTTTCTTATTTTTTGCAGTGGCTGTCATTATTTTTATTAAAATATAGTTTGTATTTTGATTTTTTATGTTTATTCTTATTTTTGCCTATTACTCTCACTTCCCCCTCCTATCAGAATATCTTCCAGTAGTCATTCATCTCCCTTTGTAATCTAGTGCTATCTTAATGTTGCTACTCATGATAGTTTTGGTTGTCTATAAAACTGGAATAAATAGGCTCTGAGGGAGATGCAGGAAGATGGAAGTAAGTGAACCAGCAATTTTGGATTCTCAGAAGCCCATTTTTGTTACTGTTTGCCTGGGTCTTTCAAATGTGTTGAAAGAGAGTTGTCCATCTTCTTGTATCTTTTCCATATCAAACATTAAAACTCATTCTAAGACTCCATCAGCTGCTCTCCATGTCAGATGCGAGATTGCAACCCCTCCGGTGGAAGAAGCTTTCTCCAGGTCCAGAGCTACCCTGCAGGCAGGAAAGCAGGAGAGCCCTACAGCCAGCCAGTTTCAGGAGAACAGTGCATTGGGAAATAGGAGACCTCGCGCCTCAGTCCTTCCAGCTTCTCACTAATTAACCTCTTACTAATTAGAAATGCCATTTTTAATTACCATCATTTCCCTCTTTAAATGCGGTGAAAGCTAACTCTGTCAGGCTCTGGGGTTCCATTATGTTACAACAGCTGTAAATTACCTAAGTGATTAATATGGCCTCCTCTCATGCCCCCGAAGGCTCGCTTTCCCTGGGGAGCAGCCACGTCAAACACAGAGCTCAGCATCATGGGACAGAGCACATGTTGTCCAGATCTACCTTAATCAGTTGAGCTGTGATGATAAGACCTTGCTTGTTCGGAATCTGGGGTACCATATGGATACCAGTGAAAGGCCGGGTCTCAACTGTGGCAGAGAGCAGTGTCAATTTTCCTCACTCTTAGAAGTCAACTCAACTCACTCATAGATGCCCCGTCCCTCCTCTTACCCTCAAACACCTGTGAGCTGAATTCAGACCTGCCTGCCCAGTGCAGAGCTATGTTTTCTTTGGGGGAAATGCTAGTGTCTCCTGCAGGACACACATCTTACCTCCCTTACCCTGTTTATCCTGCTTGTTTGTCTACCTAACACCCATGTCTTCCTGACCCCCATCCACACCCTTTTCTAGATTGAGACTATCAAATTTCCCACCCTCCATTTCTATTTTGCCTCTCTGTTATCTCAAGCGAAAAGCTCTCCTTGCCCATTTTTGCCTGGTTACCTCCTATACACATTTCCAGAATTTTTCTATTGGCAGAAAGGCGAGAAAAAAACATTCACAACTTGGCTATACACTCATCAGAGATTGGTCTTTTTCATATAAATGCCTTTCAAATATTTCATTTCTCTGGGAGTGGTGAAAATGTCCAGAATTTATTTTTTGGCATTGTTTTCCTTATTCATTTAATTCTGAGTTTTAAATGACTTGGAAATCAATGATTTTCTTTCTCTTGACTGATGGTGATAGGAATCAAACCTATAGGATACTTTTAGAGAGATTAAACAACAAACCTCATTCTCCTACAGTAAATATTTTACTGTATAGAACCCCAGTCTCTACACGTCAATGATGAAAATTGTACATATTTGTATTACTGGGTTGCAATGAGATAGTATAAAGGGATTCATTGTGGCATATTCAAGGAGATACCATATTTTGATCATATCCATGCCTACTACCTTCCCTTCTTCCTTCCCTTGGTCCCCTTTCTCTTCTCTTACAGTCTCCCTACTGCTGTCCTTCACCCCCTTCCATTTTCCACCTAGGCAGGAAAATATATGTTTTTCTGAGTCTTGGCTCAGTTTGCTTAACACTGTGACCCCCCCCCTCTCATCTGTTTTTCCACTAATGGCATAATCATGTCTGGGTGGACCCAGTGTAATCAAGCATTTCTTTAGAATAAAAGGCGGAAAAAGAAGAGCATGGGGTGCCCTTATGATACAATGTGGGAAACTCAGCCATTGTTGATTTTCAAAATGGTCAGGAGCTGTGAGCCAAGTAATGTGGACACTTCACGAACGTGAAAAAGGGAGAGGAAAAAAAGGGGGGTTTTCTCTATAGCCTGCAGGAGAAAAACAATCTTGTTGACACGTTTGAATTTACCCCAAGACCCACTTCATGCTTTTTTTTTCTTTTGTAGTACTGGGGATAGAATCCAGGGGCATTATACCTCTAAGCTACATGCCCAGTCCTATTTTATTATGGCCTCACTAAATTGCAAAGGCTGGCCATGAACCTGTGATCCTCCTGCCTCAGCCTCTCAAGAGATTACAGGTTTTGTGCCATTTCATCCTTCTGACTTCCAGAACTATCAGATAATAAATTGGCAATACTTGAAGCCACTAATTGTGTTGTAATTTTTACATTAGTAACAGAAAAAGAATGTAGTCCCTATCAGCATTACTAGAAACAAAACCCTCTATGTCTCTCTCTGTATCTATCATCTATCTATCATTTATCTATTTATCTATCATCTCTCTCTAATCTCCATCTCTCCCTTTCTCTTTCCTTCTCATACAGCTAGACTTGCACGATCCTCCTGTCTCAGCCTCCCAAATGCTGGGATTACAAGTGTGTGCCACCACACCCGGCAAGTGTGGATTTCATATTGTATCTATATGCATCTGACATTTCTCTCTGTCCTGAATAGTGTCATGCATGGTCATTAAGTGTTTAAGTGTGAAAATTTGGATACATTTTCAATATTTAGAATATATTTATGTATATTTTATGGTATTAAATAATTAAATAGACTATTACTTACATATATTTTATGCATTCATGACATACCTAACTTTTTCTTAATTTGGGCTGCTATTTCTAGACTATAGTTCCTCTTGTGAGTTTTTTCAAAATTGTCTTGAATCTTGAGGGGGAAAAATCCCTGCATAAGTAGACCCACACAATTCATACTTATGTTGTTCAAGGGTCAACTGTGTGTGAATATATATATATATATATATATATATATATATATATATATGCATTTTAATAAACACAAACTTATGATCACAAGCACACAAAGAAACATTTTTACTGTAAATCAAAATGGGAAGTGTTTGCTATGGTGCAGGGGGCAGTCTTAATTCAAAATTAACTCATCCTCCCATCTACATTGTTTCCTCCCTAGGACAAATCCTACATCATTGCATTAATCTGTTAATTGTGGCACTAATTTTATGGTGAGATTGTTTTCCCATTATCAGTCTCATTTCTCCTACCAGAAGAGCTCTCCTTTCACCTTGGAGGTGAGTCTCAGCTGTGGCAATGCGCCCTTCATAAGGGAGAAACCATGATGAGCAGAAGGAAGACTCCATTAGCTGGGCACATCTGCTCTCCAGGTGTCACTAAATTCTATACTTGGCTCATAGGTGAAAAGTTATATGTGCCATCAGTGAATAAATAGACCAGAGAGAATTAAATAGAGTTGAGACTGTCTGGATGTCAATCTCATATTAGTAGAGACAAAAAAATAGCAATGGAAAGAAGAGACTATACACTACTCAACCTTATTGAATAATTTCATTCTTTTCTTGGTTTCCAAAACAGAATTTTGACACGTCAAAGTTTGAAGAGCAAACTCACTACAATATACTATACAATAATTGTGAAATAAATACTTTATTTTTTATAGTACAAACTTAATTAGGAAAAGGAATTAGCATCTTGCACTCCCATTTGGTGTCTACATGTTCTCATATTTGTGACCTCTTTTAAAAAATTTACTTTTATTGGTGCCTTATACCTCATAGTGAGGTTCAATGTGATATAAACACACATGCACTTAGCATTTGGTGTGGTGTGATTCCTTATAAAAATTACTAAAATAAGATATGTTGGTTTACAAATGTAATTGTATGTTTCTCTACAAGCTTCATTAATATATTAATGAATCTCATTATTATATTTATTATATTAATAATATAATAAATATAATATATTTATTATATTATTAATACAATTAATAATTGTTATTATATAATTATTATATAATTATTATATAATTATTATTATATAATTATTATATAATTATTATATATTATATTAAAATTTATTGCTAAGTATGCTTCCTAAAATGACATTTTGCAGTACTGAAGATTTAACTCAGGGGCATTCTACCTCTAAGCTACACCCCCAGCCCTATTTTTTATTCTTTATTTCAAAACAGAATCTCACTAAATTGCAGAGGGCCTAAGTTGCTGTGGCTGGCCATGAACCTGTGATCCTCCTATCTCAGCCACCCAAGTACTGGGATTACAAGTGTATGCCACCATGCCCGGCAAATGGAGATTTTGTCCATAGAAATTAGTTTTTAACCAAAAATACTCTTTTTGTTTACTTCTAAACTATATTATAAGAGCACTTTGAAATGGTTATTTTTCCCAATATGAAATTGCTTTAGTAAAAACAAAGGAAAACAAGCATTAAAGGGAAAGGAAAAAATAAAGCCTAATAGTCTCATTACCCAAACTGATCAGTTGCTTATTTTTCTATATTTTCTTATTTTACATTCATATTTTCACAAAATAGTGAATGCAGTTATAACCAAAGACCAGTTTCAATCATTTCATTTTCCAATACTTTATTATAAAACAAATTAAATATAAAAGTTGAAATAATTTTAGTGAACACTTGTGTGCCTACTAACCTGTATTCGATTGCTATTTTACTATACTTCCCTTATAATATAGATCTACTTTTACCTAATACATATAATTATTTTTCTCTTCTAATTTTTGGGTTTTTTTATGTAGCTGCAATTTCTTTTTAACTATAATTTATAACCCTTGCACAGTCATGGCCTTTTTAAGCAAAGTTTTCTTTTTAAATCTTATTATAAATGATAGATTTAATTTAGAAAAGATTATATTTGTGAATAGAATTTACTTTCCCATTATAGTTAATAAACACTCATTGAGAACCAATTATGGGCCAATCATTGTTATGTGCTACAGCTATAAAGATGAATAACACACCTCTCTTGATCATAAGGAGTAAACTAATGGTAGGGTAGACCCCTATTTAATTGTATTTTGTACAATGCAATAGGATAATTACAACAGTAAAGGCATGTACAAGGGTTAGCTATACTGCAAAAAGGGAAATCATTAACCTTGTCTGGCCCGACCAGAAAAGACTTCATGGACAATTTAACATCTTCACTTAATTTTGGAGAATGCGGTGGCTAAGAAATTTCACTCCCTACTCAAGTAACTATGTGATCCCCATTCCACTCCACCTTATTTCTTCTTCAAAAGCTATAGTTATTAAAATTATTTAAGATAGGCAGCAGCAGCCCAGCCCCAGGAACAGTGGGTGGATTGACATTTTTTCTAAGCCTATCAGAGTAGAACTATTTCCATGATCAATGATCTGATTAGGTCCTGAATATAATTTTGGACAGTAAGAGTTAATTGAATAGTCAATAAGAAACAGATTGGGGGATTTTTCCTACTTTTGAAATATAACATTCATGAAAAAATCATTTCTTATGTATGGCAGTTGACACTTGGAAACAACGCCATCTTGAGCCCTGAGAAAACTTTGCTACCTGTGTAGAGTCTCCCTAATTATGGTGGAAAGGAGTAAGAGACTGAGTCCTTGAGGATATCTATTGAATTGGTATATGTTATCTAGCCCCAGATCATAGCTACTGCCAGATTTAATATGAATTGTTTTGGAGTCAGCTCTAATTATATTACATTTAAACAAAATTCTACTTAAAACACATGTATCTATCACATGAGTAAAGAAGAGGTTGAGGGTAGCGCTCTGAGCAGAAAAGCACATAAAACAAAGAGACAAAGGGCTGTTTATGGCAATGTAGAATGACAAAAAATGTTAAGTCTCTAAAATGAAGAGGGGCAGAGATAAGACTTTAGAGAGAAGGTGCTTACACTGGTGCATAACAGCATAAAACTTTTCAACATTTAATTGGTCAGAGAAAAGGACATGTATCTTGGGACTTTTCAAATATCCTATTCTCTTGCAAATGACATAATTATTGCCCTTATGACTTTTCTGTAGCCAAAAATTTTAGTTTGTTATAGATCTGGCACTAGATCATGCAATTTTAAATTAGTGACTCAGTAATTTATTCTTCAAAGGAGAGTACTTTGCTACCACATTAGGCTTTCAAAATCTGAGTAAACTCTACCTTACATAATCCATCAGGGTGACATGATCACTGAGCACTATATTTCCCAGAAAAAAAAAATACTACAGGATAATTGAGAGCGACATTCTATGATGCAAATATCATTACAAAGAGGTAGAAAGGAGTCCTGCATCAAGTGCTCAGCCTTCTACCTAACTGAATTATCTCAGCAAAGTTACATAAACATTCTTTCTTTTATTTCTTCTTCTGTAAAAGAAAGAGCTAACATACTACCTTCTAAAACATGTGTAGTGAAAAAATAGCATAAACAGGTTCAAAAGGTACAACGGACTGCCCTTCAGTCTATTATTTTTCATATTTTCTTTCCTCAATAAAAATTATGAATCAGTAGAAGAAAAACTAGAAAAATACATTGTTGTTGAAAAATACTGAAGCTATGGGCTGAATAAAACCATACACCTTGCCCACTTAAGTATGTTAAAGGTATATTTGTTCATTTTTACTGAGTAATTCAGCAACCAGAGTTGTATATCTGACACCAACACATACAGATCTAGGTTGCAACTCAGAATCTAATTGTTTGAAGCAAAATGATGTACTTAACAAGCATTTGCCTCAGTTTTGACATGTCTCAGACACGACACAGTACCCTTGGTGTGTACATATGAATGTATCTGACAAGCTCTTTCAACATCTGATGTCAAAGTTTGAGTCTGAATAGGCTTCATCCCAGAGTAGGTAGTCCAGTCCCTGGGATACAATCATCACTTCCTTCCCCATCCAAACCATGTGCCTGTGGATGTCCAGGACTGAGCAGAATGAGTGGTTTGGAGAAGACCAATGATATTAAATATGAGTGGAGCATTTCCTTTTCACATTTCTCTGATGTCATTTTTCTTTTGAAGGAAGGATGCTGTTGGGTATGTTGGCACATCCTCGTAATCACAGTGCTTGGGAGGATGAGACAAGTGGATTGCAGATTCAAGACTAACCTCACCAACTCAACAAGACTCTCAGCAAATTAGCAAGACCTTGTTTTAAAGTAAAAAAGAAACAATAAAAAAAAATACCAACAGTACAATCAGATAAGGTCTAGGTGTGTAGCTTAGAGGTAAAAAGATAAAGATGAGAGAATCTGAATAACTTACGCGAGCCAGTTCTTTGGTGGAGTCAGTCTACATCTAGTACATCCTTGGTGGGCTGGCTAGATTTTTAATGCACTATTTATGTAAAGGAGAAAAATAAATATATAACTCAAGATATCTTCCAAACCCAGCTAGAGAAGGAAACTAAAAACGACAACATCTACTCTGCCCAGATCATCAAAACTCTGCAGCCATGTCTAACTGTACATTCCTCATGTGGCTCCATGGAGCACAGATTTGTAAGGGAAAATGGAGGAGGATATGATTACTTCTGAACAGAAGACAGTAAAGATAGTGGGACAAATTTGTTGTTGTTGTTGTTGTTGTTCCTAGAATAGGAGAAATGTTGAAACAACTGGAGTAGAAGGAAGTCTGTTTTTTTTGTGTCTTTCCATTTTTAGTAATATGTAAAGTACTATCCAGGAAGCTGGAGAACCTTGAAGTGTTCTCCAGTGGCAGCAAACTTAAACTCAAAAGTGTAAATCAGGGTAATATTCACTCTAGACCCCTCTGTTTCTGTGCCTGGGTCTCTTTGTTTCTTTGTCTCTTTTTCTGCCTCTCTCTCTTCTTACCATCTCACTTATCAATTATCTACAAAAACTTCTCTTGATTTTTTATATATATTTTTATTGGTGCATTGTAGTCAAACATCACAATAGAGTATATGACTTATGTGGATATACAAGCACACATCATCCAATTAGCCCCTATCCCCTTCCTGTCCCATTCCCTCCCCCTCCCTCGATCCCATGCTTGATTTGGTGATTAGCATTGATTCATTTCTTTACATATATCCTGTGTTTTGAAGACATTCCATCTTCCCCCAACCATCCCCTCTGATTGGACAACTTAAATGCTCTTCCATGGGGCCCTTTGTTCAACTAGATCTCCTCCTATTACCTATTTCTTTCTTGTTTTTGCATATTAGGGAAAGCATCTGAATTTCTGTTTTATGTATGTTTCTCTATGTATGCCGCATTGCAAGTTTCAATCCCCCTCCTGAAGGACCGGGCACCAGCCTGGCGCCCCGGCAGACTCTGATCCCGGCCTCGATGGTTCAGGCCCTGGCCTTGCCTCATGGCAGGTCCCAATCCCGGCCTCTCTGGCCCCGGCTCTGGACTCACCCCTTGGCAGGCTCCAATCCCAGCCTCAGAGGCCCCAGGACCGGCCTCGCCTCACGGAAGGCTCCGATCCCAACCTTGCTGGTCCTGTCACCAGCCTAACCCCTCAACAGGCTCCAGTCCTGGCCTTGGAGGCCCCAGCACTGGCCTTGCCTCACTGAGGGTTCGTTCCCGACCTTGCTGGCCCTGGCACCTGCCTAACCCCTCAGCAGGCTTCTATTCCGGCCTCGGAGGCTCCCGCACTGGCTTTGCCTCAAAGAAGGTTCCAATCACAGTCTTGCTGGCCCCAGCACTGGCCTAACACCTTAGAAGGCTCTGATCCTTGCTTTGGAGGCCCCAGAACTGGTCTTACCACACAGTAGGCTCCGATCCCAGTACCTCTATCACTGGCACTGGCCTAAGCCCTCTGCAGACTCTGATCCCAGCTTCGAAGTCCTCAAAACTGGTTTTGCCTCATGGAAGGTTCTGATCCTGGCCTTCCTGGTCCTGGCACCGGCCTCACCCCTTGATAGACTCCAATTCCAGCTTTGGAGGCCCTAGCAATGGCCTTGCCTCATGGTTGGCTCCAATCCCAGCCACGCTACCCCTGGCTCCAGACTCACTCCTCAGCAGGCTCCAATCCCAGCCTCGGACTGGCCTTGCCTCATGGCAGGGTCTGATTCCAGTCTCGAAGGCCCCGGCACAGGCCTTGCCTCACAGCAGGCTCAGATCCAGGCCTTGCTGGCATCAGCACTGGCCTAATCCCTCGGCAGCCTTCGTTCCCAGCTTCGGAGGTCCCAGCACTGGCCTTGTCTCACAGCAGGCTGAAATCCTGGTGTCGCTAGTCCTGGCACTGGCCTTACCCCTCGGCAGGCTCCAATCCCTCCTCGAAGGCCCTAGCACCAGCCTTCCCTCATGGCTGGCTCCAATCTCAGGCACACTAACCCTGGCTCAGGACTCACACCTCAGCAGGCTCAGATCCTGGCCTCGGAGGCCCCAGCACCAGCCTTACCTCATGGTAAGCCCTGACTCTGATCTCACTGGCCCTGGCACTGGCCTCACCCCTCGGGAGGCTCCAATCCCGGCCTCAGAGGTCCCAGCTTTGGCCTTGCCTCAAGGCAGGCTCCCATCCCGGCCTCGGGGGCACTAGTATCGGCCTTGCCTCATGGCAGGTCCCAATTCCGACCTCACTGGCCCCGGCAGCGGCCTCACCCCTTGGCCGGCTCCAATACCGGCCTCGTATGCCCTAGCACCAGCCTTGCCTCATAGCTGGCTCAAATCCCAGCCATGCTAGCCTTGGCTCCAGACTCATCCCTCAGCAGGCTCCAACCCTGGCCTCGGTGGGCTTAGCACTGGCCTTGCCTCATGGCAGACTTTGGTCCCGGTCTTGCTGGCCCCAGTACTGGCCTAACCCCTTGACAGGCTCTGATCCCAGACTCGGAGGTCCCAGCACAGGCCTTGCCTCACAGCAGACTTCAGTCCGAGACTTGCTGGCTCCAGCATTGGCCTAACCCCTTGAAGACTCTGATCCCCGCCTCGAAGGCCTCAGCACTGGATTTGCCTCATGGCATGGTTCAATTCCAGCTTTGCTGGCCCTGGCACTGGCCTCACCCCTCTGCAGGCTCCAATCCCTTCTAGGAGGCCTTAGCACCGGCCTTGCCTCATGATTGGTTTCAATCCCGGCCACACCAGCCCTGGCTCAGGACTCACCCCTCAGCAGGCTCCTATCCCAGTCTTGTAGGCCCCAGCAATGGCCTTGCCTCATGGCAGGTTTCCGGTCCCAGTCTTGCTGGCCTGGCACCGGCCTCACCCATTGGCAGGCTCTGATATTGGCCTCGGGGGCCACAGCACTGCCTTTGCCTCATGGCATATTCAGATCCCAGCCTTGCTGCCCTGGCACTGGCCTAACTACTTGGCAAGCTCCAATCCCAACCTCAGAGGCCACAGCACTGCCCTTGCCTCACAGCAGGCTCTGGACCCGGTCTCGCTGGCCCCAGCACCTGCCTAATGCCTCGGCAGGTTCTGATCCCAGCCTCAGAGGCCCAAGCACCTGCCTCACCCATCGGCAGGCTCCTATCCTGGCCTTGGAGGCCACAGCACTGGCCTTGCCTCATGCCAGGCTCCAGTCCAGGACTCGCTGGCCCCGGCAACGGCCTAACCCCTTGGCAGGCTCCAATCCCGGCCTCGGAGGCCCCAGCACCAGCCTTGCCTCACGGCAGGCTGCAGTCCAGGTCATGCTAGCCCTGGCTCTGAATTCACTCCTCGGCAGGCTCTAATCCCGGCCTCGGAGGCCCCAGCACCAGCCTTACCTCATGGTAAGCCCTGACTCTGATCTCACTAGCCCTGGCACTGGCTTCACCTCTTGGGAGGCTCTGATCCTGGCCGCAGAGGTCCCAGCTCCAGCCTTGCCTCAAGGCAGGCTCCAATCCCAGCCTCAGAGGTTCTAGTATTGCCCTTGCCTCAAGGCAGGCCCCCTCCCAGCCTCACTGGCCCTGGCACCGGCCTCACCACTTGGCCAGCTCCAATCCCGGCCTCAGAGGCCCCAGCACTGGCCTTGCCTCATGGCTAGCTCCAATCTCAGCCACGCTAGCCCTGGCTCCAGACTCACCCCTCAGCAGTCTCTGATCCCTGCCTCGGAGGCCCCAGCACTGGCCTTACCTCATGGAAGACTCCAGTCCGGGTCTTGCTGGCTGCAGCAATCGCCTAACCCCTTGAAGACTCCAATCCTGGCCTCAGAGGCCTTAGCACTGGCTTTGCCTCACAGCATGTTCCAATCCCAGCCTTGCTGGCCCTGGCACTAGCTTCACCCCTTGGTAGGCTCCAATCCTGGTCTTGGAGGCCCTAGTACCTGCCTTGCCTCATGGCTGGTTCCAATCCCAGCCACTCTAGCCCTGGCTCTGGACTCACCCCTCAGCAGGCTCCAATCCTGGCCTCGGAGGCTTTGCACTGGCCTTGCCTCACAGCAGTCTCTGGTCCCAGTCTTGCTGGCCCCAGCACTGGCCTAACCCCTTGGCAGGCTCTAATCCCGGCCTCAGAGGCCCAAGCCCCAGCCTTGCCTCGGGGCAGGCTTTGTTCCAGGCCTTGATGGCCCCCGACACCGGCTTCACCCATTGTCAGGCTCTTATCCCGGCCTCAGAGACCACAACACTGGCCTTGCCTCACACCAGGCTCCAGTCCAAGACCTGCTGGCCCCAGCAACAGTCTAACCCCTCGGCAAGCTCTAATCTTGGCCTTGGAGGTTGCAGCACTAGCTTTGCCTCACAGCTCAGATCCTGGCCTTACTGCCCTGGCACCGGCCTCACCCCTCGGCATCCCGGCCTTGGAGGCCCTAGCACCAGCCTTGCCTCACAGCAGGCTCCAATCCCAGCCACGCTAGCCCCGTCTCCGTACTCATCCCTTGGCAGGCTCCAATCCCAGCCTTGGAGGCTCCAGCACTAGCCTTGCCTCATGGTAGGCCCCGACTCTGGTCTCACTTGCCCCAGCACTGGCCTTATCCTTCGGGAGGCTCCGATCCCGGCCTCATAGGTCCCAGCTCCAGCCTTGCCTCACGGCAGGCTCTGATCCCAGCCTCAGAGGCCCTAGTACCAGCTTTGCCTCAAGGCAGGCCCTGTTCCCAGCCTCACTGGTCCTGGCACTGGCCTCACCCCTCTGCAGGCTCAGATCCTGGCCTCACAGGCCCTAGCACTGGCCTTGCCTCACGGCTTGCTCCGATCATGGCATCACAGGCTCTGGGATCAGCCTCACCCTGGCAGGCTCCAATCCCGGCCTCGGCGGCCCCAGCACTTGCCTTGCCTCACAGCAGGCCTCAGTCCCATTCTTGCTGACCCTTGCACCGACCTATCCTCTTAGAAGGCTCTGATCCCAGCCTCAAAGGCCCCTGCCCTGGCCTTGCCTCATGGCAGGCTCCTGTTCCAGCTTCGCTCGCCCTGGCATCAGCCTCACCCCTCGGGAGGCACCAATCCTGGCCTGAGAGGCCCCAGCACTGTCCTTGCCTCACAACAGTCTCCGAACCTGGACTCACTGGCCCCAGCACTGGCCTAACACCTTGGCAGGTTCTGATCCTGGTCTCGGAGGCTCAAGCCGGCTTTTCCTCATGGCAGACTCCAATCCAGGTCTCACTGGCCCTGGCATTGGCCTCACCCCTTCGGGGACTCTGCTCCCAGCCTCAGACAGAGGCCCCAGACCCGGCCTTGTCTCACTCAAGTTTCAAACTGGGCCTCACTGACCTTGGCGTAGTCCTAGTCACCTGGGAGATTCCTATCCTGGTCTCAGAGTCCCCTGCACAGGCTTTGTTGTGCATTGGGCTCTGGTGTCTGTCACTGTGGGCATGTTGTCTACAGATGTTCCCTCCTTTTTTCTATTTTTCTTTTTTTAATGGTGGTATTGAGGTTTCTGGAGACCCCTCTATCTCCAGGCTACACTCCCAGAAACCTATCTCTCTCTCTCTCTCTCTCTCTCTCTCTCTCTCTCTCTCTCTCTCTCTCTTTTTTTTTCTATGTATATATTTATTTGGAAACAGGGTCTCTTAAGCCAGCAAGGCTGGTCTCAAACTAGCAAGATCCTCCTGTCTTTGCCTCCCAAGCATGGGTATTACAAGCGTGCACTACCACGCCTGGTGGTTCTGTTTTTGGTTTTGGTTTTTTTTTGTTTTGTTTTGTTTTGTTTTGTTTTGTTTACTATGAAAAAGAAGTACATGTCTTTTGCAAAAGCTGGGACCCCTAATACCTAGTGTTGATAAGTTTTATTTTTCCTCCAGAGGCAGAGGTCCATAGGTTCTCTTCAGAAAGTAGGCTTTGCTGTTCCATATGGACCCTGGCCTCCCACTCTGTGCAGAGGAGCATGGTGGTCATGAGGACTGATGATTCCAAGAACACATAACATGTAGTCCCACCTCAGCTATGCAGGGCTCCTTCTGATACCTCCCATATTCTTTTGCCACTTAGTGTAATTTCCAGGCTTCTTGATCATGTGTGGCAGGTGCAGTCAATCTACTTTGGTGGACTGAACTGGCTCTATCTGCCCACCAATTTCTACTTTGGGGAGATTTCTTCAGAAGATCAAGGTGGGTTGAATCTGGTCTCTGTCTCTCCAAAATAATAGCCTCCACCTCTGCTGCCAGCACCAGTGCCCACTCCTCTGCACTGCCCTGCAACTGCTCTTCCCTGCTGGTGCAGCCCACTGCTGCTCCACCCTCCACTCCACCTGTGCTGCTCTGCTGCCCTGCCTGTGCAGCTCTGCTGTCGTGCCTGCACAGCGCTTTGGCCCTGCCCGAGCAGTTCTGTCAGCTCTCACTTCCCCTTTGTTCTCCACTTAGTTCCTTCGTTACACAATAAGATGTCCAGAATTCCTAATCATTAGCAGAAGGGGCTGTTCCCCTTCGTGGGGTTTCTATTTCCAAAAGTTCCAAGTGAATTGGATAGTGGGATAGTGTTTGTCTGTGTCTCCTGAGTCCTGGCTACCACTGCTGCCATCTTAGCCCCTCTCTGATATATATATATATATATATATATATATATATATATATATATATATATATATAATTTTATTAAGAGAAGACAGTATGTGTGGTTTGAAGAGGTTGTGAGATCAAGCCTTCAGCAACAATGAGCAGCAATGATTTTTATCTCCTCTCCAAGATCAGAGGTCACAGCCTCACTGCACAGCTCAGGGTATGATGATCTTGGAGTGCCACAGCCCTGGCGCAGCAGGGCGGAGCATGAACCCCCTATGCACTAAGGTCCTGGTACCTCAGCCTGGCTCCCTGCCCGGCACTGTATGATTCCCTCCACCATCCCCAGCACATTTTTCTTACGAGGTTTGTTGATAAGAGTCCCCAGCCCGCGCGGCTGTATTTGTCCCTTCTCTGAGCCCTACTTGGAAGTTTCTTCAAAGATCTCTTTGCTTGTGTGTTTGTTGCTTTTTTGTCTCCTTGCTTCTAATTCCACCCGTATCCACTCCCTCTCCCGTATTCTAGATATGAAGTTGCCATTGGAAGTATCTCCTTAAGCTGTCTATTTCCAATATTACACCAAAACCTGGTGTCCAGGGCTTCCCCAAGAAATTCTTATTCTGTTTGGCAGCTGTGATCACTGCTGCAACCTTGGCTGCTGCCATCTTCCATCCTCAATTCTCAGTAGCAAAAATTCTCTTTAAAAGCAAGAGAAATCAGCTTCCACCTCCATTTCAAATAGCTTTACTAAATATCCCTCATGATGAGACTGTCTGATCTGACAGGCTAATTGCTGTGCTTCTCAATCTTCAGAAAAATTCCCTCTCTCTACTTGAGTTGACATATCAACATGGCTGTAAGAAGTCCAATGACTCTATGAACATAAAAGGAAAGATCCAATTCTTGCTGGCCACATAAGATTTCCACAGGCATATCTTGGTTAAACAACAACAAAAAAATTTGTTTCTACATTGCTTGTTAGGTATAGGTAAGTGTAAGAATAAAATCACCATTTTTATCTCCCATTGTCTCATACAAATAATAGCGTTTATCATAAGAATTAATTTCTGTGTTTGTATTATCTCCATATTCTTTTCCACTACTTCTTAGGGCAATTAAATCTTCAAAAGTATTGCCTGCAGGGAGGCCCAGGCCTCAAGACCCTGGGCCCCAGGCTGTGGGTGTGCGGGGCACTCCTGCTCCCTGGAAGGTCCGGAGGCCCGGGCCACAAGGCCCTGGACCCTGGGCGGAGGCAGTGTGAAGCACACCCGCCACCCAGAAGGTCTGGAGGCCCAGGCCACTAGGCCCTGGGCCCCGGGAGAAGGGTGCGTGAGGCATGCCGGTCCCCCGGAAGGTCTGGTGTCCCGGGCAGGGGACAGGCATCCTGGCCTACCCCCAGAAAGGCATGGTGCCAGGAAGGTGGCCGAGCTCAAGTTTCAGGAGGTCTGGTACCAAACAGGAGGCCCAGCCACGGGTACAGAGGAACCCAGCACTGCTGTGCTGGGCCAGCCATGGTGAGCTTAGAATAGCAGATTCTGTTCTGTGTGGTGAGGCTCTTGGACTCTGCTCTTGGAAGGGAGGAAAGACAAAAATTCATCGCTACCAAGTGCCTGATCCAAACAACCTCCTCAAACCACACAAAATCTTCTCTTATTTAAAAAAAAAAGGAAAAGAAAAAAGATAAGAAAAATATTGAAGAGGGATCAAGATGGCCGCGGCAGCACCCAGGATACTGGAGATGCAGAAAAAACATTTCCAACTGAACTGGAACTTTTGGAAAAATTCCGTGTAGGAAGACTGCTTCTGCTCTATATCGGTAAGAATCCTGGACATCAACTGTAAGGAGAGATTTTAGTGGAGACCTAGGAGGAAGGGGGTGTTGGTGGAGGTGGCCACAATGAAGAGCTTGGGAAAGTTTTGAAATTGTGGAGCCAGCAGCAATGACAGTGACCAGTACTCAGCGGAAGCAGAGATCTGATGCAATACACCTGGAATTTTTGAAGAAATAACCCCAGAGGCATAATGTTACCACAGCGTACCCTCAGGAACATGGGACAACCTGCTGGGTCAAGAGGGTGCTCAGATCGGAGCCAGCCGAGGGGAGAGGCTGGTGACAAGGGCAACAGCTGGGATTGGAGCCTGCTGTGAGGCAAGGCCGGTGCTGGGGCTCCAAGGTGGGAATTGGAGCCTGCTGAGGGGTGAGGACAGTGCCAGGGCCAGAGAGGTTGAGATTGGAACCTGCAGTAAAGCAAGGCTGGTGCTGGGGCCTCTAAGGCTGGAATTTGAGCCTGCCGATAGGTTAGGCAGGTGCCAGGGCCAGCAAGGCCAGGATCAGAGCCTGCCATGTGGCAAGGCCGGTGCTGGGGCCTCCAAGGGCTGGGTTTGGCCCCTGACAAGAGGTAAGACTGGTGCAGCAGCCAGTGAGGCCAGGTTCGGAGCCTGCTGTGAGGCAAGGCCAGTGCTGGGGCCTCAGAGGCCAGGATAGAAGCCTGCCGAGAGGTTAGACTGGTGCCAGAGTCAGCAAGGCTGGGATCAGAGCCTGCAGTGAAGCAAATCCAGTGCTGGGGCCTCCGAGGCAAGGATAGGAGCCTGCTGAGGGTTTAAGCCAGTGCTGGGGCTAGTGAGGTAGGGATCAGAGCCTGCTGTGTAGCAAGGCCGCTGCTGGGGCCTCCTAAGCACTGGTCAGAGCCTCCTAATGGTTTAAGCCGATGCTGGGGCCAGCGAGGCTGAGATCAGAACCAGCTGTGAGGCAAAGCCTGTGCTGGGGCCTATGAGGCCAGGATCGGAGCCTGCCAAAGGGTTATGCAGGTGCCGGAGCCAGTGAGGCTGGGATCAGAGCCTGCCATGAGGCAAGGCTGGTGCTGGGGCCTCCGAGGTGGGAATTGGAGCCAGCCAAGGGCTAAGGCCAGTGCCAGGGCCAGCGAGGCCAGGATCGGAGCCTGCTGTGAGACAAGGGTGGTGCTGTGGCCTCCAAGGCCAGGTTAGGAGCCTGCCGAGTGGTTAGGCTGGTGCCAGGGTCAATGAGGCCAGGATCTATGCCTCCTTTGAGGCAAGGCCGGCTCTGGGGCCTCTGAGGCCGGGATCAAAGCCAGCCAAGAGGTTAGACAAGTACGGGGGCCAGCAAGGTCAGGATTGGGGCCTCCCATGAGGCAAGGCCGGTGCTGAAGCCAGCAAGGTAGGGATCAGAGTCCTCCGGGTGGCCAGGCCACTACTGGGACCATCAAGAGTGGGATCAGCACTTGCAATGTGGCATGCACAGAGAAATATCACAGAAAATAAAAACCAGATGCTTCCCCTAAATAGCAAAAACTAGGAGGAAAAGGGTAACAGGAGGTGGTTGAGTTGTAGAAAGGGCCCTATAGAGAAGCAATTAAGGTTACCAATCAAAAGGAATGGGATGGGGGAGGATGGAACCTCTTTAAAACTTATGAGGTACATAAACCAAATGTATCAAAGATAATCACCAATCAAGCATGGGATCGAGGGAGGGGGAGGGAATGGGATAGGTATTAGATGAGGGCTAATTGGATGTATGTGCTTGTATATCCTCTCAAGTCTTGTATTCTAATGTGATGTGTGATTACAATGCACCAATAAAATATACATTAAAAAAACAAAATTTTGCCTGCATAAATCTGTTTGTTGTTATTCAATGTTTTTTTCTGTTTCTGTGGGGAATTGAAATGGTTTCTAGATTATTTAAAAACAGAACATAATCCAATTGTAAGTCAATTATTGATTGTCTCTGTGGAAGATAGATAATATAGAACTTATTTTAGCACCTGAATATTCAACTATAACCCAGGTGTGTTAGTTCATGTCTGTGATCACAGTACTTGGGAAGACAGGAAGATCTCAGGTTCATATGCAGCCTCAGAAATTTAGTGAAACCCTGTTTCAAAATAAAAATTAAAGCCGGGCACATGCTTGTAACCCTGCATTTGGGAGGCTGAGACAGGAGGATTGATGGACATATATGTCTTGGGGACATGAAGTTGAATGAAGATAAATAATACATATATGTGACATATAAAGAGGATGATGTGTTTTATAAGATTTTTCAAACTGAGGTTCACTTGAAATTTTTTTCTAGATTGTCTTTCCCTTGAGCAGTTCATTCCAAAGGCAGGCAGACAAAAAGACAGACATATAGACATACAAACATACAGA
Source organism: Muscardinus avellanarius (assembly GCF_963383645.1). Lineage (NCBI taxonomy): Eukaryota > Metazoa > Chordata > Mammalia > Rodentia > Gliridae > Muscardinus > Muscardinus avellanarius. The sequence goes on from NC_137796.1 coordinate 24,966,210, forward strand.
CACAGACCCACAAAAATTTGAAAGAATGATTGTTCCTTGTACTGTCTGCATCAGAATCACCCAGGTTTTTATCCATCCTGCACATCCCTGGATCTTACTTCAAAAAGACTGAATGAAGTCATGCAAGCTTTAGCTTGGGAATATAGAGATCTGTTAAATATTTCTGGTAACTCTGATACACACTAAAGTTTGAGAATGTTTGCACTGATTGATAAGTTTTTAATCTTACAGTATGTGCCGGTTCATCAGAAGTTATACACCCTCTGTTGAATGGCTTTCTTATTGAATTGTACTTTGGTGTAATAAAACCCACTTCTAGCAGCAACATAAATGAGCTCTAGAAAGTCTGCTATGGAATTTACTTGAGAGTTACTGCCAAACTCATTAACTCCTTCATTGCTTTGTATGCTCCCTCAAGAAGCATTACTTAAGAAAAACTTGTGAACGATAAGTGGCAAGAGTTTTGCTTCTCTAAGAAGACAGTTTCCTTATACAACTGGAAAAACTATTATCCTATGACAGTACTTGGTAGAAAGCTTGGAAACAGATTTGGGGTTCCTATAGTAGATCAGCAAATTGTTATGGCCAGCTGGTGCCAATGAATCACATCTGTAGTCTCACTACTTGGGAGGAGCAGGCAAGAGGATTGCAGGTTCAAGGCCAGCCTCAACAACTTAGCATGCCTCTGTTTCAAAAATTAAAAAGTAAAAGAGACCTGGAGGTGTAGGTTGGAAGTAGAATGCCACTGAGTTCAATCCTAAGTACCACACAAAATAATAATAATAATAATAATAATAATAATAATAATATAAAATTGTAATGACCAGACCTTAGATTGGTATTTTGACTACCCACACCTCAGCATTGTAAATAAACATAACAATAGCTATCATTTTTAAGGTAAAACTATTGTACATTTTTTTCAGAAAAAATCTATTCTAACATGAAATATGAACTCTAAATACCCGAAACAATCTTGAAAAAGAACAAAGCTAGAAGATGTACATTTTCTGATTTCAATCCTTATAGAGCTACAATAATTGAAACAGTGTAGTACTGATATAAAGGCAAATATATAAACCAGTGGAGTAAAATAAAAAGCCTAGAAATAAATTCTCCCATATATGGTTAAGTTATTTTTGAAAAAGTTTCCAAGAACATTTGGTGAAGGACATAATAATCTTTTCACTAAATATTGTTGAAAATAATAATTACATGAGAAAGAATAAAATTGGACCCTTACCTAACACAATATGCAAATATTAACTCAAAATAGATAAAAGACCTAAATGTAAATCTCAAGACTATAAACTTTTAGAAGAAAACCTGGGTCATAACACTTCACAACATTGAAATTGGCAATGATTTCTTGGATATGATTTCAAAGGCACAGGAAACAAAAGAATAAACAAACTTCCTAAAATATATATATTGTACATCCAAAGAAAATGTAAACAGAGTTAAAAGTTACTGATGGAATGGGACAAAATATTTCCAACTGCTATATCTGAAGGTATATTAATATTCCAAATAGAGATCCTAAAAATTAGCAATAATAAAAGCAAACAAAACAATTTAGAAATACAATTTAGAAATAGGTAAAAGACTGAAATAACTAACGAATCTCCAAAGATTTTAACCTATAAATACATGAATATATTCTTCTTTGCTTAGTTGTCTGCTGGATGGAAAATCTTGTTTCTCTGGTTCTAGTGTGTATTACCTATTTCTTCTTTGTAGTTAATCTCTTTGAGTATTTTCTCTAGAGCTGGTTTCAAAGACATAAATTCCTTGAGTTACTGTTTGTCATGGAAACTTCTTATTTTCCCATCTAATTTGATAGATAGTTTTGCGGGGTAGGAAATTTTTGATGGAAGTTGTTTTCTTTCAGAGTTTGGAATACGTTACTCCAAGCCACTCTGGCTTTCATGACTTGGTTTGGGAAGTCTGGAGTGATTCTAATTCGTTTGCCTGGGAATGTCACTTGGCCTTTTGTTTTTGTTGCCTTTAAGATTCTCTGCTTGGCTTCCACATTGGTCATTTTGACAATTATGTGGCATGGGGATCCTCTTTTCTGATCCCCTCTAAAGGGTGTTATGTAAGTTTTCTGGACCTGTGTATCAACCTCTGCTCTAGGTTTGGAAAATTTTCTGCTATTATTTCTTTGAAGAGATTATTGATCCCTTTGGTTTCACCTTCTTTTCCCTCCTCTATTCTGATTATTCTTAGGTTAGCTCTCTTAACATGGGCCCATATTTCTTCAATGTCAGATTCCTGTCATCATATTTTTTTTTCTAAGTTAGAAATTATGCATTCGTTTTTGGAGTGATCATCTTCTAGGAGTGAGATTCGATTCTACATGTGGTCTAATCGATTGTTTATACTTTGAATTGAGGCCTTTATCTCAATGATTGCTTCTTTTATTTCTTTTAGACTCTCTCTAAATTCTTTTAGAAAGTTCTCTATTATTTCTACAGTAATATTCCTGATTTGATCTTCTGGAGATCTCTGAATTTCTGTGTTATCAGGTTCTGATAATATGGGTTTGTGGGCATTCATTGCTCTATTGTTGTTCCTCTTTCCCATGATTTCAGAATTTTGTGCCTTTCCTGGGTCACTACGATTTCACTTAGGGTTCTCTGTATCTCAAGTCTGTTGTAATCTCAGCCACCACTACTCCTTTACTAGGTTGTACCACAAAGTCTCATACCCAGGAAGTTAATCAAGGGTGCGCGAGACCGTGGGGGTGCTGGGCTGGGCGTTTTCCCACAGGGAGCTGCGACTAGGGTGTGGTATCTCTGTCACTGCTACTCCTTCACTGGGTTGGACTGCAAAATATCAGACCCAAGGAGATTATCAAAGCTGCGCAAGTCCCTGGGAGTGCAGTGCAGGGATTTCTCCTTTAGGGGCCACAATTTCACCCATCGTTATTGTGTGCACAGATCAGGACCTGTTGCGGGTGGGTGAACTCAATGTTGCTGCTGGCAATATGGTGCCACTGCCATGCCCTAAGCTGTGAGGCTGGCACTGCTGGCAAAATGGCGCCGCTGTCCCGCCATCGGTCGTGAGGCCGGCAAATTTCTCTTCTGGTTTTGAGCTCCGGTCTGAGTCCCTGGAAGGCGTGATGAGCTTCGTCACTGGGAGTTTTAGACATTCATTGCGCTGAAAAAACTGCTGAATTACACCTGAATGATCCGCAGCTGCTCTCACCTTAGCTCCTTGTTTACCTTTCCTCTCTGGAACCTGGTGCTCTGTGGGAAGATGGTGCCGGTGCAGCTCCACTGCCACATTGCGGGCTTGATTTCTGGTCTCTGGTTGTTCTTCTAGTCTTTTTTTTTTCTCTGTCCTTTGTCTTTACATTTTTTATTTCTCTGTTGATGGTGTTTTCTGGTTATGAAAAGCACTGATTTTGTGGCAACAGAGATCGAGTTTTAGCAGGACTCAAACGCTGCTTTTCTTGATCGCCATCTTCTCGGAAGTCTAATAGCTATCATATTTAATGGATTTTTTTTTTTTTGTGTGTGTGTGTGTGTGGTACTGGGGTTCCTGGAAGCCCTTCTACCTCTGGACTACATTCCCAGACCTATTTTTATATTTTTTTTATTTGGAAACCAGGTCTCTTAAGCCAGCAAGGCTGGCTTCAAACCAGCATGATCCTCTTGTCTCCGCCTCCCAAGGGTGGGGATTACAAGCCTGTGCCACCAAGCTCAGCTGATGGATTTATAATAGTTTAAACTGTTCTGTGTTATGCATGTTACATACAGTAACTCAGTTCCTTAAACATGCTACAATGTATGTGTTTTGTCATTCAACCATTGAGGAAACCAAGTTGAGAGAAATGGCAAAACTTGTCCAGATTATAAAAGTAGTGAGAAATGAAAGAGATATTTGAACCCAGAGAATTAAACTCTGTAACGTAGCCTTTGCTGCATTGCTTTCTTCCTGACAGTTTATGTTTTTAAAAAAGGAGTGCCAATTTTGTGAGGGACCATAATTAATAGAAAAAGTAAAGCAAAAAAAAAAAAAATGAAGGAAGAGAAGCAAGCTATTAAATAAATATACAAATGCATTTCAATATCAAAGTTGTATAATAATTTGAATATTTTGGAACTGACAATACAAAAAGCAGAAATTAGACTCGACCGTTTTTCTCCCACGTTACCTTCCTGTATTGCATGAACACTCTTAATTTTAAGGTATTCAATAATGGTTTCACCCATTTTTCAAACAAGAATGTATAATTAGTTATCAGTGTTTTATGTCATCATTGAATCAATGTTTGCATTTTGGTTAGATTGTCAGGTCTTACTTAAGATAAATATTCTGTGTGTACTATAGACTTTGAATTGAATTGAAACTTTTGTAGTATTTTAGTCATGCATTCTTTCTACAGTAATGCTTCAGAACATCTTAGAATTTTCTCTTAATAAGGTTGAAGAGGTTTATTTAGCTTTCTAAGATGCATTTGTATCAGAGTTAAAATTGAGAATTAAACTTAGGGATTTTTATAGTCCAAAATCCATGAATTTTATACCTATCATGTCCCAAAAATATATTTTGAAAAAAAAATTAAAGAAGCTGAAGTCTAAATGTTCATCAATTTAGTGGGAGTGGTGGTTCTTGCTTGTAATCTCAGCATTTGGGAGGCTGAGACAGGAGGGTCATGGTTCAAGGACAGCCTCAGCTATTTAGTGAGGCCCTCTGCAATTTAGTGAGACCCTGTTTCAAAAATAAAAAGTAAAGGGGCCCCGGGCGGGGGATGTGCGAGGCACGCCGGACCTCCAGAAGGACCGGAGGCCTGGGCTGCAAGGTCCTGGCCCTGGTCGGGGGTCACACGGGGTATGCCAGACCCCTGGAAGAACCGGGTCTGGGCCATAAGACCCTGGGCCCCAGGCGGGGGTGACGCAGGGCACGCCAGACCCCAGAAGGATCGGATGCCCAGACTGCAAGGCCCTGGGCCCTAGGTGGGGATGGCGCGAGGCATGCCGGCCTCCAGAAAGGACCATGGCTTGGGCCACAAGGCCCTGGGCTCTGGGCAGGGGTCGCGCGGGTCCTGTTGGCCCTCAGAAGGTCCACAGGCCTAGTCCGGAAGATCTGGTGTCCCGGGCAGGTGGCAGGCAGCCTGGCTTACCTCCGGGAAGGCATGGTGCCAGGCAGGAGGCTGAGCCCAAGGTCCGGGAAGCCCGGTACCAAACAAGAGGCCCAGCCATGGGTACAGAGGAACCGAGCACTGCTGTGCTGCACCAGGCCATCGTGCCCTTAGAACAGCAGATACTGCTCTGCATGGTGGGCTGTTAGACTCCACCTTTGGAAGGGAGAAAAGTAAAATTTTATTGCTACCGAGTCCCTGATTCCACAACCTCCTCAAACCACACATACTATCTTCTCTTATTAAAAAAAAAAAAAAAAGGAAAAGAAAACAGAAAAGTAAAATATTGGAGAGGAGTAAAGATGGCTGCGGTGGCAGCCTGCATACTGGAGATGCAGAAAAAACATATCCAACTGAACTGGAAATTTTGGAAAAATTCCCCACTAAGGAGAACTTCTTCTCTCCATCCTTAAGAATCCTGGACATCACCTGTAAGGAGAGTTTAGTGGAGACCTAGGAGGAAGGCGGTGTTAGCAGCAGTGGCTACAATGACAGTGTAGGCTTGTATTTGGGAGAGGCAGAAATCTGATCCTACCAACATTATCTTCTGAAGAAATTACCCCAAAGATTGAATGCTACCATCATGCATGCTTAAGAACACTGGACAACATGCATTTAGGATAAAGAGCATTGGAAAGATTTGAAATGGTGGACACAGTAGCAATGGCAATGGCCAATACTCAGGGGAAGCAGAGATATGATGCAATATACCTGGAACTTTTGAAGAAATAACCCCAGAGGCATAATGCTACCACCATGCACCCTCGGGAACATGGGATAACCTGTGGGGTGAAGAGGGTGCTCGGATCGGTGCCTGCCGAGGAATTAAGCCGGTGCTGGGGTCAGCAAGGCCAGGATAGAAGCCTGCCATGAGGCAAGGCTGGTGCTGCGGCCTCCGAGGCCTGGATCAGAGATGCCGAGGTGTTAGGCCAGTGCCGGGGCCAGTGAGGCCGGGATTGGAGCCTGCCGTTTGGCAAGGCCGGTGCTGGGGCCTCCAAGGCCAAGTTAGGAGCCTGCCGAGGGGTTAGGCTGGTGCCGGGACCAACATGGCCGGGATTGAAGCCTGCCGTGAGGCAAGCTGCTACTGAGGCCTCCGAGGCCGGGATGGGACCCTGACGAGGGGTTAGGCTGGTGCGGGGGCCAGCGTGCCCAGGATTGGAGCCTGCTGTGAGGCAAGGTTGCTACTGAGGCCTCTGAGGCCGGGATTGGAGCCTACCGAGGGGTTAGGCTGGTGCCGGAGACAGCAAGGCCAGGATCAGAGTCTGCCATGAGGCAAGGCTGCTACTGAGGCCTTTGAGGCTGGGATCAGAGCCTGCTGAGGGGTTAGGCCGGTACCAGGGTTACCAAGTCCAGATGGGAGCCTGCCTTGAGGCAAGGCCAATGCTGGGGCCTCCGAGGACAGGATTGGAGCCTGCCGAGGCATTAGGGTGGTGCCGGGGCCAGTGAAGCCATGATCAGAGCCTGCCATTAGGCAAGGCCACTGTTGGGGCCCCGAGGCCGGGATCAGAGCCTGCCGATGGGTTAAGCTGCTGCTGGGGCTATCGAGGTGGGGATTGGAGCCTGCCATTTGGCAGGGCCGGTGCTGGGGCCTCTGAGGCAGGAATCAGAGCCTCCCTAAGGGTTAGACTGTGCCAGGGCCAGTGAAGCCGGGATCAAAGCCTGCCGAGGGGTTAGGTCGTTGCCAGGGCTAGTAAGGTACAGATTGGAGCAATGCCGTGAGGCAAGGCTGGTGCTGGGGCCTCCGAGGCCAAGACAGGAGCCTACTGAGGGCTTAGGCCAGTGCCAGAACCAGCGAGGCCAGGATTGGAGCCTCCTGTGAGGCAAGGCCAGTACTGTGGCCTCCAAGGCCAGGATCGGAGACTGTGGAAGGGTTAGGCTGGTGCCAGGGCCAGCGAGGCCAGGATTGGAGACTGCCATGGGGCAAGGCTGGTGCTGAGGCCTCCAAGGACAGGATCAGAGCCTGCCTATGCGTTAGGCTAATGCCAGGACCAGCGAGTCCGGGATTGGAGCCTGCCATGAGGCAAGGCCAGTGCTGGGGCCTCTGAGGCCAGGATCCGAGCTTGCCGAGGGTTTAGGCCAGTGCTGGGTGCAGCGAGGCCAGGATAGGAGCCTGCTTTGTGGCAAGGCTGGTGCTGGGGCCTCCGAGGCAGGGATCAGAGCCTCCCAATGGGTTAGGCTGGTGCCGGGGCCAGCAAAGCCAGGATTGGAGCCTGCTGTGAGGCAAGGCTGGTGCTGGGGCCTCTGAGGCCAGGAACAGAGCCTGTGGAAGGTTAGGCTGGTGCTGAGGCCAGCGAGGCCGGGATCAGAGCCTGCTGTGAGGCAAGGCCGGTGCTGGGGCCTCCAAGCCGGGATCAGAGGGTGCTGAGGGGTAAGGCTGGTGTCAGGGCCAGCAAGGACAGGATCGGAGCCTGCCATGAGGCAAGGCTAGTTCTGGGGCCTCCAAGGCCAGTATTGGAGCCTGCGGAAGGGTTAGGCTGGTGCCAGGGTCAGCAAGGCCAGGATTGGGGCCTGCCGTTAAGCAAGGCTGGTGCTGGGGCCTCCAAGGCCAGGATCAGAGCCTGCCAAGAGTTTAGGTCGGTGCTGGGGATAGCAAAGCCAGGATCAAAGGCTGCCAAAGGGTTAGGCTGGTGCTGGGTCCAGTGAGGCTGGGATCGGAGCCTTCCATGAGGCAAGGCCAGTGCTGGGGCCTCTGAGGCCAGGATCTGAGCCTGCCTAGGGCTTAGGCCAGTGCTGTGGCCAGCAAGGCCAGGATCGGAGCCTGCTGTGTGGCAAGGCCGGTGCTGGGCCTCCGAGGCAGGGATCAGAGCCTCCTGATTTGTTAGGCTGGTGCTGGGGCCTGCAAAGCCTGGATCAGAGCCTGTCATGAGGCAAGGCTGGTGCTGGGGCCTCTGAGGGCAGGATCGGAGCCTTGCGGAAGGTTTAGACTGGCGCCAAGGCCAAGGAGACCGGGATCGGAGCCTTCTTTGAGGCAAGGCCGGTGCTGGGGCCTCTGAGGCTGGGATCGGAGCCTGCCGAGGGGTAAGGCCGGTGTCAGGGGCAGCAAGGATGGGATCGGAGCCTGCCATGAGGCAAGACCAGTGCTGGGGCCTCTGAGGCCAGAATTGGAGCCTGCCGACGTATTAGGCTGGTGCTGGGGCCAGCAAGGCCAGGATCGGACCCTGCCATAAGGCAAGGCCGCTGCTTGGGCCTCCAAGGCTGGGTTCAGTGCCTGCCGAGGGATAAGACTGTTTCCAGGGCCAGCAAGGCCGGGATCAGAGCTTGCCTTGAGGCAAGGATTGTGCTGGGGACTCCGAGGCCAGGATAAAAGCCTGCCGAGAGGTTAGGCTGGTGCCAGAGTCAGTGAAGCTGGGTTTGGAGCCTGCAGTGAGGCTAAGGTACTAGGGTCTCTGAGGCTGGGATCAAAGCTTGCCAATGGGTCAGGATGATGCCAGGGCAAGTGAGTGTGGGATAGGACCCTGCTGTGAAGCAAGGCCAGTGCTGGAGCCTCAGAGGGGGGAATCGGAACCTGCCAAGGGGTTCGGCTGGTGCTGGGGACAGTGAGGCCAGGATCAAAGCCTGCCATGAGGCAATGCCAGTGCTGGGGCCTCAGAAGCAGGGATCAGAGCCTCCTGATGGGTAAGACCAGTGCCAGGGCCAGAAAGGCTGGGATTGGAGCCTTCTGTGAGGCTAGGCCTTTGCTGGGGCCTCTGCGGCCAGGAGTGGAGCCTGCTGAAGGGTTAGGCTGGTTCCGGGCCAGTGAGGCCTGATTGGAGCTTTCCATGAGGCATGTTCAGTTCTGGGGACTCCAAGGCAGGGATTGGAGCCAGGAAAGGGGTAAGGACAGTGCCAGGGCAAGAGAGGCTGGGATCAGAACCTGCCATGTGGCAAGGCCGGTGCTGGGGCCTGAGGCCAGGACAGGAGCCTGCCGATGGGTTTGGCCAGTGCCAGGGTCAGTGAGGCTGGGATCGATGCCTGCTGTCCTGCAAGTCCGGTCCTGATGCCTTTGAGACCGGGATGGGAGCCTGCAGAGTGGTTAGGCTGGATGCCGGGGTCAGCGTGCCCAGGATCAGAGCCTGCCATGAAGCAAGGCTGCTACAGAGGCCTCTGAGGTCAGGATCCAAGCCTGCCAGGGGGTTAGGCTGGTGCCAGGGTCAGCAAGGCCGTGATGGGAGCCTGACGTGAGGCAAGGCAGGTGCTGGGGCCTCCAAGTCCGGGATGGGAGCCTGCCAATGGGTTATGCTGGTGCCAGGGCCAGCAAGGCCTGGATCGGAGCCTGCCATTTGGCAAAGCCGGTGCTGGGGCCTCTGAGGCCGGGAAAGGAGCCTACTGAGGTTTTAGGCCGGTGCCAATCCCAACAAGGCTGGGATTGGAGCCTGCCATAAGGTAAGGCCGGTGTTGGAGCCTCCGAGGCCTGGATCGGAGCCTGCCCAAGGGTTAGGCTGGTGCCGGGGACAGCGAGGCCGTGATCAGAGCCTGCCATGAGGAAAGGTGGGTGCTGGGGCCTCCGAGTCCGGGATCGGAGTCTGCCAAGGGGTTACGCAGTGCTGGACTTAGCGAGACCGGGATCGGAGCCTGTCATGAGGCAAGGCTGGTGCTGGGGCCTCCGAGGCCGGGATAGGAGCCTGCTGAGGCCAGGATTGGAGCCTGCCGAGGGGTAAGGTCGGTGCCGGGGCCAGTGAAGACAGGATTGGAGCCTGCTGTGAGGCAACGCCTGTGCTAGGGCCTTCAAGGCTGAGATCTGAGCCTGCCGAGGGGTAAGGTCAGTGCCGTGACCAGAGATGCTGGGATCGAAGACTGCTGTGAGGCAAGGCTGGTGCTGGGGCCTCCGAGTCCAGGATTGGAGCCTGCCAAGGGGTTACACCAGTGCCGGGGCCAGCAAGGCCGGAATTGGAGCCTGCTGTGAGGCAAGGCAGGTACTAGGGCTTCCAAAGCCTGGATTGGAGCCTGCTGAGGGGTTATGCTGGTGCTGGGGCCAGCAATTCCAGGATCGGAGCCTGCCATGAGGCAAGGCTGGTGCTGGGGCCTCCAAGGCCGGCATCGGAGACTGCAAATGGGTTAGGCCTGTACCAGGGCTAGCGAGGTCGGGATTGGAGCCTGCTGTGAGACAAGGCCTGTGCCAGGGTCTCTGAGACTGGGATCAGAGCCTTTCATAAGGCAAGGCTGGTGCTAGGGCCTCAGAGGCTGAGATTGGAGCCTGCCAAGGAATAAGGCCGATGCCGGGGCCAGTGAGGCCGGGATCTGAGTCTGCCATGAGGCAATCTGGTGCTGGGGCCTCCGAGGCCGGATCAGAGCCAGCCGATGGGTTAGGCCTGTGTGGGGGCCAGTGAGGTCAGAATCAGGGCCTCCCATGAGGCAAGGCCAATGCTGGAGCCAGCGAGGTTGGGATCAGAGTCCTCCAGGTAGTCAGGCCACTACTGGGTCCGTCAGTAGTGGAATGGAAGTTGTAATTTGGCATGCACAGAGAAATTTCACAGAAAATAAAAACCAGATGCTTTCCCTAATTAGCAAAAACTAGGAGGAAAGGGTTAACAGGAGGTGGTTGAGTTGTAGAAAGGGCCCTATAGATAAGCAATTAAGGTGGCCAGTCCTAGGGGATGGATTGGGGAGGATGGAACCTCTTTAAAACTCAAGAGGTAAGTAAACAAATGTATCAGAGATAATCACCAATTAAGCATGGGATCAAGGGAGGTGGAGGGAATAGGATGGGGATTGGATGAGGGCTAATTGGATGATGTGTGCTTGTATATCCTCTCAAGTCTTGTATTCCAATGTGATGTATGATTACAATGCACCAATAAAAATGAAAATAAAATAATAAAATATGAATGCAAAAAAACAAAAATAAAAAATAAAAATAGGTCTGTGGGTTTAACCTAAAGATAGAATCTCCCTGGATTCAATCCTCAGTACCACAGAAAAGTTATTCAATTTCAAAAATCTCTAATAATTGAAAACCTCATTTTGAAAAAAAATAGAACTAATCTTAGTGCTCACTGAAGACTTTTTATAAAAAATATTTAAGGGAGGCTTTACGGAACTACAATTATTCAGGGAATATAATCAACAGAGCCCATGAAATAGGACAGGACTTTTTTCTTTTTCCTCATTAGTAGTTTTCATATTGTTTGACCCATACCCTCCACTGCAGTAAGCTTAGCTAAAATATGGGATGAAAGTGGAGAAAATGTTAAGTCCTTTAAAATGTAGTCTTTTGGGACCTACACAAATTTCATTTGTTTCTTTGAGTTGGTGGCTATTATAATTGATGATAAAAACCTTCAGGAGATCACCTGCTAATTGGGGTAGATAGAACCAAATCACTGAATTTTTCAGAAAGCAAATTTTTATTAAATTAGAATATGTCTTTAAAAAACAAAACCACATGACTTAAAATGAGAGTTTTGAGTGAGAGGAGAGAGTGTTAGCAATCATTTTCTAAATATGAGTACCTATTTGCAGTTGGGGATTTCACATTAAATGGTGTTTTTTTTGTTTACTCTTGCCTGGAATAAGATTACACAATATATGACCATTTTGGAAAGTTCTTAGGTTAATAGGATTATATCTCAAAAGGGATATTATGATGGAAAAGAACATTAATGTTCACAGAGACCTGTCATTCAAGATTTTAGCAGATAAACCATACTGCATAGTAAATGTCAATAATTTATCACTTCCTGGAAAACATGATGGTGCTGTTAGAGTTGACCCCAAGGGGTCACACACTCATCTAGTGCTCTCCTCCTGAATGTGAGTAGAACTGTCTTGATTCTGACCAATGCAAAATGGCAAGCGTAAAACAATTTTGTAAGTGTCACCAAGACTACATGCAAATCCATTGATTTTGAGTTAATCAAAAGCAAAATGGTTCTGGGTAAGCTTGACCAAATTAAGTGAAATCCTTAAAAAATAGATATTTGGCAAGCTTAATGTAAAAAGGTCATGTGCCCAGGCAATGTGGCAGGGAACTACAAGTGTCCTCTAGGTAGAACAAGTAGTCCTCTACTGAAATTAAGAGAATGCAAACTCCACTACTTCAATTGTAAGGACAGACAAATGCTCTTGAAAGAGGGCTTTGAATTCCCTAAAGGAAAGCAGTCAAGTGGGCACCTTGATGGCAACTTTTAGAACCCTTTAATAGAGGACTCCAAGGCCATGTTCAGACTCACAAAAGAAGAAAATTATAAGGGACTGAGTTTCTTAGTTTAAGCCGCTGAAGTTTCAGTAATTTATTGACACAATAGACAGCTAATGCACACTACTTGAAACTTTCAATATATATACTTCAAGGAAAAAAAAAAAAAGCAACAAAAGCCTTAAGGAACTCAAGAGTTCCTTCTCGTTTCTACTTCTCTCACCTTTCTATGAATTTTCCCCAAGGTGTGCCCTTTGGTCTTACCAAGCTGAAATATTTACAGTTTTCATTTCTTTCTCTCTTATAGCTCATAATTTGTGCCCATGCTTCCTTTTTCAGAAATATCCCTTCTCGTTGTGATAAATCTTTGCAAATCAGCTTTAGGAGGTGTCTATTCTCTCAGCCTCAATAGCATTAGTTTATTTCTAATTTCCTTAATGTACCACCCTTCCCAATTCTGAATTCTTATATTTGGCAAGGATCTGAATCTGTCTTTGATTTCAAGGATAAAATAGTTGCTCAGTTTTGCTCAATCAAATAATCACCTCTCCCTGGCTTTAGTGATCAAGTTTTCTGTGGACATATAGTTAGATTAGCCTGAAAATGCCTCAAATCGAGGATTTATATAGAACTATTAAGAAGAAAGGACCTGTTTTAGCTAGAACTCGAGGAATTTTAGATAAAAACCTGGAGCTTTATGGCATCTTTTTTTCTAGAATCTGAAAAACAATATGCATGAAAGAAAACAAATAAAGACTGCAAGAAGATACATATTTCTTGAAAACACTATTTGGACATCTTGGTAAGTCACCAATGTATTTATCATTGAAAAATAACCAATCTTTAATTTTAATTGTGTCCTGTTACCCTAAATTGTTGACTCTATGCCACCAACATCCATTTATTACATAAATATATATTTAGCAAGTATTATTTGTAAGTAAATATGAGACATTGCAGGCCATGCAGATAAATCAAAAGTGGCCACTGCTTTTCAGGGATTAAAAACAAAATTATTATGAAGGAAGGATACTTTTGAAAAATTAACTGCAATTTGTAGAAAATGTCATGAAAGAAAAATAATAAAGAGCTGATGTATGACTGGAAATAAAGGATATATTTGGTGACTGGATAATATTTGTTCTTGGATGAGAAAGATAGGTAGATTTTTAACATATGAAAATGTTTAAAGAGTTTGAGATGACTTCCTCTATAGAAATAATTTTTGGATTATGGTTAAATAAACCTTGAAGGCATAAGAGAGCAGAATAATAAGGATTGTTCTGGTGTTGTGAGCATGCGATCCATCAGGAAAGTGATGACAGAATGAAAACATAAAAGTAGTTTGGAACTGCTTGGGGGCTTACACTTACCTACAAAGGGTTTAGATAATTTAATGAATAAAATCAAACATTTACAGGTATCAGAGGGGCAAAGTTAAGCCTCACATATACTTTAGGACAATGGTTCTTAAGTGTTAGTGAATATTGGGAAGACAAGATATACCTGTTAAACACTCAAATTCTCAGACACTCCCCACTCCTAAGTATTCCGATTCATTTGCAGGAAAATGGATGGAACTGGAGACTAATATATTAAGTAGGGTTAGTCAGTCACAAAAAGTAAAAGGTTAGATGTTTTTACTCATATGTGCAAGCTAGGAATAAATTGGTATATAAGAGAGACTGTAGAAAAAAAAAGAAAAAAAAACATAGGGCAGTGATGGGGGCCTAAAGAATGAAGGTGGTGAAGAAAGGGATACTCTCTGAAAAAAACACTTCAAAAGGCATGATGTACATATGAAAATGTATCATTGCCAATCTTAATAGCATGTCCGAAGAGGGTGAGAGAGCAGGGTGGGAGTTTGGGGAAAGTTCACCAAGTATTGTATGCACATTTATCTATATAATTGTGAGTTTCATCACATTGTATGATTACAATGCACCAATAATAACAATAATAATAGCTACTATTTAAGTATTATATGTAACTATTATATAACATATTAATAACAATATATTATTTGTATTAATGATATTAAAATTATATCATAATGTATAATATATAGTTATATAATGATAGTTATTATTATTCATGAGAGCCATAAAATTTACCAGTGAAGGAAAAGGTATATGAAAAAAAAATCAATCTGTCATATTAACTTATTTGGGGGCAAGGAGAGAAAGGATGTATCTGGAAGGCCTAAATATTTTATATATCTGACCAATCAGATAGAAGGTTAGTCACAAAATCATTATTAAATATTCCAGAAGAGGAGGTATCTTGTTTTCTAGGTGCAAAAGAAACCCTGATTTTTAAATAATATTAAGAAGCAGCTTCAAAGTTGAGCTAATTTGCACACATACCTGGGGAGGCTGAGACAAGAAGATCATAAGTTTGAGGCCAGCCTCAACAACTTAGGTCCTGTCTTAAAATAAAGAAAATAAAATGAAAAAGAGCTGGGTAGTAGCACAGAGTTAGAATACACCTGAGTTCAATCCCCAGAATACCACCCCTCCAAAAGAAATAAGCTTCAAGTAGAGTTTGTTATGTTTGAACTTCTATTAGTTAATTATAGAATTTTTCTCTGTGTATGAGGTATTGGTTGTTGAATACCTAGGGAAATTCTATTTCCAAGCTATACTTTTAGACTTTAAAATGTTTTGTTTGTTTGTTTGTTTGTTTTGAAACAGGTTCTTTCTAGGTTTCTAAAAGTTTCACTCTTATGGCTAAGGCTATTTTTTAACCTGAGCTCCTCCTGTCTCAGCCTCTCAAGTGCTGGAATTACAACATACCTGGTATTACCACACCTGGCCAATTATATCATTCTGGAAGGTTGTTCTAACAAAGATAGTGCTCGTGAGGCTCACACTGCCTGACAGAAAATAAGTATGAGCCATCCCAGTGTCTCATTCTGGCATCAGTGCATCTTTGCCACTCACCCAAGAAAAGGTAATGAAGGCTCTCTGTCTTTAGTGTCTGTGTCTACAGAGGTCATGGCACTGATAAAGACACCACAAGAATAATGTAAGTGGCAGTGGAAATATTGACATTTGAGTATGCAACTATGTGTGGATCAAGAAGAGCTTGGCAGTTTTCTAGGCAACCAGAAATTACTTCCCTAAGGGCGAAGCAGACACATGGACTAGATAATCTATTTCTGTAGCCAAGGACAGGGACAAAAAGAGTAACAGTTTTAGTACTTCTTGGGATTTTTTTGTTGGGTTTTGTTTTGTTTGACCCAGGCTTTGACCTGGGACTTGGCTATTGCAGATCAAGCAAAGATAATGAAAGCATACCCCAGACTGATGGATGGATGCCTTATATAAAATAAATAAACCAATAAATAATATACCACAGGGATTTTGTAGCCATCATTTCTTTTTTCAGATGTCTGAGAAGAAGGAATGTGAGAACTCAAAAGAGGCATTGACTTTTGCTTTGCCTGCCCTCTCCAAATGGAACCTGTATTGTATTGGATTCTGGCAGAGTGCTGGTCCTAGTAAAACTGTGAGCTTTCTTGATGTAAATTTCTGGAGAATAATGTCTTATGGTTTAAGAAACACTTGTGTCTAGTGTTTGGATTCATTCACAAGCATAGAAATTTACTAGATATGAGATTTTGAACAAATTATTTCATGTAATGAACTTTATATTTGTAAGGGGTGACAATAATACATTTACATCCAAGTATTATAAAAATTAATTCTTAACCAGGTGTGGTGGCACAGCTTGTAATCCCAGCTCTTGGGAGGCTGAGATGGAGGATCACACAGGTTCAAAGCCAGCCTCAGCTACTTAGTGAGGCTCACAGCAACTTAATGAGACCCTGTTTCCAAATAAAAATATAAAATAGGTATAGGATTATAGCCCAGAGGTAGAAAAGCTCCTGGGTTTCACCCCAAATACCACACACACAAAATAATTCTTAATATCATTTATGTAAAATATTCACATTGCTTGCGCCATAATTATTATCATGGAACACAGAATTAATACAACATACAACACAGTCTTTCATCAGTAGTCCCCAGGAGTGTGTGTGTGTGTGTGTGTGTGTGTGTGTGTGTGTGTTACTATAGATTGGACCTACGAACATTCTACCTCTAAGGTACAACCTTAACCCTTTTTATTTTTTATTTTGAAACAGGGTTTCATTAAGTTACTGAGGACCTCACTAAATCGCTGAGGCTGGACTTGAACCTAGAGAACCTCTTCTTTCAGCCTCCTAAGTACTGGTGCTACATGTCTGTGTCACCACAACCAGCTCCCAGACATATTTTTAACACAGGTTTGTGGTAAAAATTTATCTCGATTGATTACTTTAAGCCTAAAAGTTCAGTAGTCACAGTAGCATTTGTTTTTACCTGTTTGATTACATGTGGTATAATAAAAAGAAATCAAAAGAGAAAAAAATAAATAAATGTGGTGAAGGAAAGTGTGAATGAAAGGATTCAAGTAAAAAATGGGTCTTCATTTGGGTCAGAGAGTGAACACAACTAAGGTTGGGGACTGAGGTCACTAAATCTGCTGCTAAGAACCTGTGATATTCATGTGTATTGAGAAAACCACACAAGGCAGTGAAGTACACTAATCCTATGTAACAGTGAAAGAAAGGGAAATAACTTAATGGTCACTCATCCTAAAGAAAAGATGAGAAAGGATTAGCACAGAGAGGCCTCCAGATAAGGCCTCTAGTCTTTGGTTATTGCAACTTCTCCAAGAAGCAACATCAGAGACCAGTATCCTGATCATCCTTTCCTTCTTCCCTGGAATTTCTGCCAGTGCTCATCACAATTCAACTGGAAGGCAGAGGGCAGAGGGATTCATTGCAAACCAGTGTCCTGAGACCTGGAACAGTTGGAAAAAGAGAAGAATTGGGTAAAGCAAAGAGAAAAGAGTATGTACAGCCCTCTCTCCAGATAGAGAGTTCAAATCAACATGCTACTAATGTAAATAAAAGTGTGTTTTAAACATATCTCTTAGAAAGTTGTAAGGGATCATTGTGCTATCAATCCTTAAAAAGAATATCCACACAAAATAGTCTTTGTTCATTCAATATATCCTTTTCCAAGACTCAACAAAGTTGCATTCTCTAGAATCATCCCAGTAGATATTATTTTGAGTCATATTTCTTTTTATATTTGATAAAGTTTTATTGGTGCAGTGTAATCAAACATCACAATGGAATAAAATATTTGTGTGGATATCCAAGTACACATCATCCAATTAGCCTTTGTCTAATCTCCATCCCATTCCCTCCCCCTCCCTCAATCCCATGCTTGATATAGTGTTTAACATTGATATTTGTTTACGTACATCTTCTGTTTTAATGAGATTCCATCTTCCCCCTTCCCATCCCCTCTCATTGGTCACTAATTGCTCCTCCATAGGGCTCTATCTTTCACTAGATTCCCTCTTATTACCCATTTCTTCCTAGTTTTTGCATGTCAGGGAAAGCATCTGATTTTTTATTTTTCTTTGATATTTCTCTGTGTAGGCTGCATTGCAAGTTCTGATCCCACTAGGGAAGGCCCCGGCACCGGCCTGGTCACCCAGAATATTCTGTTCCTGGCCTTGCTGGATCCAGCACCAGCCTTGCCTTATGACAGGCTCCAATCCTGGCCTCAGAGGCCCCTGAACCAGCCTTGCCTTTAGGCAGGTTCCTACCCAGCCTCACTGGCTCCAACTATGGCTTCACCAAATGGCAGGTTCTGATCCCGGCCTCTCTGGCCCTGACCCCGGCCTCACCCCTCTGCAGGCTCAAATCCCAGAGTCACTCGTCCCAGCACTGGCCTAACCCCTCGGCTGGCTCTGATCCCAGTTTCACTAGCTCCAGCACTGGCCTAGCCTCACAGCAGGCTTTGATTCCGGCTTTGCTGGCACCAGCACCAGCCTTACCCCTCAGCAGGGTCTGATCCCAGCCTCAGATGCCCCAGCAGCAGCCTTGCTTCACAGCCGGCTCTGATGCCAACCTCACTGGCCCCGGCATTGGCCTCACCCCTCAGCAAGCTCCGATCCTGGCCTCGGCATTGGAGAACCGAGTACCGGCCTTGCCTCACAGCAGGCTTCGATCCTGGCCTTGCTGGCCCCAGCACCAGCCTCACCCCTGGGCAGGCTCCAATCCCAGCCTTGGATGCCCCAGCACTGGCCTTGCCTCATGACCTGTTCTTATCCTGGCCTCACTGGCCCCGACATCAGCCTCACCCCTTGGCAGGCTCCGATCCTGGCCTTGGCATCAGAGACCTCAGCACTGGCCTTGCGTCACAGCAGGCCCTGATCCCGGCCTTGCTCATCCTGTAACTGGCGTCACCCCTCAGCAGGCTCCAATCCCAGCCTTGCTGGCCCCAGCATCGGCCCTGCCTCATGGCAGGCTCCAATCCCAGCCTTGCTGGCCCCGGCACCAGCCTCATCCTTCAGCAGCCTCCGATCTCGGCCTTGGAGGCCCCAGCACCAGCCCTGCATCATGGCAGGTTCCAATTCTGGCCTCGCTGGCCCCAGTACCAGCCTCACCCGTGGGCAGGCTCTGATCCCAGCCTTGGGTACCCCAGCACTGGTTTTGCCTCATGGCCAGCTCCGATCCTGGCCTCACTGGCCCCAGCATCGGCCTCACCCCTTGGCAGGCTCTGATCCCCGCCTCGGCATTGGAGACTCCAGCACCAGCCTTGCCTCACGGCAGGCTCCAATACCGGCCTCGCTCATCCTGGCACTGGCCTCACCCCTCAGCAGGCTCCAATCCCAGCCTCGCTGGCCCCAGCATTGGCCCTGCCTCATGGCAGGCTCTGATCCCAGCCTTGCTGGCCCCGTCACCAGCCTCACCCTTCAGCAGGCTCCGATCTTGGCCTCGGAGGCCCCAGCACCAGCCTTACCCGTGGGCAGGCTCCGATCCAAGCCTCGGATACTCCAGCACTGGCCTTGCCTCATGGCCAGCTCTGATCCAAGCCTCACTGGCCCCAGCACCAGCCTCAGCCCTGGGCAGGCTCTGATCCCGGCCTCTCTGGCCCCAGCACAGGACTTGCCTCATGGCCAGCTCCGATCTCGGCCTTACTGGCCCCAGCATCGGCCTCACCCCTTGGCAGGCTCTGTTCCCCACCTCGGCATCGGAGACCCCAGCACTGGTCTTGCCTCACAGCAGGCTCTAATCCTGGCCTCGCTCGTCCTGGCACTGGCCTCACCCCTCGGCAGGCTCCAATCCCAGCCTTGCTGGCCCCAGCACCAGCCTCACCCCTGGGCAGGCTCTGATCCCTGCCTCTCTGGCCCCAGCACAGGACTTGCCTCATGGCCATCTCCGATCTCGACCTCACTGGCCCCAGCATCGGCCTCACCCCTTGGCAGGCTCTGTTCCCCACCTCGGCATCGGAGACCCCAGCACTGGTCTTGTCTCACAGCAGGCCCTAATCCTGGCCTCGCTCGTCCTGGCACTGGCCTCACCCCTCAGCAGGCTCCAATCCAGGCCTTGCTGGCTCCAGAATTGGCCTTACCCCTAGGCAGGCTTCGATTCCGGCCTTGAAGGCCCCAGCACCAGCCCTGCCTCACAGCAGGCTCCTATCTCAACCTCACTGGCCCCAGCATTGGCCTCACCCCTTGGCAGGCTCCGATCCTGGCCTCAGCCTCTGAGACCCCAGCACCAGCCTTGCTTCAAGGCAGGCTCCGATCCAAGCCTCGGTGGTCCCAGCACTGCTCTCACCCCTGGTCAGGCTCAGATCCCAGCCTTGGAGGCACCAGTACCAGCCTCACCCCTGGTCAGGCTCGGATCCTGGCCTCGGAGGCCCCAGTACTGCCCTAACTTATAGCAGGCTCTAATCCTGGCATCACTGGCCCTGGAACCAGCCTTACCCCTCGCAAGGCTCTGATCCTGGCCTCACTGGCCCCTGCATTGACCTCACCTCTCAGCTGGTTCCGATCCTGGCCTCAGCCTTGGAGACCCCAGCACTGGCCTTGCCTCATGGCAGGCTCATATCCCGGCCTTGGAGGTCCCAGCACTGGCCTCACCCCTGGTCAGGCTTGGATCCTGGCCTCGGAAGCCCCAGCACTGGCCTCATCCCTGGTCAGGCTTGGCTCCCAGCCTCGGAGGTCCCATCACCAGACCTGCCTCACAGCAGGCTCCAATCCTGGCATCGCTGGCCCTGGCACCATTCTCACCCCTTGCCAGGCTTTGATTCCAGCCTCGGAGGCCCCAGCATGGGCCTTGCCTCACACCAGTTTCTGATCCTGGCCTTGCTGGCCCCGACACCGGCCTCACCCCTTGGCAGGCCCCGATTCTGGCCTCGGAGGCCCCAGCACCAGCCTTGCATAATGGCAGGCTCTGATCCCAGCCTCACTGAACCCAGCACCAACCTAGCCACCCAGGTAGGCTCCCATTCTGGCCTCAGAAGCCCTGGCACTGGCCTTGTTATCTTGCTATGCATCAGGCTCTGTTCTCTGCCACTATGGTCAGGTCGTCTACAGAAGTTTCCTATTTTCTTCCTTCTTTTTTTGTGGTACTGGTATTGCTGGAAACCCTTTCTTCCACCTCCGGGCTCTACCCCCAGGACCCACTATTTATTTTTTTAATTTGGAAGCAGGGTCTCTCAGGCCATCAAGGCTGGCCATTAACTAGCATGATTCTCCTGTCTTCAACTCCAAGCATGGGGACCACAAGCGTGTGCTCCCATGCCCAGAGTTCTTCGATTATTTTTTTTTTTTATAATATGAGAGAGTAGTGCATGATTTTGCAAAATCAGGGACCCAAAATTTCTAGTGGCAATAAATTTTGTCCTCCCTCAAAAGGAAGAAGTCTACAGCTTCACTCCAGAGATCAGGCTTTGCTGCTCCGCATACACCCTGGCCTCCCACTCTGCACAGAGGAGCATGGTGTCTATGAGGTCTGATGAGTCCCAGAACACACTGCGTGCTGGCCCATCCCAGCCATGCTAGGCTCCCTCTGAAACCCCCTAACCCTTTTACCACTTAGCATGTTGACCAGAATTCCCGAACATGTGTGGTAGGAGCAGTTTACTTTTGGAGAGATTTCCTCAAAAGTTCAAGGTGGACTGGACTCGATCTGTCTGCCCCTCCAAACTCTGGTTACCACCACCAATGTCACCTTTCTCACATGATTTTTTTTCCATAGTTTCCGAGCATGTGTGGCAGTAGCAGTATACATTTGAGGGTATTTCTTTAAAATTATGGGGTGGATTTGATTGCATCTCTGCCTCTACCAAATACTGACCACCGCTGCCACTGCCCTGCCATCTCGTTTCTCCTCCGAGCACCCTATTCACACAGCATGTTGTCCCAAATTCCTGAGTGTGTGTGGTAGTAGCATTCTACCTCTGGGGCGATTTCTTCAAAAGATCAAGGTGGGTAGAATCAGCTCTCTGCCTGTTCTGGATACTGGCTCCTGTCATTGCCACTGCCTCCACCATCTCAATTCTCTCCCAAACACTTTTCCCACACTGCATGTTGTCCAGAATTCTTTAGCATGTTCAGCGGCAGCATTTCACCTTTGGGGCAATTTTTTCAGAAGATCAGGGTGGGTTGGATCATACCCCTTCTTCTCCCAAATGCTAGCCTCCACCGCCACCGCCATCGCCGCTGCCACCGCCTTCCTCCTAGTTCTCCACTGGTCTCCTTCCTTACAGATAAAGTTCAGAATTCTTAAGGATGTGAGGAGAGAGAAGTCCCCCTTCACGGGGATTTTTTCCCAAAAGTTCCATGTGAATTGGATAGGATTTGTCTGCATTCCCCAAATCCTGGCTGCCGCCACCGCCATCTCAATCCCTCTCCAATATATATATTTTTTAATATGAGAAAACAGTATGTGTGTTTTGAAGTGGTTGTGGGATCAAGCACTTAGCAGCAATGAATTTTATCTACCTTCTAAGAGCAGAGACACACAGCCTCACCGCACCGAGCAGGAACTGCTGTTAGGAGCACATCGAGGGTGCCAGTGCAGCACAGAGGCACTGAGCTTCTCAGGACATGGGAAGAGGGAGGCTCTACTTCCTGCCCAGCACTGGCTACTTGGGACATGGGACTCAGCTTCCTGCCAGGTGCTAGGCTGCCCGGGATGCCATGCTCAACTTTCTGCTGGGCGCTGGGCTACTGGGGATGGCAGGCTCAATTTTCCACCAGGCACTGGGCTGCCCAGTATGTGCAGCTTGGCTTCCTGCCAGGCGCTGCTCAGCTCCCTCTATCACGCCCAGATCATTTTTCTTACAAGGTTTGTTGTTACAAGTCCCCAGCATGCGTGGCTGAAGTCATCTTCTCTCTAAACTTTTCCGGGGTGCTCTTCCAAAAATCACTTTGCCTGGCGTGTGCCTCCTTGTCATCCTGCTTCCAATTCCACCATTATCCACTCTCTCTCCTGGTTTCTAGTTAGAAAGTTACAGCTGGAAATGTCTCCTTGAGTTGTCCCAAACAGATATTAATCCAAAGCCTGGGGTCCAGGGCTTCTCCGAGAAATGCATGTTGTTTTTGTGGCCGCCGCCATCTTGAATCCCCTCCTCATATTTCATTTTTAAAACTGTAGTGGAATACTAATTTTATGGTGTATGATCTGTTTAGTTATCTCTGTACTTTAAGACTCAATGAAATCCTCTTATAGGATTGATACATAAGAGGTGTGTATTTAAATACTTTATTTTTTAATTTTAAATTTTCTATTTTTATTTGTGCATTTTACTCATGCATCTTAATGGAATACAAGATGGTAGAGACATACATGCACACATCACCCAATTAGCCCTTACCCAATTCCTGCCCCATTCCCTCCCCCTCCCTCCTTCTTATGCTTGGCTTAATGATTGACTTTGATATGTTTTTTTAAAGTACATCATGTGTGTTAGAGAATTTCCCTCTTTCCCCCTCCCCATCCCTTCAGGTCACATAATTTGCTCATCTATAAATCTTTTTCTTCATCTAGAGTTCCTTCTATGACCCATTTCTTCCTAGCTTTTGCATATTAGGGAAAGCATCCAATTTCTCTTTATTTTTCTTTGAACTCTTTATCTTGGAAGAAAAAAATTTAGAAATTTTGAAAGAACTATAAAATTAACATCCATATTCACTTTTGTTTCTCTAAATATTAATATCTTGCAAAATAAATTAGTTCCATATTTCTTATATATATTCTTGTATAATATGATTTGATTTTGGCTGAACCATCTAAAATTAAGTTGATATCATACGACAATGTAATCCCAAATAAATTTAGCATGTATCTCCTGAGAAGGCTATTCTTATACACACCCTAAAATGTTACTATAATATCTAAAAAGAAAAAAAGAAGAATTTTATATGCTATAGCCTAAGTAAAAACCTAGATATAACTTTTGCCGATTGGCTCTAAGATATCGTTTGTGCAAATTTTCTTTTTTTTAATCTAATATCCTACAAAAGGCCACAACGAGCTTTTATTTATTGTGTTTCTGTATTTTTCTCTTTTTTAAAGTCTAGAATAAAAATTGTCTTTTTTTCCTGGTGTCAAGACATACCTATTTTATTTTATTTTTATGTGGAACATATTGAAAATGGCATACATTCAGACTGTGCTTGGTACCCTCTCTCCTCTCCACTTCCCCTTCTTCCCCTCCCAACAGTGAGTGTCCAGGTTAACCATGCCATATGTATATTTTTACACAAATTTGGATGTAGCTTCTTCATTAATCAACCTCAGCCTTCTTCCTCTCCCATCCTTCCATTCTAGCTTTGGTGTGGTTTCTCCTTCATTGTCTGGAGTCCCTCTGGTACCCCTAATACTCCCTAGTTAGGGCATATTAGTGGAAACATATGTCCCTTCTCTTTCTGTTCTTGGCTGATCTCATTTAACGTAATGTTCTCCAGGTCTTTCCATCTTCTTGCGAATGACATGATTTTGTTCTTCTTTATAGGTGGGTAGAATTCCATTGTTTGTATTTCCCATAGGTTTGCAATCCATTCATCACTGAAATTCCATCTAACCCCAATCAGAGTGACAAGTGTAAAGAAATAAAATAACAACAAATCCTGGTGAGGATGTAGGAAAAGAGGAACTCTTTTAACACTATTGGTTGGGAGTGCAAACTAGTTCAGCCACTATGGAGATCAGTGTGGAGATTTCTTAGAAAACTGGGAATGAATCTACCATATGATCTGGCTATACCTCTCCTGGGTATTTTTCCAAATGGGTAGAAATCAGATAACTGCAACAACATAAGAATATCCATGTTCATAGCAGCACAATTTGTAATAGACATAGTTATTTTAAGAGCATTAAATAGTTATTTTGTAGAGTATCTCACATACTGCATTTGTCAGACTGAAACTGAGGCTTAAAACTGCTAAATACTTACCGTAAATAACCTAAGTAAGATGAAAAATAATAATGATAAGGAATCAATCATTCTAAATATTTCAAAAATAAGTTCTTAGGGTTTTTTGTGAGGGTTCTCTGACACTTTTGTTTGAAAATTCCAGAAATTTCTGTTTAGAAATTCCTAAATGGCATTAATAATAATGTATTAATGTATTTATTTTGCTAACATTTATACTTTCAGAGATTCCCCTCCCCCCAAAATTAAATGGGTGTAAAATAACAGCAATAACTTTCTTTATTCTCCCTAGTGGTGGTAGGGGGGGATTTTTCAGGGAACTTGTCATCAAAATAATAACTGTGTGGCTAAGACAAATGTGTATGTGTTATGTGGATATTTTATTACATTTATATGAAGAAGGGAGTGGATTGCTGTTAAATGTAGCAAACCAGGTCTACATGTTCATTTAAGAAAAGGCGACTTAATAAAATTGTCTATCCCTTGCTTTATGTAATATAAACATTCATATGCAATAAATTACCTATGTTACTCAAAAATAATGTAATTGGACATCTTGGTTATGCTAATAGAAGGTAATGCTCTCGGTTCCCTCTCCTTAGTTTTATTCCTTTGTCAATTTATTCAGAAATGTAACATGTTAAAACTTAATCTTAAAGCCATCTTGCAAATTTGATAGTAGTGTTATTTTTTTTTATTTTGCATACAAGGTAAATAAAGGAAATATCAGGAGGACAAATAACTGTCCCTAAATCAGAATTTATTTCTTGCACAAGCAGGATGAGTTTGCACTCTTTCAAATCTAGGAAAGACATTCCCGGATAATCATACTGACATGATATATGGCTCATTCAATGACTGAAGGAATTTGGAAAGGCGTATTTTCATTCAAACCATAAGAATTTCATCAGGCGCCCACTCTCAGGAAGTTCCCGGAGCTGGGCTGGGGCGGGCAGCCCGGTGCGCTTTCAGGAAGGCCCTGTGCCAGGCAGGAGGCTGAGCTGTGGATACTGAGGAACTCAGCGCTGCTCTGCTGCACCAGGCGATGATGCACTTAGAGCATCAGATGTTGCTCTACTTGAAAAAGAGAAAAGAAAAGAAAAAATATTGGAGAGGGATTAAGATGGCCGCAGCAGCAGCCAGGATTCTGGAGATGCAGACAAAACATATCCAACTGACCTGGAACTTTTGGAAAAATTCCCAGAGAAGAAGGACTGCTTCTTCATTACATGCTTAAGAATCCTGGACATCATCTGTAAGGAGGGAGCTCAGCAGAGACCTAGGAAAAAGGTGGCATTGGCAGCAGTGGCAGCAGTGGTGGTGGAGGCTTGTATTTGGGAGAGGCAGAGATCTGATCCAACCCACCCTGATCTTCTGAAGAAATCGCCCCAAAGGTGGAATGCTACTGTCGTGCATGCTCAGGAATACTGGACTACATGCAGTGTGAAAAAAGAGTTTGGGAAAGAATTGAGATAGTGGAGGCAGCAGCAACAGCAGCAGCCAGTACTTAGAAAGGCAGAGATCTGATGCAACACACCTGGATCTTTTGAAGAAATACCCCAGAGGCAGAACGCTACCACCGCGCACACTTAAGAACTTGGGACAACATGCAGTATGTGAAAAGGGTGCTCAGATCAAGCCTGCCAAGGGGTAAGGATGGTACTGGGGACAGCGAGGCCATGATCAGAGCCTGCAGTAAGGCAAGGCCAGTGCAGAGGCCTCCAAGTCTGGGATCAGAGCCTACCGAGGGGTTAGGCTGGTGCCGGGACTAGTGAGGCCGGGATCGGGGCCTACTGTGAGGCAAGGCCAGAGCTGGGGCCTCCAAGACTGGGATCTGAGCCTGCTGAGGGATGAGGCCAGTTCCAGGGCCAGCCTGGTCGGGATTGGGGCCCGCTATAAAGCAAGGCTGGTGCTGGGGCCTCCAAGGCCGTGATTGGAGCCTGCTGAGGGGTGAGGCTGGTGCCAGGGCCACCGAGGCCGGGATTGGATCCTGCTGTGAGGCACGGCTGTTTCTGGGGCCTCCGAGGCCAGGACCAGAGCCTGCCAAGGGGTGAGGCCGCTGCCGGGGCCACCGAGACCAGGATCAGAGGCTGCCGAGGGGTTAGGCATGTGCTGGAACCAGGAAGGCTGGGATTGGAGTCTCTAGTGAGGCAAGGCCGCTTCTGGGGACTCTCAGGCTGGGATCGGAGCCTGCTGAGGGGTGAGACTGGTGCCAGGACCAGTAAGGCCAGGATCTTAGCCCGTCAAGAGGCAAGGTCAGTACTGTTGCCTCGGATGCCGGGATTGGAGCTTGTTGAGGGGTGAGGCCAGTGCCAGGGCCAGCGAGGGCAGGATCAGAGCCCATTGTGAGGCAAGACTGGTTCTGGAGCCAGGAAGACCGGGATCAGAGTCTGCCAGGTGGCCAGGCCAGTGCCGGGATGGTCAAGAGTGGAATCGGAACTTGCAATGCGACATACACAGAGAAATATCACAGAAAATAAAAAATGAGGTATTTTCCTTAATATTCAAAGTAGGAAGAAATAGGTAATAGGAGGAGATCTAGTTGAAGAAAGGACCCTATAGAGGAGCAATTAATGACCAATCAGAGGAGATGGGAGAGGGAGGGCGGAATCTCTTTAAATCTCATGATGTACATAAACAAATGTATCAAAGTTAATCACCAATCAAGCATGGGATCGAGGAAGGGAGAGGGAATGAGATGGGGATTGGATAAGGGCTAATTGGATGCTGTGTGCTTGTATATTCTCACAAGTCCTGTATTCCATTGTGATGTATGATTACAATGCACCAATAATAAATAAATAAATAAATAAATAAATAAATAAATAAATAAAATAACACCCAAGTCGGGTTTGGTGGTACACACTTGTAATCCCAGCATTTGAGAGGCTGAGAAAGGAGGAGCTGAGTTCTTGGCTAGCCTCAGCTACGTAGTGAGGCCCTTTGCAACTCAGTGAGGCAAAATAAAGAATAAAAAAAAAATTCAAAATAAAATATAAAAAAATAGGGCTGCGCATGTATCTTGGAGATAGAATGCCTCTGGGTTCTATCCCCTGTATCAAAAAATAAAATTAAATAATCTCCATATTTGAAAAAAAATTCACCAAGCAAATTAGAAGCATTCAAAAAAGATTTTTTGGCTAAATAGATGTTCAAAGCTTTATTCCTTTATTTCCTGTACTCTAAAGTATCATTTATCCTGTTTCCTCTCTATTGTAATTATTTCTGATCACCTTACAATCTTACATTTGATGGTAGAATGAAACTTTTGAAACTCGTAATTTTATGCTACAGAATGGAACCCAGGGGCATTCTACTTCTGAGCTACACCTCAAGTCCTCTTTCTTTCTTTCTTTCTTTCTTTCTTTCTTTCTTTCTTTCTTTCTTTCTTTCTTTCTTTGTTTCTTCCTTTCTTGGTAGTACTGGGGTTCCTGGAAACCCTTCTCCCTCCAGGCTATACTCCCAGACCTATTTTATATATTTTTCTATTTAAAAACAGGGTCTCTTAAGCCAGCAAGGCCAGCTTCAAACCTGAGCAATCCTCCTGTCTCCGCCTCCCAATCACAGGGATTACAAGTGTGTGCCAAGAAGCCTAGCCTTTATCTTTATTTTGAAACAGTGTCTCATTGAGTTGAAAAAGGCCTCACTAAGTAGTTGAGGCTGTCCTTGAACCCAGATCCTCCAGTCTCAGCCTCCGAAATGCTGGGATTACAAGCATACACCACCAAGCCCAGCTGATGATTCCTGACTTATTCTTTTCCCTAGACCTGAGACATGCTTTATCTGTAATATGTCTGACATATATTCAAAATGTAGGACTAAATGTATACTTCCTATATTTTAATTGCTTAGATTTTTAAACTCATCAAATTATCAAATATTCATATACATTTTTCATAGAGCCATCACTTAAAATTAGGTTTTTCATAGTACAAAAAGTTTATTTCAGCTTAATGAATTAGAGCTGTGTGTGTATGTCTGTGTGTGTGTGTGTGTCTGTGTGTGTCTGTGTGTGTCTGTGTGTGTGTGTCTGTATGTGTTTTCTCATGCAGTACAATTGTAGTTAAGCAGCTGTTCTTCTTGATTCAGTGGCTCAACAATGTCAAGACTGGTTACTGAGGCCACCACCTTGAGAATATGTAGAGACCATCATGATGTTACAGGTCAGAATAAGAACAGATGTGCAAGGCAAAACACTTCTCTACAAATGGTGCATGCTCCTATAAAGAGGTTTTCTTTGTCCCTACCACATGACTTTTCTGTATATTCCTCTGGCTAGAATTAAAACATATATGATCAGCCTGAGCAGCAAGGGAAGCCAGGAACCTTGTCTACTAGAAACTTTGTTCCCTAGGTAAAATCTGAGCTAAGTTGATAAAGATGAAAGGAAGAGTAGGCAGCTCAGAGTCTCTGCTCATTGTTCATTAAGAAAGCATACAGAAGCCAGACATGGTGGTACATGCTTGTAATCCCAGGACTTGGGCAGCAGGATGCTCACAGGTTCACAGTCAGCCTCTGTAATACACACACACACACACACACACACACACACACACACACACACGATATTTTGGTAGAGTTTTTAAAAATTAATACTGAATATTTCATCAGTTCTGATAAAAAAAAGAATATTATTAATCATTTTATTTTAAATTGTTGCATCAGCAAAAATAACTAATGGATGTGTGGTAGATTCATTAGCAATTCCCACTTATTATTGATTATCCTTCAGAATCTAGCCATGCCAATGTAACTGATTCTTAGGTAATAAGTGGTTGGAGACAAATGGAAAACAACATACCCATGGACCCATTAAATATATAATTACTGACCAAATCATAAATCACTGGCATAAAGTTTTGGAGCTCACTAGAGGTAGTATTTTAAAAGTCTCAGTTTACATAGGAAGAAACTAAGTCAGAGCAGAGAGATGCATTGCCCAAGGGCAGACCACTAGTCCATAGCATAACTAGAAATAAAAGTTAACTGCTTCCTAAACCAAGGCAATTTCCTTTAGAGCACAACTAAACCAGTTACTTTATATCCAAATTTTCTTCTTTCTGTGCCCATTTCTATAGAGATATAATTATCACATAGCCAGTCTGCAAACTATTGATCAAGAATCTCAAGAACCATTTTAAGATTCAGATTACAAAATATTTCTAACATAATTTCAGAGCTAAACAGAGCTCTGTTTATACATAAAATATAGGTTTTTGTGATAAAAATGTTTTTCTTTGTTACTTTTCATTATTCAATGTCAACTTTTTTTTTTTAACCTATGTAGGTACAAATTGATATTTTGTGGTGGTGGTGGTGCTCCTGCTGCTGCTGCTGCTGCTCGTGTGTGTGTGTGTGTGTGTGTGTGTGTGTGTGTGTGTGTGTGTATTAATAAGTGGAGGGCTTAAAGTAGAAAATGTAGTATTATTTTACTAACATCTGCCTTCAACTCACAATACACACAACACGCTTTTATTTTTACACATGTATAAACACATGTGCATCCCTAACTATGAAAATACCAACTAAAAAAGAGAGTCTTCAAAGGAATACTATTGGTTAATGTTTGGGAAAAATCTGTAAGGTGATAAATGTTTGTTTCTAATATGCTGAGGTAGTATAATATTTAATCAAATAATATGAAGATTGGGGGAAACATCAAAACAAAAATTTCAGGAAAATAAATGCAGAATATGGTGTTTCTAAACACGTTTAAAAATTAATTGAATTGCACAATTATAAACAATGTTACAATCTCATTGATTTGTAGAACTAAGTCTGGGTTATGCTGAGGAATATTCATTTATTATTTATCAAATCACAGGCAAGAGTTATTAGATGCACTGAACAGTGCGTATAAAATGCAGAAATTGTCTTTGAGTTTTAAATCTCTCTGACTACAAATTTACTTTAAAACAGAATTATCAGAAGTAATGCCCTGGTTTCAGTATTGGCCAAAAGTGAAATGGGATTTAAGGTCTGTCAACATAATTTCACCATTTTTTTTTCAAATTAAGAGACATTTCCGTTAATTCTGTTTCTGGAGTTAAATTTTCTTTTCCCAGAGATGAAAACACTCATGCATAAATACCTTCAAACAAATCCACTGCCTCTTGAAAATCCTTTATCTATTTTATAATATTATGCACACCATCACTGTGTGTCCTATTTCATATATTCTACATGAAAGCTGCATTCTAAAAATGCATGAGAAATTAAAAGGGACAGGTATAAAATTCCACAAAGTGTTTAAACCAACATACGGTGTATATAAGTTTTGAATGAAGAGGCAAAGACATTTTGAGCATTTGTCATTTAAAGGAAGCCCTCCATGGAGAGTGAGTGGGTATGGAGTTAGAGTTATGAACCTATAGTGATGGCACAGGTATCAGTTTTCTTTTATTGATTAATGTAATTTAACATAAACATATTCTACTGCAATCAGTCACTCAAATTGCTGTACAGTACTGTGGAGGAGAATCTTTCATTATTTCAGGAATATACTCACCAAGTTGTATTTTTCAGAAGAAATGCTATGAAACATTTTTTTCAGTTGTAGAAATGTCCAAGTTGCCCAGATGAATTTTTAAATAAAATTTAAATTGAACATATTATAATATTACCTCTAAAATGATTGGGAAGAAATATAAATCAATGGATTTATACCTTTGCGGGCATATTGTCCCAAGCTATGTATTAACAAAGTGACTGTGTGTCATTTTCTATGAGAGTTTTCATTACTAATAGTTCTTAAAAGGATATAAACCTTGAGGTTTTGACAAGGTTAAAAATAGAGTTAGAGAAATTCTGACTAAATTGCAATGTTGAATACTGGCATACATTCAGAAGAATAAAAATGCCTTAAGAATATTGGCATGAGATGAATGCATCCACTGGGAGAAAGTGGACACATTTAAGGAATATTTACTAAATGTTAAACACCGAAAGAGTTTTCTGCAACTTTTCATTATTACATAGAAATAGAACAACATATATAGGAAGAAAATTAGTTTGGGGGACATTATTTGATCTCACCTAGCACCATACTCTAAACAAACAATAGACATAAATTTTGAACTCAACCCTGATAAAATAGCAATCCACTCTGTTTATCTATTTTTCTTCACTTTTTCATTCTGATTTACTTTACTCTACTGGGAACAAAACCCTGTAAACATGATATGATCAGAATAATAATTTGGTTGAAATCAGATTCTGTTAGTTCATATTTTCTCAGAACTTAATTATTCATATGTTCATATACAGGCACTATGAAAGAAGAATTAAGGGACTTTAAATTGTTTTATCCCACTTCAGGCTTTCATCACTTATTCGTACAATCTTTGTCTTTTTTTTTTCTTCTATGTGTGATACTGGTAATTTAACCCAAGCACATTCTACCTTCAACCTACACTATCAGCACTTTTCATTTTTTGTTTTGAGACAAGGTCTCTCTAGGTTGCTGAGAGTATCCCTAAGTTGCTGAGGCTTGTCTCAAACCTGTGATCCTCCTGTCTCAGTCTCAAAAGTACTGGGATTACAAGTGTGCACTACCATTCCTGGCTTTTTCTTGGTAGTTTATATACTTACTAAGTTTATAACTTTATGCAAAGCTTTATTTCCTCTTTTTGTAATTGTCACAGCAGGCCCCAGTCCCAGCCTCGCTGGCCCTGGCACTGGCCTCACCCCTCGGCAGGCTCCGATTCTGGCCTCGGAGGCCCCTGCACTGGCCTTGCCTCACTGCAGGCTCCAATCCCAGCCATGCTGACCCCAGCACCCGTCTCACCCCTTTGCTGGCTCCGGTTCTGGCCTCAGAGGCCCCAGCACCAGCCTTGCTTCATGGCAGGCCCCAATCCCAGCCTTGCTGACCCCGGCACCAGCCTCACCCCTCAGCAGGTTCTGATCCTGGCCTCAGAGGCCCCAGCACCAGCCTTGCCTAACAGCAGGCCGCAATAACAGCCTCACTGGCCCCGACAGCGGCCTTACCCCTCTGCAGGCTCTGATTGCAGTCTCTGAGGCCTCAGCACCAGCCTTGCCTCACAGCAGGCTCCAATTGCTGCCTTGCTGGCCCCAACACTGGCCTCACCCCTCAGCAGGCTCTGATCCCAGGCTCAGAGGCCCCAAACTAGGCTTTGTCTCATGACAGGCTCTGATCCCATTCTCACTGGCCCTGCCCCTGGCCTAGCCACCTGGTAGGCTCCTATCCTGGCCTCTGAGGCTCCACCTCTGTCCTTGCTGTACACTTGGCTCTGTTATCTGCCACTATTAGCAGGTCGTCTAGAGATGTTCCCTTTTTTCTCCCCCTTTTTGTTGGGGGGGATACTAGGGTTTACTGGAAACCCTTCCACCTCTGCGCTTTACTCCCAGATACCCACTTAAAAAAAAAAAAAAAATATATATATATATATATATATATATATATATATATATATATATCCAGGTGTGGTGTGCACACTTGTAATTCCTGCTCTTGGGAGTCGGAAACAGGAGGATCACACAGGTTCAAAGCCAGCCGCACTGGCTTAAGAAACCCTGTTTCCAAATAAAAATACTTAAAAAACGGTCTGGGAGTGTAGCCTGAAGGTAGAAGGGCTTCCAGAAACTCCAGTACCACCACCAAAAAAAAAAAAAAAAAATATATATATATATATATATATATATATATATATATAATTTAAATATATATATATATTATGAATATATATATATATATATATATATATATATATATATATATATGAAAAAGGGTCTCACAAGCCAGCAAGGCTGGCCTCGAGCCTGCGTGATCCTCCTCCTGTCTGTGCCTCACAAGCATGGGGATTACAAGTGTACAAGTGTGTGCCACAACACCCGGCATTCTTCGATTTTTTTTTTAATATGAGGGAGCAGTGCATGACTTTTGTGAAAGCTGGGACCCCAGATACCCAGTGACAATAAAATTTTGTCCTCCCTCCAAAGGCAGAGGTCGAAAGCTTCACTCTGGAGAGCAGGCTCTGCTGCTCCATACTTACCCTGGCCTCCCACTCTGCGCGGTGGAGCATGGTGGCCATGAGGGCTAATGACTCCCAGAACCTGCTGTGTGGCGGCCCATCCTGACTATGTGGGGCTTCCTTTGAAACGCCCAAAACTTTTTACCACTTATCATGGTGCCCAGAAATCCCAATCATGTGTGGGAGGGGCAGTCTACTTTGGGGGGGGGTTTCTCAGAAGTTTATAGTAGACTGGATTGGATCTGACTGCCCCTCCAAACTCTGGTCACCACCACCGCCGCTGCTGCCATTGCCATCTCGGTTCTCTCCTGAACACCCTTCTCACACATTTTGTTTTCCAGAATTCCCGAACATGTGCGGTATTAGCAGTATACCTTTGAGGATATTTCTTTAAAATTATGATGTGGATTGGATTGAATCTTTGCCTCTAACAAATGCTAACCACGGCTGCTGCTGTCATAGCCATCTCGGTTCTTTTCCAAGCACCCTCTTCACACAGCATGTTGTCCCAAGTTCCCAAGTGTGCACGGTGGTAGCATTCTACTTCTGGGGCTATTTCTTCAAAAGATCCAGGTGTGTTGCATCAGTTCTCTGCCTCTCCTGAACACTGGTCACTGTCATTGCCGCTGCCTCCACCATCTCAATTCTTTCCCAAACTCTTTTCCCACACTGCATGTTATCCGGCATTCCTGAGCATGAGCGAGGGTAGCATTCCTCCTTTGAGGCAATTTCTTCAGAAGATCAGGGTGCGTTGGATCAGATCTCTGACTCTCCCAAACACTAGCTTCCACCGCCACTGCAGCCACCACTGCCACCACCGCCTTCCTCCTAGTTCTCCAATGAGCTCCCTCCTTACAGATAATGTTCAAAATTCTTAAGCATGTAAGGAAGAAGCAGTCCCACTTCGCGGGGATTTTTTGAAAAGTTCCAGGTCAGTTGGAAATGTTTTGTCTGCATCTCCAGAATCCTGGCTGCCGCCATGGCTGTCTTGAACCCTCTCTAATATTTATTATTTTTTCTTTTTTCTTTTTTTTTTTTAAACAAGAGAAGACAGTATACGTGGTTTGAAGAGGTTGTGGGATCAGGCACTCGGCACAGCATCACCGTGTAGGGCAGGATCTGTTGTTCTAAGCGCACCACAGCCCTGGTGCAGCACAGTGGCACTGAGTTCTTCACGATGCTCGGCTCCACCTCCTGCTCCATACTGGGCCTCCCTGAATGTGGTTTCTGCCTCCTGCCTGGCACTGGGCCTTCCAGGATGCGGGCTGGGCCACCTGCCACCTACCGCCCGCCCAGCACTGGGCCTTCCTGGGTGCGGGCTCTGAAATGTATTTGTGAATATATCTTTGTGTGCTAATGTGTTAGCACATTATATAATTACTAAATATGGAATTTTCTCATAAATCGTCAGATACATTTAAAGGTTATAATATTGCTGTATTCCAAATTTTATTTTATCATTATACTGCTGCTATAATGTATGAGCAACTCTTGAAATTCCTTTTCTCCATCTGGACATGTCTTAGGAAAGAGAAACAACATAGACAATGAGCTCATTACTTAGTATATCGCGTTGGTTTGTTGTATAAATGTTTCATCTTATATGAAAATTAGTAAATATTATTATACTCACATTTAGACTTAATTTAGGGTGGAAGGTGAATATTAAAGTGATATAAATCAAAGTTACTATTGTAGCTGGGCGTGGTGGCCTACGCTTGTAATCCCAGCATCTGGGAGGCTGAGACAGGAGGATCACAGTCCGGGGACATCCTCACCTACTTAGTGAGACTCTGTGCAAATAAGTGAGACCCTGTTTCAAAATAAAGAATAAAATATAGAGCTGGAGGTATAGCTCAGAGGTAGAATGCTCTTGGGTTCCATCTCCAGTACTGCAAAAAAATAAAAATACTATTGTTAGGAAGGTGAAATCATAATTCCCTGTTTTAGGATCATTGTTCATGGACAGCCTCAGCTACTACTTTGTAAGGCACTTTGCAACTTAGTGAGACCCTGTTTCAAAATAAAGAATAAAAAATAGGGCTTGGGGTGCGGTTTGGAGATAGAATGCCTCTGGATTCCACCACCAGTATGACACACACAAAAAAAAAAGTAAAAGAAATACCCTTAAACATAACCTTGTGCATATCAGAAAAATAGAATAATAATATAACTATGTTTTAAAATGAAATCTAGGATATAGCTTTTGAATAACATTGTTC
Source organism: Muscardinus avellanarius (assembly GCF_963383645.1). Classification (NCBI taxonomy): domain Eukaryota; kingdom Metazoa; phylum Chordata; class Mammalia; order Rodentia; family Gliridae; genus Muscardinus; species Muscardinus avellanarius. The sequence continues at coordinate 25,001,978 of NC_137796.1, forward strand.
TTTCATTTTTCTTGATTTCAGCAAAAATGAGCTCAAGAAATATTTCCTTAGGTAAAGATATAGGATGTTTATGATTTACATAATCATGCAGTTAACCCTTTATGCATTCATAGTATCAATCACCTATTTTACTAGGCTCTAAACCAAACCCTTGGAATACCAAGGTAAGTAAGAAAACATTTCCACATTAGAAACTATCACTAAGACAAACATGAGAAGGAAGGAGGGAATAGGGATGGTGTAGGTATTGGGTAAGGGCTAATTGGGTGATGTGTGCATATATACCTCCACCATCTAGTGCTCCATTAAGATGGATGACTACAATGCACCAATAAAAATTTTAAAAAAGAAAGTACATACACCATTGCATAAACAAAGTAGCACCAGTAAAAGATAGAACATAAGTGATGAATTCAGGAAAAAAAATATTTGTCATTCTGTCTTACAAGGCATTGGGCAAAGTTTCTCAGAGGAAAAACCTCTCAGACTTCTTGTGAAAGACATATTGGCACTTTACAGGTAGATCAGGATAATCACTGAATATATATATATATATATATATATATATATATATATATATATATAGAGAGAGAGAGAGAGAGAGAGAGAGAGAATACCTTTTGTAGAAGGGCATTAGAATTTGAAAGACAGTTAAAAATCATTGCTTATAAAATATTTGTAACTTTTATCACCACTGTTATTATTGGTGATGTTGATAATAGTCCTTTCATTTTTCCCAAAACACTAACCAGTCAAATACATTTTAAACCATTTTACAAATTAGAAAATTGAGAACAGACATTAAAGACAGCTTTTTGAAAATGATATAGCTGGTAAATGGGGGAGTGATATAAAGGTTCAGGGTTCTGAATAACCTGATTTTCAGGACTCAGAGAAAAGTCACTGAAAACATTACAGATAATGAAATAAATTGTATTCTTGTATATACTGACTTGTAAATGATAGTTTCTGAAAGTATTGTGCACAGTAGTATATGATCTGATTTATTTTTCTATGTGGAGAAGCCATTGAAGCAGGGGAAATGACAGAAAGATCAACTTGGAAGCTATTGCAATAAGCCAAGAGAGAACTTCTAAGAATCTGAACTAAGACAATAGCTATGGCAAAGAAGGGATTGATTGTAGAGATGTAGATGTTTAACATGTGAGATGGGAATATATGTAGGAAGTAAAAAGGTTTTCCTGAGCTAGGGAATCTGAAACTGGGAAGTACATCCTTTTGAAGAAATGGAAATCTTTATTCCTAAACAAGTTTGGTGTGTTTTAATTTAAAGCACATTCTCTATAATTTCTCACTGATTAGTATCAAGAAACTGATTGCATCTGAAGGGTTAAGATAGGTGCCATGATTAAATTTAAAAAGTCCAAGTTAAATTACTGTTTTCAGATAAAAGCACATGTTTAATTCAGTTGAAATCCTTAACCAAATGACTATGAAAATCAGTCAGATTGAATAATTGTGCAGAGTGTTATTAGTTTGTTCTGGTAAAATGATTTGGTTCTGGGTGTTTTGACATTCTCTAATAAACTTACAGGGGACAAGCTGAAGATTTTTTGGATCAAGGTAAAATCATATCAGTCGTCAATTTTTTTCCCCATTACAAAGTCTTCATCTCACAGTACTAAAAGCTTAGTTGACATTCTGGATTCTGATTTAGAAACAGGTAGAGTTATACAGTCAGGATACAAAATTACTTTAAAAGCTACATTTTCCAAAAATCTTTGTGATAAAACTTGAGAGACCTGTTTCATATAGTTGTTTTTAAACATTGATATAAGAAATTAATCTTTCATTTCTACAAATAAATGGCTTAAATTTACATGGAAACAAGTCTTAATTCTTAGCTCTATATATTGTGGTAATATTCCTATAATTTTCACTTTTTGTGGGGTAGTGAGGACTGAATCCAGGAACTTTCTAACTCCAACGTACACCCTACTTCCTTTTATTTTTGAAACAAAGTCTCTAAATTGTTGAGGCTAACCTCAAACCTGTAATCCATTTTAGCATACCAAGTATTGGAATTCCAGGCATATGCAGTTATGCCCAGCCTATAATGTTCTCTAATGTTTAAAATACTTATTAAAACAATTTCATTATAATCACTTTTTATCAATCCACACAGAAGTTGTAAAGAAGTTGTAATGTACATTAGTAACAATAGAAGTGGTTCATACAGATAAATTTGTTAATGACCATGGCAATATTTAATAGAAAAGAATAAGATGAATGGTTAATGGCCCAAGTCCTTAATTATATTTTATTTACAAATATTATAAGACAAGTAATATGATGTAATATGAGCAGATTTTACCACATCAGATAGTGAATATCCAACATATGTAAATATTGATATGTACTCATAATCCTAAAAACTCTCATAAATCAATAAAGACCAAATTTATTTTTTAAAAATTAACATATTGGATATTTATTAAAATCAATTATTATTAGAAAATAATTATTAAGAAATAAAATTAATAAGTGATTCAAAGTAGGTAGGACATTTTAAGGTGTTTTAAAAGAAACAAAATTTTGCACAGATTAAGAGCACTCTCTTTGGAGATTAATGGCTCACCAAATCTTAAATTCCCCAATAGTTTACCAGCGGGTCAGTTTACTTATCCTCATTTTTTCAAGAAGCTGAGGCTTAATTAGAGAATGAAAGAATACTTGGTACTGTGGGATGTATTTCCCAGATTTCATCCCATACAGTTGTGTTGTCCCAGGTGACAAAAGTGTTTTCACTAGGTATCCTTCACTCTCAGCTTTTAGACATTGCTTAACTGCAGAGAAACACCTACCTCAAGGTGACTAGTGTCAGCGTGTTAATATTAAGTCCTGGCCATACTGGCCCAAGTGGCACAAATCTGAAGTCTATTATGACTGTAGAATCCCTGCTGGGTGAGCTGAGGTGTTATTTTTGTCTGCACTGAAGCTTGACCTCCTCTGTGTTTACTTCCTTTGTTTTCTCCTTCCTTCCACAGATGTCAATCCCTAGAGCGCTCCCTTATTTTATTCTTTGTCTCTGTCCATTTTCCTTAGCCCTTCTGAGACTGAGTATTTTATAAAGAAAAGAGATTGATTCAGTTCACAGTTTGGGAGGTTAAAGAGCATGGTGCTGGCATCAGCTTGGCTCCTGTGAGGGTTTCATGGTGGCTAACATCACAGTGGTAGGAATGCCTACTAGAACATCCACATGATGAACAGGAAGCCAGAAAGACTGGGGAAGTGCCAGTCTCATTCCTGTATAACAACGCTTGAAAGAAACAATTAAAAAGCTAAGAAACTGTCTCAAAGGCATTTTTTACAATCCTTCTTCCACAATAATGTTATTAAATAATCCAATCCATTCACAAAATGGCTTCTGTATCTGCTCTGGTGTCTTCTTCCATATCACTGCATATTTATGCATGACTGAGATAAGAGTTTCTTTAATGTTGTTATTTGGATAACCTGAAACTGTTCTGTCACCTCTGTGCTCTCATCCTCTCCTATTTATACAGTGAAGCCAAAGGCAAATAGGAAGAAACAGAAACTAACTGAGGTCCCACAAGAATTATGTTAATCCCTTCAGAAGGCAGCACCCCCAATGACCTAGTTGTTTTGCACCTGGGAGCCCACCTCTTAAAACTTCAACCACCTTTCAACATCACCACGCTGAGGACCAAGCTTCTAATCTGTGCATCTTTGAGTGACACACACAGATCATATCCAAACCATAGCCCTTTATCCTGTAAGGCATATTCGACTTTGAGTCTACATTTTGGAGAATCAAGTCTATGACAGCTGGCACTGGACATGATCTGATTCAGAAGTTGACAAGATTAGGTACTGCATTATTTGCCATCTTCTTGGCAATAGAATGGAATTGGGAAAAATTGTTAAAGTTTATCAGGAATTAATGGAGACATACCTTTAGTCAAAACATAATATTAGAAGAGGAGACCATGTTAAAATAAGAGTCACTGTTACCAGCCATAGAATAGCCTATTCAAGCATAGATAGGTGGTTTTGAAACAAAGCTTCAAGAGACTAACAATCATACCCCAAGATTCAATATATACTATAAAGCAAATGCCTTTATGATGCTCTATTGGTGCTTGGAAGAAAGCATGAGTCCTAGACCCAAAGGATCTCGGAGCAGAGTAATCCCACTTGCTATCATTTCTAGGGCTAGGTATTTTTATTCCTAAAAATCCCCAGCTCTGTAAGTTTGGAATTCCCATTAGGATAATAATTCTACCACAAAATAGAAAAAGTGTCTAATATGAACACGCTTGTGAAATCTTGGACTTTATTATGAGTTGAATTGTACCATCTTGAAATTGATCTTTTGATGTCCTAACCTCCAGGACCTCAGAATAGGACCTTTCATAGAGATAGAGGTTTTATAGAGGAAATCAAGTTAATATGAGGTGCTTAGGGTGGGTCTTATTCCAATTTGATTGCTGTTCTTTTAGAAAAGAAAATTCAGACACAGAGATATGAATAAAGGGAAACCATGTAAAGATAAAGGCAGAGATCTGGAGGATGCCTTTATAAGGCAAAAAACACCAGATATTTTCAGGACAAAACATCTCCATAATGTGTGTGGACTTCATTCAATCCATTGAAGGACTGAATAGAACAAAAAGACCACTCTCCCTGAACAATAACAAATTCCCCAACACACTCCAGTTTTTGATTCATCTGCACCTTCAGCTCTGCAAGGCCTCTTTCCTGCTGGAACACACGGCAGAGTTCAGACTTGTGCCCTCAGTAATTACGTAAGCCAATTCATATACATATGGGTTTTCTCTGCAGACACCTTGCTAAGTCTAATGGCAATATGTTGGAATGGCCACTTTCCTTCTTTTCTTTTCTTCTTGCCTTTGTCAGCACTGGAGAGGCCACGTAGCTATCAATAGTGAACAGAAAGTAAGTAAATGAGAGAGACCTAGTTTGCTGCAAGCTTGTCTATCTGAAGGCAGCAAATGCAGAGCAAGTCTGATCCTTGAAAAGTGTGTGCAGATGCATATGACTGGCAGATAATTATTTTTCACTGTAACTACCGTATTTATCTTTTTCTAGAAAATTTTTTGTCCTTTATTTAAAACTTCTTATGAATATTTTTATGCTCATCTCATCTTATATTATCTTTGTTGAGACTTAACAGGTATATAGTATAATGCATTCATTTCAGCCTACCCTTTTGGCTTATGAAATCATCACCAAATCCAAATAATGAGCATCTCAATATCTCCAAAAATTTCCTAGTGTCTTTTTGTAGTCTCTCCCTTCCTACTCAGCTCTCTTATTCCTCTTTTTCTCTCCCATTCATTTGTATTTTGCTGCTTCAATTAACATTTTTAGAATTTAGTTGTAACAAAATATATTAGGATTTATTATAAACATTTCAATTCAGCATGCACTCTTACTGGCCTATCCTATTTCCCTTGACACAGTTATTTTGAAATTCACCCACCTTGCCGGGCATGGTGGTGCACGCTTGTAATCCCCGCGATTGGGAGGCAGAGACAGGAGGATCGCACAGGTTTAGAGGCAGCCTCTCTGGCTTAAGAGACCCTGTTTCCAAATAAAAGAAGTATAAAATAGGTCTGGGAGTGTATCCCGGAGGTAGTAGGGTTTTCAGGAACCCCAGTAACACCAAAAAAAGAAAAAAGAAAAAAAATAAATTTACCCACCTTGTAGCATGCAACCATAATTCAGTCCTTTTTATTGTTAAATGGTACTTCATTGGTTGAACATAATAAAGGTTCTCTGTCTATCCACCTTTTGATGTTGCTGCCAGTTTGGGGCTATCAAAAATAGAATGGTTATTATTCTTGTATTTTTTTTATAAACATATGCTTTGATTTTTCTTATATAAATGCTGAGTAGTGGAATGGATGGAAAATTTGGAAGATGTTTATGTGCTCACACAATGAAACTGCCAAAATGATTTCTAAAGTAGTTACACCACTTTGACTTTTTATAGTAGTGAATGAGAATTCCAGTTTTTCTACAACCCTCACTGACATTTGATAAAAACTTTGATGAGTTTGTTTTTGGTTGTTTGTTTTGTTTTGTGTTTTGCTATTTTAATAGATAGATGGTGGTATCTAAATATTATTTTAAGTTGCAGTTCCCTAATAATTAATTAGGTTAAGTAATTTTATGTTCTATGTGCTATCTATGCATCTTGTATGGTAGGTGTCTGCTCAAATATTTTGTTTGTTTATATCATTATAGAGTTTTTATATTGCTATGTGTATTCTGAAATGCATCCTTTATGAGATATGTGTATTGCAACTTTGTGACTTATAAGTTCCTTTTCCTTCTCTTAACAATTTTTTAACAATTAGAGTGCTTTAATTATTTTTATTTTTTGTGGATCTGGGAATGAAACCCAATGGCATTCGACCTATAAGCTATACTACCTACCCTGTTTTTTTTTTTTTTTTTATTCTTTATTTTAAAACAGGGTCTCACTAAGTTACGAGGTGCCTCACTAAGTAGTTGAGGCTGTCCGGTAACCATGATCCTCTGGTCTCAGCCTCCCAAGTGCTGGGATTACAAGCTTACGCCATCATACCCGGCTTTGTAGTGCTTTAATTATGATGGAATGTATTTTACTAATTTGTCCCTTCATGGCATATTCTGTGGTGCCACACATAAAAAATCATTTTCTATCTCAAGGTCAAAATTTTTCATCCATGTATTCATATAGAAATTTTATAGTCTGTTTTATTTATTTAAGATATTGTTTACTAATTTGTACACTAACCTGTTTATGAGAGCTCAGGAGAAATTCCTCTCAGGTCTCAATGAATAGAAGAAATATTCTCTAGTTCATCTTTATTTTAATGTATAATATTAATTTTTAATTCATCATCATCATCTATCTGTGCATGCTGCTAAAAATTTTTGCAGACAAATTGCAGCCCACCAAAAACAAGCAGATCTATTTCACAATATTGATTTTAACTGAGAATTTCATCTTAATGACTCTCATTCCTTACAGCAGAGAAGTAAAATACTGCCCAGACCTATTCCCTCAGAACTAATCCCAGACAACTCAGAATATTGATAGCTGAAATATCTCACTTGACTCCCTTCTTTGGAATTTACATTTCTCTTCCTTCTTTTCTCTTCTTCCCCTCCATGCTCTTCCCTTCATGTTCTTTTGCCCCTCCCAACAATGAGTGTCCAGGGTAACCATGCTACATTCATACTTTTACACATATTCCTCCATTAGTCAACCTCAGCCTTCTTCATCTCCAACCCTTCCATTTGAGCTTTGCTGAGGTTTTCCCACCATTATCTGGAGTCCCTCTGGTATTGCTAATAGTCCCTAGTTTGGGAATATTAGAGAAAACATATGTTCCTTCTCTTTCTGTGCTTGGCTGATCCCAATTAAAATAATGTTCTCCAGGTCTTTCCATCTTCTTGCGGATGACATGATTTTGTTCTTCTTTATAGTTGTGTAAAATTTCATTGTGTATATCTCTCATAATATTGCAATCTATTCATGTGTTAATGGAGATGTGCGTTGGTTCCATATTTTGGCTATTAAGAATTGTGTTGCTATTAACATGTGTATGCATATGTTACTGTAGTTCTCTGATTTCAACCCCTTTGGAAAGACACCCAGGAGGGGAATAGCTGGATCATATGGTGGATCCATCCCCAGTTTTCTAAGGAATCTCCACAATGATCTCCAGAGTGGCTGAACTAGTTTGCACTCCCACCAAGAGTGTAAAAGAATTTCTATTTCCCCACATACTAAACAGCATTTGTTGTTCTTTGATTTCTTTATGCTTGCCACTCTGATTGTGGTTAGATGGAATCTAAGTATAGTTTTGATTTGCATCTCCCTGATGGCTAATGATGTTGAACATCTTTCTATGTATCTATTTGTCATCTCTATCCCTTCTTTTGTGAAGTGTCTATTCAGTTCAGTTGCCCAATTTTTTGGTTAGGTTATTTGTTTTACTAGTGTAGAGTCTTTTGATCTCTTTGTATATTCTAGATATTAGCCCTCTATCAGAGTGGTGGCTGGTAGAGATATTCTACCATTCTGTAGGCTTTCTCTTTAGGTTCTTGAAGGTTTTCTTTGATGACTGGAAACTTTTAGTTTGATACCATCCCACTTGTTCACTCTTGCTTTAATTTTCTGCACTTAGGAGGTGTTGAGAAAGTCACTGCCTGTGCTTGTATATTGTAGTGTTGAGCCTAGGCCCTCCTCTAATAACTTCACAGTCTTTGATCTAATTAATAAGTCTTTGATACATCTTGAGTTAATTCTTGTGCATGGTGAGAGGTAAGGATATAGTTCCATCTTTCTACAAATGGACAACCAGTTCTCCCAGTAACATTTGTTGAAAAGGCTGACTTTTTCACCAATGTATGATTTTGTCCTCTTTGTCAAAGACTAATTGACTATAGTGTGTGGGTTTATTTTTGTATCTTCTACTCTGATCCACTGGTCTATAAGCCTGTTGTTGTGCTAATACAATGCAGTTTTTAATACTATTGCTTTATAGTATAATTTGAAGTAAAAAATTGTGATGCCCCCTGCATGGTTCTTATTGGTGAGGATTGCTTTGGCTATTCTGGGTCTTTTCTTTCTCCCTATAAAATTCATGACTGATTTTTTTAGGTCTATGAGGAAAGTCTTTGGTATTTTGATAGGAACTGCATTGAATCTGTAGATCACTTTACTAGAATGGCCATTTTGATGATATTTATTTTGTCTATCCATGAGTAAGGGAGATCTTTCCATCTTCCAAGGTGTTTAATTTCTTTCTTTAATATTTTATAGTTTTCACTGTAGAGACCTTTTATTTATTTGGTTAGGTTAATTCATAGGTATTTTATTGGTTTGGAGGTTGTAGCCAATGGAATTGTTTACTTTATTTCTTTTATTGTGGATTTATTGTTGGTATATAGAAAAGTAACTGATTTCTTTATATTGATTTTGTATTCTGCAACTTTGCTGATACATCACAATGTCATGTATTTTGGAGAAGGTTCCATGGGCTCCTGACAAAAATGTGTATTCTGCTCTTCCTGGTTGAAATATTATTTATATGTCTATTAGGTAAATTTGTTTTATAATTTTCTTTAGTACTGAAGAGTTCTTACTCATTTTTTGCCTTGAAGATAAATCTAGTGTCATCAGAGGTGTGTGGAAGTTTCTTAATATTATTGTATTTGGGTCTATTTGAGATCTGATGTCCTGGAGGGTTTGTTTTAGGAAGTGTGTGTCCCCACATTTGAGGCATAAACATTTACTATTATTATGTCTTCTTGGTGGATTGTACCTTTTAATAAAAGAAAATGCCCTGTCTTGATTCTTCTGATGTGTTTTAAAATCTGTTTTATTGGATATCAGCATTGCTATCCCTGCCTGCTTTTGGTCTCCATTAGCATGATATACCTTTTTCTATCCTTTCACTTTCTATTTATGAATGCCTTTGGCTTTAAGGTGAATTTCTTGCAAACAACATTATATATATATATATATATATATATATATATATATATATATATATATGAATTATGTTTTTTTAATCCACATTGCCACTATATGTCTTTTGATTATTGAGTTAAGTCCTTTGATATTCAGAGTTATTATTGAAATATGATTTTTGTTTTCTGTTTTCTGTCATTTTGTGTTCTATCTTCTGTTTGGTATAATGCTATTTCTTCTTTAATTAGATGACCTGCTGATCAGCTTCATTTCTTCTCTGGTTCTGAAATCTCTTTTTATTTTTTATTTTTTATGGTTTCTTTCTTTCTTTTCTTTCTTTTTTTTTTTTTGTGGTACTGGGGTTCCTGGAAGCCCTTCTACCTCTGGGCTACACTCCCAGACCTATTTTTTATATGTTTATTTGGAAGCAGGGTCTCTTAAGCCAGCGTGGCTGGCTTCGAACCTGCATGATCCTCCTGTCTCTGCCTCACAAGCACGGGAATTACAAGCACATGCCACCATGCCAGGTTATGGTTTATTTCTTTAAGTATTTTCTCTAGTGTTGGCTTTGAATTTATGAATTTTTTGAGTATCTGTTTATCTCGAAACACATTTCTCCATCAATTGTGAATAATAATTTTGTTGGATATAGCAGTTTGGTTGGAAGTTGTTTTCTTCCAGGGTCTATGGCACATTATACCAGTCTCTTCTGGCATTCATGACTTGGGTTGTATAGTCTGGGACTTTTTTTATTGTTTTGGTCCTATATATCACAGTTCTTTGGTTCTTACTACTTTTAAGATTCTTTCTCTAGCCTCTATGTTTGTCATTTTGATTATTAAATGGCTTGGGAAGGTCCTTCTTTGATCTTGTCTTAACAGTGTTCTATATTTCTCTTGAACATGTAACTCCAAATCTCTTTCCATGTTTGAAAAATTCTCTGAAATTATTTCTTTGAAGAGATTACAAATTCCCTTATGCTGTACCTCTATCCCTTCTTCAATGCCTTTTATCTGTAAGTTAGGGCATTTCATATTTTCCCATAGTTGTTGGATGTTTAGGTTTTGTTGCTGTAATGACTTCTGTATGCTGTTGATTGTGATTTCAGTTTTGAATTAACTGTCTTCTAACAGTAATATTCTATTTTCCATTTCATTTAATCTTCTAGAATTTTTTTCTATAGCTGTCTTCATTTTATTTATCGAATCTTTCATTTCATTCCAGACCTCTTTTTGATTTTTTTTAGTGTCTCCATTTCCTCTTTCATTTGCTGTATACTCTCTTTAAGGCCTTTTATCATACTGAAAATTAGGATTCAGAATTCTCCTTCTTGTATTTCTTGTAGGTAAGTATTCATGATTTCCAATATTTCTTCACTATTCCTCTTTTCTCATATTTCCAGGGTTCACAGGCTTTTTTTTTTTTTTTTTTTTTTTGGTGGTACTGGGGTTCCTGGAAGCCCTCCTTCCTCCGGGCTACACTCCCAGACCTATTTTATATTTTTGAAACAGGGTCTCTTACGCCAGCATGGCTGGCTTCGAACCTGCGCAATCCTCCTGTCTCTGCCTCCCAAGCGCGGGGATTACAAGCGTGCGCCACCACGCCCGGCAACAGGCTTTTTTAAATGTCTTAGCATCTTAGGCCAGGCATGGTAGCACATGCTTGTAATCCCCACACTTGGGAGGCAGAGACAGGAGGATCGCACAGGTTTGAAGCCAGCCTCACTGGCTTAAGAGACCCTGTTTCCAAAAATAAAATAGGTCTGTCTAGGAGTGTAGCCCAGAGGTAGAAGGGCTTCCAGGAACCCTAGTACCACCAAAAAATTTGTCTTGGCATCATGTCTTTTGTGAATATTATGTCTGATCCAAACTTAGTGCAATTTAGATGTGTCTGTTGTAAGCAGCGGAGTCTCTGTCCTCCACATCTAGGGCTGGGCTGATCTTATTCCAATTCACCATGATTTGGAGGTCTTTAGTGATCCCAGGGACCCTACTAATTGGGTCTAGTGTTAAACACAGGTCTCCCCCCAAACTTTTCACTGATCAGAGCCTGAGTCTGTCTGAGCCTCTGATATGTCCAACAGCATATCCTCCTTCCACCTTCTTTGGGTTGTACTGCAAAGTCTCAGACACAGGGAGTTTATTGGGGCTGGTTGAGTCCCTGGGGGTGGTGACCTGGATGATTTTCCACAGGAACCATGAATTCTCTTATGGTGTTATTGAATGCTGCTCTGGATCACTGGAGAATGTGGTAACATCAGATGCCACTACTCCTTGACTGGGTTGGATCTCAAACTCTAAGACCCAGGGAGTTTATTACAGCTGTGTGCGGCCCTGGGTGCACCAGACTGGGCATTTCCCCTTAGGAATGGAAACTTCACTTATGGTGTTATTGAGACCCACTCTGTATCTTTGGAGGATGTGGTAATCTCAGCAGCCACTACTTCTTGACTGGGTGGAACTGTAAAATCTCAGCCCCAAAGGGTTTATTGCAGCTGCAGGAGTCCCTAGGGGCACAGTGCTGGAAATTCTCCTGCAGAGACTGCAGTTTAACTTATGATTTTGCTGAGCACTGGTCTAGATCTCTGGTGGGCTTTGTGAGCTCAGCCACTGCTGGCAAGATGGCACTACCGCAGTGCCCTTGGCCTCAAGGAGTGCAGGTTTCTTTTCTGGCACTGAGCTCTGCTCTGGATCCCTGGAGGGCATGATGAGCTCAACCACTGAAAGTAGTAGCTGGTATTTAAAGAGGAAAAACTGATGACTTACAACACCTTGATCTGCAGATGCTCACTTAGGTCCTTGTTTTCCTTTCATCTCTGGAGTTGGGTGCTGTGAAGCAAGATGGTGCTGCTGTGGCACCCGCTGCCACAAGGCGGATGGGTTTCTTTTCTGCTCTCTGGTCAGTCTTCTAATCTTCTAATTCTGTCCCTTGTGTTTATCACTTTTATTTCTCTACTGATAGTATTTTCTGGCTTTGTAGAGCACTGTTTTTGAGGCAATGCAGATCAGATGTCAGCAGAACTCATAAATGCTGCTTCTCTTGATCACCATCTTCCTGGAAGTCCCTTCTGCATATATTAAATCATCTCTAGAGTATATGCAATACCAAATATAATGTAATAATATAAATATAGTGTTTACACTGTACTTTTATTAAATAATGCCAAGAAAAAGAATTCTGCATATGTTCATTACAGACACACACACACACACACACACACACACACACACACACACACCCCACACACATATATATATATTTTGTTTGTTTGTTTGTTTGTTTGTTTGTTTTGGGGGGTGGTAATGAGGTTCTCAGAAGCCCTTCTACCTCCTGGATACGCTCCTAGGCCTATTTTACACTTTTTTATTTGGAAACAGGGTCTCTTAAGCCAGCACAGCTGGATTCAAACCTGTACGATCCTCCTGTCTCCGCATCCCAAGTGCGGGGACTACAAGATGCGCCACCACACCTGGCCAGACATAATACTTTTGACTCATAGTTAGTTGACTCCACAAGTGAGGAGCTCAGGTTCATAAAGCCAACTACACATATTTAAATTCAAGAGCAGGGTGTGTGTGTGTGTGTGTGTGTGTGTGTGTGTGTGTGTGTGTGTCTGTGTGTGTTACTGAACATAGGGACAGTTATTGAACACAGGAACACTCTCTGTGACTGAGCTATAGCCCCATCTATATCTATCATCTGTTAATCTATTATCTATTATTTATTTACCTTTGTGGTACTGGGGATTTAACTCAAGGTGTTCTACTTCTGCTATGACCTCAATTCTAATTTTTATTTTATTTTGTAACAAATTCTCACTAAGTTGAGAAGGGACTCGATAAATTACTAAGATTGACCAAAAACCTATGATTATCCTGTCTCAGGCTCTCAAATACTGGAATTATAGACATGTACCCTTTTTATTTTGAGATGGGATCAGACAAAATTGCCTAGTCTGCCCTCAAATTTGTGATTCTCCTTTATCATTCTCCTGAGTAGTCAGAATTATAGGCATGCACCATGGCACCAGGCTCCGAGGACATTTTTGAGAACCGGGAAGCTACAGGGCCCCTGTCCCATTTTTCCGCCATTGATCAAGTCACAGCTTTATAATTCTAAACCAGTTGTGGTGCAGTTAATAATGTAACATTAGATTGGGATAGTGACAATGATTACTGGCAAATATTCTAAGAAAACCCTTCTTTCCATTCTTTAAGGTCACCAGTAATAGAATAATATCATCTATTTAGAAGATAGAAAAAGAGTTTTGTTTTGTCTTTTTTGGGGGGGGTAATGAGGACAGAACCCAGGGGCATTCTACCTCTGAGCTACACCCCCAGCCCTATTTTTTTATTCTTTATTTTGATGCAGGATCTCACTGAGTTGCAAAGGGCCTCACTAAGTAGCTGAAGCTAGCTGTGAACCGAGATCCTCCTGTCTCAGCCTCCCAAATTCTGGGATTACAAGAAACATCACATCCAGCTTGAAAAAAGAGTTTTTAAATACAAGTTATTTTCTGTTTATGATTATTCCAAATGGACATAGTATTTTAATATAGGTTCTGAATGTGTCAAAAGTAAGTACATATATGTCAGCATTTTTATTCTTGTATGTATATTTTTCTATTAAATGGTACAGTATAATAAATCAAGGCATTTACATTTGAAATATAATTTATCTCAGAAAAATAAAACCTATGTTCCTCTTCCTATCTTTTCTGACATAAATAGTGTCAACTCACACAAATTTTAAACTAAGAATCTTGGTTGTCAACAACTTAAGGAAGATCCACATCTTTAGCTCATCATGTTCCCAAACCTAAAATTAATCAATAATAATATGTTCATGTAAATAAATAAGAACAACACAGCTGCTGGATAAATGGTTCATTATAGTCTCAGTTATATGACATCAATAGTCAACAGTATTCTAAGCTTGAACTTCTTCAAACTAGTGAGAGAAGCAAGCTAGAATCACATGTAATTAGTATGTGTGAAACTGTGAAAAATCTTTGTGTGAATAAAATAATATAGATGCATGTGGTTGCATTTGATTTATTGGACATTTCTACCTAAGACCTTGTTGTAACAGTGAAGCTAGCAATTAGATTAGTAATGCATTGTAAGATATCTGTGCTTACAAAAACCCTCCTTTCAGAAAAACTCCATCTTATTGATATTACTCTATTATACAAGTCAGCCAGAGGAGACTGTTATCATTTTTAATAAAAAATACTAGCATTAAGGGTGTAACAAGAGATTTGGTGCTATTTATGACTCTTCAGATTTAGACACAAGATTATTTCTTACCTTTAGTTTCTATGACTTCTACAAACATTAAGTTTGATTGAACTTCATATTATACTACTGGCAAATGAATCAATAGGCAAAATCATGTTGCTGTGAATCAAAATCACCGCATATAAGACAATGTTAGCTTATATATTTAGTCAAGCACTCAAAAATAACTCTCTTTTTAATTTAGAAATGTTTTGCAGTATCAATATATACAAGGTAACCTTGGAAATAACTCTAAAAACATTCAGTCATATAAAAACAGTTGTTATTCATTGACAATCATTACTTTCCATCCAGACAATGGGTAGCTGAAAAATAGCATAAGCCAGAGCTTTCTGGTTCTATGGCTTCTGAAAGAACAACTTTTGAAATAGTGTGTTTGACTAGCTGAAGCACATAAATAGATTTGCATAAAATCTTGGAATAATGGTGAAAAACATGATGCTCAACTAAATACTCTGCAAAATAATAAGATTCCAATGTGGAATTTTAATAGCAAGTCAATATATAGCATCATTATGCTTTTCATACACCTTAAGAGTAAAGATAAATTTTGCCACTCATGATTGATCTAAAATAAAATATAACCTGGAATAAATTCAATAAGGAATGTGAAATTTTTTTTCTGAAAAAAACATAAAGCATTCCTAAAAGGTCTAAATGAAGACAGATAAATGAAAAAATATTTTGAGTTCATGAGTAAAAAAATCCCATGCTGTTAAAATGACAATTCTGAGAAAAAAAAAATGGCGACTGAGGGACTGAGGGACTGAGGGACAGCACTTCTCAGTAGCTGAAACAAATAAAGTTCAACTACTTAGAAAGCAGTGTCTTAATCAACAAAATAAATACATCCCAGGAACCAAAACAGATCTAGGTACCTCGGCAGAAACTCTGAACTCAAAGAAGAAGAACTGCAGATACATTCGGAACCCTCGCCAGCAGACTGTCGGTGCAGGCTGCCTACCCACCCAAACTGCAGATCCGAGCCCTGACTGAAATCACCACGGCAAGATAATCCGAGACTGAAAACTGATATAGAGCCTCATCTTAAGCAGCGAGCAGCACCCATGTCAGAATTCTGTGTGCTCACCAGCGACTGGATCACAATGGCACAGAGACTTCCACGGATGCCTGGGCCAAGGAAGCCAGGTATCTGAGTGCGTCCAGGGAAAGTGCGGGTACTAGCATGTGCCCCAGGCCCAGCACTGGTCCAGGGCATCTGCCCCACACCTCAGAACCCAGCACTGTCCTCACGCAGCCTGTCTGGACCCCAGACCCCCGATAGTAGTCAGTGCCTGCACCACCCCCACCTCTAAATCGGAGCTTACCTTGTGTGCCTAGCCCCTGCCCCCCACTGGAGCCCAGACACCCACCTTGCCAGAGGCCTGCTTTCCAGGTGGCGAAAGCTCTTTATGTCCATGAGATCTCCTTGGGCTCCCAGCTTCTACGGCCCGCGGGAGGCAGAGATCATTGCTGGACACCTCGCAGCACCTGTGCACCCTGGACACGTGCACCTATCCCGCGCCCCTGGCCCACCACTGGGAGTTCCCGCCCACCTGGTAGCCTGATACTGCCGTATCTAGACTGTGCTCTAGTATCTAGACTGTGCTCTAGTATAGTCCAATGCACCTTGGAAGAGCAGAGCAGCAGGCATTAGGCAGCTGCACCCACTCACAACTGGGTCTAGTAATAGCAGCGCACCCAGCCTGCACTCTTGGAACTGGCAGAGCTCTGTCAGTAAGTGTGGGCATCCAGGAACCAGCAACCCTTTGCCCAGGGCACATCTTGGGCCACACCGGCTAGCCCAGTTAGAATTTCCAGAGTCACAGGAAAATCCATCAAGACACAATATCTGCACAGGACCGCAGAGGGAGGTTCCAAGTCTACTTTGGACATCCTCCACTCCTGCTGTAGGGAAGCACAGGCCGGAGTCTAGGGTGGTGAGTGCAGAGGTGCTGACTACAGGTTGGAATTATGCAGAACCTGGGAATTGTACAAAATCTAATAACAGTGACACCAGACATCCTGACACATAAACCCAAAGCAGTTAAAAGAAAGAAAGGTTTCCAAACACCCAAATTTTCCAAATATGGAAAGAGACTTGGATCTTCATGTCCATGAGGCATACAGAACTCCACTGAGACAGGACCAAAGAAAGACCACGCCACACCACATAATAATCAAAATGACCAATACAGAGGCCAAGGAAGGAACCTAAAAGCAGTGAGAACAAAAGGACGGGTGACATATAGAGGCAAAACAATAAGAATCACCACAGACTATACAACCCAGGTCATGAATGCTAGGAGAGACTGGTACCGCCCAAAAGACTCTACACTAGCAAAACAAACAACCCAATCAAGAAACGGGCAAATGAACTAAATAGACACTTCACAAAAGAAGAAATACAAAGGGCCAATAGATACATGAAAAGATGTTCTTCATCACTGGCCATCAGGGAGATGCAAATCAAAACTACACTGAGATTCCATCTAACCCCAGTCAGAGTGGCAAGCATAAAGAAATCAAACAACAGCAAATGCTGGTGAAGATGTGGGGAAAGAGGAACTCTTTTACACTATTGGTGGGAATGCAAACTAGTTCAACCACTATGGAGATCTGTGTGGAGATTCCTAAGAAAGGTAGAAATAGATCCACCATATGATTCAGCTATACCACTCCTGGGTATCTTTCCAAAGGGGTTGAATTCAGAGAAATACAGCAACATATGCATACCTATGTTCATAGCAGCACAATTTGTAATAGCCAAAATATGGAACCAACCCAGACCACCATCAACAGATGAATGGATAGCAAAACTTTGGGAAATATGCACAATGGAATTCTATTCAGCCATAAAGAAGAACAAAATTATATCATTTGCAAGAAGATGAAAAGCCCTGAAGAACATTATGTTAAGTGAGATCAGCCAAGCACAGAAGGAGAAGGTACATATGTTTCCTCTAACATGCCCAAACTAGGAAACACAGAGGATACCAGTGGGACTCCAGATAATGGAGGGGAAATATCAGCAAAGTTTGAATGGAAAGATAGGAGAGGAGGAAGGCTGATCTTGATTAATGAGGGTCTACATCTCAATATGTGTAAAATTATGAATATGACATGGTTAACCTGGAAAACCATTGGTGGGAGGGGGGAAGGGAAAACGGGGACAGGGAGGAGAGGGCACCAAATATAGTTTAAATGTATACTATTTATGTTCAATAAAAAATTCTTTAAAAAATGACAATTCTGTAAATTAAATTAAATCTCTTTTATTCCTAAAAATAATCCATAGGAGTTTCCATTGCTGTTGAATAATAAATTTTTGTATATATGAATTTATAAAGATGGGCGATAGAAGAAAATCTTCATAAAAATACATGAAAACTATATGTTGCATTTTCAGAAACCTAAAGACATAATGAAGATAATTATAAAGAGTATAGCTGGGCGTTATGGTGCATGCTTGTAATCCCAGCACTTGGGAGGCTGAGACAGGAGGATTGTATAGGTTCAAAGCCAACCTCAGCTACTTAGTGAGGCTCTCAGCAACTTAGTGAGACCCTGTTTCCAGATACAAAATAAAATAGGACTGGGAGTATAGCTCAGAGGTAGAAAGCCCCTGGGTTCCACCCCCGTACCACCACAAAAAAGAAAAAGAAAGTATAACATCTGAAATATGAACAAAGCTGGGCATAATGGCTCACACTTGTAATTCCAGCATTTGGGAGGCTGAGACTAGAGGATCACAGTTCAAGGACAGCCTTGGCTATTTAGTGAGGACTTCTGCAAATTAGTGAGATCCTGTTTCAAAATAAAGAATAAAAAATAGAGCAGGGGATGTAGCTCAAGTGTAGAATGCCCCTGGGTTCCATTCCCAGACCTGCAAAAATCAATCAATCAATCAATAAATAAATAAAATATGAACATATATACAAACAGATAATAATATAAATTATCTTTATAAATGTTTAGGTGTATCTGTTAAGTATACTCTGAATTATAAATCAATGTAAGAAGAATGGATTATTCAATAAATTAGAAAAGTTGTTGTAAGTTTGGAAAGATTTAAAAAATTAAAAATATGCATAAACATTTTAAAAACTCTTAACAATTAACACATATTTAATTGTTTTTCATTGTTTATTTTTTGGTTTTCTTTTTTAAATTTTTTATTTGTTTATAATGAGGTATAAGATGGTAGAGGCATACAGGCACACATCATCTAATTAGCCTTTCTTCAATTCCAACTCCATTTCCTCCCCATTCCTTCTTCTTATATTTGTCTTAGTGATTGACTTTGAAATGTTTGTGAATGCACATCATTTCCCATAGGGAATTTCACTCTTTCCTCTTTCTATCCCTCTCAGGTCCCATTATTTACTAATCTAGAGTTCTTTCTATGTCTAGAGTTCCTCCTATGACCCATTTTATCCCTAGCTTCTGCATAGTAGGGAGAGCATTCTATTTCATTTTTTGTGACTGACTACTCTCATTTAGCATGATGTTCTCCAGTTCCATCCATTTCCTGTAAATGACATAATTTTGTTCTTTTTATGGCTGAGTAAAATTCCCTTTTGTACATATTTCATAGTTTGTAGTCCTCTTATCTGTTGATGGACATCATGTCTGGTTCCATGGTTTGGCAATTGTGAACTGTGCAGTTATGAACATAGATACACATGCATTAGTTTGGTAGTTTTGTTTTCATTCTTTTGGGTAGATACCCAGAAATATTGCAGAATCATGTGGTAGGTTCATTCCCATTCTTCTGAGGATCCTTCATACTGTATTCCAAAATGGTTGCATTAATTTGCAATTCCACCAACAATGTATTAAAATTCCCACTTTACCACATCCTTGATAGCATTCATTGTTTATATTTTTTAAAAACTGCCATTCTAGTTGGAGTTAGGTGAAATCTCAGGTTAGTTTTGATTTCCATCTCTCTGATTTCTAATGTTGCTGAATATTTTTTATACATTTATTGCCTATGTGAATTTCTTCTTTTGTGAAATGTCTATTTAGTTTGGTTGCCCATTTTTTATTGGATTAATTTTTTTCTTAGTGCTGAGTTTCTTAAGTTCTCTGTATATTCTAGATATTAGTCCTCTATTGGAATAGTAGGTGGCAAAAATTTCTCCCATTCTCTTGGCTCTCTCTTGAGGTTCTTTTTATTTTTTTCCGGGTCTGGGGATGGAACCTAGGGGTATTTGACCTCTAAGCTACACCCCTTGACCTATTTTTTATTCTTTATATTGAAACTGGATCTCACTGAGTTGCGGAGGTCCTCACTAAGTAGCTGAGGCTGTCCGCGAACCATGATCTTCTGGTCTCAGCCTCCCAAATACTAGAATTACAAACATGTGCCACCATGCCTGTCTCTCTCTTGAGGTTCTTGATAGCTTATTTGCTGTACAGAAGCTCTTCAGTTTAATGCAATCTCATATATTGATCCGTGTTTTAGTTTCTTGTGATTTGGGGGTCTTGTTGAGAAGGTTTTTATTTGTGCCTATGTGTTAGTGTTGAACCTATGCCCTCTTCAAGGAGCCTCAAGATCTCTGGTCTAATTTTCAAGTCTTTGATCCATCTTGAATTGACTCTTGTGCAGGGAGAGAAATTGGGTTTATTTTAATTTTTCTGCATATGGTTAACCAGTTTTGCCAACATCATTTGTTGAACAAACTATCTTTTTTCCATTGTATGTTTTTAGCTCCTTTGTCAAATATCAATTGGCTGTTAAGTGTGCAGATTTGTTTCAGAGTCTTCTATTCTGCTCCATTGTTCTGTGGATCTGTTTTTGTTCCAGTACCATGCTTTTTTATTATTATGACTTTGTAGTATTTCACAGTCAGGTATCGTTATTTCTCTTGCATGGTTTTTGTTGCTGAGCACTACTTTAGCTATTCTGAGTTTTTTGTTGAATTAAAGGCTGATTTTTCTATGTCTGTGAGGAATGACATCAGTAATTTAATGGGTGTTGCATTAAATCTGTAGATCACTTTTAAGAGTATGATAATTTTGATGATATTTATTTTGCCTATTCATGAACATGGAAGATCTTTCCTTCTTCTAAGGTCTTCTTTGATTTCCTTTTTCAATATTTTATAGTTTTCTTTGTAGAGGTCTTTTGGTTTGTTTATAAACTTTCTAAAATTAAGAAATTAAAATTTTAAACCAATAAATTAAAAACTTAAAAATTATTAACTTCTTGGAAAAATTAAGAAATTATTTTAATATGATTTATCTACATAAAGAAATAAAGTATGGAATTTCCCTCTTCTCCTCTCCCATCACCCCCAGTTAGGCCTTCTTAAGAAATTTCCTAATGTATATGATGTATATTTACAGACATATCAAAGTCAGTCATTAAGCCAAACATGAGAAGAAGGGAGAAAGAAATGGGAGTGGGCAGGGAAGTGTTAAATGAGTGATGTATGTCTCTGCCATTTTGCACTCCATTAAGATGTATGACTACAATGCACCAATAAAAAACAATATTAATAAAGAACTAAAATATGATTACATAGAGAAATAGAATTATATTTAGCTAAAATGCAAGTTAGAAAGACAGTAGTTACATAAATGATGTTTTTGAACAAATCTTATAAAAAGAGCAAACATTAATAATTCTAAACATGCATTTATAGTTGAAAAAATAAAGAAATAAACACCATGATATTAAACAGTATCTGGTTTTGTCTTTTTCATATGTGATTTTCCCCAGTCAGGAAACATTCTCTAGTTTTAAGAATTTGTGTCAATAGTTTAAATATGGGACAATTATATTGTTTTTATTTTTTCATAATAAATATTTTATTATATTATTTCCATTGAATTTCCATGACAAATATAGGGTGTAAAACAACTCATATTTATTATCTTTTAGTTTGGGAGATCAGAAGTTTGAAATAGGTTTCACTGAGATAAATTCAAGGTGTCAGAGTTGCCTTTCTACTGTAGGCTTTAGAAACAAATTTTTTTTTTTCTCTGCCTTTTTCAGCTTCTAAAAGCCATCTGTGTTCTTTGGTGGTGAGAACATGAAGGAAGTTTTCAAAGTCAGCAGCATATTATCTTAAAATCTGTCTCTGACTTCTCTTTTGCATTCTGTCTTCACTTTAAGTGACCTTGGTATTACACTGAACCCATCTTTATCATCCAAAACAATCTTTTCATCTTGAAGTCCTTCACCTTCATTTGTAAAATTCCCTTTGCCATATAAGATAAAGATCCTTAGGAATGGAGTTTGAATATCTTTGAAGAGGGCATTATTTCATCTCCTACAATTTGTTAGTATGTTTAAGGGTAATTTTAAATGTTTATTTTTTATTTTCTTAGAAGAATACATAATTCTTAAAGTTTAAATGAAATACAATTCTGTTAAATAACTAAAAAAGAAAGAATACTTTAATTTAAAAAAATTGCCTAGATTGGGTTTTTAGAGATTATCAATTTTAATTCTGCCAACTGTGGTAACTCAGTATTTCTGTGGACAAGTCACTTCAAAGCTCTGCTGTTTAATTTCTTTATGTGACACTAGGGAATTTGCACTTTAAAGACTTACAACTTTCAGCTGAGGGCTGAAAACTTGGACTAGGACTCTATGACTTTATGAGATTGTTCCAACTGGAATGGCAGTGTAGGCAGAAAAGCAAGCTAATGTTCTCCAGTAGAACACTAAAGGCACATTCAAAGTTGTTTCTAATTCTGTTGGGTGTTATTTGGAATGCTTTCTCTGTGTTTCCTATATTCACTTGTATTGTGGATAATTAAAATCCACATATAATATAAAATTCATTTACTCAGAAGACACTTACACAGCAACTACTTTATGTTAGACATGGTGTTAGGGGATTGCTTCTACACCATAAGTAATATGAATTGAGCAAATGAATGCTACTGAAAGATAAGCACCAAGAAGAAAGAGACCTATTTCTGTCCCACAAGAAGGCAAAACTTTAGTTGAGTAGAGGGAATAACTTGAAGGCAAAGATGGTTCTATTGGCCACTGTATGTCCAACTTCTTCTTGTACTCTTTTACCTTGCTAGAACTCTTATTTATGACTGATAGTTAAAGGAAAGTTCTTCATTTATTTATGTGTTGACAAACATCTAACTGGGTCCTGTAATTTGGTTATTGTGAATTATTCTTTAATAAATATATATCCAATATATACATAAAATTTTCTGCCTTTAATTCTTTTGGAAAGATACTGAGTAGTGGTATAGTTGGGTCATATGGATAGTTATATTCCTAGTCTTTTGAGGAATCTTCATAATGATCCCCATAGTGGCTTTACTAATTTGCAGTCTCAGAACCAGTATATTTAAGGTTCTATTGCCCCACATCCTTACCAGCATTTATTGTCATTTATACTTTTAATGGCTATCATTTTAGCTGGAGCTAGACAGAATCTCAGTTTTGAACATTTTTATATATGTGTTGACTGTATTTCTTCTTTTGAAAAATATCTATTCAGTTCAATTGCCCATTTTTGATTGGGTTATTGGTATATACACACAATGGATTTTACTCTGCCATAAAGAAGGACAAAATTAGGTAATCTGGAGGAAAATGGATGGAAATAGATAATAGTATGCTAAGTAAGAACATACAATCACAGAAAATCAAGAGCCACATTGTCTCCTCTATGGGGAAGCCAGATAAAAAATAGGAAAAAAGGAACTGTATATAAATAAAAAGAGAGATGGGTAGAATAATAAAAGGGGATTGGGGAGGGGGAAAGGAGAACTAATGAAGAAAATCGATTAACTAATGCTAAATTCATATGTGAAGGTACCACTACCAAGTTCACTAAATGTACATAAAGATGAGTAGTAGGATCAGGAAAGAATCATACTAGGTACTATGTCCATGTATTTTTTGTATTACTTTGAACATTTGATATATAATTACAATGCACCAACATAAGTATGAGAAAAATAGCCAAAAGGAGAGAGAGAGAGAGAGAGAGAGAGAGAGAGAGAGAGAGAGAGAGAGAGAGAGAGAGGAGGATGAGCACAAGGAAGAAGAGAATAATGAGGAGAAGGAGGAAGTGGAGGAGAAAGAGGAGGGGGAAGAGAAAGAAAGAAAGAAAGAAAGAAAGAAAGAAAGAAAGAAAGAAAGAAAGAAAGAAGAGAGAAAGAAAGAAAGAAAGAAAGAAAGAAAGAAAGAAAGAAAGAAAGTTTTTTGTATAATTAATGGTCTATGTAGCCTATCCACTTGAATGTTTAGAAGGAAGTCATAACTCACCATGTCCAAAATACGTTGTTAGTCATTATTTTTTTTCTTCAACACTAGTCCTCTTCCTGGATTTCTATTTTCAGTGAATTACACCATAATCAATCCTCTTATGTAGCCAGAGCCCTATGAGTCATTCTTGGTACTTAATTTCCCTTACCCGCTCTATCAGACAAGGTACCAGCAGAAATCAGATGACAAACTCACATTTAAAATAACTCTAAAATAATTTGGGGCTTGTTTATGAAAGATGAGCAGGGTATAGGGCTCCCACAATAAATAATGAAGTATCTTGGAATTCTTTTTGCCCCACTGCCACAAAAGACTAACTGAAATCCAGAGAAATCCTGAAGGCCTGCCATGATAAAAACAAGAGTTGAGAGTGAGGGTGGGGTTGGAGTGGAGAATACAGTCACTGGAGCTGGTACTGCAGGTGGTACAGCTGAACCTCACTTTCTTACAACAATGTCGTGTATTTCATGACACTCCTCTTGGACCTAATAAGAAGCCACAGACTAAGAAATCCTTAAAATGACTTATACAGACAGGTAAGCCTCCCAGGGAGGGAAGGAGGGCAGAGAAGCCTGGGGAGTGAATATCAGGGATAAGAATGAGGAAGCACAGTGACAGATGTCTTTTTTCAACCACAAAGCTTTGTCAGTATCTGCAGTCAATCTGCCAGCTTCCTCCTATCTCTTTTTTCTTTTTTCTTTTTGCAGTACCGGGGATGGAACCCAGGAGCATTCTACCTCTGACCTACACCCCAGCCCTAATTTTATTTTCTTTATTTTGAAACAGGGTCTCACTGAGTTGCAAAGTGCCTCACTGTGTAGCAGCCAAGGCTGTCCTTGAACCGCAACCCTCCCATTTCAGCCTCCCAAATGCTGGGATTACAAGCATGTGCCACCATGCTTTCCCAGTTTCTTACTTTTGTGACTTACTTTTGTGACTTACTTTTGTGATACCATAATGTTCTCCAGTTCCATTTATCTGCATTAACACCACTCGATGCTAAGACAACTATCATGTGTCATAATTAAAGAATTTATTTATTTATTTATTTACTTATTTATTTATTAGTACTTGGGATTGATTCTGGGACCATTCTTCCTCTTAGCTATACCACCAGCCCTTTTTATTTATTTATTTTTAATCTTGATCAGGTTATCTATAAGTCACTGGGGGTCTTGCTAAGTTACTGAGGCTGGCTCAAATCTGTGATCCTCATGTTTTAGCCTCCCAAGTACTTGGATTACAAGCATTTGCCATCATTCTTGGCTAATATTTTATTTTTAAAGTTGTTTCCTATTTGTCAGCTTTAAAACTAGAATGATCTCTTAAAAATGTATAATCTTGCCCCTTCTTCCATTTAAAATACAGCATTATTTTCCTTTTAGCACTATAATAAAGATCAGAATCATTAACTTAACCCTTCATTGGCACACTTATTTTCTCCTCACCTACTTAACTCTTGTTTTCCTCCGGATCTTTATTAAGTCTTCATTTTCTTTTCTACAATGCTTTTCTTTACAACAAATCCCGTGATAAACAGAGCTAACCTATTTGGCACATAGCAAAAACTTTTCTAAAGCTTGTTGAATGAAAAAAAAAATTCTATTCGACCATTTAAACTTCATCTTTTGTGTTCTGAAGTGTGTAAGTATGTTGCACAACTAACAAAGTTTTAAGAGCTCCTGCGGAAGTATTTTTTCTTCTCCATTCCTGGCACCGGGGCACACAGAGCAGAATTCAACCATCATTTCTCTCCTGGGGCTCATTCTGGAAAGCTGCCGGAGGGGCCACACGGCCTCCCAGAGCCGAACGACTTCATAGAAAGTTATTATGCATTCCTTGGTTTGCAAATGGGGATGAGTTCACCGAAGGTGAAAATCAACTGTGAGAAAAGGAAAGACTGCCTACAACAATGACAAATGGGTCAGAAGGACCATGGTGAAGGTTTGGTGTTGGACTTGACATGCACGTCAGTGGATGTAAGGAAAGTAGGAAGACTGCAAAATTAAGGAGACTTGGCAAAGTGTGTGCCCACTGAAGGCCATGAGTATAGTTTGGCCATTTAAAGTTATAAGTACTAAGTATTAGAGAAAAGAGACATTAAAAACTATGTGAGCATCTCTGGATAATAAGCCCTGGGTAGAAGTAGTTTGGATGCTAATCTGGAAAAACAGCTTTGATTATCTTTGGAATTGGTTTTAAATGTTTAGTGGCTCTTAGGTGCCTGTGAAATGGATAGATAATATTATAGAGTAGGGTAGGATATGGAAATATGACGGAAGATTGGAATTAGAGAGGCCAATAACCTGTTATCCAGCTTTAGTCAAAGGCGAGGTGAGAGACCAATGTCACCTCTTCTGTTTCTTCATTTCTCTCTTTTGAGGGGAGGTGCTGGGGATCTAACGCAGGGCATTCTGCCTCGGAGCTACACTCCCAGTTCCATTTTACTTTTTAAATAGGGTCCCATTATGTTCCTGAGGGTCTTGCTAAGTTGCTGAATCTGGCCTCAAAACTGTGAACTTACTGTTTCAGTCGCCCAACTACTCAAGTACAAGCATTCACCATACAGCTGGCCCATTTCTCACCTTTAATTGTTCTGCTTAGTTGTTCTGATAGATGAATTCCTGTTTCTGTTTAGTGTGTGTGTATATATATATGTATATATATATATATATATACATATATATATTAGATATAATGAATAATTTTTTTCTTTCCTACTTTCTACTCAACTCTAATAAATGATAACTAAATGGCCTAAATATTCAAATACAATATAAGTTCTTTATTAGTAGAAAACTAATTACATTTTTCTTATGGTATCATTGCATTTGGCAGTCTGATAAGTGTGGTTCAAAGTTCAAGGTCAGAACAAATATTAAAACACAGATAAAAATATTCTACTCAGAAGATTAAACTTTGGACTATATTATAAGTAACAAACTTGTTTTAATAGTAATAAGCCTAAAGGAGAAGAGAACTGATTAGTATAACTAGTAAACTCATGAGGAAGATAAAGGGGTGGGTTTTAATTCAGTATGACCAATGTCCTTCTATAAGAGGAAAATTGGGACCAGAAAAAAAATAATATAGAATAATTATTTGTCATGACATTTTATTCGATTTGAATAACAAAGATAAAAAAATGAGAGTTACCAATAGTAAAAAAGTATATATTGATTATGCTCATATTTATCATTCATAATAGTAAAAACATTTGGTAAAAGATGGCAATATTGATACAAAATTCAACACGTATTTTTTCTGCCATACTTTTAAGAAGCCATTTGGACTTATTATAGTAATTATAGAAAATGTAGATGATGAAAGAACGAGATGATCATCACAGAGCTAGTTATAATAGTCAAAATGAAAAAAATATTAAATTCTTGACAATCATTGAAGTATAACCATGCCACCTGATAAATGACAAAAGTTATCAATAATTTAAATGTTATGAGTATTTCTTATAATGCTGATAGAAATAATGATATCTACAGTAAATTTAGCAATATTTCACATGTATCAAGTATATATAAATTATATCAAATTAAATATATACGTATGCTAGGCCTTGGGTTAGAACCAGAGCACAACAAAAAAATTAGCTAAAATTTTCAAATTGGGTATTGAGGGAATACAATGATATTTCTCCTTCTTTCTTCATTTATTTTTGTAATTTTTATGTCTTTTACAATTAAATGGCATATAATGACTATGCTCTTATAAGAAATTTCTGAGGGAAGACACAAAAAAAGCTTAGCATATATAGTAACTGATTAATCTTAGTAAATATTTTAAGCCCGGCATGGTGGCGCACGCTTCTAATCCCCATGCTTGGGAGGCGGAAACAGGAAGATTGTGCAGGTTAGAAACCAGCCTCACTGGCTTAAGAGACCCTGTTTCCAAATAAAAATATAGTAAATTTTGATTTACTATAAATCATAATTATTCCTATATTAGTAAGTATAAAGCTATAAATATTATAAATTTAAAAAATTATTTTCAATAATAAAATATTTTTACTTTCCTTTTTAAAACTATTTCATAATATAAATACAAGTTTTCCTTTCTGTTTATGCATCATAATTTCCTCTTTCTCCCTGAGTATATGAAAATATTTTCTAGAGTGCAAAATTTTTTACACAAGTTGAATTGTTTGAAACATTTTTTAAATGAATAAGAGTATTTTTATTCCATTTGTGAATTCTTGAAGATAAAAGACACCATGTTGCCATCAGAACTGTTATTATCTACAAAGGATGTATTGTGGAAATGGATTAAAAAGGATTCTTTGAGATGTCTTTTTTAAAATATACTTAGAAGAAAAAGACTACGTGTTGGGATGTCTACTGCAGCTTAAAGGGATATTGACATCCACTAAAAATAGAGAACCAAAAAGATCTGAGTTGGAGCATTCAACTTGGTATTAAAGATTAGAACAGAGGACAAATGCCTTCTATTTTTAAAATATTTTAAACAAATATATTATTTAAAAAATATTATGCCTGGTAACAGTCTGTATTGTATAATTGAGGAAAAAAAGTTAAAGTATACATTGTGTTTACTAAGGTAGGGCAGGAGAACTTTATGCACCCAGTATATAATTTGTACAATACAAACGTCCAGGGAGCTTCTTGCTTCTGAATTTCATTTCTGCCACAGAAGAAAGCATTTTCTAATTAAGAGAATCTAGAAACGACATGAAGAATCAATATCTCTCGCTCTCTCTCTCTCTCTCTCTCTCTCTCTCTCTTAAACACACACACACACACACACACACACACACACACACACACACACACACCCCACGTATGCCCAGTTCCTTTTGTCAAGTATCAAATCTAAAACCCAATTCTCATGAATCTAATTCGAGCACTGTTTCTTTGGTTTTTTCTCTTATTCAGATTTACCATTTTCTTACTCTCTATCCTCAAATCTTTAATACTACTATCACTGATTTTCTGTATCTGACTGAAAGTGTTTTTGATCTGTAGTGTATGTCTCTTGATTTTCATTGTAGACACATAGTTGTAGAAAAATATCTCAAAGAACAACAAAAACAAGCATTCTCCTTGCCTAGAGAGCTTAGTTTAGGACTGAGTATGTCAATTATTTCTGATTGGTGCATCATGAGTAGAAAACATCTAGGAACAGAGACTGTTGGATGGTTTACTACTCATAAGGGGTGAAAAAATTACTGGCCCTTTTTCTATGTCTGGATTTTGTCCTGTTCTGTAATGATGATACAGGGAACATTTGTATATTAGCTTTCTCATCGCTGTGGCCAAAATACAAGATAGGAACTGCTTAGAGAAGGAAGTGTTTATCTTGGCTCACATTTCAGATGCTCAGTCCATAGTCCGATGGCTGCAAGACAGAAAGTTCATGGTTTCAGAGTGTTGTGGAGAAAACTACTGAGAACAGATGGAAGCCGAGAGGGAAAGAAAGTGACCAGAGATAGAGATAATTTTCAAGGCCATGTTCTCATTGACTACCCTCTCCAACCCCATGCCACATCTTCCCTGCCTATAGGTATCTCCCAGTAAATTCATTCAAATTATTAGTCCACCAGCTGATTGACTTGCTGATCAGGTTATAGCCTGATTCATTTATTTCACATGTGAACATTTCTGCAGTGTCAGCAGGTGAGCTTTTCTGGGGATATTTCACATCCAAATTATAACAAAATTCATTCATCAGGATATACAATTGGTGATGCAACCTTTCTGATTGGTGATTGGTGAGGAAATTGAGAGGAGAGGACACAAGAACTCTGTTATCACTACTACTGCCCGTTGTAGAGCTATTATCTTACTAAGCTATAAAAAATAAATTTTCTTATTACCTAAGACCTAATAAACATATATATTTATTTAAACATTTATTGGTGCATTATAGTCTCACATCATAATGTGGTTTGTAGTGATGGTGGCATATATGTACCCACCACTTGGTGAACTTTCCCCTATCTCCCTCCCAATCTCATATGGGGTATTGAGATTGACATTGATATTCTCACATATTTACCTAATGTCAATAGTAGTGATTCCTACAATAGTTTGAGCCCTTGCTTTATAGTAGGGACTACACTGAATTTACAGACAAGCAAATCAAAGCTTAGAAAAATTATGTAACATGGCCTTCAAACACACACACACACACACACACACACACACACACACACACACTAGTTTTGGGGAACATGATACAAATACTTATGCTTAATCTATAAAATTTCAGCTATTTCTCTATATGATATCTTGTCATACCAATCATTATGAAACCTACATTTTATGCTATATGGTTTTATAAAATTTAAAACAGTCATTAACTGGGGCTAACAGTCAGGTTCTGGTGCCTGTTGTTACTTTATAAAGCATAACTTTAAAAATATGGCTAGAAAATCATAGTTTTAGAAATTGGTTATGCCATCTCTGAAACAAGAACCTACCTTAAGAAGAAGCTCTAAAATGTTTAATCCCAATGCACTCCCTCCTGTAAAATCAATGACCATATAGGAATTTTGGAAGAGAGATTAAATGCACAGACTATTTTACATTTACTGGGAGCTCTAATGCCCCCCCACTATTTATCCTCTAATGGAATACTGAATATAAAACTGAAGTCTTATGATGCTTGTTTCTGATGATGCAGGAGAAAATAACTAAAGTAATGAAAGCAGGTTTAAGCTGTGTATGTCCTCAGAACATTAGCTCTTCTTATTTTAAGGACAGTTTTCATTTTACCTGGCAATCATGCATTATCTTGGAGTTTTTGTAATTATATATAAGAAACAAAGGAATGTACCACCCTCAGTATTTGCAATAAATGAGTGTGTTTGTTAAAAAAAACTGTCTAAATTTACAGTAATAGTCTTTTGGCATCTTAAAACATATTTCTATAAAATGAACATAATTGAAATGTCCAAGTCAATACTAAAATATTACTAACCATGTTCAATTATTTGTTCAACAAAAACATAAAGGTCTTTTTTTCAATTTCTTCTTTTCTTCCAAAAGTAACACATTAAACAGCCCTAACTTCCTGATAATCTGTATGCAGTCTGCTTTGAGGTTATAATTCACAAAGAGATAAAATTGCTTTTCAAATTGAATAGCAATTTTATATACATGAAATTCATTATGTGTATAGATTTCTGAATTCCTCAAAAATGTATTTCTTAAAAAGTATAGAGTTGAATCCAGTAATAACTTTCCCTAAAATATTCTCCATGTTATATAAGTGGCTCAGGGACCAAATGGAAAAAAAGAACCTGGCTCACAGAGTAAGTTCAATTGATTATGGCATTTTGATTCTTTGTCTATACTTAGAAAAATTGCTTGCTTGTTTTTTTTTTACTAAAATGTTGAAACCTTCCCAAATAGGTATGCATTCTAAATGGCAAGGGCTCCATGAATTGAACTGTTATTTTGTTGCAATTTCAAATATATGTGTTAAAGGCAAGTTGGCTAGGTCATTTTACTTAACCTTTTATATTAGAATATCTTTAAGGAATATTATTATCACAATCTTAATCATCTTTCTTATCAAGAAAAGATAACAGCTATAATATTTCACAA
The DNA here is from genome assembly GCF_963383645.1 of Muscardinus avellanarius. Classification (NCBI taxonomy): domain Eukaryota; kingdom Metazoa; phylum Chordata; class Mammalia; order Rodentia; family Gliridae; genus Muscardinus; species Muscardinus avellanarius. The sequence continues at coordinate 25,033,595 of NC_137796.1, forward strand.
GTTATTATAGTTGCCATAATAACTTATTATAATGAGGTACATGGGAGGACTTGCTTAGTAACTATTAGATGCCAATATTTGGGTTAAAAGCTTTGTGGCTTCATGATACATCAAGATCAATAAGTAGGTCCCAGCGCTGGATTCAAATCCCTGTTGTTCTTCTGCTGTACTCGGTAAGATTCACTAATAAATGCTGCTCCTCCTTTTGCAAGATGTATGTGCCTCAGCAAGTTTCCATATTTTCAAATTCTATAACTAAAATTCTTTAAAAAAATGTCTTGTCTGGATGACATAGTGGGCTCAAATGTTTAAATTTTAGAGAGATAATCCTTGATCCACTAGTTTAGAATTAATCTCCCTGTTCTACAATCTCTCTTATTTTATGCAGATTCTTCACACTGTCTTAACAACATGTCTAATATCAATCTTCTGTCTTAGAGTGTAAGCTCCATAAAGAAAAAGGCTTTTGTTTTTGTTTACAAATCACTTTACTTGATTCCCAGATATAATTTTATTTGATGCATAACCAGGTTCAATACATTTTGATACATGGCCAAGTTGTCATATTCTTGGTCTAAATGATACTGACAATGACAACATGTTGTTGAGTATAGGTCAATGTATTGAGATTCCCCAAAATGCAAGGAACTGGCATAAATATATACTCTAGATAATTGTCATAATAAACCTATGAGGTCGGCTTTTGTACAGGAGAGAAATTAGGTTTTGTTACATCAAACAGCTTAACAAATGGCAAATATAACATAAAGAAGGACCAGGAAATTATGAAAAATTCCACAAGAAATTATATTAATTAACCTCTCTGTTGTCTATCAGTTCCAACAGGATGCCCAAATGATAAGTCATTGTAAAGTGTGAGAAAGTCATTTAATGAACACCTAATTAGATAGCCACTATTGTTTTACATAAGGTGGGAATGGGTGAGAATTTATAAGTTGTCTTGGCCTTTATATAGTCCCACTACATTAAACGGCTACTTCTAAGACAAAACAAAACAAAAAAGATAAATTCCTTTGTGTAGTTCACAAAGACTATGATTTCATACTGGCTAAATACTAAAAGTGATGCATTTAGGTCTGAGAGTGTCTTAGCCTCACATATCCCTTCTGCTACACCTTAATTTTGTTTTGGTTTTTCCCCTATCTAAATGCTTTTAATGTCCTGACCTTCTTTCCTTTTCAGTTTCAGTTTTGACATTCAACTGCTGTTCATTCTGACCTTACCTTATTCTAGGTTACCTTGACTAATTCTACTATTCCATTATCTTTTGTATTGAGTCAGTGTGGCAAGGAGTTTATACACACACATACACATACCCACAAACTCACATGCACACGTAACACAGATGAGAGAGTAAAAAAAACAAAAATTACTTTTTCACTACAGTGATTATTTCTATTGATAGTTCAGTGATTGTTTTTATTGATAGTGATAGATTAAAACTGCTGTGACGACAGTTTTAATCTAGGTTCAAACACTTTGGAGGCCCAACCTCTAATTTAACAAAGAATTCAAGTCATTAAGAGGAAGACTTTGATACTGGACTAGCTCTGCCAGCAGAGTACTTTTTGAATCAGTTCTGAACTCAGAGTCTTGGCTCTGTCTCTGTAGGACTTCTCCTTTTCTTCTGGATTTTTCTTTTTTACATAAATATTATTTTCCTACAAGGTATCTGCTTTGAACCTGCACAGATTCTCATTAATATTTTGCTCTATGCTCTGTGGTGCAGCACAGCTAGCTATTCTGAGGAGGATTAACCAATAAAAGGACCTCCTTTAAGTCAAACCCAGTCCTCATTCACAGAAGATTTGTTTGGAATATTGCACTACTACTTTATCACCAGGCATACCAGCACGTGCATATGTACAATAAAGCAAATTAAATCTTCCTTTCTTAATTAAGTCTGTACTGTGCCTCATCCATACATTAATCAATGTAGTGGGCATATTATTAAACACCAAAGCAGTTGCCTCATGCAAAATGAGATATATATTTAGGGCTATTTTTTCAACGTTACCATAGACTTATTATCATAGCAAAGAGCAAAACCAAAACATGCTGGGGTATCAGAAAATTAAAAAAATATATTACTTAAGGTTTATTGGAAGGATTTTATTGCTTTTCAAAATTCCCTTACATGTGACCATATTCTGGGTAGTACAAATATGTTTTTGTTATTCAGCATTAATCCCTAATATACTGAAATGTAAAGAAGGCTTTTTCACTTTTTAACTCATTGAAAAGTGCCTATACACTTTTAAAATGCATTCAAATATGAATAAATTTTTAAAAAGGCATGCAGGGACTACACCATGGTATGTATGTTATATACACACATATGTCTATATGAAAGATATTAAAGAAATGTAATAGTGAATTATACCTTGCCAGTGGCTTTAAAGTCACAAAAGAGTTAACATATAATTCTATTTAAATTGATCTATAGGTTCAAAACAAGTTCAAATAAGCACGGCACATTCTTTTTATTTAAGTAACCAAGCTGATTTCTAGTATTTATAGGAAAATAAAATAGCTGTGATAGGCAGAATTCTAAGGAAGTCCTCAAAACGTCCACCCACTGATGTTTATGCTTTCTAAAATCCAGCCCTGGATTATGGGGTAGGACTGCAGATATGATAGATTTCTTACCTTGGGTTCAATTACATTCTATGGCAAAAGTAAGAGGATTGTGTATATGTTATCAAGATCTCATTTCAACTTAGCTTTAAATTAATCAAAAGGGAGATTATCCTGGTGGGTTTGACCTAGTCAGGAGAGCCTTTCAAAGGAAATGAATTTCTCCTAAAGCAAGAAACCTCAAGTATGAGACTGTGTGTGGGCTGCAGAGGGGGATACCTGGCAAAAATGTCACAAGGAATCCAGAAAATGACAGTGTCCTATGACCAGAGGACCAGAAAGAAAACAGGCATTTCAACCCTAAAAGAACAAGGATGGAATTCTGCACCATCAATATGAGTTTTAAAAAGGACCCTGAGACTCTTGTAAAAACAGAACCTTAGTAGATTTTGATTTTGGCTTTGAGATCCTAGCCAAAAAAATCTGGTTATACTTAGTTCAGACCTTTGACCTAAGAAACTGAAAAAAAAAATGCATTAGTACTATAAACCACTGATACTGTCACACCATAGTTTAATTCAAATACAACCAACACATTTTGGAAAAAGAAAAGTAAATTGGAGGATGGACACTATTTGACTTCAAGATTTATAAAGCTGCCATGAGTTCGACAATTTTGTATTACTGAAAGGGTATTTATAAAGGTCAATGAAATAGAATATGAAGATCTAAGCTAAACACAGACATGCTTGAGAAATTGGTTTTGACAAAGGCATTTAGGTAATTTAATGGGGAATGATGACAATTTTATTAAATCATTCTGAAACAACTGAATATATATGTGAAAAATATATAAACCTTGACCATGCATACCATGTTATAAAATGTCTAGAAGACAATGTGGGAGAAAAAGTTTCATGACATTTAATTAGGCAAATATTTCATAAATAAGAAAAAGACAAAGGCAATCACAAATTGCCAAAGTTAAAAACTTCAGACTAGGTATGATGCCACATGCCCATAATCCTAGTACTCTGGGGGCTGAGACAGAAAGATTAAAAGTTCAGGAAGACCCTCACCAACTGAATAAGACCCTGTTTCAAAATAAAAAAAAAATAAAATAAAATAGGGCTGGGGTTCTAGCTCAGAGCTAGAAAGTTTCTGAGTTCAACTGTCAGTACCCCTGCACTCCCATCTGCAAAAAACCAAACCAAACCAAAACAAAACAAACCTTCAGTCTTTGGAAGGTGCTATAAAGACGATGAAAAGGGCTGAATGAGTGATGTGTGCATGTATGCTTCTACCTTCTTGTATTCTGTTAAGATGAATGAATACAATGAACCAATTTAAAAAAGAAGATGAAAATGAAAACCACAGTCAGAAACAAAATACCTGTAAAATTTTTATTCAAGAATGGAAATAAAGGCCAGACATGGTGGCACAAGCTTGTAATCCCAGCATTCAGGAGGTGGAGACTGTAGAATCATGATTTGTGGACAGCCTCAGCTACTTAGTGAGGCCCCTTGCAACTCAGTAAGACCCTTTTTTAAAAATAAAGAATATCCGGGCGTGGTGGCACACGCTTGTTATCCCAGCATTCGGGAGGCTGAGACAGGAGGATCACGGTTCATGGCCAGCCTCAGCTACTTAGTGAGGCCCTTTGCAACTTAGTGAGACCCTGTTGCAAAATAAAGAATAAAAAATAGGGCAGGGGTGTAGCTTGGAGGTCAAATGGCCCTGGGTTCCATCCCCAGACCCGCAAAAAAAATAAGAAATAGGCCTGGGGCTGTTGCTCAGAGGTAGGATGCCCCTGGGTTTCATCCTCCATTCCACAGCAAAACAAAATAGAAATAAACCCCACTTTCTCACCCTGCACAAGAGTCAATTCAAGATGGAGCAAAGGCTTGGAAATTAGACCAGAGACCTTGAAACTCTTTGAAGAGGGTGTACTTCAAACAATGCAACACATGGGCAGAGGTAAAATCTTTCTCAACAAGACTGCAAAGGCACAAGAAACTAAAAGGCGGAACAATATGTGGGACTGCATTAAACTAAAGAGCTTCTGTGAAATTATTCAAAACACAAACAACAACAAATGCTGGAGAAGATGTGGAGAATTGGGAACTCTAATACATCATTGGTGGGATCGCAAATTAGTGCAATAGATTTGAAAAACAGTATGGAGGATCCTCAGAAGAATGGGAACAAATCTACCATATGATCTAGCAATATCATTTCTAGTTATCTACCCAAAAGAATTGAAACCCAACTACCAAAATAATGCATGCATATCTATGTTCATAGTTGCACAGTTCACAATTACAAAACTATGGAACCAGGCAAGATGTTCAACAACAGATGAATGGATTATAAAAATATGAGATATATGCACAATGAAATTTTAATCAGCTACAAAGAAGAGCAAAATTATCTCATTTACAGGGAAATGGATGGAACTGGAGAACATTATGCTAAGTGAGATTAGTCAGCACAAAAAATAAGGAATCGGATGCTCTCCCTAATATGCAGAAGCTATGGAGAAAATGGGTCATATGAGGAACTCTAGACATAGGATGAGCAAATAAGGTGAGCCAACTGAGGAGAATGGGAGGAGGAAGAGGGAAATTCCCTAATGCACATGATGTGTATTCACAAACATATCAAAGTCGATCAGTAAGCCGAACATGAGAAGGAGGGAGGGGGAGGGAATGGGGTGGGCATTGGGTAGGGCTAATTGAGTAATGTGTGCATGTATGCCTCTACCATCTTGTACTACATTAAGAAGATATATGCCTTACAATGCACCAATACTTTAAGTCAGTGTAGAAAAAAATTTAAATAACTCAATTATAGATGAATGGAAAAACATCCAATTACAAAATTTAACAAATGCAACTAAGGAAGCTATATTAATGACAAATAAGCACAGTAAATTATGTTAAATATTCCTAATCATTAGATAATTTTTTATTAAAAATATAATGAAGTACTATTTCATATCTAGAAGAATGCTAATTTTTAAAAAGCGAACCATACCAACTGCTGGCATATATGTAAAACTATTGATGTCCATGTGAAACTACTGTTGTCTATGTAAAGTAATATGACTGCTTGTAGAGTAGTTGTACTTCCTCAAATTAATTAAGATACATCCACCATATCATCCAGTTACTCCAATTCTAAGTGTTTTCCCATGGAAAACAAAGACATATGTGAACACAGGCTTTTAAGAGGATGTAACAACAAATTTATAACAGCTATGTCCACACATACATGTCTCATTACTCTTATTAAATGCCTGAGAATCTATATTTTATCTTTTTTTTTCTTTTTTCTCCCTGACTATCAGGAAAAGAAAATCAGAAATATATATATATATATATATATATATATATATATATATATATATATATATTTTTTTTTTTTTTTTTTTTTTTTTTTTTTTGTGGTACTGAGGTTCCTGGAAGCCCTTCGACCTCTGGACTATTCTCCCAGACCTATTTTTTTATATTTTTGTTTGCAAACAGGGTCTCTTAAGCCAGCGCTGGCTTCGAACCTGCGCGACCCTCCTGTCTCTGCCTCCCCTCCTGTCTCTGCCTCCCAAGCACGGGGATTGCAAGCGTGCGCCACCACGCCCGGCCATGGAATAAATATTCTTAAAAGAGCCGGGCGTGGTGGCGCACGCTTGTAATCTCAGCATTCGGGAGGCTGAGACCTGGAGGATCACAGTTTGCAGACAGCCTCAGTTACTTAGTGAGGCCTTCTGCAACTCAGTGAGACCCGGTTTCAAAATAAAGAATAAAAAATATGGCAGGGGGTGTAGCTCGGAGGTCAAATGCTCCTGGGTTCCATCCCCAGACCCGATATATATATATTCTTAAAAGAAAAAATGCCCTCTAGAAAAGTATATAATTTTCTCTTCCCAGGCAGGCCTTCCATGGGAACTGGGTGTCATGGAATGGAGAACATAGACACATTGGACTGTAAAGATATTTGATGCATTTACTAATCAGTTTTGAGGTCTACTAATTTGAAGTAACTTAGCCAAAGTCACCTAGTTAAGGCATAATTGGCTTAGAACAAAACAGGTGTGTAGCCATCAGGTAACTTCAGTTTCCATGTTTAGTGATTATTTTTTCTTCCTTTTCCTTTAAGTTAAATTGCCTTTTCTTTGCTTACATGTGCTATCTATCATATTAACAAATGCTTCTATACCAAATATCTACATGACAGCGTCCCTAATATTACCTCTCACTTTTTACGGTTTTAGAGATCATGTACATAATTGAATACTTTAAGATCTAACAAAAATCAAGCTCATTATCATGCATTTCATTGTGTATGTAATCTCATTTTATTGACTTTTCTATTTTTAATTAAATTGTTCTTTTATTATAATAAAAGAACAATTTAATAAACCTTTTCTTCAACTAGTACACTTAAACCAACATGTCAATTTCATCCATTTTGTTTATGTTTTTAAAGCTACCACATACATTTTGGTAAGTCAGTTCAATCTTTGTACTTTTCAAATTCAATTAAGTTGAAAGCTTTGTCTACTTTGATAAGAGACAACTGCTGAAAGCTAATGCCTTGCAGAAAAATGTTACAAGGACAAAATATCATTTAATAAAGAAAGAGGAAAACATATCTTTATTTAACAGAAAATCAAGTGAGGTTTTTCAAATACTCCATCAATTGTATGAAAGATATTATATTAAATCATATTTTGATTCAAAAAACTTCTGTTTAACAGTTTAAAAGTGACCTTATATTTTATTTTACTTAAAATTAAAAAGGCACAATTTATATAGAATGCATGTAAATATCCAATAATTCTAAAAATGGCTTCAACTTTGTAACTCCTCATAATAGATGAAATTTGCAGTCACAGAAATGATAAAGTATGAATTTTAGTGATTTTTACTAAAACTTAGGACAACATTCTTGGTGCAAAAACTTTGCAGAATATGTATTTTCAAATGCCTTATGTTTTTTATACTTTCATTGGGAAGTCTGCTTGGTGTCTGTTTAGCTAATATTTCAAGTCATAAATATGTATTAAATCTAATCTAGGTCAAACACTAGGCAATGTACTGCAGAAAGGTTTGTGATTATGGTCATAATTCCCAAGAAACTCACAGCCTGAGGAGGTCAACAGGTTCATGTCTACCTCTAATATTAGGAAGATTACAAAAAGTGTTAGAATAGTTCTAGAAATCAATGATTCACTGCCACAGAGGATGTTACATATGTATTAAAGAAGTTGGAGTTGAATTGTGCTTTAAATACTAAATTGATGGGTGGTGGGGGTAGATTTTAAATCAATGGATTGTGTAAAAAATTAGACACATGCTTGTGAACTTGGATATATTCTATGGTTGGAATAGAATAGAGAAGAGGAAAGTGAGCCTGGAGAGAGGATAGTACTTAGTTACAGAAGGCCAGGCATGGGGATCATTGATTGGCTTTTGTAATTCAAACCATCTGTCACGCTGCTGTGCATTTTAGGTCTGTAGTTAATTCTTGGTCTAAAACCATTTTTTTCTAATTACTCACCATAACTTAGGGAATAAAACAGTATCTTTCTTTTTCAGAGTGAAAGAATTGGCAAAAAGAATAAAAAATTGGTATGTGAAAATAAGAAGACATGAGACAAGTAGGATCAACAAATTTAACTGAACTCTCTTTCACCCACACTTGGATCCCTGTGTGGAATATTTAAGAAGTAATAATTTTGTGGTTGTTTTTGTGTTTTTCTTGGATGTACCCATCACTGATCCAGTCTGATCTGATGAATAATTCCACTTTTATTTATCTCTCACAACTGTTTAGTTATGTGATAAACTCCAAAGTTCCCAGTGACTTTTAGATTGTCTTTAATTACTTTTCACTGGCTTATGTTTCATCTACATTATATTCTTTCAACCACCTTTTCCAAGTCAAATTGCAAGTTATCTGGAAAACAAATAGCAATCATCCTTTGCTTGTTGGTTTTTAATACTAATATCTTGGAGGACCATAAAACATACTATACACAGGCACACATGCACACACACACACACACACACAGTATACTACTAGACTTTCATCATAAACCTTAAACGTTTGCTGAAAGCAGTAATTTTCTATTTAGGTAGGTTATACAACACTGATGTTATTTGTCATTGGAAAATTTTGGCTTTGAACAAAAAATCATTTCTAAAAATTCAATGATAATTTCTTTTGCTAGCTGTGGATGACATTTGAAGTTAAAAAGTAAATAATAGTGAATTACTGTGATTCATACTAACAAGTATTAGAAAAAGGCAAGCATTTATCTTTTCCATTTTAAGTCAAACATCCACTTAATATGTTAGCCAAAGTAATCCAATTCAGGCTAACAATTTAAAAAAACTTTATCTTTCACAATACCAAATGTGAATTCTTATTTCTTCCCTTCTTACTTGTTCCTAAAAATCAGAAAAAATACCCAAGTGATTTGGGATATGTCTTTCTTCAGTCTGTGCTTCATTTGTTCTATCTATAAAGTAAAGAGAATAGACAAGAGCTAAATCCCTATTATCTCTTTAAAAATCCCTTTCCTCTATAATTACCAGTATGATTTTCTTTTTAAATTTGTAAAAATAAAGGATTGTAAAAACCTGTTTTTAGTGATGTTTTTGGATTTGATCCTTTAATTGGCAGCCATATTTATCCCCTAAATTAGTTCTCAAAGGTCAAAAAGCAATCAATTATCTACTGCCTTCCTGCTTTAATTGGTAGTATATGTTTGAAAAAGCTTTGAACATCAATGTTCCCATTCTGTCTCCAAAATCTGAAAGGCTCCAAGAGGAAAAGAGGGATATTTTGGAATATATAATGGATTGAATTTTCAATATTGAATGCACACATTTAATTGCCTTGGTGTCTATAGTTGTTTTTCGTTTTGTTTTGTTTTCATGAAGCAGCTCTATATACTCTGCATCACTAATCTTTTACGTGAATCGAAAAATCCAGATACCTGAATATCTTATAGACATTTTTAAAGTTCTCTGAAGGGATTCATTAATATATTAATTAAGAATAATAAAATCATGAAACATTTAAACTAAGTAAATAAAAAATTGACACTTTTTACAAAAAGACTAGATATTATGCCAATTGGTGCCCTTTCCATTTTTATTGTTTAACCACTTCTACGGGTTCCTTGAAATTTCACATCGTAATGAACTTCAGAGTGATGGAAACAAACATCTATACAGCATTTGAATGTTTCCCTCTGAATCCTACTCCACTCCCTCCTCTTCCCCATACATATTACTGATACTAGTATTGATTAGATCATTTATACATATAACATTATTTAAAAGGTTTTCTTCACCTTTCTTTCTCCCTCCCCAAATGCCCTTCCACTGTTCTACTTCTCTCTCTCCTCATATATCTGAAGTCTCTTTGGTCCCAGCTTCTCTTTGGTTTCCACATAGGACCCTTCACTTTCTGAGATGGGCTAATCTCACTTAGCATAATAATCTGTGTCAAGGAAATTCTGTCAATCTGAGACAACATAAGAGAATTCATCATCCAACTGGTCAAATTTGGAACATTGACTTTCTCATAGACTTTACTTTGGGTTGACTCCTTTGTCTTAAAATCTCTCACACAAGTGGTTAGATGCTAATGCCGTCAGAGAGACCAGCCTCCATCCACAGGCATGCTATCATGTTTTTCTTTGAAAAAACAGAAATAGTGTCACTTTAACAATTTAAGTCTGCCATTCATTTATTTCACTTTTTTTTTAACCCCCTAATTCCTAATAGGCACTTGTTGGCTTAGAAAATGCCAGATTGTAAGGCTTAGTAGAGAAACATGAGAGAAAGTTGTGTTTCCAGAACATCTGGAGAAACAAATATTTTCTCACTGTTTATTTTCAGTCCCCTCTTCCAACTCAACAATATTTGTTTTCTTACTGTAAGAAGATGAGCTGAGGAATAATGAGAAGGCAAGCTGCTTTTACCTTGAGAAATGTTTTAGGGGAAAAAATTTCTAACACTGAAGCTAAGAATTGCGAAGTTGATAAAATAATTCTGCTCTCGATGAAACTATCAATACCTGAGTGTTTTGAAAACATTGATCATCATTAAGGAACAAGGATAAAAGTCTTTCATAACTCAGAAAAAATAAATTTCATTAGAAGAGTTATCATAAGTTTCTACAGAGCAAATATTTGGATCAAGTTCTTTAAAAATATACTTCTAAACCATTTCATTAACTCTATATATGGCATTGACATTTTATGTGAATCAAGATAAAAATATGGATAAAATTTTACTATCTTTAGTTTAAATAACTTCCCCACTAGTAAAATAAGTATGTTTGCTTGAAAAAAATACCTGAGTTTCTTCTAGAAAAGAACAAATGATGGGACATTTAATATTTCATTCAGGGAGGGGCTTTATATTTAGGAAAGTTAGAGAGGGTAGTGACTTTAAAAATTTAACTATATATTTAATAAAAATATTCAAAAATTAATGTTTCATTGTTAAAAAAGTAGAATCAATATTTAGAAGGCCCATGTTTTAAATTCACCTTTAATATAAAATTGCCTAGAGATATTCACTAATATCCTTCATTTACCTGATTTTGTTTGTTTGTTTTTTTGGGTGGGTGGTACTGCAGTTCCTGGACACCCTTCTTCCTCCGGGTTACACTCCCAGACTTATTTTTATATTTTTATGTGGAAACAGGGTCTCTTAAGCCAACAGGGCTGGCTTTAAACCTGCGCGATCCTCCTGTCTCCACCTCCGAAACGCGGGGATTACAAGCGTGTGCCACCAGGCCCAGCCATTTACCTGATTTTTAAAGATTAGTGAATTTAGATGCCTTTCACATTTTTTAATTGATTTATTTAGAGAAAGAGTATTCATTAGCATCCATTGGGTCCCAGGCATCAGGATAAGAATGAGAATCTATACAACAGATCACTCAGGAGCTCTGACAGCTGTAGTTAAGACACCCAAGTTTCCTGGATTTTCAGTTTATCTATATATATGATACAAATTAACACAGTTCTGGAAAAATACAGAACTAAGCAATGAATGGGCTGTTTTCTAACAAACTATTGAAGCATTAGATTGTCATTGGGGATAAAACAGCAGCTGTTTGATTACAAACAGAACCATTTGGTCGACTTCTGTGAACATTAAACAAAAAATAACCCATTTGATTTCTTCATATTTTTAAACAAGATTTTAAAGAATTTCCTCTGTAAGCTGTATTTCAGATCAATAAGATAATAAACTGAAAGTTGATTTTTTTATAAAGGGGGCACTAAAATTTTATATTATTCTAAATATTCCTCTAGCTTGGGAAAAATGAATTTTTCTTATAAATTGGTGTCAACCTATGTTTATTCATTCAAGATTTTTTTAATTCACCAACTTTGCATAAAGCAGTGTAAATAGGACAGTAAAGGAGACCTTCTCTCCCTGGTCTCAGGGAGCTTCGAGTCAAATCAAGTTAGTTTAAATTGAAGTCAGTGAATCTCTGCCAGGTTTTCAGAACTGTCCAAGGTTATCTAGCTAGTAAGTATTGACTTTTGTCTTGAATTCTAGTCTCCTGACTTCAAAATTAATACCTTTCTTAAAAATGAAAAAAATATGATCTCATCACAGTTTGGGAGTCAAATGACGTAAAACAGTCTTTATCTGGGAAACTTAAAAAATGGATAATTGTGAGTGTGTGTGTGTGTGTGTGTGTGTGTGTGTGTGTGTGCGTGTTAAAAAAGAAAATAGTATTTCCAATAGAAGCTCCAGAAAATGTAAAGTATCCTGTTCTGCACAAGTTCCTTCAGCATTATTGGGACTTACTCATGTGCATCGAGCAAAGACTACACTAGAATGGAAGCCAAGTGACAGATGGTATGCAATTTTGAGAGCCATTGTCCAATCTAAATTCCCCTTAAATAAGAATGTAAAATTAAATTATAATGAGAACCCCATATCCCCTCACAGGAATTCAGTCATATCAATTCTTGGTAGAGACTGGGGACCAGATATATCCTGTAGACATAATTTGGTTGAGCTCATTATACATTTTTGTTATAATTTACATTTTCCCACGTGGTGGCTATGACCTGGCATCTTTAGAAGTATTCATTTGTTTATAATCTTTTTTGCACAATGATTATTTTCTTCCGTTTTGGATCTAAATGAAAATAAAATAACAAATTCTCATCTAAAAGAGCTGCTGCTTTCAATCACCTATATGTGCTGTAGCATAACTGTTCAATATTAAGCCTGGCATTTAAAGTATTTAGGATTGACTGAAAGTGTTCAAAAAGGATAAAAGCTTAGTGAACTAATTCAGGGAAAAAATCATATTTATCGGAGCCAATTTCTGTAGCTTGACATTTTATGATTTACTTCTAAGCTGCTAAAATAGCTTAAGAAACCTTTTCCTCCTGGTCTGTCTGATTTTTCTTGTATTCTGTCTAATCCTGCCTGAATTTTGTGCAATTAATATCGATGCAGGCATCAAATGCACTGACAATGATCACCTAGGAATTATGCCTGATTAGGAAGAGTTTTATATTTAACGTGTCTGTGAGCTCCTTGATAACTGTGCCAGAGAGATTCTGGAAACCAGAGATACTAGTGAATTTCTCGGATGCCATAAAATTTATACAGGAGGTGGCTCTCTCTCCACAGGACACCTTCCAATTCAGATTTTTATTCTAAAGGTTCTTACCTACGTGACTTTAAAAGGAAAATTCAAGAAATGTTTACTCATTGGATTAGAGTTTTTTTTAAATGGAATCAAGAGCTTTTACTTGAAAATACTTGAATAACTTACCAAGTCCTTAGAGATTTCTCACATAAAAGAGGATAAAAAGGGAGATATTCTGGAGAAAACTTTAACCAGTTGCAAAGGATAAGGTAACATAACCTCAAATTATTTTTTCACCCATAGGCAATGTGATAGATTTTTCCAGAAAAAATGGATGTTAAATTGTTTCATAAATTTTAGCATTTCTATTACTCTTCAAATATTGTACCAAATTTGACTTAAAAGTTTGAAATCCCTGAAAAAGAAACTTTAAACAATATTTAAAGGAGGTACAAATTTTAATATCTTAGAGTGTTATTTGTATATAAAATAATTTTTAATGATTTATATTTCTGGATCAACTTAATATATTTATACAAGTATAGATATATCATCCCAGATTTTATGACATCCTAATTGTGTGTGTGTGTGTGTGTGTGTATGTGTGTGTGTGTGTGTGTGTGTGTGTGTGTGTGTGTGTGTGTTAGTTACTGGGCACGGAACCCTGAAGTATTCTATCCCCAAATTACACTCCCAGCTCTTTTTATTTTTTGCTTTGATACAGGCTCTTACAAGGTTGCCAAGAGTCTTGCTAAGTTGCTGAGGCTGTCCTCAAACCCATGAATCTTCTGTTTCAGCTTCCCAACTATGTGGGTTACAGAGGTGTACCACTATGTCTGGCTTCTTATTTCTAAATACATATAATTAACTAGGTAGTAGAAAATGGCTTATTTATTTTAAATATTTTTTTTTTAGGGTGGTAACTGTCCTCTACTAAACCTGTATTTTTGTCAATAATTTTGAACAAAATATATTCTTGCTTGAATTCTTAATCCTCGACAGCTGAAGGTGGATATTTTCAGTTTTGATAAAGGAAGAAACTGAGATTCAGAGGGAATTTGGACAAAGTCACAAACTTAGTGAATGGCAGAGCTTGAATTCAGAAGCATGTCGAGCAGATTTCAAATCCAGCCTATTATATTTTCTAACTTGTTCCTCACTTTAGATAAAATCCCAATAGGTCTAAGATAGCAAGTTTGTGGATATTGCACAGCATATACGCTTGGAGTTAGATTGTGCAAAGTTTGCAAACTTCATTTTCAGAATAGCTCCATCTGCAAAAAAGGGATAGTCAAGACCTCAGTTGCTGCGAGCATTACAGGAAGCATGGATAGCAATGTAACATGCTTCTTGCAGGGCCTGAGATGTTGGAAATTTTGATTAAATCTAGATGATGGCATTTTTATTGGTGGTAGAGATAGTATTTTGACTTTGAGGCCAAAGTTGCCCCTACCAATTATTTGCATTTGTACTTCTTTTTAATATTTTTTACTTGCTTATGTATAATGTCAAATTGCCAGAATAACTACAAGAGAGTAACACAAAGAACAATGCTGTATCTTTTACTCATTCACCCACTTTAGCAGAACTGTTAGCTTTTTAGCTCTGTTCTCTCTCTCTCTCTCTCTCTCTCTCTCTCTCTCTCTCTCTCTCTCTCTCTCTCTCTCTCCCTCTCTGTCTCCCTCCCTCCCTCCCCCTCCTTTAATGACATAACCATAAACTGGATTACCAAAAACCTTAAATTGTTGCTACTTATAATCTTATTAGTGATACCAATAATAACAACAACATTACATAATATTTAAGGTGCATTTTCAGGTGCTCTCCTAAATGTTTTTATGTTTTTTGTTGTTGTTTTTGTTTTTGTTATTGTTTTTGTTTTGTTTGTAATGCTAGCGATTGAACCCAGAGGTATTCTACCTCCAAAATATATTTTTTATTTGTTTATTTTTTATTTGTTTGTTTCTAAACAGGATCTCTCCAAATCGCTGAGAGTCTTTCTAAGTGATGAGGCTGGTCTTAATATCGCAATCTTCCTGTCTCAGCCTACTAAATACCTGGATTACAGACATGTGCTACTCACTTCTGGTCTAACTTTTTTTGTATATATTAATTCATTTTATCTCCACACGGCTTGATAAAGTATTATCACTCTCTACATTTTGACAAATGGGAACTTAGACCAAAATCTCACAACTAGTTAAGTGCTGGTCTCAATGTTGGTACCAAGGCAATCTGACCTGAGATACCATGTTCCTCTCTATAGTAAGACAGCAGCTCAGGAGGACTTAAGAGTCTAGGCTTCTGCTGCCGTCTTTATTTATTTTGTTTTTTTAATTATTGTGATACTGGGGATTGAACCCAGCGGCATTCTACTTCCAAGCAACACTCCAGGTCCAATTTGTTTATCTTTATTTTGAAGCAGAGTCTCACTAAGTGGAGGGCCTTACTAAGTAGCTGAGCCTGGCTGTGAACCTGGATCCTCCTGTCTCAGCTGTTGCAGCCTTTAGATGACTGTCAGCTAATGCTACAAAGCAGTATTGAATTGTTACTAATTGTCCTTGAAATTGATTTTCACTAATGTGACACCAAACTACTAAAGACTGTATTTTCCCTGAATTTATCACAGACCTGAGGTGCTATGAAAGTTATAGACAGGGGAAATTGGTATTAATACAATACATTTTTTATGTGAATCGTATGTCCAATTAAAAGTCGCAATTGTTTATAAAAGAAATTTTACTGTGTTCACATAATACATTCAGAGAGAACAGAGAAGGATGAGCTCCGGGCTTCATATCTCAAGGCACTAACTTTCACTCTTTGGCTGGCAGCCTCTTGACATTACATCAAACAGAATGGAACCAAGTAGGGGCTGGTGGCACATACCTGTTTTGTGTCTCACCTCAGCAACACAGTGAGACCCTGTTTCAAAATAAAAAAAAAAAAAGAGAGAGAAAAAAAAGGCTAGGTCTGGGGGTATAGCACAGAGGTAGAATACACCTGATGTATCTGGGTTCAATATTCAGTTAAAAAATAAAAATAAAGCTGGGCATGATGGCACAGGCATGTAATCCCAGCAGTGGGGAGGCTGAGACAGGAGGATCATGTTTCAGAGTCAGCCTCAGCCATTTAGTGAGGCCCTTTGCAACTCAGTGAGACCCTGTTTCAAAATAAAGAATAAAAAATAGGGCTGCATGTGTAACTTGGAGGTAGAATGCCCCTGGGTTCTATCCACAGTAATGCAGAAAAAAATAAGAAAAAAGAATGAGTATACTCAACAAATTAAAACAAAAATCACTTGTTTTTATCCTTTGCCTAAACCAAACATCTCATTTTACCACTGGGTTCACTGGTCCATGATTTATCTCGTGCTTAAAGCTTGAGGGGATGATCACCATTAAGTTTTTTTTTTTATTTTTATTGGTGCATTATATTCATACATCATAATGGGGTAAAATACATGTACACATCACCCATTTATCCCCTACCCAATTCCCACCCCATTCCCTCCCCATCCCTCCTTCCCATGCTTGGCTAAGTGGTTGATTTCGATATGTTTAAGTACATCGTGTGCTTTAGAGAATTTCCTTCTTCCCCCCTTCCATCCCCTCATTTAGGTTGTTGTGTTTGCTCCTCTATAGGAGTTCCTTTTTCATCTAGAGTTCCTCCTATGACCCATTTCTCCTTAGTTTTCACATATTAGGGAAAGCATCCAATTTTTTATTTTGTGTAACTGGCTAATCTCGCTTATAACCAGCTAGTTCCTAACTACCAGTATTATAAATGGACAAGAGACATTTCTAGAAGAGGGTCTTGAAGAATTAATTCCCAAAGAGCTAGGAAAACCTGACTTAGACCATCAAAATCCTAAAGATTAAAGGCTCTCAGCAGGTGTCCAGAAAGGAACAGAGATTTATTTAGAAAAGCAAAGCATACACATTTAAGGAAAATGCAGGCTATCTTAAGAATGAAGAGATGTGTTTGTGGAAGTTTCTGGATTTTCTTTTAAATAAAACTTGGTGAAGGGCGGGTAGGGTGAGGTGTGTATTGATGATATCAGTTTGATGATCTCTAGGCTGATAATGGCAGACTAGTTATTCTCAGGACTTTAGACTGATGTGGTCTCCATTATCTGATCAAAAGATAAAGCTGGAAAGTCCCCTAAATTATAGGATTCTCAAAATATTATAACTTTATTTGCTCAAACTATTTATTGGTGGGCTAACAAGCAGTGTACAAGGTGGATTTATAGATATTTCCCAGAAAGCTGCAAAGACAGACCTGGGAAATAAGACAGGATTGGGGAGTAATGGTCCTGGAAAAGTATACTGATCTTTATTTAGTTAATTTGTGATGCTGGAGATTGACTCCATGTATATTCTACCTCTGAGCTACACCCACAGTTCTTTTTATTCTTTTTTTTTTTTTTTTTTTTGGTGGTACTGGGGTTCCTGGAAGCCATTCTACCTCTGGGCTACACTCCTAGACCTATTTTTACATTTTTATTTGGAAACAGGGTCTCCTAAGCCAGCACGCGCAGCTGGCTTCGAACCTGTGTGATCCTCCTGTCTCTGCCTCCCAAGTGCGGGGATTACAAGCATGCACCACCACGTCTGGCCTTTTTATTCACTTTTTGAACAGAGTTTATCTAAGTTACTGAAGGTTTTGGTAAATATAGCTGGCCTCCAGCTTTTGATCCTCATGTTTCAACCTAAAAAAATACTGAGATTACATGCACACACCACCATGCCCAGATCTACAAGATTCCCCCCCATCATTCCTTCATTGTCTCTTTTCTGCCTATTTTTAATTTCTTCTTACATATTTCAGTCTCAGGCTTCTCTCTCTCTCTCTCTCTCTCTCTCTCTCTCTCTTTCCCTCCCTCCCTCCCTCCCTCCCTCTATCTCTCTGGATGCAAATGTTCTTATGTGAGAATAATTCCAACTTTTTCTTCAGTGTTGATGACTATCATTACTAACAAAGATAGTAGTTCCACATAGTATGCTCTGGAAACCCTCTCTTTCTGGTTCAATTTGTAATTGACCATGTGGTATATTATTTATTTAGGTGTGCTTATAACTCAAGAATGCAAACTAGAATCATGTTGGTCAATAAAACACTAAAGTATGTATTTTTTTAATAATTCCAAGTGTCCTTTTTTAGAGAGAATCTTTTTTTTTTTTTTTTTTTTTTGGGTGTGTGTGTGTGTGGTACTGGGGATGGAATCCAGGGGCCTTCTAGCTCTGGGTTAAACTCCCAGACCTATTTTATATTTTATTTGGAAACAGGGTCTCTTAAGCTACATGAGGCTGGCTTTGAACCTGCGCGATCTTCCTGTCTCAGCCTCCCAAGCGCAGGGCTTACAAGTGTGCGCCACCATGCCCGGCTAGGTAGAATCAAATATAACACATATTTGACTCATTTGCTTTAATTTTCATGGTATGGAGGGAGGCTGGAGATGGGATAACAATTCATAACTTTATTTTGAAGGCTAATAACACTCTCTCACTCATCCTTGAAGTTAAGTAACTGCTGGAAGTCAAGTTGTTGTCTAAATGCTTTAATCTCTGAATCTCTTTCCACATCTTACACATCTATTCTATTTCCTCCAGTTGATCTTACTCTGAGCTGAGGTTGAAAGTTATTGACAGTATTTAAGAAACTTTATATATATTAAAATTGTATTCTAGTGTTGCTTTTGAAATATAAATTTATAAATATTTTAGGTTAAGTACTCAAAATTAATACATCTATTTACTTCCCTCTTACATAATAGGTTAAAAACAAATGATGACCACTGTCAAGGATTTGACCGTGAATCCACCCACCAAAACCCTAAGAGGCTAGCCAAAGTATTATCCATAGGTATAAGATTTCTCTATTTCTCTTGGATAATTTAATAGTCACTTTTATATTGCCTAGAAAACTGACCATCATAAGTGTTTAGCCAAATGAAATATGGGTACTTAGAACTGGGTTCTATTCAGCTTTTTCTCCCCTTATATAACATTCCAATTACAATGAGAATCTAATCCAGAAATGCCCTTGTGAATTTGTGAACACTGACCCAGTCTTTGCCAGATATATTATTTACAAAAGTTCAATGACTCCCTTGAAGCTGCTGCAATCCATTAGATCAATAATATGAATTTTAAGCAATCTCTTAATATGTATTTATATATAAATCACAAGTCACTGAGACACTTGAGTGTCTTTAGGTCAATAATTCCCACTTTAACAGTTCTAAAATATTTTAAAACAAATCATATATTTAAGTATCCACAGCTATTTCTCTCCAAAATCAATCATAATACCATCACAGATTCTATTTTCTCTTGACTTTGAGGCACTTTCTTTTTTATCCCCCAAACACTTATTTCTAATGTAATATTATCAGCATCTATTGATAATGGATGTTTCCAGAGGTTGGCAAAAACCTAACTGGATTCCCATTAGCCTGAGTGGTCAGGGTTTATTCCTGAAAGAAGTTATTTTTTTTTTGTTTGTTACAGGAAGCTGGATGAGAATGCCAAGAATTTATTCACCAGCCACTTGATTATAGAGGGCTTTGGTATGCAATGCGGACGTTAAAACGTTATGCATTCAATTATACAGTCTTTTCAGAAGACTTAAATAGAAACTTTGGAAATGTATTCTTTGGTTTTCTAGTCTCCAAATGTCATTGGTTTGCTATTGGAAATTAATTTAAATTGAAAATGAATGAAAGCTAATTCCATAATGATACCAGACCCCCAATCCAAGGGATTTGAGTGAATTAAGTCATGACTAACTAAAAAGAGTATCACTGTTTAAACATGAGACATTCCATCTGGACACAAAATTGAATTGGTTGAGCATCTATAATGAGCACTGAACACTGCTGGGCAGAACAAGAGTGACTATGGAGACAACCAACATTCATTCTTTGCCCACAGACATTTCAGAATGTTTGGGTTTGGTCCTCAAAAGTAGGTGCGTGCACTCTAGGGATTATGTACACCAATCCACGTGGGCACAGAAAAGCAATAAAATTAGTGAAAACAGTGTCACAGATGCTCTCAAGGTTCCACTCATCAACTTCTTCCATCCTGTAGGCCAGGTGCAGCATAGCAAACAATTCCCATATGCACTAATTACCTCTTACCTCAGCTGCATGCATCCTTCTTCCTGAGACTTCTTCTGACTACAAGAGCATGTTTTGCCTGTGAATGGAATAGGCCCAAGCCTTAGTGAGCTAATGCATCCAAGACAAATCTAGATCTATGAAGGGCCAGAATTGGCAAACGAATAACTCAGCTTTCTTGCAACTACTCTAAGGTGCTTGTATGGTAGTCTATCGGGTGGTACCTGCAAGCTATGCATCATGGCATCCTGCTCATTAATATAATGTTCATTCATTGATTTTCCTCTGTTCTCTGTATCATTTTCTAACTTCTTCATTATACATTTTTGGGGTTAATGAATACTTAAATTACTTAACCCAAACCTTTGCAGGATATAAATATTGTATACATGAATGATATTTACACATTGTATCTAGCCTGGTATACAGACACATGCATATACACTGCATATATATGATGCATACATAGAACAAATTAGTATATTCATGTAAATTTTTATATATGATAAAAAGTTTACTGAATAATAATATCATAATTTTCTTATTCTACTCTGGTCATGGGGAAGCATGATAATTTGTGGAGTTCTTGGCTTACCTTATGTGGCAGAAAAGAATTTCAGTAACCATCAGTCAGAAACAAAGACAGAGGTTTTATTAGAAAAAAGTGGGGATACATATTCACAGGCAATCTAAAGATGGAAAGACAGAGGGAGGGAGATGAAAGGAGGGGAATGCATTTGGGTGGGAGAGAGTCCCAGCAAGAGTGAGCATCTCTCTATGGCTTTTTTTCACAGCCAGGGTGGAGGTCTGGCCTTCCTCTGAAGCCCACAGGTTCTTCACATTGATGGGTGGAGGCTTGGTGGTAACTGACCTTGTCTCTCCTTACAGATTTTTTATTTACTAAGCATCCAAGGAATCTCAGGTGGGGAGAGGGTTATGATTAAGGATGTGAGCTCATTGAGGCTTCTGCCAAGGATAGAACAAACTCTGTAGGGTGGAGTTAGAGATTATGAATTTTCTAGATTTTAAACTGTATTTTCCTTTTCTTTTCCAATTCATCTTTTTACCTATATTTTATTTCTTCTATCCCCCCTCATTCTGAGATCACACTTTGCTATACATCGAGGCAGAAATAAAGTATAAGTAATACACAATGGTTGACTTTTCTTGAGACAGGGGCATTCGATGAGGGAAATGAAGAATGGAATTCTATTTCATTCTATTTCTATTATTCTCCTTTTGGACCTAGATCTATCTTATACAGCAAGAATGTCTTTTTAAGAAGAGATGTGAGGTTTGGTGCAGGTGATGGTTATAAACTAAAAGTGACAGTCTTTGGGGGGTATATTTGGTCATAGGGTTTTGAATTTCATTGCATGGAACTGATGAGTGATATAACAAAGAAGCAAATTGGAAATACAACAACCAAAATTCAAACATATATTCAAGATGAGTTAAGTGGGCAATTTTAAAGAAATCAGCAAGAGGGATATATAATCTGGGTATAAAATCAATTGAGGAAATATTTGTAAGACTGAATTTAGAGCTTAGAAAAATCATGGAGCAGAGGCTAGTAAAAGACTATTAGAAACATATTCTCAAAGAATACTCGCGGATGCTATTCTAGAAAGAAAGGAAAAGAGTTGATAATTTTACATATAGAGTTTA
The DNA here is from genome assembly GCF_963383645.1 of Muscardinus avellanarius. NCBI lineage: Eukaryota > Metazoa > Chordata > Mammalia > Rodentia > Gliridae > Muscardinus > Muscardinus avellanarius. The sequence goes on from NC_137796.1 coordinate 25,055,634, forward strand.
ATTGGGATCCTTAGAAGTCAGAAGGGAACTGCAGAGAAAGACAGCAGAGACTTCCAGGGAGAATGTATGGGAATGTGGTCTAAAAGGACTCCCAGATACTTTCCGGGTATCTAAAACCCATTATAGTAGAAAACAAACTGAGTTTCAAGGCTAAATTAGTCTACATTACCCCCATGGCATATCCTTCTACATCAAAGTAGAAATGAAAACAAGTAAGTAGGCTTGGGTTTAGACAGATAAACTCTAGCATCTGTGACATCTGGAAATTTGGAAACCTAACAGCAAGGTAACACCTTGGAAATAAGATTGATTTGTTTATCCATCACTGTTGTCACTTATTATCCTAACTTTGATCATGCATGCACATGCTGATTATAAGTGTAAAGAATATAATTTTTAGGATGTTAGATCCTTCAATTGAGGATATTTCTTTGGTAGAAGAGTAGACTATTTAGGACATGAGCTTCTTCAAGTGACATTGCTCTTTGCTGATCTATTCTGATCAATTATAAGAGATTTTCATGAATGGATGGAAAAGGTGTGTAGGTTATACTTAGTTAATTTGAAATGTTTCTTGAATAGTTGTAAAACTCTGTCTTGGCAAGAGACACAGTGTCCTGGGATAAATACTTGTTCATTTTTACAAATACCCTTTGTGATTATAGCTAAGTGAATTCTAAGGTTGGTCACAGAGGAAAAGTTTATGTGTGTTGGAATATAGATCAAAATCTTAACTATATATTATAATACTTTTATAAACTTCTTCAAGAGAGCCCATGAGATCCATAAATGGTCATTGCGAATCTCATAATTATTGATTGACAGATATTCTACAGTAGGTCAACACCTAGTATTTTCTTTCCAAAAATTCTGATTTTTATCCCTATGTTGTATATATTAAAAGTGGGCTGAATATCAGTGGATCAAATTCAATTTTATAAATATGATAACTAGAAACCATAAAATACTTTGATTTTACAGCCTAACCTCTCCAAATGATATTTGTATTTTGAAAAGCCTCCAAGAGAGATGAAATTCTCCATTCTCCTTTTGCTAGCTTTTCTCTTTTTTCAATATATGCCACTCACAAATCAAGAGTTAAAATATTGCCTAAAATCAAAGGGTCTGCCCAGCCCTGTACTCTTAAGTCCTATCACTAATTAGATAAAATACTGCAGAAATAATGATATGCCAGTTTCAGATTTAGCCTTCCTTTATTTTTGGAAGCCAACCTTGTATAAAATCTGTTAGGATGCTGAGACTAACAGGCTGTGAGAAACCTAAGATATAAAGAAAAATTCTGGAGGATTGTTCTGTGTGGCAGGAGCACAAGGCACCAGAAATCCAGCCCCAGCTCAGAGCCATGCCCCCACCCAACTGCTGAATCCATATTAGTAACCTGTCAGACAGAAAATCTATCCAGATAATCAGTTCCTACATGTCTGACCCACAAGATGTGAAGCAAAATATGTTTGTTTTAAGCCAGTATATTCTGGAGTCATTTTTTTTTTTTGGTAGATCTGGGATGAAACCCAGGAGTATTAGACCCCCAAGCTACACCCCTGCCCTATTTTGTACTTTATTTTGAAACAGGGTCTCACTAAGTTGCACAGGGGCTCACTAAGTAGCTGAGGCTGTCAGTGAACTGTGATCCTCCAGTCTCAGCCTCCCAAATGGTGGGATTACAAGCCTGTGCCACCACACCAAGCTCTGGAGTAATTTTGTGTGTGTGTGTGTGTGTGTGTGTGTGTGTGTGTGTGTGTGTGTGGTACTGGGGTTCCCGGAAACCCTTCTACCTTTGGGCTACACTCCCAGACCCATTTTATATTTTTATTTGGAAACAGGGTCTTTTAAACCAGCAAGGCTGGCTTCGAACCTGTGATACTCCTGTCTCCGCCTCCCAAGTGTGGGGATTACAAGCGTGGCCACCACGCCTGGTGGCTGGAGTCATTTTTTATATAACAACAATCAATAGAACTATGTTACTTTCCCAAGTTGAACTATTGACAATCTGAAACCACAACATAAGTTCTCAATAGTTTTTAGGTAAAGCAATAAAGTATATCATTACTCAAGTCTTCACCACATGGACAGGAAAAATTAAATAAATAAATAACCAACATAGCTTGGGAGATGTGGTGGAAAATAAGGTCTTTGGATTCTGACAGACTCACTTTTCAATCCCATCTCTGCCTCTCCCTAATTTCATAAACTTGCATGTTTAATGAAAACTCTGTAAGGGTTTCTTATCTTTAGACTGGGATTCATAGTCATGCTGGTTTGCTGAAGTTACCAATTTTTCCTTATTTTGAAACAAGGTCTCACTAAGTTGTAGAAGACCTCACTAAATAGCTGAGGCTGGCTGAGAACCCGGATCCTCCAGTCTCAGCCTCCCAGGTACTGAGATTAAAAGCATGCAGCACCACACCTGACAATTTTCTTTTAAAAAGATACTTATCATTGGACTTAAGACCTACCTAGAGAATCCAGGATAATTTCTTCATCTCAATGTAATTACCTTAATTACATCTATAAAGTAATTGGCCCCTTTTCCCAAATTAAGTAATCCTTCATCTTGTACCATATAAAGTAACATTCACAGGTTCCAAGGATCAGATCATGGGTATATTTTGTGGAGGCACAATTTTTCACACTAGAGTAGTCTAACCTACTTTACAATATTGTAAGAATCAAATAAACAAAGTACCTCAGGTGACTGAAAGCACATGTTAACCTTTATTTTTATTATCATTAATTTTATTATCAATAAATTTTTTTCATTACTGATAATGTCTATTCAAGAAGATGTTAACACAGAACTCCTCTTAGTGCATCAGAGCATAAAAAGCTTAATCTGGATTCATATATCATGGCAATATTTCCAGTCAACAAGTTATATCTCAAACTCTGAGAATGAATTGAGTGTGTATGTACACATGCACACAAAATGTTCAGCTCCAACTTCTCCTAACCTTCTCTACTAAGTCTTCTCATACACATGTGCACATGCACACATGTATGTACTCACATCTATGTGTGTGAGTGCGTGCGTGCGTGCGTGTGTGTGTGTGTGTGTGTGTGTGTGTGTGTGTTGGATTCAGGACACATGGGCACACTCATTTCTCCTTCACTGGGCAAGTTTTAACTTCAGCATCCTAAGAAATAGGGGTGTTTATAGCACCTTAGCAGAAAATATACACATAGATATTTTATTAACAATCAAGAAGCCTCTATCTGTCCAATGTGAATATTTGCCAACGCATTTTCATTTCATTTCCACATGCATCTAAAATGGAGAAAATAAAGCACCTTCACACTCTCACAACATGCTGAGGAAAATAAACAAGTCTCACGCTGACCCTATGTTCTTCATTATCAAATGGATAAAAGTTATTTTGTCATGTTCACATGCTATAAAAAAATGTATTGCTGCATTTACCAAAATAAGTTTATAGCTTTGGAAGGCTTCTGAGGTCCAGAATATCTTTATGGATAGTGATATATGGTTTGATTTTGTGTGTTTGTGTGTGGTACTCGGGAAGGAATCCAGGGGCTTTTCTACCTCTGGGCTATACTCCCAGATCGATTTTATATTTTATTTGAAAACAGGGTCTCACTAAGTTGCTGAGAGCCTTACTAAGTGGCTGAGGCTGGCTTTTAATCTGTGTGATCCTCCTGTCTCAGCCTCCAAAGCGCTGGGATTACAAGCATGCGCCACCATGCCCTGCTGGTTTGATTTTTTAAATACAGTTCAAAGAGAAAAAAACGAGTCTTTAGTTTCATTTTTAGCAGAAGTTAATATCTAGTGAAAATAGTCAAAGTAGTTGGTAAAATAGCCAGTGTGAGAATCACAGGACTAGTGCAACAAAGAGAATAAACACGAAAACTTACAAATTTAAAAATTATTATTTAAAAAGTCAAGCGCTAAGCCGAGCATAGTGGCACAGGCTTGTAATCCCTGAGTTTGGGAGGCTGAGACAGGAGGATCGTGCAGGTTTGAAGCCAGCCTCAGCTGGTTTAAGAGACCTTGTTTCCAAATAAAATATAAAATAGGTCTGGGAGTGGGAGTGTGGCCCGGAGGTAGAAGGCCCCTGGGTTCTATCCCCAGACCACCAAAAAAAAAAAAAAAGTCAAGTGTTATAAAGGCAACTTCCCTTGAACAATTAACACCATATTCTATACTTTGGGGATTAAAATGACGTGGTAAAAGAATAGTAAATTGTTCAAAAACTGGAAAAGAATTGAGAAATTCAGTATAATTTTATTTCATGTTATTCTGTACATACTTTATTCTCTATTCTGAAACACTTAAGTATATTGATCATATGGTTGTATTTTTTATTAGGTAGTATCATATATGTTAGCTCAAAGTTTAGATCAATGTACTTTCAATAAGACCATTTATTGCAAAATATTTGTCAGTCTTAAAATAACAAAGAAAATTTATTGGTAATTTGATTTATTTTTTTAACAAATAGCAAGATCTGTTAAATTGAGTTGTTGGTTTTATAAGCCAATGAGTGCTTTAAGATTGTTCTTAAAAACTTTTAACATTCCAGGGCTTTCATTTTTTAAATGACACTACTTTGGGGTATAAAGACATTCCTAGTGTTTAAAAAGTCTTCCTAAAATATGAAAATAGAAAATGTTAATATATTTAGAAAAAGGATAATATATGGAGAAAGAAAGATACATAAAAATAAGAAAAATGGAAATCTGTTTTATTCATTTTTTTATTTTTAAGCTATCTGTTGTTTAGTATTGGTTAGGAAAATAGAAATTGAGAATGTACTTATGTGTAGAAAATGGGAACTTAAATTTTGTGTTGAAATGATAGGGGAAACTGAGGCAAGCCCACAGCTGGGATTTGAAATTTTATTCCTTAGAAGAACCCATGGATCTGAAAGAGGGTATAACTGAGAGCCAGGGTAAGCTGAACAAGTTGAAAAGACATCCCCTGTATTGTTCTTTTAAATCCTCAAGTAACTTATGACAGCCACTGGGAATAGGATTTTGTATCCTATTGTTCAAACTTTTACATTTCAATCCTCTCGTATTCCTACCAGAAGAGAGATCTAGGCAAAAGGTCTAATATATGGATTGGTGAATTATTCTTTTTGCTATGAAACATCCTTCCATCTTTGGATTTTATGTGTTTATCCTACAATGCATTGGAGTCTTAAGCAGAGAAAATGATGCTGAATTGAAAGTGTTCAAAGAGAATATAGATAGGGGTCCCCATAGCTGTTAGCAAACCTGCTGGTTCTTTTCAAGCAAATAAGACTCCATTTGAGTAATTTCAAATTGTGTTGATAATGGTGTGAGAAATGCTATTTGACATCCAGGATATTAAAAAGTATCACAGCTTTCCCTCTCCTTTCTCTCTCCCATTGATTTATTCATGTTTCTCCCATTAAAGTATTATTGAGTGCATTATTTGGTTCTCCTGTATCTGTAGTTTATCTCTCTTGACCATGATTGGTATAAAAAGTGAACTGGATACTAAAACGTAAATATGTTTTGACTTAGTCAGCCATCATATTAGAATCTTAGAACTCAATAGAAATTCAGGTTCATTTATTTGGTAAATATGATGACCTGATTGTGAGGTGAAAACAGGCAGTTAATTATTAGAGCTAAAGGCATATAGGTTTGTCATTTGTGTTTGCTTCTAGAAATATTTTTAACTCTTCAATGAATGACATATAGTTATTGATAGATTGATCGAAAAACACAAGGTCTAACATCTATGTAAATGATGTAAAATATCAATGTTTGATGTCTTACTAGTATTAAAGAGAGTTTTCCTTCTGAATTCTATTCTTTGCCAACTAAGGGGGGGGAGAGAGGTGGCAGAATGAGGCTTGGGACCACATTTATCTTTTCTCCCTTTCTCACACCCACACCCTCTTGGTTTTCTTAAATCTATAATCATTAAGTTCCTACACAGACAAAAATTTAAGGAGGCAAAAATAATTTAGTGTTAAGATAAAAGCATATATAACAAGTGGAAAATGGAATATACTGTCGAGAAAAATTCTTGACATGTGGATACAGTTTTAAATTTAGAAATAAAGAAGCAATCACAAAACAACATATCAACAAAAAGATAAAAAAAAAGTCTACTTCAAAAGAAGGCTGCCAAAAGTACTTCTAGCAAATGTGACGTACTGACATCCTTTTTAATATGGGAAAGTTATACAAATCAATAAAAAATACCAAGAATTCAAAAAATATAAAAGAAAAAGTCCTACACAGTGCATTTGCAAAAAGAAAATACTAAACACTTATCAAGTATTTGGAAAGATTTCTATCTTGTTTTAATAAGATAAAATAAGATGTTATAAGTAAGTTATAATTTAAACTCTGACTGGAAAATATTAACTATATGCATAATTTAATATAGATTTTATACATTTTGTAATATATCACATTTACCATTTATGTACATATGAAGACTTATGTGTGTGATTAATAAGTAAAACAGGGAAACATAAGAGAAAAACAAAAATCTGTTCCCTAAAGTGTGACAAGAGATGTCATTTCAGAAAATTAAACCCCAATGCAAAGTTCTATAAACTAATAAAATTTTTGTAATATTATTAATAATGCTAAAATGGCAAATATTTCATTTGTCCAATAGTAGATGAATGGTCAAATATAATCAATAAGTATTAAACTACTACCAAAATCATATTTTGAATACTCTAAACTAATAAAAATTGTAAGTTAATTAATTAAGTACTCTAAAAATTAAGAACATTATCCTGGCATACTTAAGAAATTTGTGTATGTGCATGCACATGTGTTTCCAGAAAGAAAATCTCAGAAACACATCCTTGGTGCTTTTCTGTCTTCCATAGACCATGTCCAATCATAAGGACATCCTTTTTATCCTGTATCCATAATATGACAATTTACCCAATCTCCATTGCTACTATAAATTAATTTATTATATTTGCTGTATAGTGCTTTGGTTGTGGTAACTTTTAGGTGCCATAGGTACATCCCCATCATCCCCATGCTGTCTCTGTGGACTTCCTTTTTCCTGAATTTTTTTTTTTTTTTTCTGGTGGTACTGGGGTTCCTGGAAACCCTTCTACCTTCGGGCTACACTCCCAGCCCTATTTTATATTTTTGAAACAGGGTCTCTTACGCCAGCGTGGCTGGCTTCGAACCTGCGCGATCCTTCTGTCTCCGCCTCCCAAGCGCGGGGATATCAAGTGTGCGCCACCACGCCCGGCCTTCCTGAATTTTTAATCCATTACCTTCTAGATTTCAGAGTAACTCATCATGCCATTCCCTGTGATCCATGGGTGCGTTTATTTCTCTATGTTATTTCTCTTTCCTCACCAAATACACAAGCACATACACAGTTCAAACCTTGGACAGTGAGAGGATTCTGTGGCAGCCACATAGTTCAAAGGCAACATTGATTAGGTCTGGAGCATAGCAACAGCCCACTTGGGGCAGGTATCCACAGATTGAGTCAACAACACCACGGAAATCACACTTAGCCTTTTTTCTCCTCCAACAGCTAGCTGGCCATAGGTTCTCCATGGCGATTAAGTTGTAATCTGAGATGGAGGAACACCTGTAGCAATGGTTCATATTTGGGGTTCCAAGCCCAAAAGAAAACTCATGCAGTTTCCTTTTACTCTCTGGCTCTGCTCTAAGAATATCTTTTAAATGTACTGCTTCCAGTTTTGGAAGGCTTGCTGCGGTAGCCTCCAAAACTTCTAACTCACTACAACTGACAGAACCCATTTCACTGTGGGGAATTCTGGCTTTATGGCCATTTGGAGATCTATTATAATAACCTATTATAAAAGATTCATTGTAGACAAGGACAAAATATAGTCTAACAGAATATATTTTTCATATGATATATAGATCTCTGTTTCATATAACAACTCTAGAATCCTAAATTCAGGATTTTACTCACCTTAAATGAGTTAACTAAAAATTTGCCATAGTGACTTTTTCTAGAAGAATTAACATTAGAAGTACTAGGCAGATCTAATACTAGGAATTGAGATTTGTAATGCTCTACCATTGAAATATATATCCTGTTATTTTTTTATATTTGATTTTGAAATAGGATCAGGATCTTCCTATGTGTTCTAGGCTGGTTTCATACTCCTGGTCCTACTGCCTCATCTTCCCTAGTCTCTGTGGGATTACAGGTATGCACTATGATGCCTGGCTAAGCAAAACTAAGATATGTGTGTAGTCATAGGAATTCAGGGTACTCTGGGGATCCAGATTTTTTAATCAATATGGAAGTTCCCCTGCCAGATCTCACAGTCCCAATCAGCATTCTGACCCTGGTGTTGCAGATTGATTTGGGTTATAAAGCCAACATTTTCTCAGAGCTACTGTCATTAAAATTAAATTCACAACTTGAGTCCCAGCTTTTTCTCAACACAAGTTCTGGGGGATACGACTCTTTTTTAAATGCTACTCCACAGCGATGCTGGCTTTTGGATTTAGCTTTTAATTAGTAATTTGGTTTTGTAGTTTCTCATGTATTTTCATTGTCTTCATCCAATATATTGGTAGTTCCTAGCAAAAGAAATATGATTCCCTAGTGCTTATCATTATTAAATTCTTAGAACCTTTCAAATGGCTAAGATATTGCACCAGCTCAAATGTTTCTTTCCTCCAGTATGTATCCTGTTTAACTTCACTTAAAAAAAAAATGTTTAGAGTTGTATCACCATGGTCCACCAAGTGATGGCAGAACAATGCCAATGATGCACTCAACATTGCAGGTGAGATAGCATGTCACCTCACTCCCCCAAATCTCACTCTTTATATATAAGAAACTATTTTAACAATAAAAAGACAAGCAACCTAATTAAAAATGGACATAGACTACAAATGCTGAATGAGTATCAAAAAATGTTAAACATCAATAGTCTTTAGACTATCTGAGCCACAATGAAATACTACTCCATATCTACAAAGATATGAGCATACCAAAAATATATCTACAGAAAATAACAAGTGTTTGTGATAAGGTTTAGAAACTGGAAGCTCATCCACTGCTGATGGGAATGAGAAATAATAAAGCTGCTATGGAGAATATTTTATCAGTTTCTCAGTAAATTAGAGATAAAATTGCCACGTGACCCAGAAATGCCAGACCTTGGAAAACACTTAAAAAATTGAAAACATATGTTCAAAAGTTATATATAAATGTTCATAACAGTCTTATCGTAATACCCTAAAGATAAAAATGCCCAAATTTTCATTAGTGGATAAATGGATAAATAAATGTGGTATATCCGTATAATGAAATATTATTCAGTCAGAGAAATGAATTCCATACTGAGACATGCTACATCATAAAGGAACCTTGAAAATTTTCTAAGTAAAAGAAACCAGATGCTAAATATTACATATTACACAGCACATTTTATTTTAAATATCCTGAATAGATAAATTCATAGAGAGAGAAAGCAGATTAGTCATAGTTTAAGGCTGGAGGAAGGGTAGAATAGAGAGAGTCATTACTTAATAAATATAAGATTTCCATTTAGAATAACAAAAATTCTAAAAGTAGAAAATGGTGAGATATACTACTTTTTGAAAGCACCAGCTACCACCAAAATACATACTTTAGTATGATTAAAATGGTATATTAGACAATACATATGGTAAATATAAAATCTCATTCTGGACTTTGATTTCTGAATTATACATATTAATGACATTATTCCATCATATTTATTAGAAAACAGACTTTGAGGGGCAGATAGGCCTTCACAAAGTTTAATGTAAAGTTACTGAGACCAGCAACTGACTGTAAGAGAAAGAAACAAAATTGAATAGAGGGAGATGTTAAACTTTGGTGCTGCAAAAAATGACTTAGTCAATCTATAAAAACACTCTGCAGCTGGGATTTTCCTGAGTGTTTCAAAGTTAAGGAATGAAGTCACATGATCGTGTTAAAATTGTTACCCCAAATTAGCATTTCCCAAAGAGGGGAACTTGTCTTGGGTAAAGTTACATACTACAACCAAAGATAATTTCTCAGGAAAGGATTCAGATATGACCATCAGCATCCAATAGTGTTAGCAGCTATGGAAATGTGTGCCTCATCCCTAAAGAGTCTTACTGGTACAACATGAATCCATCGTAGCCTAGAAGGCAAGAAGAAATATGAGTAGCATCCCTACATCATAGCTCACCAGCTAGAATTCCATTCTTAAAATAATCTCAATGGTATTTTCATGAGCATCCACCATTCTCAAGAATCCATTTGCAATGGAAATAGCCACGAGTCCAATCTTTTTTGTCATTTCAATAAATCACATGCTTTAACAGGACAATGTCTATAAATTGTTAGAAAGCCTACGTATCATGAATGTTAAGGATAACCCTGATGGCAAGTCATCTTCCTCATGGATTTATAACTTCTCTTCGAACCATGTTTATGTAAACATTGTCCAGGTAAGTCATTGACTAAATCTAAATAATTTCTCTGCTATAATAAAATCCTTTGGTGGACTTGGGCATTTTACCTCTGAGCTATATTCCCTAGTCCTTTTTTATTTTGTTGGTTTAAAAAAGGCTCTCACTAGGTTGCTGAGGCTGGCCTCTAAGCTGTTATCTTTCTGTCTCAGCTTACCACAGGTATTGCCACCATGTCCAGCTGAATACTCTAATTTACTGGTTAATTTACTGTTCTTATGTTCTTCACAGCTACATGACAATTTTTCTTACAAAAACTGGCATCCATGATAATCTTCACCATGGTTTTTTCAGGCTACTAGAGCCAGCATGTAAAGAGTTACAAAACACTTTGTAATAAGAGTTTTCCCCTTGAGATTCAGCAAGAATGATGGATAGATGTTAGAGTTGAAGATTTTAACCAAGTGAAGACAAGTCCTTACTGAATTGATTGGATGTGAATCTTATCTCAGGATCTGCAACTAGAGACCAACCTTAAGACACCAAGTGCGGTTAATCTATTTCATACGTAAAACCAATATCCTTGTCTTTCATCAAAATTTTAAAATTAATACATTCCTAAGCAAGGGAATCCCACATTTAAGGCTATATAGGAAACAATTTTCAACCCAATGATAAACTCCCTGAAATTTGGTTAAAAGCAGTTCAGTGATTACTTAACTGTATAGCAACAGAAGGTTTTCCCGATTATCTCCCAAATACAAAACTGTTTGACATTGTTTAATACTGGCTAAATAATAGACAGAAGCAAAGTGTGTCTGGCGGGGGTTGAGGTTGGATAAGTTTTTTTTTTTTTTTCCCCTCTTGAATCAATGACTTTCCTTGTTCAAAACAATAGCATAGTCTATTTCCTCAAGTACTTGAGTCAGGACTTTGATTGTCTGTCTCCAATATTGTCCTCAAGAGCACCTTAATACCAGGTCGTATAAAACCAAGGTCTCAGAGACATTGATCCACCAAAATGTGTTGAATGTCAGGACCTTCCTGATGGGTGAGTTTCTTTACTCAACTTCCAAAACCAGAGTGAAGGTGATTGGCTGGTCATTTGTGCCCAGTGGAACATCACCAGTTTATTTTGCTGAGGCCCAGACAGTGGAAATTCAACTTCTGACTGTGTAAGGAAAATAAACAGAGACAATGGCATTTTCACTCCCCTAAGCAGTTTATCCAGATCAATATGGGAAAGATTGCTGCTCCTTGGCAGCTGATCTGAGTCTTAATTAAGGATTTTGCTCTCCAAGGTTGACGTGCCAGCCACCTTGGTGACTACGAGAGTATTGAGTTTCTTTTTCAAAAATTTAGAGTTAAGACAACATCAGCACAGCAAATACAACGGAAGATGATTCTTTAAAAAATCCATACACTAGTTTTGTTTAAGTTCTTCTTCAGTAGATTTAAGAGCTGAGTAAAAATTATTTTCATGGTTATCTAGTGCCTTATAAATAAGTTCCCAATATTGTAGCATAACAAAGAAAGCCCCTTTAACCTTGTTCTTTTTTATTATTTTCACATATTATGATAAAGTGTGTGTATATATATGTACACATATGTATATATATATGTATATATACATACACACATTTTATCACACACACACACACACACACACACATACATATATATATATAAATATACATTCCCTCTACAATCCAGCCATGTCAAACAGCTTCTTTTACACAACTCAACATATCTGTCTCACTTTAATTTTTTAGCACTGAGGATTGAACCCAAGGGCATTCTGCCTCTGAACGACATCCCAGCCCTTTTAATATTTTGCTTTAAAGTAGGGAGTCAATAAGTAATTGAGAGTCTCACTAACTTCTTGAGGCTGGTCTTGAACCTCTGATCCTCCTGTCTCAGCCTCCCAACTACTAGGACTGCAGGCATGCACGGCCATGCCCAGCTCACTTTGTGTTTGGACATGTTGCCTCTTCTTTCCTTGACTTGTCACTGCCTCTCTCACTCAGCCTTCAAGTATCATCTCCTCCATGAAGTCTGACTTTACATTTGTCTCCTTTCACACTTGTGTTGCTGCTGTCTTAATTTTTTCTACAGTAAACAGTAGAAAATCCTTATAAGAATGAAAAACAATTATAGAAATAGAAAATAATTATGCAGCCATATAATTTTAAATATGTCTTCTGAACTGTGCCAATATCCTGTTAACGAAATAAATATATTTTTTTAACTCCGGGCATGCATGGTGGCGCACGCTTCTAATCCCCGCGCTTGGGAGGCAGAGAGAGAAGGATCGCGCAGGTTCGAAGCCAGCCAAGCTGGCTTAAGAGACCCTGTTTCCAAATTTAAAAAGTATAAAACCAGGTCTGGGAGTGTATCCCAGAGGTAGAAGGGTTTCCAGGAACCCCAGTACCACCAAATAAAACAAAATAAAATTTTTAAACAATATAAGTGCTAAATAAAAGTTTGTGAAATGTTTGACTTACTGAACATATTGGATTATTCAAAATATGCACTATTGCCGGGCGTGGTGGCGCACGCTTGTAATCCCCGCGCTTGGGAGGCAGAGACAGGAGGATCGCGCAGGTTCGAAGCCAGCCGCGTGCGCTGGCTTAGGAGTCCCTGTTTCCAAAAATGAAAATGTAAAAATAGGTCTGGGAGTGTAGCCCAGAGGTAGAAGGGCTTCCAGGAACCCCAGTACCACCAAAAAAAAAAAAAAAAAAAGCACTATTTTGAGTTGATATATACTTTAAAATCTCCAGGCATGGTGGTGCACACCTGTAATCCCACTGCTTGGAAGTATGAGATAGGAGGATCACAGGGTCAAGGTCATCTTCAGTAACTTAGCAAGTCATTGTTTCAAAAGAAATTTTTAAAAAGGTATGGGGGTGTAGCTCACACATATAAGGCCTCTCTATTCAATCCCCAGGCCCACACACATATACACACACAAAAGTGAATAAGTAAAAAAAAAAAATAAGTCAAATAAATAAGCGCTCCTTCTGAAGACAAATAATTCATTTCATATATGTTAATGATAGTTGAAAATGCAAATTATAAATTGTGGTTCTTTAATGGGTATACAAATGGCCTGTATGAGAAAGGCATTTCCTGGAAAAATATCCCTTAGAACTAGTCCTTTGAAAATGAACATGTAAAATCATTTCTTTTTTTTTACAGAACAACATTCGTAGGATTAAGGGAAACTAATATTTCTAGACTCCTCTTGTCGGGTTTTATAATTATCAGTACTTGAAATTTTATCTCAGCCTTTACAAAGATTGCATTAGCATAAAATGTTGTGTTCTTTGATTTAATATATTCTTTGAAGAGGAAAATATTCACCAGAACTAAGAATTGGGATAGGAAATTATTACCTGCCAGGTGACAAACAGTACTTTACACTGATGAGAAATATATTTTTTAAAAAATGCAAATTACCGAATTTGAGTTGACACTCAAGCCTTTTCGAAAAAAAAAGAAAATTAAAATTGAATATTCACTATTAAAGTAATAGGACTGTTTGAATTGTAGCAAATTGCAAATCCAAAAGGAATGTGTTCCTTTTCTGAATGTTATCTGCTTTATTATATTTTGTCAAATCATGTCTGCACATGATTCAGCACAATTAGGACGCCTTAAACTAGAAGAAGATGACTGTACTTACTACTTACAATAATTTTTTTGGAACACTAAAGCAATGACCAAGGTAAAGAAAATCGTTTTCCTATTTATAGTGAAGCATTGTGTAAACCAGAATGGAGCATAACTTTGTCCGGAAAATCCCTTAGCCTTTGAATCCATAACACTCCATAAACAGACTCCAAGAGCCAAAGATCCTTATTCTTGAAAATACTCAATTCTCTAAAATGGAGGCAATTATCAATCAAATTCCCATACCAGGAATCCTTCTTCAAATATTTGCACAACTAGTCCACCTCAGAGTTCTTGACTGAACAAACATATTGGAAGTTAGTAGAAATACGATTACTAAGGCACGTCACAAAACCATTGACCCTTGAGTGATCACCAGAAGTACTGAACCCTCTAAGAAATTGTGTTTGTTCTTAAAAAAGGAATGTTTTTTGTGCATGTCATTAATTTATTCAGAATGCTACTTGTTCTGCTGAAAACTCTTCAGCCAATTGCCATTGATTTCGAGCTGAATCATCTTGCAAACCCCAGCCCCTGCCTTTTGACCTCCCTTCCTTGTAGATAATTTTCATCACTCACTCTAGTCTGCCTTTGTTTTCCTTCCAGCAAACATTATAAGCTCTTCTTCAGTGCAGGGCCTTTGCACACACCAGCCTGTTACCCTCCATGGATAAGTGATGGTGAATGAGCTTCTTCTTAACTTTCTTATCTCAAGGTAAGCATCATCTTTCCAGAGCAACTGTCGTAAGTATTTTTTTCCTAAAAATTCTTATCCCTATTAACCCCCAATTTTCTCCTAATTAACCTCTAATTTTCTTCATTTCAGGCTCTTAATATTCTTTTCATGAGGAATGTCTTCATTTATAATTACTGTATTACTGATCTGTTAACATTTAAAGTGCTATTTAAAACATTTGAAAAAGAGTCCACCCTCATTAGAATATAAATTAACTAAGTCTCCACTGTATCAATCCTTCTCCATTAAAACATCAAAGTACCTGCCTCTCAGTGTATATCTAATGTTTAAATTAATGACTATATTTTATTCCTGGTTAATTTTTTTATGTTTTATTCTCTATAGCTATGATCCAAACCACCAAATAATTGGTGTCTGAAATCTAAAAGAATCAGTTATTTGTCATGGTTTCTGTAGATTGGAAAATTGAGAGGTGGTTAGATGGTTTTACTTAGGATCTCTTACAAGGTTTTTAGTCATGTTGGGTGGGGCTCGATTCAGCTGAAGGCTTCATTGGGACTGGAAATTCTATACCCTACAAGCTCACTCAGAAGACTTGTAAAGCTATACTAGCTTGGGCCAGAGAGGCAGTTCTTATGCAGATGTACCCGTGTGAGGGTCCTTACCTCATGGAGATTGGTTTCCTCCAGAAAGAGTACTTTCAGAGACCAGGGCCTAAGCTGCTGTGGCATTCATGCTATAGCTCGCAGGACTACATACCATCAGCTTTATCCCATGGCATTTGTCCCCAAGCCGAGTATTGGTTCACTATGTAAGCATGAGAACCAGGGAATAGGAACCAATGGGGATCCATTCTGGCCTTTGTTTATTTCTGGTCTAAAATATTTGAATCTCCCCTAGTTTATTCCTTTTTAACCCAAGCCTCTCTTCTCTTCCTAACATCCCTTTGACATTTGTTCTTTAAATATTGAGATGGACAATCCTTATTCATTTTCATAACTTGCTTAATATTTGTCATTTTGTCACAATACCCTCAAACCAAAAGTTCATCAATGATTCCCAACAATAGCTAGAACCAAAGAAGCCCCATTGTCTTCTCTCTCTCTCTCTCTCTCTCTCTCTCTCTCTCTCTCTCTCTCTCTCTCTCTCTCTCTCTCTCTCTCTCCCCTTCCCCTTTTCCTCCCTTTCTCTTGCATACACATACACAAAAACCTGAATAGATACTACCTGGCATTTTTTAAGTTTAGCTAAGAAACTTCAGGGGTAGATTTTAAAATGTGGGGCCAGTATTATAGAATTCTTCAGCAACATAAAAGAAATTATTCAGGTGTTCATGGTCTAATTATTAGCATAGAAAAATGTATTTTCTTTACTAGATCAATTTCTTTCCACCTGACTTTCCTTGATCTCTAACTATTGTTAAATTCACGCTCATAAGTTCCCTAATGGCAAACTTTCTTATCCTTCATCAGTTTTCTCAAAGGGTGAGATAGCTTATTTTAGCCAAGTTTTAAATTCATTTAGGATTCATGTATGCTGAGTTCTAGACAAAACACTAACCTTTTGGTGTTTGGCCTTAACTTTGTCAAACATAACTTCCTGCCTTAAGAAAAAAAGTTTTAAATGTTAATTAAAAACACTCAAAGAGTCTTAGTCAAAAAATAGTCCTGAACTTAGACCTGTTCTCGCCTACAAAATGATGAGTTACAGTAAGAAGCATATGGATTAAATGTCTCTGCAAACTTAATGTGATTTTAAAAATTACTCAGTGTTTTGAAAACATATCTGCATTTTGATGAATTAACGAGTAAAAAAGTTTGAGCATAATCTAACATAAATGGCAGTCAGTTTCAATTCCTCAGACCAAAATTAGGAGTATGTGCTCATATTTTACTTACTAGTTCCCAGATTTTTCAACAGCAGTTCAAAAGTTTAATGGGAACCAAAGGAAACTTATAGTCAGATGAGACAGTTGGTATTAGTGACAATGACTTAAATGCCATTTTTAATCTTCACCACTTCAGGAAGCTAACACTGAATGCAAATAGGAGTTCCCAGTTATTAGTTCTGGGGATTGCGTAGATGATTGAAAATGTAGAACATTTGGTCTTCTATGGGAACATGATTCCATAAATCGTGATCATTTTCATTAATTCATAATTTATAGTCTGCCTTCTTCTGGAGGGTTTTGAATTGGCTTGCATTAAAGAATATATGCAGTTGGACTCTATAAAGCCAATAGGATTAGCACAAGAACACCTGTTTTCATAATATATGAACAGGAGTTTTCTTTTTTTAACAATTCATTAAACAAACACTGATTTTTATTTACTATGTCTCCAGGATCATATCATATCATGATCTGCATTAGCAGGATGGGTGGGGATAATATATATATACACACACACACATACATCTGTCTTTTTCCCTGGGAAAAAGCAGACCATCAATATACAGATTATATTTGTACTATATGAACTACTTAATATAATAAGATGCCATAGGTTTTATCTAAATATGACAGGAAATAGAGTTTTAAATAACAGTATTCACCGTGGCTGATAAAGAAAGAAAAATAAAACAAACACATTGCTCCAGAGCTCAATATAATTTGACTCTTGCTCATTTTTCATCTGAAGCAAATCATTAGAGTTCTGAGGTGATTGGTACCTCCTCTGTGAATAAATATCATTTTTCCAAAGGATGCTCAGGAGAGATGAGAGATCAATATGGATTCATTTTTGTCTCATAATGGGAAATTCTGGACCCTAGCAGCTATCACATGCCAAGACAGAATACAGAGGTCACGAACCTCGCCTCCCTACCTATCACCCTTGTTCTTTCATGAACATGTAAATCTCAAATCTCCTTCATTCTTCTGACAGGTGCGCTAAAGACACTTGAATTATTTATACTGTTCCTGTTGTAAAATGCTCTCCATTTAGCAACTGAGCCAAAATCTTTTCACTAAAAAACCTGACTTTAAAATACCAGAGCTGTACAGGATTAGCAAATCTCAGCAGAGGTGTAAAAATTAATCTCACTCAAGGTATTATTGCAAGCATATGTAGTGGAAGGATAAGAAATGAATTCATGATAGTTAATTCTTCCATGACTATGTTAAATTTCTTCTGCGCATACGTATCTCCCATTCTGGCTTCCTTCTCCTTCCTTTTAACCTCTCTTTGTTCTTTCATGGCTGCAGCAGGGTAGCTCCCACTAGCCATTGGTCTGACCATAGAGTATCTATTAATCATGTTATTGATGAGTCCTCTACTGGAGAGTTCTTTCAGGACCTCCCTCAAACCTCTGCCCTTAACCCATGTCTCCTTTCTATGTACATCTGCATAGCTTATTTTTCAATTTTCCAGCCTTGTCTTGAAATTCATGCAGAATGTACTTTTCATGATTTGAGAAACACAAACTTGACTCTTAGAAGGCAACACACTGCTACACATACCCCCGGGTAATGGTCCTTTCATGTGTCTTCAATCTGAATACCCTCAGATTCTAGCTCCACTGTTATGCCACAGCAGATAAATCATGGACATTTTGGACAAAAAAAGTCACAGTTCACACAGATGTAAGTGGTGGGAAATTGAGGAAAATTTAGCTCATCTATAATTTTCTTCAGAATAAAATTGCTTTGAATGGCAATTTGAATTATGAATAAGAATACAAAATGTTTCCCATTCTAGCATAGGATACAATTGTGGTTCCTATTTCTTCTATCTCTTCTCTCTTCTCTCTTCTCTCTTCTCTCTCTCTCTCTCTCTTTCTCTCTCTCTTTCTTTTATCTTTATTTACTGGAGATTGAACCAAGGGGCAATCTACGTCCAAGTTACACCCCATATTTTTTTTATTTATTTATTTATTTATTTATTTATTTATTTATTTATTTATTTATTTATTTATTTTGTGGTACTGGGGATGGAACCCAGGGACATTCTACCACCAAGCTACACCCTCAGCCATATTTTGTATTCTTTGTTTTGAAATAGGGTCTCACTGAGTTGCAAGAGATCTAAGTGTCTGAGGCTCTCCATGAACCGTGATCCTCCTGTCTCAGCCTCCTGAATTCTGGGATTACAAGCGTGTGACACCATGCCCAGTTTGTATTTATTTTATTTTGAGTAAGTATCTTGCAAAGTTTCTAAAGATCTCACAAATTTGCTAAGGCAGTCCTGAACTTGCCATCCTCTTCTCCCGCCCTTCTATTTACTGGCATTACAGGTGTATGCCACCATGCCCAACTAGCTATTGTGTGATGTAATGCTAATCTGATTTCATCTGCTATCATGTCAGCAAAGGATAATGATCTTGAGATCTGTCCATTTCTTGCCTACTATTTTAATTTTGCTCAAGACATTTTCAAACACAAATTTATTCTTGATTTTTATTTGTTAAAATGTTTTTTAAAATGCTTCATACACAGAGAGATAGCCTAGAACCTGCCTTTAAAACAACTATGTTTATACCATACAGAGGAGTTTTGCATCAGACTTTTGGATTTTGTATTGCTTGTATTTTTTGTATTTTTTATGTTTTCTTCCTATTTGATTTTTCTATCTTATTAAACACTTCAAAAGTAAAATAAATAGAAAGTTATAATTACTGTTTTTAACATGGAAATATTTGGTTTTGATTAAAATTCTAAAAGTCTTTATAAAACTATTCTATTTAGTAATAGTCAATAATGAACAACTTTTTATTGATGCATACTACTTACTACCTTGAGCCTCCAAGAATTTTATATAGAGTTCCATATGCAATGCAAACATCTTGTTCATGTCTCAGAGAAACTTTCAAAAGTCAACTATTTACTCTCATAAGCTCATAACATATGAGAAAATTGAATTGCAAAGTTATTTTTTATTTTTATAACAATTCTTCATTCTTTCACTGAGTGTATTTAAGCATGACAGAAACCTGTCATTGTTTATCCATATTCCCCTCTCTAATGGTCAATAAAACTTCAACAGATCCTTACAATAAGTGACACTCTTCACCTGAATATCAATTACAGTAGAGACAAAGTAGCCAGCTTAACTTAATTGTGATCATGTGGATTCTAATTATAATATGCCTTGGTAAACATAGTGTCATAATTTTGTCTAGCAATAAGTAATAAAAATAGGACTAAAATAATCTTAGAGGCCCTACCCAGAGTTTTCTTATTTGAATCTCAGTTAATTCCAATTTTGTATTCATTTCCATCTAGCATCTAAAAATTGCCACCATAACCTGTTTTCTGTTCTCTGCCTTGATTATTTAGATTTGCTACAGGTATTTTAATTTCTTGGCTCTAAGCTTACTTTTTTTTAATCTTTGAACTCTTAAGTCTTTGATAAACTTGGTAGACCATTACATTCTATTGTTTCCCTCTTTGGCTCCAACTATAGTCTCTACTTTGAAAATGTATTTTAATCATTGGTGAAGGGAAAAACATTCATAGGTATTCATTTAATATTACATAAGTCTATGAAAATTCACAAAATACCCTCAATAGATATTTTATTATATTTGTATGTATTATATATATATATATATACATACATATACATACATATATACATACATATACATACATATATACATATATATATATATATATATATATATATATATATATATATATACACAGAGATACAGAGAGAGAGAGAGAGAGAGAAATTTTTTTGTACTTTATATTTATGATTTGACTTAACTTTCTGGCTGTCTTTTTTCTTCTCCTCCTCCTCCTCCTCTTCTTTTCCTCTTCCTCCTCCTCCTCCTCCGCCTCCTTCTCCTCCTCCTCCTTCTTCTTCTTCTCTTCTCTCTCTCTCTCTCTCTCTCTCTCTCTCTCTCTCTCTCTCTCTCTCTCTACCTCTACCTCTCTCTCTCTCTCTCTTGGTATTAGGAATCAAACCCAGGAGAATTCTACAAAGGAGCTAGACCTCCAGTCCTATTTTATATTTTTTTATTTTGAAACAGAGTTTCACTAAGTTGCGGAGGTCCTTCCTAATTTCCTGAAGTTGGTTGCAAACCTGTACTCTTCCTGTATCAACCTCCCAAATACTCTGAATACAGTTGCACACCACCATATGTCTACATAATGACACTGAAGAGTGAAGGTGAAGTTTTTAGCAAGCTATCTAGTTCTCCTACATTTTTTTCTTGGTAGGGGGAATTGAAGCCAGGGGAATTCTACCCATAAGCTACACCTTTGGTCCTTTTTTTTGAAACAGTGTCTCACTAAGTTACCATGTGCTGACCTCAAACCTAGGATCCTCCTGCCTTAGCCTCCCAAGTACTTCTTCTACTCATAATGATAAAAAGAGTTCAATAAGACTCTCTTATCTTTCTTCTAAAATCATTACTTCTTCACTATATAAAGCATACCACATGCACATATATATGTACATGTATATATATGTGTGTGTGTGTATATGTGTGTGTGTGTGTGTGTGTGTGTGTGTGTGTGTGTGCGCGCACATAGGTTTATATCCATACATTTGGTCCAAGAATAAGTGACTTAATAGTTTTTGTAATAAAAAATCTGACACTAGAGGAAAATCTCAATAACAGAAGACCACATGGCACTGCACAATCTGGCTACATTTTTATTTAAATGAGCCTGATTCAATTTTGTTTGTATCACTGAATAACATCTGGAACTCTATCAATTGATCCAAGCCTTCATTCATCAGCAAACAAAGGAAAATAGTACCTGGTTTAAAGGTAATCTGTGTGTCATAATTGACACAATTGTAGTGGGGATTGAAGCCAGGGACATTGTACCCATAAGCTACCGAGTGTATACTACATGATGATATACACCCCAGAAAGTGTCTGATTTTATTCATGATTCAAGTATATTAGTCTTTATAACTGTAACCCAGAGTGGTAACAACAGCTAAAACTCAGAACCTTCTATTGGTCAGGTTCTTTTCTAAGGGTTTTCATCCAGGTAACAATCCCAAGTGGTAAAAGCTATTATTCCCTGCAGGAGAAACCTGAGCCATTGATACAATAAGCAATTTTCCCAACACTGTAAAAGAATTAGCAGAGGCAAGATTCAAGACCAGGCTGTTCAACTCTTTTCTCTTCCCTTTAGCACAGTGCTGCTCCTCATGTTTTAAAAGTTAGCAAGAGTGGACAATACATACATCTAAAGACAAGTTTGTAAGAGGTTTAGAAACTCAGAAGAATTATAGGGAAACACCAAATCTTGCTGAATTACAATTATTTTTAACAGCAAGTGCAAACTAGCAATGATACTTATCATTGAAGTGTTGAATTTAAGTGGACTATGCACTACTGTGTCACATTGATTTAAATGAGATTTAAATCTCATTAGATTAGCCACCACTGCATCTCAGTTGAATGCAAAATGACTTTCTGATACTTGGTATACAATATTGATTTTATTGAATAAAAGTGAAGCTGATTAAATTTTATGGAGAAAAATTAACAATAAAGTGTTTCAATTGAAAGTTTATTGAATGTAACTAAAATTAATGAAGGCTATTGATAGCTATGAGGATTAATAGAAATAAGTTGCACCTAAATGTGATTTAATTTAAAACTATTACCCGCAAAATAAAATAAAATAATATGTAATACTATTAAACTGGATCAAATTCAATATAAAATGGATCTGACTATATATTTGAATAAAAATTATAAAATTGTAATATAAATTATTAAAAATTATATCACAGAAATAATTTGCATGTCAAAAAACATGTCTTCTGTAAATTTATGTAAAAGAGGGGAAAGGATGGCTTTAAGCTGGTAAAATTTTAAATCAAACTGAATGGAATCAAAATATTTAAGAGTAACTAGGCATAATGGCGCATGTAATCCCAGTACTTGGGAAGATGAGACAAGAGGATTGCAAGTTTGAGGACAGCCTCAGCAAATTGTGAGACTTTTGTTAAACTAGTGAGATATTGTTTCCAAATAAAAATAAAATAAGGAAGAGGGTATAGCTCAGTGGTATAATGTCCCTGGGGTCAATTTCTAGATCTACACATACAGACATAAAAAAATTAAGGGGTAAATATTCTGAATGATTCACAGTTATTAATATTTCTCTTGAAAATATTCCAATCACTCCAAAGTCTATACTTAACAAAATTTCCACCTACTTCTCATTTTCTTTCTTATTCCATTTTTTGTGCCAGAGATAAAATTTAAATTCAACTTCTAGGTTTTTAGGATTGTCTTTATCCTACAAAATCTGAGTATCTCCCTATAGGCTTAATTAAATTAACAGATACTTGATCAAAGCAAGAAAGCATACATTTCTTAACATTTCTAACCTTGAGGAGTTAAAAGAGAATCAGGAAGGTCTTGTTTTGTTTCTTGGGTCTCTTATAAACTAGTTATGTGCCATTGGCTAATTTAGATTTATTATGTCCTTGTCTATATCTGAAATACTAAGTTTGACTTCTCCCTAGGTCAAAGCCAAGAATTCAGAGAAATATTTTGTAAAAGCTAACCCAAGACCTTGTTCACGAGGGTATACCACCTAAATATTACTTCTCACTTTCTCTTCTAGAATTTGAATAGAACAAAATATACCTATGTTTCTTACTTCAAAAGCCCTATTGACTCATCTACTCCAGTGAAAATGAAGAGAGCATTAAGAAGACTTTATAATCATTTTAGCCCTCCTGAAAATGGAAGAATTTTAATGTGGATGGGGGAGAATTCCAGGCAGGGTGCAATGTCTCGTAGAAGAAATAAAATAGGGAATGGCATACTTATTGGTAACAAACAGGTCACATGATCCACATTTTCTGGATTTCAGATTCTTTTATTTTTACTATTATCATAGTGTATATTTCATGTAAAGCAAAACCCAAGATAAAGACTTGAGTTCAAATAAATGATTATTATTGTTTCCCATTGTAGAGGGGATCATAAAAACTCAAACAGAGGGAGCCAAAAGAAAGGACAACAGAAAATCTAATAAAGAACATGTCACTAACCTGGCAGTGACTCTTAGTCCCTGAATTCCTTCTTGCTGGATATCCTTTGAAGAACCACAGAGGAGCAATCAGAATGTCCCCTTCACAATTCTCATCAAAGCCTGGTTGAAACCAAATCCTGGACTCCATTGGCTGAGGGACACCCCTGGGGAATTAAAATGTCTGTACCACCAGACTTTGATTGCTTGGGAACCGAACAAGCTCCCATGGCTTCAGAGAAAGATCTAAGGCAGCAAAGCTGGGACCTGACGGGTGCTTAGGAGATGTGTCATGAATGTGTACATAGAACTGTCCTTTTCAGCTGCAGATAAAATCAGAGGTTTGTGGACACTTAAAATCAGAATATCTTGTGGAGTTAACTGTATAGTTTTTTTCTTTTCTGAAAAACCATAAATTATAACAGTATAATGCTTTATTTGATATAATAGAAAAGAAGGTGGTGATAATAATTGTAGAAAACTACTATTATGCATCTACTATATATGCCAGGTATTGTTTTAGGTACTTGACCTGCCTTTTTCATCTAATCTTTAAAAATGAATCTCTGAATTTCTAACCTCAAAATATGCTGAAGGGACCCTGTCTACCCTATCACCAGTCTGCGTTTGTTGTGACAGAAGTTCTTGGCTTCACCTTTGATTTCTCCCATAATCCAAGTGAATAAAAGTTTTGTCTCTATCTTCAAATGTATTTTGAGATTGATCACTTCTCATTTCCATTTTCTTGGCCACTTTGGTGCAGTTGCAGCAGTCCCTCATTTATCGATGTACCCTCTCATTCGCATTAGAATCTTTTAGAATCTCTTTCCAAATAAATTTCAGATTATTTTGATTTAGCTATTTATGATAATATAGACATTATTGAAAGCAAAACCTAAGGTAATCAATTTGACCACAGGATTCCCTGAAAGGAGCCATGGCTACATGTAATTCATAAAATCTCAAGTCACAAATGCTAATCTTTACCTCAATATCATTTTCCAGTTTTTCATCTATTCAGACTAAAGAATTTTGCTTCTTGCATTCACTTGAAAGGCCCTAAGTCATCTTTTATTGTCACCTACAATTTCATGTTGCTTCTTCAATTTATATGGATCTCATGCTATTTTCAAATATATTAACCACATTTCCATTTTATCGGTTTATTTATTTATTTATTTATTTATTTATTTATTTATTTAATTTATTTTTTGTGGTACTGGAGATGGAACCCAGAGGCTTTCTACCTCCAGGCTATACTATTTTATACTTTATTGGAAATAGGGTCTCACTAAGTTGCTGAGAGCCTCACTAAGTAGCTGAGGCTGGCTTCAAACCTGTGCGATTCTTCTGTCTCAGCCTCCCAAGTGTGAAGATGACAAGCGTGTGTGCCACCACGCCCGGCTCACATTTCCATCTTAAAGACTATGAAGGATCCTTCTTTCTGTACATCCTAACTGAAGCTACTACAAGCTTGAACCTCAACTTTATTAACTCCTCCCTTCAAGTACTTTCTTCACAGAAGTAAGTATATAAGCTCCGTCTATGTAAGAATGCAAATAGCCATTCATTTGTGTGGTATCAATCTACTAAGATAGTACACTTTTACCCATCTCTATGTCCACATAGCCTTCTTTAAGTAACATATCACTCCCGGACACATGATATATTATCTTCTTTCAGTTTTTTAAATTACTTATCTTCCACTTAAAAGTAAACTGCAGAGACATGGGGATTTGCTTTTTCATCACAGCTGTATCTATAGAACTTAAAACAAGCTCCTCTACAGAGATGTCATTGTATGCATATACATTCATGTTGACTTAATTAGTCACAACCCTATGAGGTAGATACTATTATCACCAGAATTTACAAATGCAAATACTGAGATCCAAAGTAGATAAGAACTTTTCTTGCTTAACCAAGACCATATAGATTAGCATACAGAGGTCCTTCACTTATATACTAATTATTGCCCCATTTGCATAGGCTACAGGGTTTCCAATTTGTCATGGCTTATACTACACACTTAGTATCTTCACCTTGTTGCATTTGAGTTTAGAAGGATACATAAAAATTGTGAATAATGGAGTTTGAAATAGATTTTAACAGATAAGACAGAGAGAAAGAAGAGAGGAGAGGAAGAGGAGAGAGAATTTTATAATATCATGTATAATATGTATAATATTATATATGTATAATATATAACATATATAGTTAATCATATATATTTAAAATTGAAAGCAATCTTCTAATCCATGCATTCTGCAATCTACTATGTAACATAATCATGCCTTGTGTCCTACTTTATATTTGCCTTTCTTACTGTCCAGAGTTCAACACTTACTTTTCAATTATGGGTTCAATTCTTATAAAATGTTTAACTTGGTGCGATATAGAAAGCATACACTGTCATTCAAATTTAGACATTTCTGGAGATTTACTGTCACTGGAACTAACTTTACATATTGATAGACTGAAGTCTTGCAAGTGGAGAAACTTGTTTGCTTGTTTCACACCAATCTTATCCAGTAGTGTGCTCCAGAGCCTCCCACAGTGCTCTGAACATAACTGTAACTCAATAAATATGTCTAAAATAAGATAATGAGTAGAGCTGGGAGTGATGCCAAGAAATTCCTTGACAGATCTCTATCCTCTGTTTCAGTAGAACCTTACCTCAGGCCCTCAGTACCTATAAAAAAACAAAATTATAAGACTGATTTTGTTTAGGATGAAGAATAAAATCAGGGGTTGAATTTTTGAAAGAGCAATGCCTACCAATATCATTATTAATATGAATCTAGAATGCTGGTTAGATTTAAACTAATTTCAGCTAATAAAAGTATATTTATACCTCAAATCTTATACATGCAACTTCCAGTACCTCTTGTCCACTTTTGCCTTAAAATCCTCATAATTTTTTTTTTTTTTTTTTTTTTTTTTTGTGGTACTGGGGTTCCTGGAAGCCCTTCTACCTCCAGGCTACACTCCCAGACCTATTTTTTTTTAATTTGGAAACAGGGTGTCTTAAGTCACTGAGGCTGGCTCCAAACCAGCGTGATCCTCCTGTCTCAGCCTCCCAAACGCGGGGATTACAAGCATGCACCACCACGCCCGGCTCATAAAATTCTCATAATTTTTAAAAATAAATACTTTCCTTTTCACTACATTGTCACAATTTTAAAAATCAACATAAAACTCATCAATAAGTACAGAAGTTCAGTAGGACCACAGTTTTTTTTTAAAAAACAATCTATAATAGATATTAATCACACTGTAGATGCGAATTTATTAAATTTCAATTATTAAAAAATAAAAATATATAATTATAGCATAATCAGTATAATTTAACAAGAAAACTACTGTTATATTTATTGATTATAAAGGCTGTATTTTGTATTATCATTTCTCACTTTATTTCTGCTATCTTCTTTCTATTTTAGAGCTGCATAATCTAACAACTATGAATATCAGAGCAGCATAAACATTTTGGAGAAAGAGTATAATATCATAAACTCAGTATGGCTGTACATGTTTGTAACCCCAGTACTTAAGAGGCTGAGATAGTAGAATTACAAGTGTGAGGACAGCCTCAGCAAGCTAGCAAAACCCTAAGCAACTTGTTAAGACCCTGTTTCTAATAAAAAAACAAACAAATGGGCTGGGGTAAAGCTCAAAGTTAGAATGTCCCTGGATTCAGTTCCCATTATCACAAAAAGAAAAAAAAAAGAAAAATTTTGATAATATAAAAAAGACCAAATTCTTAATTTTTCATATATAACCTCTGTCTGTCTGTCTGTCTATCTGTCTCTCTCTCTCTCTCTCTCCAAACCCTCATTCATTTTCTCCTCCACTTTCTGTACTGTGTTAAATACATTATTTACTACACCTGAAATCCTCTTTGTGCTCTGATATTCAGTACCTTTGTAGTTTTCTCCACCTGAGGACACCTGAGGCTGACCAGGGCAGCCCTCTACTTGGGCTGCTTCTCTGTAACAAAAATGACTAGTTGCATACCCTAAATTATTGGCCTCTCCTACTACTTTTGTATTGAGATGAATTCAGTTCCTAGAAGAAAGAATGTCTGGGATTAGGTTCTCCCAGAAGTAGATCATTAAATAAGGATTTCAATATACAGAGTTTGTTAGCAGAGGGTCCCAAAGACTGAACTCTCATTGAAGCAAAATGAATTACGAGGAATACTCAGAGACATAAATGTATTGAAGTAATTTATAAAATAATATCACAGAGGCTTGATAATGCTGTTTCTAAAGATTGTCATAGATTTCCTTGAGTTACTTATGAAAAAACAAAGGAGAAATGATCCTTGACATCTTTTATATGCTTTTCACAATATGAGCCATGAATGGATTACCAAAGTATATTGGGGCAGAAAGTTGGTTACATGTTGTATTTGACATGGGCCTAACTTAAGAAGCACATTTGTAAAGTGTGTGTACCCTTCAAAAAGTGCCCCTTGATGTTATGTCTTTAAAAGGGATTAAAACCCATTTGCAAAGCATCTAAATAAATTAATAAGTAATAATGTATATTGTCCAGGGAAAACTTTACTAATACTTTGGTGTTTGCTATATGCTTCCAGTAATTTTTTTTACTGTGCATACATATAACCATATATTCTACAATTCCACATCTGCTTTTTCATCTAACTTAACATTACTTCCTAACATAATTAAATAATCTTTGAACACATGCTATTATACTCTACATAATATTCATTCTATCGAATATGTATTAATTTGTCAAACTAATCATGTATTGTTGGACATTTAAGATGTTCTCAATTTTCATTAATTGAAAAAATGTGATAAATACCCTTGTAAAAATGCGTAGATTTACAAAGCTGTGATTAGTTTTCCAGAAGAGCTGTTCTTCCCTTTGATGGTTGACTGTGATAATAATTTTTTATGTTGAATTATAAAAGCAATATACCATGACAATGATATTAGAAAAGTGGCATTCATTCTCAGAGATATTTTATTAATTTTCTTATTATCTTCCAGTCTTTATAAGTAAATTTTCTCATAGCTGTGATTTAAGGTAAACTATTTCCAGCCTGATTTTTTTGTTTGTTCTTTTCTTACAGGTATCTCTAGTGTTGCTAGAAATACTTGATCATCACTATTTATAATGCACATCATAGTCAATCAAGTATGTGGGCCATGACTGACATTATTTTTCCTGCATAAGATATTTAGGTCTCTTGTAACATTTTTTTTATTATAAATACCCATAAAATACGTTAAAAAATTGCTATAATACTTGTTTTCATTAGTAATCTTTTTTGCTAATAGATTATTATAACAAAAATCCAAGTTGCACAAGGAATAACAAGAAGGTCTAATCTTGTATCTGCTCATCCTTTAACTGTTAGATCCAGTTTCTGGTGACATCCTATTCAAATTTCTTCTAAAGATAGGCGGCAATGGCACTGTATTCCATCAGCATGACATGGATTAGTTGATTTAACTTTATATTGGGTATTGGAATAATATTGTCCAGGAAAAAATGTGTTTTTTTCAGTAGGGATGGAGGAATAAAATTTATTTTTTATCCTTTACCATAAAAAGGCTTATATCAACTCATCTGTGAGCTTAGAACTATTAATTATGTGCACTGGAATAGCCAATGAAACAACCAAAGTCTTATCATTTTTCTTGATTTAAAAGAAAGAGATATTATTTCTAGGATAGACCTGAAATGTGATATTTTTGTTCTATTCTTTCCTCTGTAAATTTAAGCCTTTTCCAAACTGCTTATTACATAAACAGCAAGTTAACAGATACTTGTTTATCACTTGGATTTTTTCACACTGTTAGACAATTTATATAAAATAATTTCAGTGCCAACCCTGTGATATATGTATCATGAACTCCTTTTTATCTAGGAGAAAAATATATCTCTGAGACTTTAACTTCTAGGTACACAGCTGGTAAAGGCAGAATTAAAATTCAAATAATCTGCTGTACAAAGAACAATACAAGTAATGATTGATTGATTACTTAGTTAATTATCAAAGGCAATTCAGATTCCTTTTGCCTTCCCAAATTCAACCTAAGTGTGTAGGAGTGGCTATTTATTGAGAGAAACTCAAATGGAAAGTGAGGCTTCCTGGACAAAAGGCTCTAGTAGAAATCAATTTCATACTGCTCCCCTCAAAATACCCATCTTACAGAGAAATTCTATGCTTCAAGTACCTGAAGATCACATGTTTAAGGCCAGCCTTAGCAACTTAGCCAGGTCCTTCAATAAATTCATGAGACCCTGTTTCAAAATTAAAAAAAAATAATAAAACAAGGGTGTAACTCAGAGGGTGTAGATTTGAGTTAGAATGCCTCTGGGTTCAACCTCTAGTACCAAAAGGAAAAAAACAGGGATCTTTTTTTTAATGTGAGAATATATCCATATGCTGGAAATTCTTTATCTTCTTTCTATTTTGTACTTAGTCCTTATTGGCTAATGATGCCAAAACAGGTAACTGAGCCCAACTTTTGTGTCTTGACTCAGGTCACAGGATGCAGAAAAAAGGCTGTCAAATGCAAGCAAATGGCAGAAAAGTTGCCCAACTGATACAATCTGTAAACTTCAAGAAAAGAATCTCCCCTTGTGATATATATGCTTTTGGTTTATCTGTTTACATGAGATCAGAGAGGGTGATACAGTAAACACTGCTTTTGAGTTTGTCTGAAAAAATTTTAAGAGGAGACAAAAAAAAAACATTATATAATAAAGAATCCTAAGAAGATAAAGTAAAAAGGTCTGGAGTCAGTATCCCTACCGAGACAAAAATTTTACTGGTGGAATCAGTCTCATGTAACTGCATTGAACATATGAAGTCTACGGAAGTGGGAGGAGAGCCAGGATAGTCAATTTTGCTTCATTTTCATAACCTTTAGCCCTTAGTACATCAGCAGATGTACATCAGTCCAGGCATGTGTTCCAGGAACAGCGTATATGTAGCTTGAATGAGCCAGAGTAAGCAGAAGGGCAATTTCCTCCAAATAAAGACCATCTTTCCCCAGTGGGGTCCTTCTTCTGATCATGAAGATAGAGGCAATGGGAGGATTGTTGTTCCACCTACTGCCACTGTTGTAAACCTATCATCCTTTAGTTCAAATGACTTTCAGGGGCTCTTAAAGACCAGTACTCCTTTCCCTTCTTTATTATTTATTTTTTTTCCTTTTTGGGAATCAGATATTAAATTCTAGGGCATTAAAAATATCATAAATAAGGACATTAGTATATGTGCATTTCCAGGACAAGGTGCAGCCTCAGAAAAGAGATGACTTCACTTTTATACCTCAGGCTGATCAGTTTTACACCTCAGGCTGATCCTTTGAATAAAGACAATCTACAATATCAGTCAATCAATTAATCAATAAGCTCCACAATAATATAAAATTTCTAAAAGCAAATAAAAAACATATATATATATATATATATATATATATATATATATATTTCCCTATAGAAATTGACCAAATATAAAAGAAAATAATAATGTAGGCCCAAAACATTTAAGATATACAGAAAACATAAAATGAGAGAAATCAATACTTCTTGTTAGAAATTACATTAAATATGAACAGACCCAAGAATCAAAGAGCAGTAATAGGCAGAATGAAGAGAATATACACATATGATCTTTCTATATGACTTTATAGGACAATTATTCTAGATTTAAAGACACAGTAAGTTGAGAGCAAAAAAATGGAAAAAGATATTCCATGAAAGGAAATGGAGGAAAAACACTGAATAAACCTTCTAACTGCACTTACTTTTGGTTACTTGATTTATCACCACTTTCAGAGGTCACCTAGCTGAGCAATTATTCCCATTAGCTTCGCTATAGATAACACCTCTGTCAAATGCATCATAATGGTGATGGTTGCACAAGTTGTTTTTCAAAACATGGGGGTCAACTTTTATATACTTTAAACTGGTTAAAACCACTGACCCTTCACTTGGGCCTATGCAAGGAGTGCCCAGTGAGTGACCTGTTGACAGCAAAGGGCTGAGATTCCACATTCAAACCCAGCTAATAACTCTATTTTCTTTTCTTTAAATATACATACATACACACACACACACACACACACACACACACACACACACACACACATATATATATATATTTTTTTTTAATTGGTGCACTGTAGTCATACATCACAATGGAATACAAAACTTGTGAGGATATACAAGCCCACATCATCCAATTAGCCCTTATCCAATCCCCATCCCTTTCTCTACCCTTCCCTCAATCCCATGCTTTATTGGTGATTAATTTTGATACATTTGTTTATGTACATCATGAGTTTTAAAGAGATTCCATCCTCCCCCATCCCATCCCCTCTGATTGGTCAGCTTAATTGCTCCTCGATAGGGCCCTTTCTTCAGCTAGATCTCCTCCTATTACCTATTTCTTTCTAGTTTTTGCATATTAGAGAAAGCATCTGGTTTTTTAGTTTCTGTGATTTTTTTTGTATATACCACATTGCAAGTTCTGATCCCACTCTTGATGGCCCCAGCACTGCCTGGCCAACCAGCAAACTCTGATGCTGGCCTTGCTGGCTCCAGAACCGGACTTGCCTCATGTCAGGCCCCAATCCTGGCCTCGCTGGCCCCAGCACCAGCCTCACACCTCGGCAGACTCCAATCCTGGCCTTGCTGGCCACTGGACCGGCCTAAACCCTCGACAGGCTCCAATCCCGGCCACGCTGGCCCTGACACCGCCCTAACCCCTTGGCAGGTTCCGATCCCAGCCTCGGAGGCCCCAGCACCAGCCTTGTCTCATGGCGGTCTCTGATCCCAGCCTCACTGGCCCTGGCACTGGCCTCACCCCTTGGTAGGCTCTGATCCTGGCCTCAGAGGCCCCAGCACCAGCCTTGCCTCATGGCCGGCTCTGATCCCAGCCTCGCTGGTTCCAGTACTGGCCTAACCCCTCAGCAGGCTCCGATCCTGGCCACGAAAGCCCCAGCACCAGCCTTGCCTCAGGGAAGGCTCTGATCCCAGCCTCGCTGGCCCCGGCACTGGCCTAAACCCTCAGCAGGCTTGGATCCTGGCATCGGAAGCCCCAGCACCGGCCTTGCCTCTCAGTGAGCTCCAATCCTAGCCTCACTGGCCCCGGCACCGGCCTCATCCCTCGGCGGGCTCCAATCCCCGCCTTAGAGGCCACTGCACCAGCCCTGCCACACTGCGGGCTCCGATCCCAGCCTCACTGGCCCTGGCACTGGCCTTACCCCTCGGCAGGCTCCAATCTCTGCTTGAGAGCCCCCAACCCTGACCTTGCCTCACAGCAGGCTCTGATACCAGCCTAGCTGGCCCCGGTACTGGCCTAACCCCTTGGCAGGCTCCAATTCCCAGCCTCGGAAGCCCCAGCACAGGCCTTGCCTCATGGTGGGCTTCGATCCTGGCCTCACTGGCACCAGCACCAAACTCTCCCCTCGGCAGGCTTCAATCCTGGCTTCACTGGCCCTGGCACTGGCATCACCCCTCAGCAGGCTCCGATTTCGGCCTCAGAAGCCCCAGTTCCAGCCTTGCCTATTGGTAGGCCCAGATCCCGGCCTCGCTGGCCCCAGCACTGGCCTAACCCCTCGGCAGGCTCTGATCCCAGCCTCAGAGGCCCCTCCATTGGCCTTGCCTCAAGGCAGGCTCCAATCCTGGCCCCACTGTCCCCAGCACCAGCCTCACCCCTTTGCAGGCTTCAATCTGAACACCCTCTTCACAAAGTATGTTGTCCCAAGTTCCCAAGCATGCACAATAGTAGTGTTCTGCCTCTGGAGTTATTTCTTCAAAGGATCCAGGTGTATTCTCTGCCTCTCCAGTTACTGGCCACTGCCGTTGCTGCTGCTGCCTCCACTATCTCAATTATTTCCCAAACTCTTTTCTCACACTGCATATTGCCCAGTATTCCTGAGCATGTGCAATGGTAGCATTCCACCTTTGGGGCAATTTCTTCAGAAGATCAGGGTGGGTTGGATCAGATCTCTGCCTGTCCAAAATACAAGCCCCCACCACCGCCGCCGCCACCACTGCCAGCACCTCTTTCTTCCTAGGTCTCTGCTGAGCTCCCTCCTTACAGATGATGTCCAGGATTCTTAAGCATGTAAGGAAGAAACAGTCCCCCTTTGCGGGGAATTATTCCCCACATAAAGTTCCAGGTCAGTTGGATATGTTTTGTCAGCATCTCCAGAATCCTGGCTGCTGCCATGGCCATCTTAACCCCTCTCCAATATATTTTTTTTCTTTTTTGTCTTTTCTTTTCTTTTCTTTTCTCTTCTTTTCTTTCTTTCTTCTCTTTCTTTCTTTCTTTCTTTCTTTCTTTTCTTTCCTTTTTTTTAATAAGAGAAGACAGTATGTGTGGTTTGAAGAGGTTGTGGTATCAGGCACTCAGTAGCAATGAATTTTTTCTCCCTTCCAAGAGCCAAGTCCCACAGCCTCACCATGCAGAATCTGCTGTTCATCTCATAAACTCTTGATTTTCTTATACAGTCCCCAAAGTTTTCTCTTGTCTTTTTAAAAATTTTATTGGTGCATTGTAGTCATACATCTCAATGGGGTACAAGATGGTAGAGGCATGCATGTAAACATCACTCACTTAGCCCTCTTTTACAAAAATAAAATGTTTTATACAAGAAGATAATATAATGATGATAAAGATTCACACATCCAATAACAGAACACAGCATTATAATAGAAAACGCAGTACTGAAAGAATAGTTCCACAAAAATAATTAGAAGCTGGGTGTAGTGGCACAGGCTTGTAATCCCAGCATTTGGGAGGCTGAGAAAAAAGGATCAGGGTTCATTTAGCTACTAAATGAGGCCCTTTGCAACTCAGTGAGACCCTGTTTCAAAATAAAGAATAAAACATAGCAGTGGAGGGGTGTAGATTAGAGGTAGAATTCCCCTGGGTTCAATCCCCAGTACCACAAAAAAAAAAAAAAAAAAAGAATTGAAGATTTTAATTCTTCACTCTAAATAAAAGTGAGGAAAAAGAAGAATTAAACAATACATTGAACCAACTGGATGTAAAGCCAGGGACAGAATGTTCTACCGACCAAAACAGCTTCTACTTTCTTCACAAATGCTCATAGGACATTTTCCAAGAAGAAACATATGCGAGGCCACAAATTATGTCTCAGTAGATCTTAAAAGATTGATATTATATAGAGTATCCTCTTTGACAACAACAGGACGAAGTCAGAAATCAGTAACAGAACTAAAACTAGAAAATTCACAAAATAGTGGAAATTGAATAATGAAATCTTCAATAGCCAAAGAATCAAGAAAGAAATCAAAAGGGAAATTAGAAAACACTTAGAGACACATGAAACTGAAAGCACAACATAATCTGGAAGTTAATAGGACACAGCAAAAGTAGTGCTAAGAGTAAAATTTATAACTAAAAACACATTAAAAAACTAGGATTATGTTAAATCAACAACCAAACTTTTCAGCTTAATGAACAAAAAAGAGAAGCTAAGTGCAAAGCTAGCAGAAACATAGAATAACAAATACAAAAGACAAAAAGAAATGAAACAATTTTAAAAATACTAAAATTCAGTAAATATATATAGGCTCTTTGCAAAGATTAATAAAATTGTCAAAAACTTGACTAGATAAAATTTTAAAAATGCAGGAGTGCTCAAATAACTAAAATAGAAGAAAATTTGGACTAGTTCAGTGGAAATAAAATAGATTAGGAAAATGTACTCTGCAAAGTTACATATTAACAAATTAGGTAAGTTAATTAAATGGATAAAAAGTCTAGAAGCACACAGCATAAAAGTACTAAGCAATAAAAAAATTAGAAAATAGGACTAGACCTATAACTACTGAGGAGATAGAATCAGTAATTAGTTATCTCTTGACAAAGAAAAGCTCTGTATCTGATGACTTCCCTGGGTAAAAGTCACTAAACATTCAAAAACTAAGAACTCTTTTTAAAGTTTTCTAAAAAATTAAAGATCAGGGAACACTATATAATTCGTTCTGGAAGCACAGTAGTGCACTTATATCAAAGGTAGGCAAAGATATTACATGATAATAAAATTACAAACCAACATTCCTTGTAGGCATTGATGCAAAAATTCTTGACAAAATACTGGCTAATTGAATTTATCTTCTTAAAAGGATTATGACCAAAGACAAACAGTATTTGTTGTTGAAATGTAACAATTATTAACACATAAAAATCAATTAGTATAATACATCACATTAACAGAATAGAGAGAAACTACATAATTACCTGAAACTATGCAGAAAAAGCATTTGACAAAATTTAACATCATTTTATGATAAAATTATTCAATAAACTAGGAATGGAAATAAACTGCCTGGGTATAATAAAAGCATATGTGAAAGACTACAGAAAACAAAATATTTAAGGATAAAAGAATGACACTTTTTTTTTATCAAGACAAGGATTCCTACTCTTAACCATTAAAAGTCAACAGAGAGACCCTGTTTCAAAATAAAGAATAAAAATATAGGGTACAGGGTGTATCTCGGAGGTTG
This sequence comes from Muscardinus avellanarius, assembly GCF_963383645.1. Classification (NCBI taxonomy): domain Eukaryota; kingdom Metazoa; phylum Chordata; class Mammalia; order Rodentia; family Gliridae; genus Muscardinus; species Muscardinus avellanarius. The sequence continues at coordinate 25,091,918 of NC_137796.1, forward strand.
AATGACCCTAGATTCCATCCCCAGACCCCCACACACCAAAAAATTTACATATATTTTCACAAGACTTCAAATATCCATGATAAATTGGAAAAGAACAAAGCTGAATGACTCATGCCATAATTCCACAGTTTATTAAATAATTATTGTAATCAAAATAATAGGATACTCACAAAAATAGACACACAATAAAGTAAAATGGAAAATACTTAAATAAGCCTTTGCCAAATGATTTTTGACAAGAAAGTGAAGATTCAATATGACCCGGTCAATCTTTTCCACATGGTGCCCAGAAAACTATCCTCGGTTGAATGAATAAGATTGAACCTTTATATAATACCATACATAGAAATTAACTCAAAATGGATCCAAAGACTAACATTTAAAATTAAAACAAAAGAAGTCTTAAAAAGAACAGAGGTCAAGAGCTTCACAGCATTGAATTTGTCAATAATTTCTTAGATAAAGCTCCAGTTACACAGGCAAGTAAGTGAAAAAAATTCAAATAAATTCACGAAAAAAAACCTTTACAATTGTGCTCCAAATACAGTAGAGTAAATAAAGGCAATTCAGAGAATTAGAGAGAATAATAGTATATGTTTGATAAGGTATTAATATCAAGAATATTAAAATTCAACAGACAAATGAGTAAAAATCAAGAAAACTACTTAAAATGGATGTTTTCCAAAGAAGATAAACACATGATCAATAAGTACATGAAAAGATAATCAAATCTATAAAATATATTATTTTATGCCCACTAAGATAACTACTATCAAATAAACAAAATAGAAAATATTGTCAGGGATGTGAAAAATTGAAATGTTTCGGCATTACTAGTGGGAAAGCAAAATGGTTTACTAAAGGGTTAAAAATAGAATTATCATGATTCAAAATTGTACTTTTTTGCATATACCCAAAAGAATGTAAAGCAAATTCTGACTGAGACATAATTATAATATTATATAATCTAATATGAAAACAGCATAAACATTCAGTAATAGACTAATGGATGAACAAAATTTGATATATGCCTTATGCAATGTTACTTTGTTTTATAAAAGAAAAGTCCAACACAGTTTACAACATGAATACTCATTGAGAAAATTATTCTAAAGGAACAATCTATTTACCAAAAGACCACTAAGTTATGATTCCACTTGTATCTGGTAATTAGAGTAGTCAATAAGACGAAAAAATAGACTGGATATTGCCAAGAGATGGGCATGGGGGAGAGGTTATTTTTGCTTAATGGTTAAATTTAGTCTTTTTTTGTGTGTGTGTGGTACTGGGGTTCCTGGAAGCCCTTCTACCTCCGGGCTACACTCCCAGACCTATTTTTGCATTTTTATTTGGAAACAGGGTCTCCTAAGCCAGCGCGCGGGGCTGGCTTCGAACCTGCGCGATCCTCCTGTCTCTGCCTCCCAAGCGCGGGGATTACAAGCGTGCGCCACCACGCCCGGCTAAATTTAGTCTTACATGATGAAAAGAGATGGATTTAGTAGTGGTAATGGTTGTACTATGAATACATGTAATACCAATGACCTGTATCCTTAAAAATGGTTAATGATATAAATTTATGTTATATTTTACCAGAATTTAAAATGTTGGAAAAATGTCATGTAAGAAACACTTCACTCTGTAAACAGGAGTAAAAGTCAGAGTGGGATAGGTGAAAAGGATACCTTCTTCTTTCAGAGGGTAGAGGGTCTTTGGAACCCCAGCAGCACACTCATTTATAAGATAGATTGATACCTCAGTAGAGGGATGTGAAAAAACTTTAAATTTTGAAATAGTGGAAGTATGTTTAACCTAACTGTCGCCTTGGATCAAGAGATCAAAAGGTTTGAACAAGTATTCAGCCAACTCTTGGTTTCATTTGAACTCAGGGAGGCAGTTTTGCTTGGCAACTTAGAAAACTAAAACCAGATATTTGAAGAAGGCCAAAATGTGAGGTATGAGCTTGAAAATGAGGATTCTTGATTCTTTTCATGGAAACCAAGAACAGATTAGTCCAAAGCCTGGACCAGCAAGGAAATAGGACCACAATGGATTGGATCTTTGCCAAATCAGAGTCCAGGGAAACAATAACTATTGAGGAAAGAATGACACTACTAAAATTGATAATTAAGCCAGGCATGGTAGTGCATGCTTGTAATCCCAGCATTTGGGAGGCAGAGATAGGAGAACTGTGCAGGTTCGAAGCCAACCTCAGTTACTTATGCCCTTTGCAACTCAGTGAGACCCAGTTTCAAAATACATAATAAAAAATAGGGCTGGGGGTATCACTCGGAGATAGAATGCCCCTGGGTTCTATCCCCAGAACTGCCAAAAATAAATAAATAAAATTGACAATTAATGCTTGGAGTACAGTGTGTTCACTGTATTAATTACTTTTAAACAGGTACATTTGAAGAGATATAATATGACAATAGTTGCTTCTGTAACTTTGGGAGGCCACACAATTTCAAATGACATTTGTTCTGTTCCAGATATTTTTGGAACTCCCTTCTGAGACAAGTTTCATTACTTTTTATTTCAAAATTTCAGTGCCCACCTTGATCATCCATCAGCTCTAGAGACATGGCATCCCATTGCTACTTTTTTATTTCCAAAAGTCATATCTTCCTCAGGGATTTTAAATTGTTTCTTCCCAACCACCCAACATAATATACTTCAGTCTCTGAAGTGAATGAGTCCTCATTTTGCCTTTCAAATGCAAAGCAATTAAGTGTTCAATTGCAATTTAATGTAAAACATAAATGTCATGTTTTATTATTGCTAGAATAAAATTTTCAGATCTTGAATCTTTAAAAGAAAACCTTTTCAAATAAAAAGAAAAAAATGTATTTGGCTTTGTATTACATATTATGAACTATGCTATGAGATTTACATATGTCATCCTTATTTTTCCTAAGTCTCCTTCCCTTACCTAGCATGGTTCTATGAAATAAATAATATCACCAGACTAAATAAAACGACTTAAATAAAACCAAATGGTAGTGGATGACATAGGACTAAGTCTCTCTTCTGTTTCACTATACATCCCATTTTTTCACCAGATGTGGTGGTGCACACTTGAATCCCAATACTTGGGAGGCTGAGACAGAAGGATAGCAGGTTTGAGGCCAGCCTCAGGTACTTAGTAAGGCTCTCTGAAACTTAGTGAGATCCTGTTTCAAAAATAAAGAATAAAAAAAAAGGGGGCTAGGGGTGTAGTTCAGAGGTAGAATGCCTCTGAATTCAATTTTCTCTACTCAAAAAAGGGAAAAAAAAAGAAATAAATATCACTTTCTCTTTATCAAATTACATTGTCTATTGTTTACATATACCATAGTTTTGTAATCCATTCATCCATTGATGGACATCTTGGCTGGTTCCATAGTTTGACAATAGTAAATTGAACATAGATATGCATGCATTAGTTTGGTAGCTTGATTTCCTTTCTTTGAAATAGATACAAAGAAGTGATATTGCTGGATCATATGATAAATCTGTAAATCGGTTCCCATTATTCTGAGGATACTACATACTATTTTTCAAAGTGGTTGTACTAATTTGCAATCCCACCAACAATGTATTAGAGTTCCCACTTCTCCACATCCTCACCAGTATTTTACTCAGCCATAAAGAAAAACACAATTATGTCATTTACAGGAAAATGGATGGAATTAGAGGACATTATGCTAAGTGAGAGTAGTCAGTCACAAAAAATAAAAAATCAGATGCTTTCCCTAATCTGCAGAAGCTAGGAAGGAAATGGGTCATAGGAAGAACTCTAGACGAAGATGATAATATAGATGAGCAAATAAGGTGACCTAACTGGGAGAATGGGAGGGGGTAAAGAGGGAAATTCTCTAATGCAAGTGATGTATGACTTTAACAAACATCAAGGTCAATCACTAAGTCAAACATGAGAAGGAGGTAGGGGGACAGAATGAGGTGGGAACTGGGTAAGGGCTAATTGGGTGGTGTGTGCATGTATACCTCCACCATCTTGCATTCCATTAAGATATAAGAATACAATGCACCAATAAAAAATTAAAAATACAAAAATAAATTAAATTTTAATAAATCACATTGCCCTATGGGCAACTACCATTTACATCTGGCAAACATTTAATATTTATTCTGCATTTGCCTTTACCTTAGCACTATGTTAAAACTATGAAACAGAGAGATATAAAATCACCACATTTATTTTTAACTTTACTAAGAAGTCTTTTAGACTACAGCTTGATTTATTCTCAACATTACAGAAAAAACTTAATTCTCAAAAAGAGTAAGTAACTTGCATGTTTAGACCTACTTTTTATTTTTATTTTTAAACAGGGTCTCACTGAGTTGCAAAGAACCTCACTAAGTAGCTGAGGCTATCCGCAAATCACGATTCTCCTGTCTCAACCTACCCAGTACTAGGATTACAAGCGTGTGCCACCATGCCCGGCTTCTCATGATATTTAAAATTATAAAATCCTAGTATAGATAATTAATTGAAGCCTGAAAAATTTCCTTTGAACCCAAGATACAGTATTGAAAATATCTGAACTAATCAGGTATTGTGGCAAACATCTATAAATCCCAGAGCTTGTGAGGGTGAGACAGGAGGACCAAGAATTCAAGGACCAGTAACAAGAGAGACAGTTGAAAAACTAGAGAGATACTGTCTGAAAAATAAATAAAAAAACAAACAAACAAAAAAGCTGCAGGTGTAGCACAGACATAAAATGCCTCTGGGTTTAATCTCCAGTATGAAGAAAGAAAAATGGAATGTATATTTGAACTGAAGGTTACACAGTGAAAGCTATTCTGTTGGAATTATTTCATGGCAGCAAAATTATGTATACTTTCGAAAGTATGTTTATCCCTTAATATCCATCAATATATTTCATACATGTGCGTATATGTATGTGTACATACACACACACATATATGAATGTGTGGAACTAAAATGAAATGCAAATTATAAAGAATTCTATCTTCCCCTGGATATAGACTTTTTTGACTTCTCTGCAAGTTTCTAGATTCAAGTATCTCTATCAGGAGTCTAGTAAAGTAGAAAAAAGAATAGCAAAATTTGAAAATTAAATTTCTCTTCATGAGAATAAAATAGAGAAAGAAGAGGGTATGAAGAAAATACTTAAAAGGAGCCAGAAAAGCAAGGGATACCAGAATCTGGAGGGACCACTACAGTTTTTCTGTGTTTGGTTTATTCCCATATTTTTACATTTTAACAAAGTTTATTATAAAAATCTACAGTGATCTCCAAATGTAGTCAAACTTGTGATTAATATTTTTGTTAGCCTAAACTTTTAAACTATTTTAGCAATCAGGCAAAACCTATTTACATTCAGGTTAGAGTTTGCCTTTGGAAAAATTTTCCTAAGGGCCTATGAATCAGCATATCAAATATACAATTACTTTAGGTTATCCTTTGTGATTATCAGACAAGGATGCTGAAAGCCAGTGGTTTGTCTGTGGGCATATAATGTTTGCGTGTTCTGTAACCCAGATCCACATTTGGCACTAAATCTTGGTTCAGTTCCACTAATAACACAGTTTCTTTTCAATGCTCTATTGCAAATAATCAATATAACATTCTTGCTTTGCCAACTGCACAAATGAAATTCAGTACAGTCATAAGAGAATAAAATTTTATTCATATTGGTGATGGGACCTTGTTTTGAAGTGAAGCTAGTCAATTGTCACTCTTAAACTGTTTAAATTAGCACTCTATCCTTTGTCCTGGATGAACAAAACCATATTTTTACAGTGTATAAATGTATTAATGCTTTGTATTAATGTATCCTTGAGATATCAAAAATATGCAGATGGTAAATATTTTGAAATGATATTCAGATTTGAATATCAGGCTCAAGAATTTTAAGTTAGTCTCTCCTTTTTTTCTAATCCTCATGAGTATTCAAAGAAAGACTTTTAGAAACCAGAAAATTGCAAAGATATGGAGCAATGCTTACAGGGTATTTCATGAAACCAGCCATGAGTTTTTGAAGAGAAATCTTATAGAAAAAAAATTGCAGAATTTCATGTTAACAGAAGGTCAAAAATACAAGAGTGACCCTGTATTGTTCCTGATAGATTTTTAAGGTTCATTCAAGAAATATGTTGAATGAATTCTAGAGAATCCAAACTTGGATAAAATATCTCTTTCATATTTTATCCATAAAAATTAAAAGATTAATTAATAAGTGATAAAAGATTAATGAGTCTTACATGTTACAGAAGAAGTTATATCATTTTCAATGACTACATTTGTCAACCACCCATTCAGTAAAACTTGCTTAATAAACGCAAGATATTATAGATGCAAGGCATTGCTGGAGACTTTAAGATCTCAGAAGACAGAGACACATCAACATATATTGCGATTACATGTAAAAGCTGCCAAATCATGCACCAATTATCTGGATGGTGTCAGTGTGTTTAGGGTAGGATGCAGGGAACATTCACTGAACATTGGTGGGTGAATGGAGCTGAATAGAGAGGATAGTCGAATTGGGTCTTGAAAAATATGTAAGATTTTTAAAATTAGACTCTTCAAGAAATGTCTTTCAGGCTAAAACAATATTTGCATTTTTTATTTTATTTATTTTTGGTGGTACTGGGCTACACTACCTCTGGGCTACACTCCCAGACCTATTTTTATATTTTTTAAATTTGGAAACAGGGTCTCCTAAGTCAGGAGACGAGGCTGGCTTTGAACCTGTGCTATCCTCCTGCCCCCGCCTCCCAAGTGCGGGGATTACAAGCGTGCACCACCACGCATGGCCAATATTTGCATTTTACATTAAAATTTTACATGTTTGGGGAAATACGAAATGTTTCATAATTCAATGACAGGATATAAGTCTAAGAGAAAACATCATGGATTGGATCTTTAGAAGAGATAAACAGGAGGCAGTGGCCAAAGACCTGTAATGCTCTTTGGGGAACTGGACTACTGTACTTCTGAAGAGTTTTACATAGAGGATTTCAGGGTCAGTTTTGACTCTTATACATTCCTGAAAAATTTCACCATACTCTGAAAGCCTCCGTTCTCCTCCTCATCAGTAAAGCATATCACTCTGTGAACAAATCATTTTTTACAAGTAAGACTCTATTTGGTGTTTTAAAAGAATATATAATGTTCATCTGCAAGTATGGCATCTTCCAAGCTCTCATATGTAAAGGTCTCCGCTTCTAGAAGGTGTTTTTGCTTCTATGTTTTCTCTGAAACTTCAATGCTTGCTATTGGAGGTATAGCTCACATAATGGGACAAAAGTCCAAGGGTATGTATTACATCTTCCTATTCTTTGGGAGGATAGTTTCAACACACATTCTATACATCTCCTCCAGAGAGACCCCAGGGTGGGGTTGAGCTCTGAATAAGATTGATTTTTGTCCCTGTATCACTGTCCCATCTCCCTCACTTGGCCCTCATAGATTATCTCTAAGTGAATTGCCTATATTCCATGTCCATGTATTCAGATTCTGCTTTCAGTGAAACCCAATAGCAACACAAGTCCTTTGAGGAAAGGGCCATCATTATCCTTCCAAGTACACTGAATAATAATTCCAGAAAGAAACACAATAGGGATTACACACATATTTGCTTATTAAGTAGGCACTGATGATAGATGGCAGGTTCAGAATCAGGGACAAGTTTTATTTACAAATGACAGAGAAAATGTTTTTACCCCTCCAAGGGAATTTGGGCATGGATTCCCTTAAGGCTTCTGTTGAAGAGATAGTTAGTTTGTTCTCTAGTTCTTGATTCAGCTTGCGAGGCAAGGGATATTAGTGAGTGGACCTGACAAGTCCAAAACCAAATACCTCTATTGGAGATTGTTGCTTTAAACACTTTTTTTTGACGAACTAATGATGAGGTCTGTATTAATTATGAAATTGTTCTATTTTAGTTGATTAAATGAGAAGGCACTTCCAAAATCTGATTTTTATTATTTTTCAGTAAATTTTTATTGTATTATTATATGTTCAAGACTAGGATAGAATGAACATTGTAAAAACATATGAGTATTAAAATTAAGTACAATCTTTATCTAGATTTAAAATTTTCTGAGGAAAATGGTAACCATACTAGCATTGAAAACATGCTTTCACTAGACACAGATATTTCATGTCTTTCATCCTTGATTAAAAATAACATAATCATAGTGACAAAATAGAGAAAAATAAGGTTTTTCTATTTCCCTCTACTGATACAATAATATCCATGAGATTAACACTAACAAATGTGGAGTAAGTACCATCATTTCCTTTTATCTAATTAGAAGAATATGACATATTTTTCAGAAAACACTACATATCCAAATGAATTATTCCTATTCACACAATGAGGAAGAAGTTGAGACTGAGGAAAAAAGTTCTTTCAAATCAAATTATATCTTAGTTGAAAATGAGAATAAATAGGGCTGCACAAATATTTCAGTACATGATATTACTTTATTTCTCAAGATAAAATGTATTTGTAAAAGATAGCTGAGGCCTCCAAGTCCTGAGAAGTTAAGATTTATGATAGATAGAAAGACCAGTAATTTATCTATGTTGTCATAGCAACCAGCATAGCCATAGGTAGTGAAAATAAATATACCATTTCCACATTTTCACAATACAATAATAATTCTGTATATCCATACATAGTATATATTCATATATGTGTATGTAAATTATATATATATATTTTTTATTTATATTTATATGTGTATGTATATATGTGTAGAGAGACATAAACATACAATATATAACCATATATACAAATAGCCATATATATGTATATGAGTATCAAATCTACCTATATTTGTATAATTTTAATGTTTATTCTCTCTGAAACATTTTCTAGCCTATAGGTACAATAATCAAAATTGCTTTGGTGCTGCTTAAGATACAATTGTCATTGTTTTAGCAAAACACCATATACCATGTTTTACTATGGTCTGTCTATTACACATAGAAAGGAACCAAGCCTTTCTAAAATTAATGAGAAGCTGGGCGTGGTGGTGCTCACTTGTAATCCCCGTGCTTGGAAGGCTAAGACAGGAGGATCCCTCAGGTTCAAAGCCAGCCTCAGCTGGCTTAGGAGACCCTGTTTCCAAATAAAATATAAAATAGGTCTGTGAGTGTAGCCCGGAGGTAGAAGGCTCCTGGGTTCCATCCCAAGTACCACCCAAATAAATAAATAAATAAATAATAATAAAAATTAGTGAGAAATCCACATAGTGCCTGGATTCAAAAGTACAGAACTGCTGCTCAGTAGTTCAAACTACTAAGTTCTGCCGGGTGTGGTGGCACATGCTTGTAATCCCCGCGCTGGGGATGTGGAGACAGGAGGATCGCGCAGGTTTGAAGCCAGCCGCGCTGGCATAAGAGACCCTGTTTCAAAAATATAAAATAGGTCTGGGAGTGTAGCCTGGAGGTAGAAGGGCTTCCAGGAACCCCAGTACCACCAAAAAAAAAAAAAAAAAAACCCACTAAGTTCTGTTTTATTATTACTATTCTTAATGAGACCACAAATATGTCAATGGCTACTACCACCATTGCTGTTGCCACCACTAAAGTAATAGATTAAATATTTGGCTTAAATTTGGGGCTAGACTTCCGGGAAGATGGCGACCAAGAAAAGCGGGGCTTAAGAGCCCCGCTAACAACCAATCTCCATTACCACAAAACCAGCGCCTTTCATAGCCAGAAAACACCATCACCAGAAAAACAAAAAAACCAGGCTCCAGAGAGAAAGCGGACTGAGAACAGAGCTCAGAGCCACAGAGGAGATACACGCGCCCGAGGACGCGGCAGCAGCGCCATACTGCCGGCGGCAGCGTCAAACTCACCGGACGGCTACAGCAAGTCAAGGTGAGCCGCTGCGGGACAGCCAGGCTGGATCTTTCGGCGCAGAGAGCATTTAGAGCTCCCAGTGGCTGAGCTCAGCACACGCTGCAGGAACTCAAAGTGGAACTCAAAACCAGAGAAGAAAAAATACGCCAGCCTCACGGCCGAGGGCGTGGAAGCGGCGCCATATTGCCACCAGCGGCAGCAGCAGTGAATTCACCGAGTCCAGTACAGCTACATCTGCGTACTCAAGAACAGTGAGTCAAATTGTGGGCCACAGAGGAGAAATCCCAGTACTGTACCCCTTGGGACTTGACCCAGTGAGGGAGTGGGGTGGCAGAAATATCACACCATAGGAGAACGTGCAACCTGGCACCCCCCATAGTTTAAAGCAGCCTCTATCGACTCCCTGGGTCGGAGACTCTGTGATACAACCCAGTAAAGGAGTAGTGGGGTCTGAGATACTACAGACTCGAGATCCAGAGCACCTTAAGTGAAGTCATAGTGACCCAAGGGAAGAACCCAGAGAAGGTACAAACCTCCGAAATCATGGGAAAGAGGAATAACACTGGGGCAATGAATGCACACAACCCCACAACATCAGAACCTGATAAAACAGAAAATCCGAGATTTCTAGAAGATCAAATCAGGAAAATAACTATAGAAATAATAGAGGTGCTTCGAAAAGAACTCAGAGAGAGCCAAAAAGAGATAAAGGATGCAATTAATGAAGTAAAGGCCTCAATTCAAAGCACAAACAACCGATTAGACCACATGGAGAACAGAATCTCGCTCTTAGAAGATGAGCAATCCAAAAATGAACGCATAGTTTCTAATCTAGAAAAAAATATACAACAGCAGGAATCTGACATTGAAGAAATATGGGCCCATCTTAAGAGAGCTAACCTAAGAATAATTGGAATAGAGGAGGGAAAAGAAAGTGAAACCAAAGGGATCAACAATCTCTTCAAGGAAGTAATAGCAGAAAATTTTCCAAACTTAGAGCAAGAGGTTGATACACAGGTCCAGGAAACTTATAGAACTCCCTTTAGACAGGATCAGAGAAGAGGATCCCCACGCCACATAATTGTCAAAATGACCAATGTGGAAGCCAAGCAGAGAATCTTAAAGGCAACAAAAACAAAGGGCCAAGTGACATTCAGAGGCAAACCAATTAGAATCACTCCAGACTTCCCAAACCAAGTCATGAGAGCCAGAAGGGCTTGGAGTAACATATTCCAAACTCTGAAAGAAAACAACTTCCAGCCAAAAATGTCCTACCCAGCAACACTTTCTATCAAATTAGATGGAGAAATAAGAAGCTTCCATGACAAACAGAAACTGAAGGAATTTATGTCTTCAAAACCAGCGCTAGAGAAAATACTTAAAGAGATTAACTACAAAGAAGAAATAGGTAACACTCACCAGAACCAGAGAAACAAGACTTTCCATCCAACAGACAACTAAGATTGGTTATCTGTGGAGATTCATTATTTATGTTAGTCTTTTACCTATTTCTAAATTGTATTGTTTGCCTTTATTGTTGTTAATTTTTAGGATTTCTAGTTGGAATATTAATATACCTTCAGATATAGCATTTGGAAATATTTTATCCAATTCTATTAGTAACTTTTAACTCTGTTTACATTGTCTTTGGATATACAATATTTTTTTATTATTTTTTAGGGAGTTTGTATATTCTTCTGTTGCCTGTGCCATTGAAATCATATCCAAGAAATCACTGCCAATTTCAATGTTGCGAGGTTTTATGACCCAGATTTTCTTCTAAAAGTTTATAGTCTTAAGATATATATTTAGATCTTTTATCTATTTTGAGTTAATACTTGTATGTGGGATTAGGTAAGGGTCCAATTTTATTCTTTTCCATGTAATTATTATTTTTCAACAATATTTAATTAAAAGATTATTATTTCCACCACCAAATGTTCATGGAAACCTTGTCAAAAATAACTTGGCAATATAGGGAAGAATTTAGCTCTAGGCTTGTATTTAACTCCAATGGTTTATATATCTGCCTTTAGAACAGTACTACACTGTTTCAATTATTGTAGCTTTATATGGTTTGAAATCAGAAAATATATATCTGCTAGCTTTGTTCTTTTTCAAGATTGTTTTGGGTATCTAGAATCCATATTCCATATTAGGATAGATTTTTTTCTGAAAAATAAATATATAAATATATGATAGTTTCACCTAAAAAAACAACAAAAAAATCCTCTGGTAGGAAAGAAAGCAAAAAGAAATATTGAAATGTTATCTTTAAGTCGTCAAAAGCTTGGTTTCAGACAAATGAAACTGTTATGTGAGATTAACATTTTTAATTTTGGATAAATTGCTATAATACTAGATGTCAACCACTAAGCCAAGCATGGGAAGGAGGGATGGGGAGAGAATGGGGTGGGGATTGGGTGGGGGCTGACTGGGCGATGTGTGCATGTATGTCTACAAAAGTTTGTATCCCACTATGATGTATGAATACAGTGCACCAATAAAATTAAATTAAATTAAATTAAAAAAAATTTGGGGCTAAATTAGAAGATGTATATTTTCTTTTTTTAATTGGTACATTGTAGTCATACATCATAATGGGGTACAAGATGGTAGAGGGATATATATTTTCTTAAAAGTTTTTTATCTTTTTAAATTGTGTTAAGAGCACATAACATGAGATTTAATCTCTTAACACATATTTAAGTCCATGGTGAACTATAGACATTACCCCTACTTCTTATCAGTGTTGTAGAGCAGATCTCTAGAACTTTATCTTCTTGCAAAACTGAAGCTTTATTCTCATTGAACAGAAAGTTCTCATTAGATTCTCATAAGCCAAGTGAGGTTCCGAAACAATGTGCGGCACATGGGAATTAGAAGTGACTGTAGAAACCATGTGTTGAAGCATTCCATTTCTTCATTTTAGAGTCCAAGTACTCTAAGAGTAGATAATAGGTTATATTTCACTATACATTTTTTATTTGGGGGAATATACTTATAATATATTAATAACTATGCTTCATTTTGTATATTAACTGTTTAAGTACAAAATTCTATAATATTACTGATAACAAATATCATCAATATAGTATATGAAATGTGCTTATTGATTTATTTTTTGATAGGATAAACTGATTTTAAATTTTGTGTTAACTTGTTTGACACTGAAGAGTGACATCAACAAAGAGTAAAAGAACTTCATTTCATTCATTCATTCATTCAAATAATTATTGAAGACTTTCTGTGTCTCAGTTCATTGTAGGAAGAAACTGGGAGTAAAATAAGGCAATGTCTCACATTTGGTTGGTGAGAATCAAAATTCTAAATATATGATTATATATGATGTAAAAAGAGGCAGTATTATATAAGTTTTTTTTAAAATAAAACTTAGCTGTCACAAAACAATCCTAGGGTGATAGACAGGTAATTTAAAAGAGTGAAAAGAATAGTAAAAGAATGCTCAGAATTCAAATGGGAGAAAGAGGAAGGACGAATAATCACTGAACAGTTTCAGTATTGAGAGAATGATATTAGGGTTTGGGAAAATGGAAAACAGAAGCTATTACTTAGCCTCAGTCTATTAGTACCTTTCCAGAATACTAGCCTAGCCGTGTTAGACATCATCATTTTTCAAAAAGAAATATAAAATTTTCAAATTATTTCCCCTTTAATGATTAGAAGCACATTGTGGTTTTTTAATTATAGTAAACCAATGTTTTTGGACAAGAAAACAAGTCTTTATGCCATATTTGGTCCATAATACAGTCTATCATTTGGCCTCAACATTAGTTTCAAGAACAATTAAAGAGAGGCAGAGAGGGGATGTGTTGTTCAGGCAACAAAGAGAGAGAAGTACTTTCAGAAAAACAAGTTTTGTATCTTTACAGTAGCAAGCATAGACTCAAAATCACTGGGAGATAAGCATTAGTATCAAATAAATGTTCTGTGCAAGTTGACACTGAGGTACTGATCTTTAAAGAGTTGAGGTCTTTATGACCAGCCTGGCCCAGAGGAAATATAGTCAACAGGAAGACTAAACATTTTATGGTAGAGTATTTGGACAAGGGCCACGAGTCATGGCTGACTGTTTCCACATACATAATAGGAAGGTAAAACAGACCAGAAAATGACAACTATTAAGCTTCCTTTAAATTTTGGCAAATGCTGGGCGTGGTGGCGCACGCTTTGTAATCCAGCATTCGGGAAGCTGAGACCGGAGGACCGCGGTTAGAGGACAGCCTCAGCTACATAGTGAGGTGCTCTGCAACTCAGTGAGACCTGGTTTCAAAATAAAGAATTAAAAAAAAAATAGGGCAAGAGGTGTAGCTTGGAGGTAGAATGCCCCTGGGTTCCATTCCCAGACTCGAAATAAATAAATAAATTTTGGAAAATGAACATTCATAATTAAATTTTATTCAGAGAAAGAAGGGATGCTACCTCAAAGGTCCTTGAACAATTTTTGCCAGTTATATATATTTTATATCACCCGAAACAAGAAATGTATTGTATACACACCATATGATCAATTTTACAGTTGTGGAAAATTAGTTCCAAAAGATTTAATTACCATGCAGTGTCCACAAAAGAAGTGTTAGTTAGATTTAAAATTGGGTATCATAACTTAGAGTAATTATGGCCACAGCACAGCTTTGGTCTGAAATCCCAATATTAAACTATGACTAGTGAGAGAATTTTCACTTTGGAATGAGAAATTTGGGGTTAAAACCAACTCGAAAATTTACTATTTTGAACATCTTGAATAATTAAGAATATTTTTTCCTTTGCTGATGATTGAACCCAGGGAACGTTCTACCACTAAACTGCATCCCCATCCCTTTTTAATATACATATATTATATTTCTTTTGAGACAGAGTCTTGCTAAGTTGCACATTCTGGCTTTGAACTTAAGGTCCTCCTGCCTCAGCTTCTCAAGTGCCTTGGTTTACAGATGTGTGTCATTGAGCGTGGCCAGCATAAGTTTTAAGGTCTAAATGTAGTGGAACATCAAAATTTAAAGAATATTTGAAAACACATTTTAAAATGCAAAATACTAAATAAATATTAGATATTATTAGTGATGCTAATGCTATTTTCAGAATATAAAGTTTTTAAATAAAAATGGTAAATTTATCAGTGGTGAGTAAAGGTGTTGCTTTTTGGGTCTGGGACAGCTCATGTGTTGAAAGCCTGGTTCTCAGGTGGGTTTTGTCTGGAGGAGGTGAGTTACTGCAACCTGGCCTTGGAGACTTTATCTGCTTCTAGCTGCTTCATCTTTCTCTCTCTGCTCCTGGCCATCCCGAGTTGAGTGGCATTCCTTCACCATGCATGGAAGCCATGATTTCTGCTAGAAGCTGGCCAACCATGGACTGAAGCTCTTGATACCTCTGACACCATAAGCTCATAAACTTCCTCTAAGTTGCTCTTATCAGGAATTTAATCACAGTGATGAAAAAGATGACTGATACAATCAGAAAGCTATTTATCTCACAGGGCTATCTCAATATCCCTAGTAGGGTAACATGATACACTCAGAAAAGTTCAAAGAGCTAGGTACCATTAGTAGTAACCTTGAATATATAAGAAATTAAGAGCTCAGATATTTTAGTGTCCTGTGTAAATTCCACAATGATTTACATACAGTAAGTATATAACCTGGAATCTAAGTGGAAATCCAACTGATTCCAACATTCAGATTTCTCTCCCAAGTAAGCTGTCTCTTATCCTTAATTTATGCAATGAGGGTAGCTCTAAATATATCCTTAGACACTTGTCAATCTGAATGCATATTTTTTTCTAAGCTGTAGAAAGCCAAATATATTTTAACTAAATACTGATAAATTTCTTTTACATTAACTTCATTCTATGATTCAAATACTAGTTATAGCAGCAATCTATAAAATGTGAAGTCCCAGTATCTATAAAGAAGAACAGTGAACCTAAATATTAATGAAATTGAATGGCTTAGAAATTAAGAATATGGCCGGGCACGGTGGCACACGCTTGTAATCCCAGCATTTGGGAGGATGAGACCAGAGGATCGTGGTTCGCTGACAGCCTCTCAGCTACTTAGTGAGGCCATCTGCAACTCAGTGAGACCTGGTTTCAAAATAAGGAATAAAAAATAGGGCAGGGGGTGTAGCTTGGAGGTTGAATGCACCTGGGTTCTATCCCCAGACCTGAAAAAAAAAAATCAAGAATATGAAGCCAGGCATGGTGGTGCAAGCTTGTAATCTCAGCATTTGGGTGGCTGAGACAGGAGGATCCTGGTTTGCAGCCAGTCTCAGATACTTAGTGAGGCCCTTTGCAACTCAATGAGATCCTGTTTCAAAATAAAGAATAAAAAATAGGGCCAGGGATATAGCTTGGAGGTAGAATGCTCCTGGATTCCATCCCAAGTATTGAAAAAGAAGAAGAAAGAAAGAAGAAAGAAAGAAAAGAGAGAGATAGATAGATAGAGAGAGAGAGAGAGAGAGAGAGAGAGAGAGAGAATTAAGGAAATGGCCTCTGTTGATTACTGTCCCATCTGTAGTAATGCCAGTATGCTTTAACACAACTGTTTCCAAAATCATTTTTAGTAGAGTCAGTAGTCGAAGCAGTAACATTAATATGCTCTTTCAGTATCTTTACAATGGAATAATGAAGAGAATTATCTGATACCATAAACTTAACGTATTACTTAAATTTTCTTCTATTTATTGGAAACAGCAGGTATCCTTTGAAGGAAATAGAAAACAATTTTTATCTGTATCCCAAAGGAGTTGGTGTAAGATATATATTAAATAAGTACCTCACAACACTGAATGGAAGAAACAAAATGCTAATATGTGGTTATCCATGCTTGCATGGAAAATGTTTATGCTTTATTTATTTATTTATTTATTTATTTTTGGTAAATTTGGCATCCCACTGCAAAGTCAAGACTCCATTCTCTAATTTGCATTTGAATGATCAAGATAAAATACAGCAGGTGATTTTATTAATTCTAAAACAAAACTAAAGACATCCTTTTGTTTTTGCTGCCAACTTCTTTTGCATTTGAGTGGAATATGAAATTATGATAGAATTTTATATTGCAAAAAGCAGGTCATCTTGAGGTGAATTCTACTTTGATAGAACTGTCTTTCAATTTGATCCCTTTCACCACTCTCTTTCAACCATTTTTATCTGCTTTTACTTATCCTGCGCTATTAAGCTGTTCACTGTTACTGAGAATTATAGGGATGCCTGACTAAAAAATCAATATCACCCACATATTGGTTCATTATATAAGTATAAAGTGATAAATTATCTAATCTATGCAATATAAATGCAAACTGTAAAGAAATACAAAATGCATAAAGGCAACCTCTTAAAACCACTGCTCATTTATGTGGTAATAACTAGTTAATAATTTCCTATTGATTATGAAAATTCCTTTTCCTTCTTTATTAATTCATTTATTCCTAAACAGTGTGCAGTGTTTTCTATTTAATATAATTATACTATTATGGCCAAATGTTCTGTGATGTTAGTTTTTGTATCTGTATGATGAGTAAGGTTAGAGGAACAACTTAGATCTTATGTTCATTAGCTTTTCATTCTTGTGTCCAGGACACCTGACAAGACCCAGTTAGAGGAGGGAAAGATTTATTTCAGTTCACGGTTTCACAGGATTCAGCCCATGGTCAGCCAGCTCCATTCCTCTTGACCAGACATGAGGCAGGAAGGATGTGGCAGAGGAAAGCTGCTCAGCTTATGGCAGTTGGGAAGCAGAGTAAGAGACAGAATAGGGGCAGGGACAGAGTTCCCAAGGCCACAGTCCTAGTGACCAGCTTTCAACAGCTACACCCTGCCTACTTAGAGTTACCACCCAGCAGTCCATTGAACACTTTTATTTTATCAAATGTATGAATCGACTGAAGAGGTTAGAACCCTCATGGCCCACAAATTTCCTAAAAGCTCCACCTCTGGACAGTGCTACATGGTTAAACACATGAACCTTGGGGGACATTTTAGATTGGAACCCTAACAAATCTTTGTAGAAGCACATGTATTAGGAAATGAAGAGAGATGCACATAGTCACCACTGAGCTAAATAAATATGAAAACCACACATTTCACTTCCAATTATCCATTGAGATGTCCTAGAAATACAAACCATATTTAACATAATTCTAGCAGCAAAACACGAACCAAAAGACATATTTTATTTATATAGTGTGACCCTCTCCAAGTAGGTAGCGTCTTCTAAAAATTCACACATTAAATTTCAAGACCTCCTGTCACAGATAAGTTTTCAAAATAAATGTCTTATTTTTATATCTCAAACCTCAAAGTTACAGCACTCTAAGTAACTTGGCAGACTTCTGAATATTAAAATTAATAGCATACTAAATGCTAACATGAAATAGTTACAATTCTGAAGGTGTGAAGAAGACAATTTCTTCAAGAATTATTTTTTTCCTACATAGGATGTGGTGAAAAGAACCCAAGATTTAGGAGCACAAATAACCAAAAAAGGAAGCTGGGCGTGGAGATTCATGCCTATAATTCCAATACTTGGGAGACTGAGAAAGCCTGATTGCAGGTTCGGGTCCAGCTTCAGCAACTTAAAGAGACTATCAGCAACCTTCTTAAATCCTATTTTAAAACAAAAAATAAAAAGCTCCAGGGGTTCAACTTGGAGGTACAATGCCCCAGGGTTCAATCCTCAGTTCCCCCCCAAAAAAGAAATTCTGTTCTTTTTCTTTTGTTCTTTGCTACTTACTTGTCATGTGATTTCAAACCAGCTTCTTATTTCTTTTAGTTTTTTATGACGTGTCTTCCATTACTTTATTCAAAAAGTACATACAACACAGAATTTATTTATGTGATCCAATATACCAATAAAATCTCTTCTAAAATAAAGATATGGAATATTTCCATCACCAGTGAAGGTAACTGACTACCCCTGAAAATCACCCTTCTTCCTGTCCATTTGCCCCAGATAGCTATTTAGCTATTTATCTATATTTTGCCATCATAGATTAGGTTTTATTTAATATTAATGAGATCTTTCATGCCTAGCTTCTTTCACTCAGCATAAAGATTTTAAATCCTAACCCATATATATATATACAGTATATATATATACTGGGTATAGAATACAGGGGCATTCTACCTTTGAGCTACACCCCAAGCCCTATTTTTTTTTTATTCTTTAATTTCAAACAGGGCCTCACTAAGTAGCTGAGGCTGGCCATGAAGCCAGATACTCTGGTCTCAGCCTCCAAAGTACTGGGTTTACAAGCCTGTGCCACCATGTCTGGCTAACCTAACCCGTATTTTAAAACCTAACCCACACATTCCAGTAGTCTTGGCTTTCTAAAAATTTTCTCTTTATTTCTGAGTATTATTCCATTGGATCGATATACTTTTTCTTGTATATTAATTTACATGTTGATGGACACATATATTTTCCACATCCACCCTGGGTACTAAATGAGGTGGCTATAGAAATTTACATGCAAGTTTTTGTGTGGATGTGTCTTTCATTTCACTTGATTAAAAATGTAGATTGCAATACTTGATGATCTATACTTGGTTTCAGTTATTCTTCAGAGTTTTAAGTATCACTAGAAATAAAAAAGTGAACATGGTCTCACAGGGCACATGATACTGTGTAGAAATTGATCAAGTAACAGGTAGAGTTATTAACATGAGTGCTTTATTTTTTATTTTATTTATTTATTTTTTGGTGGTACTGGGGTTCCTGGAAGCCCTTCTATCTCTGGGCTCTGGGATATATATATATATATATATATATATATATATATATATATATATATATATATATATATTTTTTTTTTTTTTTTTTTTTTTTTTTACACAGGGTCTCTTAAGCCAGCGGGGCTGGCGTAGAACCTATGCGGTCCTCCTGTGTCTGCCTCCCAAGTGTGGGGATTACAAGCATGCGCCACCACACCCAGCTAACATGAATGCTTTAAACATGCTCAAATTTTTCAGACAGAATATGATATCATAGAACAAGCCACTGTACTGAACATATACCAATAAGATCTTATTGGCATCATAGAACAAACCACTTTACTATATTGCTTTCAAGAATGAATCAGTCTTTTCTTACAAAAGCTTTGTGATTAGGACTACATTTTCTTGTATCTTCTAAGTTTTCTGGGTAAAGGTTTTTATTCTTAATCATGGTCCAAAGCACATCCTAGTGACTAATCATGTTCTGATTCTTCTGTAACATTGTCCTGTTTCATTATTAGTTAAAATGACTCTCTGTCTGGTGCAGCTGTGACCAGTGCTGAATTCTCTACCTTGAACTCCAGTCTGTTGCTCTTTAAAAACAAGAATTCAAGCTAGTAAAAATGCAATGTTATTCATACTTATGTGAAAAGGTATTTTATTAGGTAGAGGTGCCTCTTTGCTGCCACAGTCAGTGAAGCCAATCTCTAATTTCCTTTTGTAGGATGTTCAGGATAAAAATCATCAGATGGTTTTGTTAAAATCAAAAGTGGAAAAAAAAATCACTTACATGTCTCTGTTATCTTAGTTCATTTTATTCGAAGGGAACAGAAATGGTAATCAGGCAGAATTACATATCTATGCGATGGTGCCACCTCTTAGATCAATTTTAAGTTTCATGGTCGATGCCAATTCTTAATTTTTCTAAGGCAAATAAATGAATTAAAACTTCCTAGTTCAACTATTCGTGCTCACACAGCTCATCATAATCATGAATTGAAATGTGTATTTATTCCTCTATCACTCAAGAGATGTGAAAAAAATGAGGAATGGGTGTGGATATAAATGGAATGATTGCTACGGAACAACTGTAAATAAAATTCAGCCTGATTACTTGGCATAGAGATACCAGTAGACAAAAAAGGGTCTGCGGTCACACTAAAAACCCTTTCATCTCATGGCCTTGTGGCTGAGTGTCCCTTACATTCCGATGTCCTTTCAAAAGTCACCATTTCCTTGATCTCCATTAACCCTTCACCAGCGTCTCTCACATCATTCGGTTTTATAGGCTTCAAAGCCTTTATGACCTTCTCAAGTTATTTCTCATTCATTTGCCATTTCCGTTTTCTAGGAGAACACAGACACCCTTCATAGCTGCTTTTGCAAAACCTGTGCGGGATTTTGCTTTCATTCCGGTGCAATGAGGGTGGCAGACCAGGGAAAGAGAACCATGGAAAAGACAGAGCATAGGGCAGTGCCAGTGAAGGAGTAGGAGCTTGGAGTGCCTTTAGGGTTGGATAGTTGGAATAATTGAGGCAAGATCTGGGCTATTTGGATATGCCTTGCATCTGGCCATGTTGTGCCTTAGAGTAGGGGAATGGTGTTCTAGACTGCAGGAGGCCAATGAAAGGAGCAAGGGGGCGCTGGAGCTGAGGATTAGTTAGTTTGCATATCACAGGGTAGCTCACAGGAAAGTGTGTGTGTGTGTTTTTGTTGTTTTTTTTTTTTTAATGGCATTTCTAGGAATTAACTAACCCTTCAAGGGTAGTGCCCCCTTGTTCTACAAGCTCCCCAGATATCAAAACATTATAAAACATAAAAAATAAATCATGATGAATAGCCCTCTATCAACATTGCTGTGAACAGTGTTTGGAAAATATCAATACATGTGTGTTGAATGAATTAATTCCCAACATTGCCATAACTGATAAATTTAATATAATCATGAACATTATTTTAGCAATTTATTTAAAATTTCACTAAAAGAACATCATAAATCTTCCTTTTTTGACAGGTTTTTAACAAAGGGAAATTAAGGATTATTCTATTTACAGCCATTTGAGTCTTGCCCAATACCATTATTTAATATGAATCCTTCATAAAAGCAAAACAAATATATTTCTTTTCATACATCAACCTTGGCTCCTGTGTAGCAAATTGAAATCACATGTCAATTCTGGTTAGCTGAAAAGGACCTTCTATAGTCCGAAATTCATTAGATCTTCCCCAGTTTCCCTTTGAAAGAAATATATTACTATTCCCCTTAGGATAATAGTAGACATGTTTCTTTCAGATAATTTGTCACTATGAAGACCTAGAAAAACGTACTTTTAAAAAATGTTTTATTGGTGCATGGTAGTCATATATCTCAATGGAGTAGAAGATGGTAGAGGCATAAATACACACATCACCCATTTCGCCCTTCCCCAGTTCCCATCCCATTCCCTCCCCCATCCCTCCTTCTCATGTTTTGCTTACTGATTGATATGTTTATGAATGTGCATAATGTACGTTAAGGACTTTTCTTTTCCTCCCTCCCATCTCTCTTAGTTAGGTAACCGTGTTTGTGTGTGTGTGTGTGGGGGGGGGTACCAGGTACAGGGGCCTTCTACCTCCGGACTACACTCACAGACCTATTTTTATATAAAAATAGGGTCTCTTAAGCCAGCTGAGGCCTTCAACAACTTAGCAAGACTTTGTTTTCAAATAAAAATAAAATAGGGCAGGGAGCACTAGAACCTCCCTTGGTTCCATCCCCAGTACCACACATACACACACACACCAAAAAAAAAAAAAAAAAAAAAAAGAAAAGAAAGAAAGAAAAAAGAAAAGAAAATAAGAAAGATATATCAAAGCAATGAAAACTTATAAGGCAATCTTGCAAAAAGAGAAAGAAGAGGAAGGAAAGGTGGCTGATGGCTCCAGAGAAGCAGAAGTGACTGGAAGGTTAGATGTCACAAAGCACCGTGAGGGTGGGTTCACCCTTAGCCAATGGCTACCTACTGTGGTAGTACTGATGCTCAGTTCCCTTCCATCAGGTTGGGATAACTCTGAGGTTCAACATATTCTTCAGATAAAGCTTGGCCTAAATTGCATCTCTTCTTGAATTCATTCCCTCTTTATTTTATTCCAACTTCACCCATATCCTTACTAAGTTTTCATTATTTGAAATCAAAAGCCTTCTTTGATCTAGTTCTGAGAGGAGAAACATACCAATAGACTTCTAAGGGTGAAAGATGTAGCTAGTTTGTCTTTGGTCATTCAGAAAACCTATGCTCAGTGAATCTTAGTTTTGTTATTTGCTTGTTGAGTCAAGATCAATGTGTATCAGGTAGCTGCTTCTAATTTCACTAAAATATTTTATATAACCATCAATTTCTTTATTTGTTTCCCTGAGAAACATTTTTATTAACAAATTCCTTGAAAATGAATTCTCATCTTGGTCTCTTCTTTTCTGAGACTCTACCTTACACCCACTCAAAAGGAATATAATGAAAGAGAATAATGAAGCTGTTTCCATGTAGAAATCGTATTGTATTAAATTATTTACTAGCTTCATTTTCTCTTTCCCTTTCTTTTTTTTTTTTTTTTTTTGGTACTGGGAATTGATCCCAGGAGAATTCTACCTCTGATCTATACTCTCAGAATTATTATATTTATTTATTTATTTATTTATGTATTTATTTATTTATTTTGGTGGTATTGGTGGTGAAATCCAGAGGCTTTTCTACCTCTGGGCTATACTCCCAGACCTATTTTTTATATTTTATTTGGAAACAACGTCTCACTAAGTTGCTGAGAGCCTCACTAAGTAGCTGAGGCTGGCTTCGAACCTGTGCGATCCTCCTGTCTCAGCCTCCAGCCTCCCAAGTGCTGGGATTACAAGGGTAAGCCACCATGCCTGGCTAGCATTATTTTATTTTAGAAGAAAATACAATCTCTCTAAATTTCTAAGGGTCTCCCTAAATTGCTGAGGCTAATCTTGAACCTGTGATCCTCCTGTCTCAGCCTACCAAGTATTGGGATTATAGGGATGTGGCACCATACCTATCTTATCGTCATTTTTCAATATATAATTTTTGAATGTTTGCTCCAAATTAGTTAGAAGAGATAGCATATTACTTACTTTATAACAGGTATCAGTCCAAAAGGAAAAACAAAACAAAGAAGACAGCAATTCCTGTAAGCCCATGCTAATAACAACTGGATATACATAATAGCACATTGTGTAAAACTCATGTAGACACTTCCTGTAAATATGGTGAATTCATGTGTCATTCTCATTCACTAGCCATAGTAACTTATTCTGGAATGAAAATATTTTCCAAGAAAGAACTATGAGATTTAGTTCTGAGACCTAACATAAAATTCTGAGGTGGTAACATACCAAGAAAATAGGATAAAATTGTAGAACTGATGACAATTATTTTGCCACCAAAAGAGGGAGAGTTGCTTGACAATACATTCAACACTAAGAAAAGCAGAGGTCAAGAGATGAAAAGTGAAAAATTGTGTAGCTATACCATGTTCTGTTGGACTTGCAAACATTAGCTTTATATGTTTGAAGTAATATTAGTGACTCTTTAAACTGATATAAGTCCATTCTGTAGATGTGTTCAGCTTTTGACTTGTCTAGTTCTTAGAGATGACAGTTCCTGAAAGAAAAGACTCTTCTTCAACATCCCTCCAAACACTTGATAGAATGCAGGGTACGGCTGAGTAAGGGCCATGTGCTTATCTATCTCCAACACAATAATAGTTGTCAGAGGATGTATTATTCTAGTTCATTAATGAGTAAATGATCTCATTTGGGAATGAGGTAGGGAAAATAAAAAAACAAGATAATATACCAAAGGCCATTTGGAGAGAGATAATGTATATGGATAAGAAGGGAGAAAGGAAATGAGGAAAACTGAAAAGGAAATTCTCAGTTTTCACAAAGAAAAACTGAAAAATTTTATTACTAGCCCAAAGAGGAAGAAATGCTAATATATATTTATGTTTTTCTACTCCTTCATATTTTTAATAATATCTGTGTGCCCTCTATATTTTAATAGGAGAGTAATGGCAACATTTTGTAGACAATTGCATTTGGGAAAACTTTTGACATTGATATCAGTCGAAAATAGTATGTGTTCTATATATGTATATGTTCTATACTCATGAGTTTTTTTTTTATAAGATTCACTTTTATTTTTTACCATCTCATCAAGCCATATTAGAACACAGTATGTCTTCTAAGGCATTAGACAAGAAATACATACTTTATTTTAGATATTCTTCTATAAGTGTGTTATTAGTTTCTGTAAGGAAACATTTGCTTTTAAAGTTATATAGCTAGTCTTTCATCTGAAATGTAAAAACTTATATGCATGTATATAGACATATTTATATGCATATTTACATGTAAAATGTAAATATACTTTATATAAAAAGTCAACACTATCATTATTTCACCTATTGTTGAAGGTTATTGACTATTATATGCTATTTTACAGTATAAATTACACAGAGATCTTTTTAAAATACCATGTTTTGTTTCTCTAGCTCCTGGTGCACTGTGGGCATTCAGTAAACATTTGTGGAATGTCAAATGAATGAAGCCTAGAATTACTATGACTGTGGCTTTCAGGAAAAGATATGGTCCATTTGCATAGGCCATTTTCTCCAGAAAGTCAGGTGACAGCCTCAACTGAACTCTTTATTTCTAAGCGCAAAATATCTCTAAAGGAGATTCAGTACCCATTTAGAAATGCATAACCACATCCTTTGAACTCTGTCACTTGAAATTGCTTCACTCTTCTCAACACTTACAGTCAGTCCTTCTCCAATCTCATTTTAAATTCAGTGGCAGAGAAATAAAATAGGGTTTAACATTCTTGCCGAGCTAAGCTTTTGTGCCCACTGTCAGGCTCTGGTTTCTTTCTTCTTTCCTTCTTCTGCTTTTTATTTTATTTTATTTGGTTTGTTTGTTTTGTTTTCAGCAAGACCCGGATTTTATCTGAGGCATGCATGCACAAGCCCTTACTGTCTTTCAATCAAGCATATAAATTAGCCATGAGCCTTTGGATGAAGATACATAGAAATAATGGCACTGTAGTCTAATCTCCACACAAAAGATGCAGAACCCGATTGTGCTCTCAAGTGTCTAATCCCCATCTCCCCCACAAGTGCTTAAGTGGTATTAAGGAAAGAACTGTGACTTCCATTTTCAGGACTCCCAATGTGCCCTATTCATTCCTCTGTCGTGGCATTTACTGTGTTTAATATGATTGACACATTTGCATGTCTGTTTCTCCACTATCTTATGAGGAAATCTTAGCAGCCATAAAATTTAGCAAGTGATAAGTACCCAATAAATGGCATCTCAAGATATCACCTACCATTAAGTGCTAGGAATGTCTTGATGAAGCACTCACATGTTACACAGACACACAAGTGTAAAGAGTTCATTTGAAATAGCCCCCCAGATTTGATTCTGGTGAAGAACAGGGATGTATCCCTCAGGAGTTTTTCCCCTTCAGTATCTCTCAGTTTTAGAAGCTAACGAAGAGAATCAATACAAATAATTTTGAGGAACAAAAAAGCATTTGCTTCTTAAAAAAATATTACAAGAAAGCTATTAGCCGGGGGTAGTGGCACACACTTGTAAACTTGGTACATGGGAAGCTGAGACAGGAGGATCTCAGTTTGTAGATAGCCTCAGTTCCTTAGTGAGGCTCTGCCAACTTAGTGAGACCTTGTTTCAGAATAAAGAATAAAAAATAGGGCTGGAGGTATAGCTCAGAAGTAGAATGTCCCTCGGTTCCATCCCTGGTACAGTACCGCCCCCCACACACACACACACATTATTCTATGTAATACCAGAGTGGTAGTTTATATAATGGACAAACTATGTCAGCAGACATAGTTCTTTGACAAAAACACAATAAAAGGAGAATCTAAAGATGAGAAAATAAGATAACCTGAGAGGATGGGAAGAGGGAAGAGAGAGATTCTCTAATGTACTTGACATACTTTAACACACATATCAAAGTCAATCACTAAGACATGCATGAGAAGGAGGGAGGTGAGGGAATGGGGCAGGAATTGGATAAGGGCTAATTGGGTGATGTGTGCACGTATGTCTCCACCATCTTGTTCTCCATTATAGTCATTGTATGACTACAATGGACCAATAAAAAATTAAAAAAAATAAAACTTCTTTCTCAATTGACTGCTTTGGTTCTGGACATAAGGTAAACTTTAGCTATATGACTTCATAACTGAAAATATATCTTTCTAAAATTCACCCCAATACACTAGCCTCTCAGGAGAACTTTTAAAGAATTTTTAGCATTTTAGGTAAAACAGTGAAAGTAACTTAGAAAATACAAAGACGAGGAACGAAACTTTGTGTAGCGAGAAGGCTTCTTCCTTGAGTTCAATAAAGTGGGACATCTTATCAGGCTATCGGACTACTCTTCTCATAGGAATAGTGAACTTTTTTCCCCATACTTTCTTTTCCATATTTTCATCAGAATGCAACTTCACTAGCTATCCAGAGCAACGTGACTCGGAGCTATACCTGTAATTCTAACAATTGTTCCTCTACATTTAATTGGTACAGTCTCATAATCGAAAATAAATAAACAAATCTCCTTTGTTCAGCTTCAAAGAAAGCAGAAGGCATTACAAACAATGAGTATCATTCGGCTTTTTTAAACTGGAGATTTTTTATAAGTTTATTTTGTAATTCATATATATTCATTGTAGCCAAGTCAGAATATAATTTAAATAAAGGAAAAAACAACATAAGAAACTCTGTGAGCATTTTGGTACAAACACTTCCATGCTTTTTTTTTTCTATACAAAGTCATTAATAAAAAATATTCTTGATTATCCATGGATGAGGAAAATATAAAAAAATTTCAAGGTTAGGACTCTGTATTTAAGAGACTAGAGGTAGTAAAGAAGAGTATGCGAAAGCTAAGTTTGGGGAAGTGGTTTATAAAAAATATTTGCAACGTGTGTGTATTTTTCAGCTTTGTATGAATAAAACAAAATACACAAGAAAATTAACTTACAAAGAGAAAAGGCTTATCAAGTTCAAAATAGTTTGGAGGTACAATTCTAACACTGGGTGACCCCACTGGTTTGGCTTTCAAGGAGGGCAATGGAATACAATGGCAAGAACACATTTCTAAGTGAAGAGTGGTAACATGAGCCAGATGGGACCAAGTCCCCACAATCATTTCAAAGCTATACCCTCACTGACCTAAGAGCCTCCCAGAGGCCCCACATCCTAGAAATTCTCAGCTTTTCCCACTACCATTATGTTGAGGACCATCCTTATATATAGGCATTTGGAGAAAACTCATTCAAACCACAGGAGCAGGTATTTTAAAATTGATGGCTGACAGTAGTTGTTAAAGACATTTCATGTAAAACAAACACAAAAATAAACAACAGAAAAGATATCTTTTCAGAAGGGAACCATTTATTTTATAGAACAAGAGAAGCAAAGATGATTAAGGGCCAGGAACCAGTAGGATCGCCACATACAGGTATGCAGATTGTTTATTATATAATCGATGAATAAAGTTAAAGCAGGGCTGGGGCTAGGTTCATCTGGAGAAAGGGGAGTATGTTACTTAATTAAAATAAAGATGTACCTTTAACACCCTGTGTATTCATTTTGCTATTTACAGATGAGGTAAGGGCAGGCAACTTTCCCTAATTCTGGTGAGATGGTGCTGGTCCCAGACATTTGAAATTGTCAATCAGGTGTCAAAATGAACAGACAATCATATACTACAGCAAACAAAACAGAAGATAATGTTTGGAAATGGAGAGCTAAAAATGTAAAATGAGAACACATGGATTGGATAGAAGTCAAAAATAGCCAACTGGTGGCACACCCCTGTCCTTCCAGCATGGGAGGCTGAGACAGGAGAATCACACATTCAAGGACAGTCTAAGCAAGTAGTGAGACTCTCATTAACCTAGTGAGACTCATTTTCAAGTAAAAAATAAAATCGGGCTAAGGATGTAGCTTGAAGTTAGAATTCCCTTGGATTCAATTTTCAGTAGCAAAAAAATAGGTCAGTAATACTTGCTGTTTTCCTTGTAAAAATACCCTACTATACATCATTCCAGTCTAATGTATAGCCTAAAAAAAAAAAAGGTCAAGGCAAGTTACATATTTTGATTCTCATGTCTTTTACTTTGTTCCTATGTTTATTCAAAAGTCAGGCAGATTTTTTGCTGTCTGTTCTTAATCGAAAAAACACGTAAATTTGAATAAAGTTTTTAAAGGTAAGACATAAGCTGAATATGGTAGAACAGGTCTGCAATCACAATACTTAGGAGGTTGAGATCAGAGGATTGTAGGTTTGAAGCTCAGCAACTTAGCAGGGCTCTCAGCACTTAGTGAGAAACTGTCAAAATAAAATGCGCTAGGGGTGCAACTCAGAGGTATAATTCTTTTGGGTTCAATCCCCAGCACCTCAAAAAAGTATGGCATAGCCGGGCGTGGTGGCGCACGCTTGTAATCCCTGTGCTTGGGAGGCGGAGACAGGAGGATTGCGCTGGTTCGAAGCCAGCCACGCTGGCTTAAGAGACCCTGTTTCAAAAATATAAAATAGGTCTGGGAGTGTAGCCTGGAGGTAGAAGAGCTTCCAGGAACCCCAGAACCACTCAAAAAAAAGTATGACATACATTTTCACAGATTATTATAACAATCTTGAAATCCACTGTCTAAATTTTATTTCTCTGCTAGTTTATTTATGTAATGAGTATTTGATAGAATAACAAAAAATATGGTATTATTATTTAGATATGGTAATATTTGTCTTTTTAAAAGAGGTATTTTTTTCTCCAGCACCTTAAATAATGAAATGGTTTATGTGAGCTGGACCTTCAAGAAATGAAAAACAAAAATGATAGAGTATTCATAACACCATATCCTACTTCCAGTTTGAAAGAATATCTGGTAAATATGAGTCAGAACACATCCTCCCTGCCTTTGATTAACCTGCTCCTTGGTTGTCCTCTTGAATGATATAATAGACTTCAACTCTAAAAAAGAGATGGTATGTCTGGAAAAGAAATCAAAACTTTTAAAAAGTTCAAGTGCCCAGTTTCACATTCTGTTTGTATCACAGTTGTGAACCTTTAAAGAGTATTAATAATATGCTCTGGAAGGAAAATGTTCCTGTTTACAACTGACAAAAGCAATCTCGACAGGAGTGCTTTTTACTGATATCATTCATGTAACTGAATATCAAAATACTCATAGATTCCTGATAAAGCATAGCAAGGATGGATACCAAGGGTGAAAATGGGATGAACAAAGTCAGGAAAATTGGAAGCACACAGAAGCACCCAAATGGGTGAGAGAATGAATTGTAGAAGACCATATAGTTAAAAATCTATCATTGAAATGGTTTTATTTTTCAACTGACAGGTGATAACCAAAATGTTAAATTGCTGCTATTATTTAAAATACAGTCACTTTCTTATTATGGAATAGATTCACAGAGAATGGTGATTTCTCTTTTCTGGGAATGGACTGAAAACAATACTTATTGCTGTTTTCTTAGTGATAGAAAATTGGCGAGTGCTACTCTTTGGGGAGATAGTTGTCAAGTAGGAATCCAGGCCCTCATTATCGACGTTATAGTGGGTATCATGGTTAACTCTTCAGAATGACTTTCACTGCTTTTCCAATCAGCAGCAGAAAGACATTATTTTTCAAGGGATCCTCCTGCCTCAGCCTCCCAAGTAGCTGGAACTAGTTGGGTATCATTGTACCTGGCCAAAGAGCCTTCTTAATGGCTGACCTGGCCTCCCAAAGGTCTTGATCAAACTAAAAGTATGACTTTTTGCTTGACAATAATAAATCCAGGGAGGATATGGATATGTAACTCAATTACTGCATAAAAGATGGACAGCATTCCAGATCCATTCTGGAACACGTCCTCACTGCCCACACAAAGTCCCATGTACCACTTTTGCTCATCTGTCAGCTTTTAGGAGGAAGATCGGAGGCTCGGCTGCTCCCAGCCCCCATGCTTTAGTGAAGATGGAACCAGCAACATTCTCTACTTAAACAATCCTTTAGACTTCAAAGAGGAGAAAACAAACTGTGACGTCACTCAGAAATGTAAGGTGCTAAACGAACCTGCTCAGATGTGTCCTATAGTAGGACTTCAAGCTATGTGAGCAATCTGGAGGGAGGAAGGGCCCCCTTATTGAAACAACAAATTAGAATTGAACTTCCTGTATCTTGCAGCTGAAATCTTCCTTATTGGAGAGCCACAAAAATAACAATGCCAAAATCACTTAAAATTTATAATAAGCAGGCAACCCAAAACCCTGAGTGTATTTTTTTTAAATTGGAAGGATATGTGAATGTCAAGGTGCTGATTAACTCCAGGGAGACTGAGATAAAAATGCACTGCATTGTATCTGCCAGATTCAAGTGGTCCAGAGAGTCCTCCTCACCTGTAATGTGCTCCTAATTCTACACATACATCTCTTAGAATTAAAATATTATAAATCCAAGTGATGGATACAAAACAATGAGTTTTATATCTATGCTGCTCACTTTTTTTAGTCATGAGCCATATTTGGCTATTAATTGCATAAAAATGACTCATCTACCTTGTGATGGGATGGACTATATATAGAAACACACACTAAATTTCAAACACTTATTACCAAAAAATCAACAAATACCTCAATCATGTTATGCTGTTGATTTGTCAGCGCATTAATATCCATAATATATTGGATTTAATAGAGCATTTTATTAAAAGTAATTTCATATATATACTTTCACTCTTTTAAATGTGACTATTAGAAATTTAAAATTATATATATAACTTCCATAATATTTCTACTGGAAATCACTGTCACTTTTTTTTTTGTTTAAAAACCTTCAGAATTAAAACATTTATAATAAAATTAACAGCCTGCTTTATCCTTAGTTCTCTCTTCATCTTAAAAATGATCTTATGGTAAAAGCTAATAAAGAAAAACTCTAGCAATTTTTGCAAAATTAGTGGTATTTTCCATCTTCACTTCCCTCAAGGGGTAAAGTAGTTATATTCTAAAAATCCGAGACAGTAAGTAACAAATTTTCCCAACTATTTTTTCTGCTTCAAAAGGATAAAATGAAGCAGAAATAGTGGCTAAAAGATATTATTTTTTCCATGTTCTTGTAATAAAAAGCTGCTCATTAACTGGGTTTTTAATTACTTTCATTAAAGGATCTCCTTGACTTCCCCTGACCTTCCCAATGCTCATTACCAACTGTTTTGAAGCCGGAAGCCTGAGAGCATTAACTTAGGAGCCAAGTTATCCATGAGATAGTTTATAATTCCGGGAAATTACAATAGATATGATAAGGTGGATAAAAATTTCTATCTATGATAATTTCTTAATAATCATGCTTATTTTAATTTTTATGATTGTCAGAATCATATGATAATAAATTTTCTTCAATGTGCCCTCAAGCTCTCAAATAATAACTAAATATCTTTAATTTGTATTAAATTAAGAAAAACACTTTCTCGATCATAAAATATTTCTACACTGAGCATATAAGAAATAATAAAAAGTAAAAAGTCCTTAAGCCCATAAATCAGATTTAATAATAAATGTTTTATTTTTAATCAAAACAGGTGTATTTCCATAATATTTTAATATAATACTATAATAGATTTTTACAAACTTCATTAACAGCAGTATAAATTGTGCTTAATCTATTATATATGATTATAAAATATGGTTAGACCATAATGTAGTTCAATGCTCTATTATTTAAAGTATTTTATTTTAATGGATATAAAATTAAGTTGGAAAGTTTAAATGATTTGCATATGATCACATGAATATATGCCTGAACTGAGGTTTCTCATTCCAATTGTTTTGAGAGAAGTGCAATATCCTTTTCTAATCTCCTATGAGAGGCTATTATTAAATTTTACCCTATTTTCATCAAGCAAATAGTAATTTAGAATTACTTAATAGTTTAGCATATACACAAAAAATATAGAGAACAGCTATATATAACCACATGGTCAAGCATAGGTGGGTATATGAATGAAATTATTAAAGATATATCTTCTAATTGAAAGATCTTAACAATTAATCAATATTTGCTAATAATTTTTGAATTGTAGAACCATAAAATATTGATAATGATCAAATAATTTACTTTTTAAATTGTTCATTTGTATTTTAGAATATTTATTGTATTGCTACTGAATATTTTGCCATTCAAATTCTTGTTTACTGGTGTGTGTGTGTGTGTGTGTGTGTGTGTGTGTGTGTGTGTGTGATATTGTAATGCGATCAGTCAGGTAGACTACTTTATGGAGCAATAAGAATAAAGAAAAACTCTTTTAGATCCATATCTAAGTTTTACCATATAACTTTGAGACTTCATTAAAAAAATCTTGGATTCATAGCAAGAAAAGGATGAGCATATTTCTAAATTTTCAAATGACTGTGAAAACTAGAGGAAAATATGATGTCTACATTATCTTGAACAGATGAAAATGTTTATCCAATGATAGGACAAGGTTTTTGTCTTGAAGAACAGCTGGTGGAGCCACCAGTCTGATAGGAGGCTAATATCTAGAATATACAAAGACCTCAAAAGAATACATTAGCAAAATAAAAAATTTAAGAAATGGGCAACTAAAATGAATAGACACTTCACAAAAGAAGCGATACAAATGGCCAATAGATACATGAAAAGATGTTCAACATAACTAGCCATC
This sequence comes from Muscardinus avellanarius, assembly GCF_963383645.1. Classification (NCBI taxonomy): domain Eukaryota; kingdom Metazoa; phylum Chordata; class Mammalia; order Rodentia; family Gliridae; genus Muscardinus; species Muscardinus avellanarius. The sequence continues at coordinate 25,125,276 of NC_137796.1, forward strand.
AGGGAGGTGCAAATCAAAACTATGCTGAGATTCCATCAAACCCCATCAGAGTGACAAACATAAAGAAATCAAACAACAACAATTGCTGGCGAGGATGTGGGAAAGAGGAACTCTTTTACACTGTTGGTGGGAGTGCAGAGTAGTTCAGCCACTATGGAGATCAGTATGGAGATTCCTTAGAAAAGTGGGAATAGATCCACCATTTGATCCGGCTATACCAGTCCTGGGTATCCTTCCAAAGGGGTTGAAATCAGAGAACTACATTAACATATGCATACCCATGTTCATAGCAGCACAGTTTGTAATAGCCAAAATATGGAACCAACTTAAGTCTCCATCAACAGATGAATGGATTGCAAAATTATGGGAAATGCACACAATGGAATTCTACTCAGCTATAAAGAAAAATAAAATAATAGCATTTGTAAGAAGATGGGAGGAACTAGAGAACATTACATTAAGTGAGATTACTCAAGCACAGAAAGAGAAGGGACATATGTTTTCTCCAATATGCCCAAGCTAGGGAGTAGTGGTAATACCAGAGGGACTCCAGATGATGGAGGGGAAATCTCAGCAAAGCTTGAAAGGAAGGATAGGAGAGGAAGAAAGCTGAGGTTGTTCAATGGAGGAGCTACATACGAATTTGTGTAATGGCATAAATACAACATGGTTAACCTGGACACTCTCTATTGGGAGGTGGGAAGGGAAATGGAAGGGGAAGGACATAAAGCACAATCTAAATGTACACCACTTTCAAAATGTTCCACTTATAAAAAATAAAAATTAAAAATTAAGAAAAAAAGGAACAGCTGGTTGATTCCAGAGAAAGGTTTCTAAGCATAGCTCCTCACCAAAGAGTGTGCATTATTATTCTTGTCTCATAGTCCTGAAGATTTACAAAACACTTCTTGTCTTTCTCTTAAAGTTATATTTCAACTCATAAATAAACTTTGGATGTAAAGAAGTAATAGATATGAAACATGATTAAAGGAACAGGCTGCAATCCCAGAGAAATTCAAATAAAAATGCCAATAAATTAGGCAAATAACAGAGAAATACAAAAGGACAGGGAAAATTTTTAAACAAAGTCTCTCTGATTAGTTATTTCTTGCTTTCTAAGTCATGGTTGATACTCAAATTTTTGAGTTGCCTAAATTATCCTCTTAACTAGGTGCATGGTGCTGGTAAGGTGCAGATGGGGTTGGGAATTTGAGTCAAAAAAACTGGTTTACACTTTACTAGTTGCCAACTTAAGACTGTACTTTTTCTAGTAGTCACTGTACAGGAGGTAGAAGTATATAGTGAGCCCTTCTGACAGTAGACCATCTAGGAAAGTATTTATAATGTTACAGAATGTGTGTCACAGGTACAAATGAATAGAAATTGTTATAAAATGCATAATTTATTTGAATTAGGAATAATTTAGCTTTATCACCTTGAATCATCTATTTTTATAACTATCAATGCATTATATCAGAGGCCAACAAAGCACAGTCTATAATGATCATGCAGAAAATCAGAAACACACAAAAACAAAAACAGTGATACCTGGTATAGACTACTGATGGCAGATGTTCAATCAAAATTGTTAATGTATTTTCAGTGGGTCTCTTAGCCTTTAAAAGCAGGTAATTAGAATTATACACAGATACTTCGAAACCATGAATAATTCATCCCCTTCACATCAATAAAATAATTATTGAATATATTTGTTCTTCACTTTCTCTTTCAATAAAACTGCTCATGTTATGGCACTGTCATAGGACTGAACTCTCTAAATATTTCAAATTAAAATGATCCCTAGAGGATGAAAAAAAGTTCAGTGAACTGAAAATCTTTCTAGAAGTTCCATTCATTTTTTTCATAAAAGCCTAGTAAGCTGAAATAATTTTAAAATATCTTACACCAAGTATTATACTACATGTAATGCATTGTCAATCTTAACTGAATATTTTCAGTACCAACTACATATTTTTATACAAAACATCTAAAATAATATATATTCATGCATATAGATTTTTAAGTGCACATAGATTACATTTCTAAATAAAACACAATAATTTAAAAATATTTTTATATTTGAAAAAATTTGAGATTAGACAATGTAATTTTAATAGATTAATCAAACCATTAAATGATTATAAAACATAAACTGTATATATTTTAAAACTGTCACTTAAAATTGTATTTCATCAGAAGGACTTGAGTGCTATAATGTAAAACATACCAGATGGTTGCTTTCTGAATTTAAGAAATAAAATACTTTATTCTTGAATAAATCAAGAGATTATACCAACAATGAATCTCAAAGCTATTATATAAAAATTAACTTTAAAAAATTTCCCAGCATTTAGCCAAAACTTGGCATTTCTCATATATCTGATAATGCAAACCAATATTCTCTTTTATAAAGACATTAATATATTTTATTCAAAATGAATCTTTATACATACAAGGCAATTAAAACACAATATGTTCTAGAATAAAACTCTTAAATGATTTGTTGACAATATTGATTCTTATGTTTTCAATTATTTTCTTTGAACTAGAAAACAGCATGAAATTCATAGAAAAGTATATATTTTTATTTTTTAGCCAAGTTCTTTCTCTTTTTCTGTCTTTCTCTCATACTGAACTATTTTTTATGTATACATATACACTATATGTGTGTATGTATACATAAAAAGTATATATAGCCTTTCACACACATGAATTTGTTTGAATGCATGTGTGTGCATGTCTCATGGAGGAGCTGTTAAGGCTATATAGTCTTGAAAGAAATTATCAAATATCTAAATATGCATATATGCTATTTATCACTTGAAAAACACTGAAAAAATACAGAGCAATGTTAGAAAAGTTCAGAGTAAACATATCTAGAAACAGCAACATAAAGTGATCAGAGGCAAGGAAGGTAATTTGGGAAGGTCTTTAATGTGCAAACAGTGTCGCAGCTCATTTCGAATTCATGTATGTGTACTATTTCAAGCAGTGCACAGATTCAGCATTTGGGAATTATTAAAAATTCTTAAAAGTAAAATTGACTTTAATAGGGGCATTAATAGTTCTGAACATCATCATGGAAGCATTTGGATTCTCAGGTGCTTTCAATGTTGGTAGGAAGTGAAGAAATCGGAACTTGTGAAGCAAGAGGAAGAGTCTTACAGCTGAATATTTTTCTGTTTACAGAATTCTACATTTCTCTGATGGCTTATATAAAGAGTTTACTGTTAATTCTCTAACCATATGGAACAAGCCCTATTTCAGTGGGAAACTAATGATTTGCATTTGATCCTCTTCCTAATATTCACTAGCCTGGAATACCTATGTTTATGGTTTCACTCCAATTTGTTTTTACACAGCCATTTGTATTTCAGAATAAAAATTTTCTTTCTCTCACCACTAAGTTAATTTTTGCATGGTAGGAATCTCTAGGTGAAGGTCAGTTGAGTTTTGTTATTGTATTCCAGTACAGCATGGCTGTTGTGATGTCTGGTCAGCCAGACTTTTTTATTTTTAATTTGATGATGGCATTTTTTTTCTTCCTAAAATCTTGTAAAAAAATTGACTTCCCTATATTTTGAATGTGCTTAAATTATTGGCAATGCATGTTCTCTTTAGCTGTAATGAAATCCTTATTTAAGAAACTTTCTGAGGCTTTGATGAAATGGGACAATAGAGAGGAAAGAGAGTAAATATTGAAAGAGTCATGATTAGTAAGGTATGGAGTGAATCCAATGAAATAACTCAGAGCCAGAGATTGGCTGTTTAATAAGGGTTAGGAATTTGAAGATCTTTTGGCCATTACTCTCCCCCATAATTCACAAATGATCCTGAGGAGTGGCACATTTTATTTTCCAAAAAATAATTGCAAAATATTTTTGAACAACACACTATTCTTCAGACTTCTGCCATTTTCATCACATCTATAACCCCTGTTCTAGAGCTGAGGTATATCTTACTGCTTTGACTAATTGGGTATCATGGAAATAAATGACAACCTGTGGGAGCTTAGACAAGGCTATGAAAAGTGACAGCTCTTATACCTATCTTCCTTTTTCATAAGCTTGTGTCTGTCACCAGTATGAGGAATACCATAATACATGGAGAGGCTGCATGCATTTGCCCTGAGAGACCTAGCTAAGTTCCCAGTCAACAACTAGCAGGAATTAGAAGACAGGTCCTTGAAAAAGGCTTTGGATAATTTTAACCTGTAGACCTAGATTTCCCCACCCAGACTCCTTGGCTACCAGGTGATGTTGCACATGTAGAGAGAGGATGAAAATTACAAGAGTATCGTCCCCTAAGACTCCGACCCGCAGGGACTTAGAGAACGACACAGACACCTCTTCAGCTGAAATATTAATTCTTCTTTAATGGATCCTTAATATGTCTCAATATGTCTGCTAATATCTCTAATATGTCTGACAATGCGTACAGCAAGTACAATATATATCAGCATCATAATCCCTCCCTCTATTCCCTACCAACCCCAAGCTTTCCACAGCTAGGACATGCACATTTCTGACTCTCTCATAGAGAGGCTGGTGGTGCTGCATCACTGATCATTCTGCAGACACGTAGCATAGCACACTGCGCATGCTCAAGGAGACGTCCATCTTGTGAGTCTCATGACTTGGCTTCAAGCCTAGGCGCCATCTTGAGTCCACGCTGGCAACAAGCCTGGGTGCCATCTCGGTCCAGCCGAGTGGGCCCCGACACAAGAGCTCTGTTGTGGGCTCAAGATCTACAGAATACAAATCCAGGAATGTAATTCATGGATAATCTGTGCCACTAAATTTAATATTCATTAACTCTGCAGCAACAGAAAATCAGAGAAAAATGAAAATAAGATGTAAAACATGTTTTGTCTAATAAAGGAAATAAATAATTGTATGTATTTTGTGAAGTCAATTATGTAATTATGTATGTCTTGAAAGTTTCCATGTACTGTGAAGGTTTCTTAAACAGAGTTGACTAACTTAGGTATCTGAACCAGAAGGTACTTGGAATGTTAGTTCTGAGTATATATAGTGATGTCTCAATTAGCTTTTTTATTTTTATGATAGAAATTAGCTAGAATTTTCCATAGGGAAAGAAAAGAAATATATTCTTTAGAACAATTTGTAGATACTAAGCTCCTCAGCCCTCAAGTGTGAGCACCACACATTGACATTCTTCTAGATAGTATGAGAAAGGGAAATAAAAGTAAGTATATAGTCAAGAAACAGCAGCATGATCCATATCAACATATCATCAACATGTACCCTTGATCAGTGTCATGAGAATGAACTTTATCTCTGGCGTCTTCCTCCTCCAAACCTGTAACTTCAGCTCAGCGATGACAAAGCCACCGGACAAAGATATCCACAATATTCCTGACCAGTACAACTCAAAATAAAAAGAGAAATAAAAACTGAAAAGTTGTCATGACCTGATGGAGACTTAGGAGACATGAGGGCTGAATATATGAGGCAAACTAAGGGAGTATTTATGAAGTATAGACTTAAATTAACAACCCACTAATATTAGCTTACTACCTGTGATCAATGTACCATACTAATGGAAGATAGTGTGTTAGCTTTCAGTCACTATAATGAAGTACTTGAAACACTGAACATATAAAGAGAAAATGGTTGTTTTGGTTTTTGGTTATGGAGATTCAGTTAAAGATCCAGGATCCCGTATCTTTGGTCCTCTGATGGGAATGGTACATCACTGAGGAAGCAGTTGGCAGAACAACCTCACCTCATGGGTCAGGAAGCATAATAGAAAAAAAAGTTGAAAATGGTCTGGTCCCAGAATCCCCTCAAGGGCAGGCATGCATCTAGTCACATGAGGAACTCCATTAGGATACACCTAATAAAGATTCTACCATCTCCCGTTAGCACCACCTTTGAGAAGGAATCTTTAACACAGGGAACTTTTCAGGTGTTAAAAGGGGAGATCGGATGTGGCATATACAGGAACTGTATTATATTGGTAACCTTTATGTAAATATAGAACTTTTCTAAAGTTAATTTTATTTAAAATATTCACCAAGTTTTTCTATGGTGAACAACTCAGGATATTATTTATCTAATGTTATTCTGAGACTTGGAAATGGAACTTAACTCTTGTGTTTTCAATATTTCTATATCTTCAGTATGAGAGGCCTGGTACAAGCCAGGTGCTATATTTTGGTTTTAAGTTACTGGAGTTTTGTGAGTGGTACTATTCTGGATTGTGATAAGATGATAGAACCACAAAACATAGTCCTTATGCTCATACCTTTACATTGTCATTTGGTAGACAGACTTTAATAAAATGAGTACAGAAATAAAAATAATGTCAAGGTATTTTTAGATAGATATGTCATTCTGAGAGTACATTATAGATGACATTTATCTCATTGAAAAAGATGCCCTTGAGAATGTGATGAGGGAATGTCACCTGAAGGAGCAGTATAGGTTAACTTGATAAGGCTAGAAGTCATCATAGAATAGAGCTAGTGCAAAGGTACTGCGGCAAGGAGAAGAATAAGAGGAAGCATGGCTAATGGTAGTAGAAAAACAGAAAATAAAGGGAACATGGATTAAGATACATGCAGGAGGTGAATCTTTCAGACTGTGAAGAACCAATATAACTTGAAGAACCTTTAGCATGAGAGGTAAACTCCTAAACATGCAGACTTCAAAGTCAAATTTGGTGTCTAAGTATGAGTTATTCTTGGCTTTTTAGTGATGTCATCATCAGAAGATGTTTGTCAGTGTATTATTTATAAATTATTTGATGGGACATAAGTGCTAATATTATGCTAAAAAAGAAAAAAATTAAAAAGGGCTTAGAGGTAAAAGTAAAGGACTAAAATTGTCTGTTACTGACACAGGAAACATTGAGCCTGGTCTCCTCACTAATTTACCCATCTGTTGAATGAGTCACTCTTTGGGTTTTAAAGGCTGACAAGTGACATTTACATGAATTCAGACTTTTTCAAGCAGAGCCTGACAAAGGCTGGGAGCTGGGTTTGTGTGCTTGTCAGGAGCTTGGTGAGGAGGGGACTGATGGGAAAAAGCAGTGGAGAACAGACAAAGCAGAAGAAGGGTTAGCCAGGGGCTGAACACGCTCAGAAAGCTCATGTCACTACCTTGAGAGTCAAAGCCTCTATAGAAAGGAGATTTGCATATTGATTTCCTTACTCCTCTGCCTAGTGGCTTGGATTGTGAACTAATTATGTGCTGGTGTCCCAGTCCCAGGAGACACATATGCTAATGACCCATATCACAAATTTCTTCTTATCCCATTTCACAACATACGTACATGCATGCATACATACATACACAAACACATGCAAACACACCACATGTATAAGGCATCCAATCCTAAAAGGTACTATATTTTTATCTCTAATTTATTAGACTAATTTATTATTAATTAATTTCTAAGACCATGTGATGAAATTTTTATCAGCATCCCTACAGGCTGGGTAACTAGCTTACTAAATTTGGCCTTTATCATTCTCAGGCATGCACACACATATTACCAGTACTTTGAATGCTTTTATATTTATATATTACTATAGAAAGCTTTCTATTCTTTTTCTTTATGCATCACAATATATGAAATATTTATCCCTGTTGACATATTTTATTTATTTCTATTGCTTAATAGTATTTTTATTTTAAAAGTCTTTATATTTCAGCCAGGTATGGTGGCACAACCCTTGTAATCCCAGCATTTGGGAGGTTGAGACAGGAGGATCATGGTTTGCAACCAGCCTCAGCTACTTAGTGAGGCCCTTTACAACTCTGTGAGACCCCGTTTCAAAATAAAGAATAGAAAATAGGGATAGAGATGTAGCTCGGAGGTAGAATGCGCCTGGGTTCCATCCCCAGTACCACTAAAAAATGTCTTCAAACTTTCAATTATAAACTTACCATTGGTGAACATAAAAATGTCATATCTTTGATCTCTATTAATGCTTTATTTCTAAACTTCAGTCTTTATGAAAATAGTATTGCTTCAATAGCTATATTTATTAAATGTTTGCATGTATATCATTTTCCTTGCCACTTAATCTTTGTAATGTATAATACCGTGTCTCTTAGGACATAAGGTAGTTGTATTTATAAAAATAGTCAAATCATTTCTAACTCTATTGAGACTATTTGATTATATTATTAGTGGTAATATTCTACTTTATAATTGTTACTATATTTGTGTTAAACACACACACTAGAAATATGTCTGCTTATTATGTGACATCAAGTTTCTTTTATTCTCTGTCAGCTGGTTTAAATTTCTCAATATCTTTAATTTTTACCTTTAGTTTTAAATGTAATGTTCAAATTTCTATATTTTAGCAAATCACTTAATTTTTAAAAAGTGTACCAAATTATAAATCTTTCCAAACTAACCATTTGACTATGATTTTGGTCAAAACAAGATAAACATATTAGTGTCTTTTTAGCACTGGGACGTCCCTAGTTTTTGTTGTGTAGAACTTTGCCTTTTTATGACCATACAGAATGTTATTTCATTTAGCTCTGCTCAGCTTTTTTCCATCTTTTTTCTTTACTTTTTCTTGCATAGTGTGTGTGTGTGTGTGTGTGTGTGTGTGTGTGTGTGTGTGTGTGTGTGTTCTGGATATTGAACCAGGAGTATTCTAACTGTAAGCTATACCCCCAGCCCTATATTATTATTTATTTTAAAAGAGGGCCTCACTAATTTTCAGAGGGCCTCGCTAAAATACTGAGACTGCTCGCAAACCTGCAATCCTTCAGTCTCAGTCTTCAATACTGTGATTACAGGCATGTGTCATCACACCCAGCTCTTTTTTTTTAGTTCATTTCTCTTCTTTAATCCTTATTTGAATACAACCTTTAATATTTATCCTCTCTAGAATTTCTTCATGGATTTTTTTCTACCTAACTCTGAGAAGATATTTCATTGTCAAGATCAGAGGCAAAATAAACTAGCTAATCTGTCTTATTTCCCCTCAGTTCTCTAAAGATATGACTCTGTTATCTTATGGTGTCTACCATTGATGCAACTTCAGCTGGAAGTCTACTTATCTTTAGTCATCAGTTAATTTGGGGAGTTTGCAGGGAAAATCATGTGTTTCCCTCAACACTAACTTTCCTTGATTATGGGATTACAAACTTAAGTTCTCGTTTAAATGTTACTGCTACATCCTGCCCTCTATTTTTTTCTTTTCTGAAACACCTCCCGAACAGTTTGGAAATTTTTATTCTGTTTTCTATTTCTCTAAGTTTCTTATTTTTAAAAAATCTCAGTCAGATGTCTGTAATGCCAATCAGCACTTGGGGGGCTGACTCAAGAGCACTGCGGATTCCAGATCAGCCTGGGCCATATAGGGTGATCCTATCTCCAAATGAAAAGTAAAAGGGTTGAGGATATAGCTCAGTGATAGAGCACCCCTAGGTGCCACACACACACACACACACACACACACACACACACACACACACTTATTTGCCTGTCTAGGTTGAATTCTGGATTAATTATTCACTGCTTCCTTTAAATTCATTATTTTTCTTATTAAGTATTCAATTTAGAGTTATGGCCTATACAAATAACTAATTGTATGTATGCTTAGATATACTATACTTAGATATGTACAACAATTATATATATAGTTGTTTATATATATATATATTGTTTGTATATATAATTGTTTATATTATGTATTATATAATTGTTTATATAATGTATATAAGTATTATATATTATATATGTTATATATATATTCCTTATTGTTTATTCTCTCCCCCTTTATCTGTCCTTTTCTGTTTCATGTCTGCCTTTTGCTTTATTTTGAAATCTATTTTTTATGGATATGGTCTTTCCGTTGATATATCTGAGCACGTATTATTTACCTTCCTTTTCTGAGCCTCTAACACAGTACTGTGTATCTAATGAGGTTTGAAAATACTGTTTCCCATATTATAACAGTTGTCTCTATTCATGTGGCATTTCAAATAAAGGTAGGTTTTCTATCCACTCATTCATTTGATAGATTTGTATTTTTCTCTACTTATTTTTTTACAGCCATTCATGCTTAATTAGATACGAGGTTTTCTCATATTAGTTAAGACAGAAGTGACAGAAACATACTTTCAATCTCCTTATTTTTTGCTTTCAAATCCTCTACTTCATAGCTATATAACCATGAGTAAATCACCTAATGTCTCTCGGCTTCAGTTTTCTTATAGTATAATGGAAATAGAAGTATAATCCTTACAAGATTTTTGAGAGAACTAAGACAAATTTTTAAATGCGTCTAAGACAAAAGCCTATAATGCTGGCTCCTCAAACTTAATATGTGTATCATATTATAGCTAGGAATTATGTCCGAGTCCAAGGACAAAAAAATACAGAAGTCAGATCACTGCTTAATCATCAGCCTTTCAACATATCCAAGAAGTATGGAGACAGAGATCTTTGTATGTCTTTCACGTAAGCGACTGTGTGGATGGGAAGATGAGAAGAGAGGATGTATGTAGTAAGGCTTCCAGCAAAACTTAGTAAAGAAAACTCTTATTTTGATAGACTGTTTAAACATCCTGATGAAATTTAAAACGTGCGAGAGAAACTGCAACATGCATTCAATAATTCACTTAGCAAATGGATGTTGAGCACCTTCTATACACCCGGTATTTCTCTAGATGCTAGAAATACAGACACAAGCAAAGCCATTTGTTATCATAAATATAAAAGACACTGTTTCACCTTCTAATTGTCATCCCATACACTCCTGTGGAAGGAAACTCCCCAAGGTTTTTGTTGAAACAAGCACAATGTTAAATAGTAGTTTGTTCTTGCTAAATCAGATAATGCACCAGGTTTCTACAACATCAGTAAGAGCATATGGTCTGTCTAAAGGCAAACTTTATCTTCTCTCAATCCTTCCTGGCCAAATCATATGTTAAATAGCACATTTCATCCTTGGCACTATATTTAGTCAGATTTTAAAACAAACTAGGGCATTATTGGGATAGTAAGTGTTCTGATAGCTAGAGAATGTAAGAATATTTCATGAAGTGAGCTAAATTTATCCTGGATGAAAGTGGGATGAGATTTTATTGGAGAGCAGTTTTTGAAATCTTGAATATATGGTAAGGGAGGGATTGTACTCAAGTAATCTTTGTGCTTCTGGGGAACATGATTAAAATTAACATATGCCAGTATCAACACCTTCAGGATAAAATGCAAACTGTTTCCTTAATACAGCAGTTCTTCCAGTGTTGTCCTTGAACTAAAAGCAATAGCACTAGTTGGGATTTATTAAAACTTTAAATTCTCAGTTTAGCGAATCAGAATCTTTGGGGAAAGAGTCCAGCAATCTGTGGTATAATAAGCTCCCAAGTTACTCTGATGTGGTTCAGCCTCTGACATCCAATGCCTTAGCATGCAAGCCCTTTTCCATCCCTCCAGGCTCCATCCCTTCCTACTACATTTAATTGTGGTTCAGCTTCACTGGACTTCACCATTTTTTAAAATATTTCGCCATTATATATACGGTTTAACTCTTTTGAATATTAATTTCCCAAATTCCTCCTCTGGAAAATCTCTATTCAATCTTTAGCATGTTTCTTCCTTATCTTTATATACCTCACATATTTAGTTTTTCCAAAAGTTTGACCACTTGATAGATAGGTATTTACTGCCTATTTTGCCTATTTAGACAAGTAAACAGATAAATGATGGGCCTTAGATTTCTGGTCATTGTATCTTCCTGATTCCTTGTACTTTAATTGCACCTCTGGAGACATTCATTAAATACATGTTTCAGTTAGTTCTCATCTATCTGAGTGATTTCAAAAAAGGTTCATGATGCTAACTTCAGTGGATATTCATGGAGACAGGACAACTCTACTCTGTATTCCCAAATGACCAGAAGTCCTTCCCAAAGTCCAGTATCATTTTTCATAAGGTCTTAAACTAAGCCAAAAGTAAAAAAAAATAATTAAGGAAAAGTGACCTGTACAAATATTAACCTGTCATATGTGAACGGTTTGGCTCTAAATGTAGAAAAGGAAAACAATAATGTAGTATATTATGAAAAAGTTGAAGATAAATAATGGTATTGACTCTTCTAAAATCTTACAAGTGAGGAAGGAAAAAATATCACCACCTTATCTGAGCCATGGATTTGCTAAATAATTTAGAGTATAATTCAGAGAGAATAAAAATTTTATTTTAATAAATAATAATAATATATTAACCATTATCTTAATATGGATTCTTCCATAATCAGAAAATGTCAAGTAGTTGAAATCAAGTAGTTTATTTGGGGAATGATTTCAAAACTAGTTAGAGAATTGCAAAGTAGATGAAAGAGGGCAGGAAGCTGCTATAGAATATATTGATGGAATAGTAACTGCTCTTATAATTGGGTTCAGGTCTAGTAAGAAGGAAAAAGTAAAATGGGGTATTTAACCACTAATTTTAATTAAGTCATTAATTGAAAACTATGCTTGACTAGTCAATCTCTTTGGACAGAAAAAAAAAGACCTTCAAAAAGAGTCCTGCATATGAGATATTCAGTAAGAACAAGGGGCAAGTGTGCATGAGTTAGTCTTAGCATCCGCTACATACACGAGTTATAATAAGTAGTTGTACATATTTTAAAATCATAACCTAATACATCATTTTCAACAACCTTAGATATTAAGCACTATCATTATAGAATTATTATTTCTTCTTAGTGCATGAGGAAAGTCAAGTAAAAAGAGGTTTAATAATTGCCCAAGGTAATGTAAATAGGAAACAGTGAAACCAACTGGGCATTCAGACCACAGAGTTTATATTTTAAAAAATCACCTGGCAATCACTCTCTCTTTGGTAACCTAAGAGCAAGAACACTCCTCGGGTCTTGACTCTTCCCATTCCTATATAAATGTATGTTTCCAAAAACTAGTCATTTTTTTCCAGAGTCATTACCCAATTACAAATGTTAATCTTTTATGTTCACCAAGTGATTCCTAGAGAATCCATTATAGTGTCCCCAAATACTTCTCTATCTACTAGAGTTCATTCTTAGGATACTATCCTGTCTTTAAAATAAATATATTGTCTTGTTTAGCATACACTTATCAAACATTCGATTTTTATTGTATAGCTCATATTTTTTTCTTATAGGTGCCACCTTTGGTGAGACCATTTATGCTGAGCTGAAATGGACACTACAGTTTCTGTTATTTGTCCATTGCTAATAACTTGAACATCATCATTAAAGTGGTATACCAAAGACCATGTATGAAAATGATGAAGGGGAAATTAAGCATGAAAGACTAGCAACAAAACAAAACTCCACATACTTCTTCTTAGATTTTGCTGCAATTTAAAGCCAATAATGGATATTTTTCAAAATGTTTTCTAGCCCAGATTTCTCTATCTTTTCCTTGACCATAAAATATTCCTCTATCCAATAAAAAATGGGCAAGCGAACTAAATAGACACTTCATGAAAGAAGAAATTAAAATGACCAATAAATGCATAAAAAATGCTCAACATCATTGGCAATGATGTAAATCAAAACTGCCTTGAGATTTCACTTAACTCCAACTAAAATGGCCATCATTCAAAACACAAACAACAAATGCTGGAGAGGATATGGAGAAGTGGGAACTCTAAAACATTGTTGGTGGGACTGAAAATTAGTGCAACCACTTTGGAAAACAGTATGGAGAATTCTCAGAAGAATGGGAACAAATCTACCATTTGATCCAGCAATACGACTTCTAGGTATCTACCCAAAAGAAAGTAAATCAAACTACCAAACTAATGCATGTTCATAGCTACACAATTCACCATAGCCAAACTATGGAACCAACCAAGATGTCTATCAACAAATGAATGGATTACAAAACTGTGGGATATGTACACAATGGAATTTTACTCAGCCATTAAAAAAAAAAAAACCTCAATTACATAATTTTCAGGAAAATGGATGGAACTGGAGGACATTATGCTAAGTTAGATTAGTCAGTCACAAAAAAAAAAAAGAAATCAGATGCTTTCCCTAATATGTGAGAGTTAGGGAGAAATGGGTCATAGGAGGAACTCTAGATGAAAAAGGAAATCCTATAGAGGAGCAAACAAGACAACCTAAAGGAGAAGAAAGGAGGGGGGAAGAAGGAAAGTCTCTAAAACACACAATGTACTTAAACATATCGAAGTCGACCACTAAGCCAAGCAAGGGAGGAAGGGGTGGGGAGGGAATGGGGTGGGAATTGGGTAGGGGTTAAATCAGTGATGTGAACATGTTTGTACACACAAGTTTTTTACCCCAATATGATGTATGAACATAATGTATCAATAAAAATTTAAAAATTCCTCTAGAGGAATACATGTTCTAAATGGTTAAATTCTTTATTGCACAAGTGAGATATTACCAAATAATGAAATGATTCCATGAGTAACAATCAAATCAATGGAATGGCCAAAGAGGTTTATAAACCAAGTCACAGATGATACAGTTGTGCTAAACCATGAGTTTTGTTCTGCAGAAAGGTTTTCAGTAAAATATTCAGAGATCTGAGCTCCAGGAACCAAGGTAATTTTGTGATTCTATCCATGACCTTTGTTTTCAGTTTCTCTGGCACAATCCTAGTGGTACTCCTGTTTCACAATATCCATGAAACTGTCTTCTATTCATAATCCAGTAAGAATGATACATTCTTGAATCTAAAATATTGTATTTCTCACTAATGCTTGATGTCAGTACCCTTGTCTCAAATTTTTAAAGTTCTCCTGTGTTTTATATCTCATTGTATTATGAAAAGAATGCATACCATAAAGAATGCATAAAATAAGCTCTGCTTAGTTGAGGCTGTCTGCAAACTGTGATTCCCCCTGTCTCAGCCTCCCAAATCCTGGGATTACAAGTGTGCACCACTATGCCCGGCTTGACCAGTACTCTTAAATTTTAATCTATATTTACCACCCACAACTTTACCATGACCATCCCACACCTTTACCATGACCATGACCACTTTTTCTTTTTCTTTTTTCTTTTACTTTTTTTTTTTTTTAGGGATTGAATCCAGAAGCATTCTACCTCTGAACTAACACACCAGCCCTATTCATTATTATTATTATTATTAATATTAATATTAATATTAATTTTTGTGGTACTGGGAATTGAATCCAGGGATAGTCTATCTCTGAACTATGTCTCTTGCCCTTTTATTAAATTTACTTTTTCATATTTTAAAAACAGGGTCTTGCTGGGTTATTGAGAGTCTCACTACATTACTGAGGCATTAACGGCATACTTCCTCTCTTAGCTTCTGAAGTACTAAGATTATAGGTCTGCATCACCAAGCCCAGATATTACTTTTATTTATCTTATAAACAGGGTCTCTCTAGGTTTCTGAGAGTCTGACTAAATTGAGTGCCTCTTATCTCACTTACCAAGTACTAAGATTATAGATTTGTTCCACTACACCTGGAACCATGACAACTTTCTAAACAAATATTATCTGTAATTAGTGTAGTAGACATATACTAATTAAATAATCAAGGGAATATATTTTAAATTTATAAAATTATTGAACTAAAAATTGAGTTTTGGAGAAACAGGCATGGTGGTGCACGCTTGTTATCCCAGCATTTGGGAGGCTGAGACTGGAGGACTGCAGTTCCCGGGCAGCCTCAGCTATTTAGTGAGGCCTTCTGCAACTTAGTAAGACCCTGTTTCAAAATAAAGAATAAAAATAGGGCTGGGGGGTGTAGCTTGGAGGTAGAATGCCCCTGGGTTCCATCCCCAGTACCACTAAAAAATGTCTTCAAACTTTCAATTATAAACTTACCATTGGTGAACATAAAATGTCATATCTTTGATCTCTATTAATGTTTTATTTCTAAACTTCAGTCTTTATGAAAATAGTATCGCTTCAACTAAGGTAATCTACCACATCAATAAACTAAATAACAGAAATTGTGTGTTCATATCAATAGAAACAGAACAATTGATAAAATCCAACACCTATTTTAGATTAAAAAGTCTCTCAGAAAACTAGAGATAGAAAGAGACTTCTCCAACTTAATAAAGGATATTTTAAAAATACAGCTAACATCATAGTCAATAATGAGAAAATTAAAAATTATATACTCATATCAAGAACCAGGCAAAAGTATCCCCTCTCACCAGTACTGCTCCATATTGTCCTGGATATTCTAGCTATTGTAATAAAAAACACAAAAGAAGTAAAAGTTATACTAATTGGGAAGTAAGAAATAAACCAATCTTAGTTCACAGATGCCATGATCATTTGTATAAAAAATAAGAAAGAATTAATGCAAGTTTTCTAGAATAAGCAATTATAGCAAGGTTTTAGAATAAAAAGTTAATCTACAAAAGCCATTTTATTTTCTATATACAGACAATGAACAAGTGGAATTAAAAGTTAAAGACATGCCAGGCATGGTAGCACACACTTGTAATTCCAGCATTCATGAGGCTGAGACAGGAGGATCGCAGCCAGCCTCAGCTACTTAGTGAGGCCCTTTGCAACTCAGTGAGACCCCGCTTCAAAATAAAGAATAAAAAACAGGGCTGGTAGGTGTTGCTCAGAGATAGAATATCCCTGGGTTCCATCCACAGTACTGCAAAAAAAAAAAAAAAAAAAGTTAAAGACATAATACCATTTATATTGACTAACACTCCCCAGTGAAATAGGCATAAGTCTACAAAATATGTATAAGATCTGGGCCAGGCATTTGGTGCACAACTGTCAATCCAGCCACTTGAGCAGGATCTCAAACTCAAGGCGAGTGTTGACAATGTATTGAGAGCATATCTCAAAATAAAATTTAAAAAAAGGCTCTGAGAATTGCTTTGGCTATTCTAGGTCTTTTCTTTCTCCATATGAAGTTCATGATTGATTTTTTTAGGTCTCTGAAGAATGTCACTGGTATTTTAATGGGAATTGCATTGAACCTATAGATCAGTTTTGGCAGAATGGCCATTTTGATGATATTTATTCTGCCTATCCATGAGCACGGGAGATCTTTCCATCTTCCAAGGTCTTCTTCTATTTCTTTCTTTAATGTTTTATAGTTTTTGTTGTAGAGGTCTTTTACATCTTGGGTTAGGTTTATTCCTAGGTATTTTATTGGTTTTGAGGTTATAGTGAATGGAATTGTTTTCTTTGTTTCTTTCATTGTGGATTCATTGTTGGCATAAAGAAAGGCCACTGATTTCTTTAGGTTGATTTTGTAACCTGCGACTTTGCTGAATTTGTCAATCAGCTCCAGAAGTCTTTTGGTTGAGTTCTTTGGGTCTTCCAGATAAAGGATCATGTCATCTGCGAGTAAGGATAATTTTACTTCCTCTCTTCCTATGTGGATTCCTTTGATTTCCTTCTCTTGTCTGATTGCTGCAGCAAGAGTCTCAAAGACTATATTGAAAAGGAGTGGTGATAGTGGGCATCCTTGTCTAGTTCCTGACTGTAGCGGAAATTCTTGCAGGTTTTTCCCATTCAATATAATGTTGGCTTTGGGTTTGCAGTATATTGCCTTGATGATGTTGAAGTACTTTCCTTCTATCCCAATTTTTTGCAGTGTTTTTAACATAAATGGGTGTTATTACAATCCCAGACTTCAAACTATACTATAGAGCAATAGTAGTGAAAACAGCATGGTACTGGCACAAAAACAGATATACTGACCAGTGGATTAGAATAGAAGATACAGAAACAAACCCACACATCTTTAGTCAATTAATCTTTGACAAAGGGGCCAAACACATACGCTGGAGAAAAGACAGCTTTTTCAACAAGTGGTGCTGGGAGAACTGGCTATCCATTTGTAAAAAGATGAATCTAAACCCCTATATCTCACCTAACACAGGAAGCAACTCAAGATGGATCAAAGACTTAGAAATTAGAGCTGAGACTGTGAAGTTAGTAGAGGAGAACATAGGTTCAACACTACAACATATTGGCACAGGCAGTAACTTTCTCAACAAAACCTCCAAAGCTCAGGAAATTAAAGCAAGAATAAACAAGTGGGATAACATCAAAGTAAAAAGTTTCTTCTCATCAAAGGAAACTATCAATAACCTAAAGAGGAAGCCTACAGAATGGGAAAGGATCTTTACCAGCCACCATTCTGATAGGGGGCTAATATCCAGAGTATACAAAGAGCTCAAAAGACTCTACACTAGCAAAACAAACAACCCAATCAAGAAATGGGCAAATGAACTAAATAGACACTTCACAAAAGAAGAGATACAAAGGGCTAATAGATACATAAAAAGATGTTCTTCATCACTGACCATTAGGGAGATGCAAGTCAAAACTACACTGAGATTCCATCTAACCCCAGTCAGAGTAGCAAGCATAAAGAAATCAAACAACAACAAATGCTGGCGAGGATGTGGGGAAAGAGGAACTCTTTTACACTGTTGGTGGGAGTGCAAACTAGTTCAGCCACTATGGAGATCTGTGTGGAGATTCCTAAGAAAGGTGGGAATAGATCCACCATATGATCCAGCTATACCACTCCTGGGTATCTTTCCAAAGAGGTTGAATTCAGAGAAATACAGCAACATATGCATACCTATGTTCATAGCAGCACAATTTGTAATAGCCAAAATATGGAACCAACCCAGATCACCATCAACAGATGAATGGATAGCAAAACTGTGGGAAATACACACAATGGAATTCTATTCAACCATAAAGAAGAACAAAATTATGTCATTTGCAAGAAGATGGAAAGCCCTGGAGAGCTTCATGTTAAGTGAGATCAGCCAAGCACAGAAGGAGAAGATACACATGTTTCCTCTAATATGCCCAAACTAGAAAACACAAAGGATACCAGTGGGACTCCAGATATTAGAGGGGAAATACTAGCTAAGTTTGAATGGAAAGATAGGAGAGGAGGAAGGCTGATCTTGATTAATGAGTGTCTACACCTGAACATGTGTAAAATTATGAATAAGACATGGTTAACCTGGACAAACATTGGTGGGAGGGGGGAAGAGAAAACGGGGGGGAGGGAGAGGGCATCAAAGATAGTGTAAATGTATACTATTTATGTTCAATAAAAAATTGTTAAAAAATATATAACCTGCTTTATTTAAAAAAAAAAGGCTCTGAGGTTGTAGCTCAGTGGTAGTGTATTTAACTAGCATGTATGAAGCCCTGGATCTTATTCCCAGTACCAAAAAATAAAATAAAATAAAATAAACAAAAAAACTCTATAAAAATCAAATAAATGAGAAGATACTCCATATTCATGAATAGAACAACTCAATATTGTTAGATAGCTGTCCATCTTAACTTGATATATTCAGTGCAACAGGAAAATTTAGGATAATGACAAATGATTCAAAAGTTTATAAAGTTCATATGTGGAAGCAAAAAAAAAAAAATCAAAACAACAACAAAACAGAAATGCCAGCACAGCATTGAAGAAGTACAGGGTTGGAGGATTAACATTATACTACTTCAAAAATTAGTATGAAGTTATAGCAATCTAGATAATATAGTATTGGTGAAAGAACAGGCAAATGGATGAATGGAAAAGATAATAGATAACTTAGAAATAGACTCAGAGATGGTCCTTTAAAAAAAATGGTATTAAATAAGGCGACCTACTGGAAAGGGATGGGAAGGGAAGAGGGAAATTCCCTAATGTACATGATGTACATTAACAAACATATTTAAGTCAATCACAATGACAAACATGAGAAGGAGAGGAGGGAGGATAGGGGGTGGGAATTGGATAAGGGCTAATTGGGTGATATGTGCATGTATGTCTCTACTCTTAATCATCTCGTACTCTATTAAGATGTATGATTATAATGAACCAGTGAAAAGTTTTAAAAATGGTACTAGAACAATGAGACATCCATAATTTTAAAAATATAGGGACATATTTGTATCTTTTTCTCAACTGTGAAAAATTGAGCTTGTTCTAAAAAATAAAGTATTAAAATTAAATTCCAGCTGTACATGGTGGTGTACACCTGCAATCAGTATATGAGAAGTCAAGGCAAAAAAAAATCACAAATTTAAATACAGCCTGAGCATCTTAGAGAGAGACTCTCAGTTATTTAGAAAGACTCTGTTTCAAAGTAAGAAATTAAAAATAAAAAGGTTTGAGGGTGTGGCTTTGAAGTAGAATGCCCCTGGGCTTAATATATATATTAGTATATATAATATATAGATTTATATATATTAGTATATTTAGTAATATATATATATAAATGAATAGGAATTCATATAATCCTAGTACAAATATATGTTTGTTAAAAAAGTGTGTTTATATTATGAAGTTTAGAAAATTTAAGGTGGTTTTGTTAAAAAAGTAGTAACTAATTTGAGTTTGAACATGTGATTAGGCATGCGTTAGACAAAGGCAGAGAAACAAATGACCTGGTGATCAGTAGGTGGAAACACTTAATGGAGCACAGGAATGTCTGCCAAGTCTGAGGGATTGAGAAAGCTATTTTGTTTGGGATGCAGAAAGCAAGAAGGTAAAATACATGGCTGGAACTATGTAAAATTCAGACCAGAAATAGCTTTGGAAAATACTTTTAAAGGTTTTTGTGCCTTCATTCGGAGAATAATGAGAAGTGACTCAAGAATTTTAGGCAAAAATAGGGAAAGACATGATTAGAACTTTGTTTTAGAAAAATTGCTTAAGCATAATTAGAGAGGAACATGATTGGAGAAGATCAAGGATGGATGTAGGTGAAATGGTTTGGAAGCCATTCAAATATTTGACCAAATGGATAGAATTCGGATAAACATGTTAGAAAATAAGGACTTCAATAAAGTTCACTGTGCCTTGGAAATAATTGATGTTATATTTTTTGTTGCTTTTACCAATAATATATTTCTATGCAAAGCTTTTATAAAACCTAAATGTACATGTTTTCTCATTCATAAACTAATAAATATTTAAAATTTTTAGACTATCTACTTATTTTTAAAATTCTGAAATATAACAATGACAGAAAGGTAATTTTAATAAATTTCTATGTTTGAGATATTCTTTAATTTTAACATGTCATTTTCCTATCCTTTTACTGAGCTTCTCCTTTTGTCTTTTGACAACACTGGTGACATACTCTTCATATGGGGTGGAAATTTTTTTTTCATTGAAAAAATGAAGCAGACATTCCTCCTCCATCACATCAAAATTATTTTATTCTCATTTTCTTCAGCAATGTTAAGATAAAATGTGTAATGGCTTTTAGAGTTTTATTCTTGAGTTTCTTTTTCTGTGGCAAATAAAAGGTAGAATATCCTACATTTCTTTCAGAGGGAGAGGAGCTACACCTGGGGGAACAGGGGGAATTAGAGAGGCACCTGGAGAGGTTCCAAATGTGCATTTTCTTAATAATTAGCACATCACATATCTCGTTAGCATCTCATAAATAATCATAGAGTATGTATTTAATGAATCATTTTACTTTGCACTGTCAGAGGTTAACAAGGAAGCAAAATGGTTTGCTTATTTTAAAAATGAGATTCTGTTGTTCTTTGGGTACACTGTGAATAAGAAATAATGAAATGCAAAGAATAGGCATGCATCACACTGGTCTTAAAAACACTTAATGCGCACGCACACACACAAATATACATATCTGTCACATCTGACAAAACACCCTATAATTTGTATACATTAGAAAATAGCTATCTATATACATTTGTGTCATAGTGGGTATATGAATATGCATGTTCTGTGTAATTGTACAGTTATTTTTTAATCCAGACCTTTCTGTCACGATCCTGTCCCGAGTTACATTTTGATGGTGTGCACACTTCTACAGGGAAGAAGCTTATGAAATCAGAGAGCATTGACATGTTTTCTCTTCAAAATGCCTTTTTATTATAAGTACGCTTCTATCTTGCCCTTGCTTTAATATATTTAATTTATTAATGGGGTTAATTTTGAAAATAATCTTCATTTTCTATTGCTGTATAAAACCTATCTTAAACTAGGTGGGTTAAAGCAACAGTTAATGGTTTCCATCCCTCTGCAAGTTGACTGTGTAGCTTTCTTGATGGTTTCTCCTGGACTCCTTCACGTGAATTCAGCCAGCTGGTGGCTTAGGTGGAGGCAGATGGGCTAAGATTCCCTCTCTCACATATGTGGGACTCAGCAAAGATGCCCCAAATGGCTGGGGTTATTTGAGCTTACCACTCCACATGGTCTTTCCTCTCAGTCTCATTCATATCATGATGGCTGAGACTTGATGAGAAAAACCCAGGACTGCAAGTAAGGTCTAGCTCTGAAAGTCTAACAACATTTTTTCTAATTATTATCACATTCTATTGGTTAAAGGAAGTTCTAAGAGCAGCTCAGATTCAAGGCAAGAGAAAGTAGGTCAGGCCTCTTGATAGTCAAGCTGCAAAGTATTGTGAACATGATATCCTATTTACCACAATAGTATGTTAGAATGATAAATCAATAATCAGTTATATTTCTGTTGAACTGCATTTCTGATCATGACCCCTTCCCCTCAATTTGGCCTAGCTCTGAGATCCAGAGTCAATGATAAGATTTCAAGCGATGAAATGAAAGAGAATAGTCACCTGTATCCAAGATACACGAATCTCAATTCTCCTCCAGTCTGTGTTATAAAAATTCCTAAGTAACTCTAGAATAACCTTATTCTTATGCTAAAAACAGAACATCTGACACTCTCTATATACTTTTTTTTATTCACACCAAAAAATTTCTTCACTTTTAAACAGCCTGGAATATAGTTCAAAGATGAGGACCTGTTTTCTCAAGTCCTCATCTTGAGAAAAATAGCACTGCAATAACATTTCAGGTGTGTCATCTTCCTGCTCAAGTTCATTACCTGTATCATCTCTTTCCTTTGCTTCCTATTACTTTTCCAAAAAAAAAAGAAACATCATATGTGATAATCAGTACAAGATAATCAACTACTTCACTGTTTTACTATATTATTCCTAACCCTAATTTAAGAAAATAGTATTTAATTTGGCTCATGACATATAGGAAGTAGTTTCTGGAATCCTTCATTTCAATAGTACTATCTATGTTCTCTTAATTCTAGTTGCTTTGTTTTAGGAAACATTGTCCACAGCATTCCAACTTTTGGATAAATGGAGTAGTCTTCTTTGTAAAACAGCTGCATGTGACTGTAAAAAAAAAAAATGCTGGGTGTCACAGGCTTGCAGTACCAGTTCTTATGAGGTTTATACAGGAGGGTCTATCATAAGTTCAAAGCCAACCTTGGAACTTTAGTGAGGCTCTCAGAAACTTACTGAGACAGGAGGATAGCAGGTTTTCGTCCAACCTCAGCAATTTAGTGAGCTTTCCATAAACTAGTGAGACCCTGTTTCAAAAAAAATAAAGAATAGCTGGGCATGGTGGTGCATGCTTGTAATCCCTGCATATGGGAGGCTGAGTCCAGAGGATCACGGTTCGTGGACAGCCTCAGCTACTTAGTGAGGCCCTTTGCAACTTAGTGAGACCCTGTTTCAAAATAAAGAATAAAAAGTAGGGCAAGGGGTGTAGCTCAGAGGTCAAATGTTCCTGGGTTCCATCCCCAGACCCGCCAAAAAAAGAAAGAAAGAAAGAATACAAATAAGGCTGGGGTTGCTGCTTGGTGGGTTAAATCCCTAGTACAATCAATCAATCAATCAATCAATGGGACTTGGGATATAGCTCAAAAGTAGACTATTTCTGGGTTCAATCACCAGCAACATAGGAAGGAAGGAAGGAAGGAAGGAAGGAAGGAAGGAAGGAAGGAAGGAAGGAAGGAAGGAAGGAAGGAAAAGAGGGAGGGAAGAAGGAAAGGAGCGAGGGAGGGAGGGAGGGAAGGAAAGAGAACAGATTTCAGTACAGATTTAAAAAAGAGAACAGATTTCAGTACAGATTTAAAAAGAAAAAGAATTTAGAAGAGAGAGTTGGAGAAACAACCATCCTGAGATATCAAAGGCAGCATTGCAACCAATGGCAGGAACTGACCCTCTAGGTACAGAGGAAAATATTTTCTTCAGTATTGCTTAACACTAGGGAAAACCTTCCACAGAAGATTCCTTACAGTGATTACTCAGAGAGCTACTGTCTTTTAAACACATTGACCATGTTACCGTGTTTAAATAGATTTGTTGTTGGTAGTAGTGCTGCTGTTTGTTTTTAATATAAGATCTCTCAGAAGGCTGAAGTAAGAGAGAATGTTCATTTAAAAAGGGGAATATTCTCTGAAGTTCTGTGCCATCCACATAGTGTAATGTGTCTTTCCTTTGATCCAGCCATTGGTACGCAAATGCCATGACTATGCCTTATGGGGGTGGGGCTATAAGTGCTTCAGGACATCAATACCTGTGTATCACACAGGCCAGTTGGAATATGGCTTGTTTCTCATATACAGAGAAAATCTTGAGCAATGCATGATGTCACTTTGAGGGAGCATTCATAGGTGTCACAGGCAACTGGGAAGAGACACTGCCCTGAGGCTAATGAAACTGTCACCCCTGGGGTGTGTAGGCTTTGATCCTCACCTCAGGGGGCCTGCTGACCTACTGCAATGGGACTGAAAGCCCAACTTCTATTTCCTGACACTACTCAGTGCTAGCAGCTTTGCTTGACCTATGTGGCTTTCTCCATGTTTTTCTCGTGTCTACTTTCTCATTTCCTTCCAATTAATTCCCAGTATAAACTCAACCTCATCTCATCAAATCTCTGCTGAGGCTTCAGAGTCTGGTTCTTTTTTGTTTGTTTGTTCATTTCAAAATTATTTTGTTTAAATGAATGAACTCAGTATCATAATTATTCTTAGGGCACTTAATTTTGTTTATCTAAAGTAAATCAAAACAATTTAATATTGTCTGTTTCTTTCTCTTTCATTTGTACCCTTATTAGAGCAAGTAATGATAAATTATTAATCGCTCTAATTTTTTTTTTTTGCTATGCACTTCTCATATGGCTTTATCACTCTGAAAAAAAGGAATTTTTTTATCTAAATGTGTTGGATGGTTACTGTTTTTAACCATAGGATGGTGTCTGATAAAAGATATTTGAGCTGGGCGTGGTGGCAGACTCTTGTAATCCCCGCGCTTGGGAGGCAGAGACAGGAGGATTGCGCTGGTTTGAAGCCAGCCTTGCTGGTTTAAGAGACCCTGTTTCCAAATAAAAAAATATAAAATAGGTCTGGGAGTGTAGCCCGGAGGCAGAAGGGGTTCCAAGAACCCCAGTACCACCAAAAAAAAAAAGATATTTGAGAATATGCTGATATTATTAAATAAATTATTATGGAATGCTCAATGTACAGTTTCAAAAGATGCCCCAGTCTATTTCTCTGTGCTTTTGTAACCTCATCTGAAATTGGAACAGTTTCAATTCTGGTTCAATGTCAAGTAATCAGACAATAAAATAGCCGAATATGAATGCCTAGGACAGTTTAAAAGGAATATGTACAACTGTTTTTTGTTTGAATCTCAAAAATTAAAGCTTAATCTGCAAACGTACAAATGTGAACATTTAGTTTCAAATACTAAAGAATTTGCATTTGCATAAAGTAGTGAAATTATGACAGGTCTAAACTGGAACTAGAATTCAAGTATCCAAAATACCATGGCCAGGTCATTCTCTTTCTATCTAAATATTTGTAATGTATTTATTGTTGGTTACTTAACCATTTTGTGGTCTTTTTAGTTCATCTTCTTCCCCCTTTCAACTTACTTTCTACTTTTTTTATTCTCTGGTTTTTATACTTTATTTGTTTAATTGACTTACTGATATTAATTTGTCAAATACTTATTAAATGCATATTATGTAGATAATATGCTAAATATGGGGGACAAAATAATAAGAAAAAATGGATATGTCCCTTTTTGTGGAGTTTGGAGTTTAATGAGGAAGTGAGTAATATCAAATATTGAATCACATGAGTGTACCTCTGATACATTTCTATAAAAACATGTACATGGAGATTGCATTCCATGTATTAGAAGATGGTAAAGACCATTTTAATACTTATAATTGAAATGGAATATGGAGATAAAAATACCTGAATCACGGCAAGTATTCATTTGAATTTTTTAAATATTCTTACTACTTAAACTTCAAAAAACTATCCGGCAACAGAGCATATAATAAGAATCATCTTCAGTTACACACACACACACACACACACACACACACACAAACCCCATACACACACACACACAGTGGGGACTATGGTAAATAGCATCCAGAGAACTTAGAAAACATATCCAACATGATAGACTCATTAACTATGACTCACTTTGAAAACCATACTTTTCTTTTATACCATACCTGCTTTTGGCATTGGAAAATTGAAAGAGATAAGCAGATTTCTTATCATGGCTGTCTTGACATTTTGGGTTAGGCAAACTTTTGCTATAGGAAGCTGTACTGTGTATTCCAGGATGTTTAGTAGCATCATTGACTATTACCTACTAGAGGTCAACAGCATGTTCTTCTTCCAGATATGAAAAACATAACTATCTCTACATGTTGGCTAACCTGGGGAAGTGCTATGAAACTCTTCCCAGATGAGGACCACTAATACAGGACTTTGAGTGTTTTAGATTTGTTTTTCTTTTACTAAAATTTGGCTTAATAAATAGACAAATTCTTAGTGATCCTTATGAGCAGAGAGAACATAGCCACTTTATATTTTGTCCTCTAAATATTCTCTTATACAAATCCTAGTTAGAGTGACGCATATCAAAAGCCTGAGTTACATTTTATGTTTGGTGTGAAATGAACAGCCAAGACAGTATGTCCATATTTTGTGACTCGTTACCACTTTAACTCATGATATCAGAGACCTATGAATTTGGGTTCAAGAATGTCTTGTTGGACAAATTGTCACAAAGTGGAAGATACTTGTCATGGTCATTGAGCAGAAGGCACCTACCATGGTCATAAGAGCTGAGAAATAGCAGAGAAAGGTAAAAACATGGAAATTCATAACAAGTCCCTTGAAACAAAAATGTTAGATTAATTAAATCAAATTGTTCAAAATGATAGAAAACATTAAATGATGTTTCTACTTAACTTAAGTTACAGTGTTGATAGTAGAGAACAATTTATAATCATTTTGCACATTTATTTAAAAGTATTTATGTAGCCGGGCGTGGTGGTGCACACTTGTAATCTCCGCGCTTGGGAGGCTGAGACAGGAGGATCACGCAGGTTCGAAGCCAGCCTCAGCTACTTAGTGAGGCTCTCGGCAAGTTAGTGAGACCCTGTTTCCAAATAAAATATAAAAAAGGTCTAGGAGTATAGCCCAGAGGTAGAAAGCCTCTGGTTCCACCCCCAGTACCACCAAAAAAAAAATAAAAAAATAAAAAAATAAAAGTATTTATGTTAGCTGGGCATAGAAGTGTATGCCTATAATCTCAGTATTTGGAAGGCTGAGATGAGAGGATCACAGATTCAAGGGAACCTTCAACTGAGAAAAACTCTGTTTCAAAATAAAAGATAAAAAAGAACTGAGGGGTGTATTTCAGAACTAGGATGTCTCAGATTCAATTCCCAATAGTCTCCCTTATGATTTTTCTATTACATTTTTTAAGTGATGGAAAATACAGTATATTACCCTACGTTTTATGTACCATTCATCAGAAAATCAGAAAGCTAGTGACCACCACACATACAAAGTTTTCACCTAGTGGTGGCGAGCAAGCTGGAGGCTTTGATCCTGAATTCACATATTTGCACTCTTTTTTATTTTTATCATGGATTTGAAATATCTGTTACATAATGACTTAATATTTCTTTTGAACAGCAACAACAGAGATCTGTTTCTCCGAGTATATCTTCTATAATACAGTACTTTAGTTAAATAAAATAAGCAGTTAAAGAATAGTAACTTGAAGATTGCTTATGTTTAATGAAAACCACAAATATTTATCAATTCTACTTAGATAACGGAAGTAATAACACACCTTTTTGAAAAGAGGATGCAACATAATCACATTACGTTACTTAGAGATCATAGAAGATAAATCTCAGCATTTGTCAGTGTCACGCACCACTCAGGCATATTTCATTAGATGTTGTCAGAAGCACAGAAAACTGCCAATCATATTAACAGCTAACTTCTTTTAAAAGCCATTCAGCTGAGTTTAATTATGACTAAGTATATTTGAACTGAAAAAAAAATGTTAAATATACAAATGCCTCTTGGCAGACTTTTTAGCATCTGGGGTAGAAAATAGTGCCTGCTCAACAGGAAAAAAACATTTAATATCTCTGGAAAATATAACAAAATGAACCAATATGCAAATTTGGTTGCTTTTAGCAAAGAGGATTTTTAATTTTTGTGGTAGAAAAACTGAAAAAGGAAAGCCAGGCATGGTGGTGCACGCTTGTAATCCCAGCATTCGGGAGGCTGAGACTGGAGGATTGTGGTTCACGGACAGCCTCAGCTACTTAGTAAGGCCCTCTCTTAGTGAGAGTTTGTTTTAAAATAAAGGATAAAAAAATAGGAGATGGGGTGTGGCTCGGAGGTCGAATGCCCCTGGGTACCATCCCCAGATCTGCAAAGAAAAAAGAAAAGAAAACTAGCAAAAGGCAAAGCCCATTTCTTATAGAGCAAGAAGGTAGGTTAATAATGCTACTGTTACCCTCAAACCAGGGGAAAGCTCATCAGATGCTGTGTGAATATATGGCACTATCACTGTAAACTACATCATGATGTGAAATCGTAATGCACCAATAAAAGTACTTAAAAAATCCCAGGATCTCAAAGATAGCTGGCCCTGAATTCTTATCCTTAGTTTTTTGTTCACCACTACAAATAATTACCCCAAATTAGCTAAAATTCAAAAGTCCTATGCACATTACACACTATCCATCTTTTTTTCTACTTCTAATATGACTGTTTTTATGGCTTCAACCATCCATCGCTTTTTCTAGGGCTTTTGTGATAAAATAGCCAGGCTTACATGTCTCTAGCCTTTCATTCTACATTCCTCATCCATTTCTGAACACGGCTTTGTTTTGTAGGGTGTGTCTTCAATTGTACCCTGCAGAAACCTAGCATATTTGAGGAGATGATTCTGAGATCATTGGAGGGTATTTCTGTGAGGTGGAGATATTAAGACTGGAAAGAGATGATGAATTTTAGTAGGAAGATGGAATAGTCTCTACCCAACATTGATCACGAATGTTTTCTCTTTTCATGAAGAAATCCTTTAAGCAATGGTTTCCATAGTAAATAAACCATCATCATCATGATCAATAATATAGATAATAAATATCACAGTTTATGCTGCTATGATTCCTAATTGATTTCCAAACTTTTTCTCTTTTGTAACTTTAATTTTTTCCCCAACACACCATTTCCAATATTCCAAATCCATTTGGTACTTTATTTTTATATAACTTAGACTTCTCAGAAGTTAGGTTAATGTTTTGTTTATTTATATCATGGCATATATTAGTTGTGTTATCTTCTTTTTCTATATACTCCCACATGATGTCTATATATACTTCTAAAAGTAGCTAAGAATAAGTTTGTCATGATATTTTCAAGATAACTTTTCTTATTCATGTAGCCAACAAAAATCACTCTCTACCTTCTTTCTTTGTTTTAAAAATGTTGAAGTCCTGAGCACATTATTAATCACTGATTTATTTATGTTGTTATTTATGATAAGCATCTTATAATGATATTATCTACACTTTTATTCAATTCAGTGCTTGGCTAGTTTGGCTTAATGACTCTGTGGAATTAAATTTAAAAATGGTGTTTCTTGTGTCCTAGAGTTATTATTGCTTCAGAATCTTCTGGCTCAGCTCTTTAATATCCACCATCTTTACTGTTGACTACTGGAAAATCTTCATGAACAGGAAAGGAGAGAGAGAGAGAGAGAGAGAGAGAGAGAGAGAGAGAGAGAGAGAGAGGCAGTTTACTCTTGTTCCCAAATGATTGTATTTAATATAGAATTACTTCTGTGTCAGAAGATTTGAGGTATGCTTATTGGACCCCAGCTACTTATACAATGGCAGCTTCATTAAGAAGTATACTGAATTGCATTGGTCACTACGTAACACCAGGATATTGTCTGGTAATTGAAATAATAATATGTTGTAACAAAAGAAAGATTAGGAGGACTGATATTGAGGAGGAAAAGCACATTTTCTAGCCTCTCAGTCATGCAGAATGAACTTCACCATAACCAGAAGTATTATTAAATTTTTATATATGAAGAGGCATTTTTCTATATTCTAAAGTATTTGGATTGGTCTCCCATCTCTTCCTCACTCCAAATTTGGGGTGATACAGAGCTTGGATTATGAGACTGTTTACACTAAATTGATGCCATAGGAGAGGTCTAGTTCTAACAAAATAATTTTCTTCTTATAAGGAAATAATGTTGGAGAAAACTGGAGAGCCCAGAGATGCTGCTGTTCAACTCCATTAAGGAGAAAATCTGATTAAACACCAACTAAACCAAAGACACTCATGCCTGAGGATGAAAGGATCCAAGCAAGAGGTAGTGGATGGAACAGGAGAGGAGAGCAAGAAACGAGGTGGCAGCCCTGAATCCAGTCGAAAGTCTGAGATGTTCCTTAGAGCTGGTGTCGAGAGGAGCCTGCTGAGGGTCCAATGAGAGAAGTAAAGAACATTCCTGCAGCACACATTGGATTGTGTGCCTTTGCCTTATCGTTCAGTAATTACATTTTCTTCTTGTTCAAAGAATGTGTCTTCTAACCACTGTATACTTCAGCATCACTAGAGAACCTCACAGCAATCGTATGAACTCTAAAATTTCTAAATACTCAAAGAACGTAAGCAACATTCTTCCTAAATGTGTAATTTGATATTGTTCAAATTTTCAGAAATTGGTATAATGTTCCATGCTTTTCATTTTATTTATAATAATAATTGGACATAACTTTTAGCTAGAATAAACTATTCAGAATAACTGGCTGAATAATTATTTAGAAATTATACTCAAAAGGGTTAGAAAATCTTGTTCACTCAGATTTAATAAAAAAAATTATCTCACTTTTTAAGGAAATAGAATATAGCTCTTTACTCTGTGCCAGGCATAGCCTTCGGGAGATTTTATACCTCATCTGTAGTGAATGTAATCTTTTTTTCCTTGCCTTAAAAACACCAGAGGGAATTACAGGAATCATTGGTTCACTGATTAGTACAAGCAGTAGACCTACATTATACCGCAAATCAGTTCTCTGAAGGGCTTTTATTGGTGGTCATTATTTGAGCACAGATGAATTTCTTAGCTATTTGGTGGTTGTTAGCCACCATAAAATAGGACAGACATGGAGTCATGGACAAAGCCACCCCCAAAGTGGAAATAAGAAAAGACAGGTGATCTAAGGACATTGAATTTCAATGCCAAGGCAGCCCCTATCAGAGAGGCCCTTCTTATATAAACAGGCCTCACATATGTACTATAAATGGACAGTTTCAGAGATAACACCTTAAGGATGCCTAGGAAGAATAGATATTTAGAGACAATGTCTGGATAAGAGTTTTGGTTATCCCCTAGGAATGGAGTAAGAGTTTTTTTTTTTTTTTTTTTTTTTTGGTGGTACTGGGGTTTCTGGAAGCCCTTCTACCTCCGAGCTACACTCCCAGACCTCTTTTTACATTTTATATTTGGAAACAGGGTCTCCTAAGCCAGCGCACGCGGCTGGCTTCGAACCTGCGCGATCCTCCTGTCTCTGCCTCCCAAGCGCTGGGATTACAAGCGTGTGCCACCACGCCCGGCTGGAGTAAGATTTTAAAAGACATGCATACAGCTCCCATGTGAAGGAGGCACCTGTTAATTGAACAGGTCCACATTGTCTTGGAAGACACTGTACCACTCTGATGTCCTGGAAATGCTATGATTTTCCACTGATCTTTGGAAGAAAGATTTTATATATCAGGTAAGTGCATGAAAATATAAAATGTCTCGTTTCTACAAGTATTTAGAACGTTCCACTTTGTGTGTGAGGGAGAGTGGATATAAAATACTATTGGTAAAGTATCAGTGTAATCCAGGAGCAAATAGCAAGACATGATGATAAAAAAAAAACACCTCAAGAAAACATATTGATTAATTAGTGACTAGACTATTCATGTGTGTGTGTGTGTGTGTGTGTGTGTGTGTGTATGTGTGTGTGTGTGTTTGTGTGTGTGTGTGTGTGTGTGTGTGTGTGTGTGTGTGTTTATATGTGTTTTGAGTCCGGGGTAGTTCACTTTTTATTTTGAAACAGCATCTTGATAAGTTGCTGAGGTCTCACTAAGTTGCTGAAGCTGGCCTTCAACCTGTAGTCCTTCTGTCTCAGTCTCCCAAGTATTGGCATTTTAGGCATGTACCACCACGCTTGGCAGACAATACTTTAACCAACCAAAAACCTTAATCAATCAAACAGAAAATGGTATTTAGTATTTTTCCAGGCTAACTATAACAACTAGTTTTAAATACCATAACATAAAGTAACATTATAGACACTCAATGATAGTTTTTTTTTTAATATATAGTAGATTTAGGTTTGACTGGTAGGTAATTTATGATAGATTGATAGTTCTGTCTTAGATGCTAAGTTGTGAACAATTCAGAGACTGATTGTTCTACTGAGAAAGAATCTGCAAATAGCTCAGTGAGGCTGTCACAGCAAAAAGAAGGGAAGTAGGGAAGCATTGCTGTTTAACAGCAAACTATGATCTGATAAATAGGCAAAGACTCAACTTATTAATAAAGAATACATTTTCTGTGCTAGAAACATTATGCATATGGACTAACCACCATCCTATTTTACTTAGATACAGTGTAACATCATTCCTACCATATGAAAAATTGAAAGAAGGTATCTTGGGAGCATGGAATAAATACCTCCATATTTTTCTGGAGGAGTGTAAGGAAAGTTACAGAATACAGGAACCTTTTGAATGACTCTGGAAGGCAGAGGGAACATGCAGGGGTCATAAACTGGAAGCAGAGACTAATATATGCAAAATTGTACAAATCAGAGGAAGGACATGCATATAGGAAACTGTAAGCAGACCAACTGTGCTTAGCGTGAAATATAAGGAGAATAATACTAGAATTTTGTCCAAACAAATAGACGATGCCTGGGTCCTAAAATATATTCTCCATGATGCTGAAGAGTTTTGGTTGCATCTTATGATGGTATTCTGCCAAGGAAATGTAAACTCAAAACTGTGTGATTATACTTGCAGCTTCATGGAATTTATCAGGTCAGGCGAGCCTCATTGACACCATCCTCATTCTCAGCTCACATAGTTCATTGACACTCACTTTCTATTTCCCAGGATATTCTTTTAAATTTAATTTGTTTTTCCCCCTTTGGCTTCTCATGCTTGCATGGCATTAAAAAAAAAACTTTGTATATAAAATTAAAACAAATGTTTACCACCCTATTCTTGGTTCTAATGGACTTGACCAACCAGTTTACCTATCAGGTGGAAGACCTTCAATAAACCTATTCATTTTCCTCTAATTTTCTTCCCCCAGGCTTGATTTTGAGACATTATGATGAACTAAATAGTTCTCTGCTAAAAGTGCCATCTTTGCCATGGCATAGTCTGAAAAGCTTTCTATGCAGGGCATACCATGAAAAACAAGAATAGACAGATCAATTAACGGAGAAGACCCAAAGACCGAACTGCACAAATCAATTTTGTGCTCCCATTTCCATTCCGATGTGTCTTCATTTATATTTCGATATCCTGTCTCAGCTTAATTTTAGAGAATTTACTTTCCCATCAAAATCCTTTGAGATGGACCTAAATAAATGTAAATTAAAAATGAAGATTGCTGTTGCCACACAGTTTTACATATAGATTTTCAACTTAATGGGAATTTAAAGGTATTTTTTTCTTGTCATTCTCAATGGAACCCAAAATCATCAGCCAGCAAAAAATTTAGATTTTTCAATGCAGTTATACATTCAACTGGGCAGTTTTTACTTTATTCTTTTTCTTTTGGAGTGGCAGAAACATTAAAGACACTAGTGTCTGGCACATTTTCTCTTTTCCCTTGTAGATCGGGGTGGATTACTTGAATTCTGTAAGCTTAATTTTGCCTTCTCTCCAACTCTAAAATATAATAATCATATATATGTATATATATATATATATATATATATGCATATATATGATTATTATATATGTGATTATTATATATATATGATTATATATATTTGATTATAGTATATATATATTATTTTGTTTCATTTCATTAATAATGTAGGCAGTGAAACTCAAACAGTAAAAGTTATTTTAGGCATTCAACTACTAAATTTAAAAAATTCTAAGGCAAGATGGCTAAGTCAGGCATGATGGTGCACCCTTGTAATCCCAGCATTTGTGAGACTAAGACAGGAGAACTGTGGTTCATGGATTCAGCTACTTAGTGTAGCCCTTTGAAACTCACTAAGATCTCTTTTTTTATTTTGAGACCCTGTTTCAAAATAAAGAATAAAAATAGGTCTGGGGGTGTCACTCGGAAGTAGAATGCCCTTAGGTTCTATTCCCAGTACTGCAAAAAGAAAAAAAAAAAAAAAGATGGCTAACACAGTAATTTGAGAATATTTCCAAAATCTAGCAAAAATTGTTAGTCTTACTTAAAACAGCAGTACAGAAGGATTGTGGACTAAATAGTAACATGTTGTGTAATGAGCATAAAGGGATGTGCATATAATAAAGAGAAGATAAGTAAACCAAAGTCAATTTTCATTCCTTGTTATAGAAACATTTTCCATAACAATCAGATGCTCAGTGAACAGGTGAAAAAACTCAATAGTCAAAAAGAGAAAACAGAGATACAAAAATACTGAGGCAAAAATCGACTGAAACTTAGAATTTCTTTCCTGTTGTTTCTTGTACCTCGGTTTATGAAATTGTGCTCAGAGTTCTCTACATACAGAGTACCAACTCTGTATTTGGCCTTATCACAATATAGCACATACCCCAAAACACCCAAAGACTAGATTCTATTTCTACCAGTGAGGCACTTTGGGAATGTTTTCCCTGTGATACCTTTAGGATAAAATTCACATATTTTATTTCATTTTAGAAATGAATAGAAAACCTTTCCAGGTCAGGTGAGCCCCTGGGGAAACACAGTGGTAATGGAAATGCACCTGCGCATCTGTCTTTGTAAATATTTGCTTTTGTGGTTTATGATGTGTTTAGTGTTCCCAGGCTATATGGAGTCAAATTATAATTTGAAATGTGTTTCCCAAAAAATTGTCTCTAAGTTATAATAAATTATCAGAAACTTGCTTATGTGAAAAATATAATTTTCCCTCTCCCTACATGTCATTAGACATTGGTTTGCATTCCCTTGTTTGATAAGGATAAAGAAGATAGGAGGAAGCATGTACCATGTACCCACTATGGAATTAATGCGTTGGAAGAAGCTCCAGTATTTATGTTCAGATTGATGCAATTAAGCCACAACAGATTTAATTTTATCAACAGATAAATCTATTTGATGGGTTTACCATGGCCTATGTGGTAACAGACCCATGAGACGCAGCTGGAAAAAGCAAGTCCCCAGCATGTGGCCTTAGGAATTGGGCTTGTGTCTTTGAATCCCCTTGCTTGGCTCTCTTGCTTCTGACCTGCATGATATTGGAGCAGAGCCTTTCTCTTTCCCTCCTTCTGCTTCCTGCTCTCATATCCTGAGGTCCATAGTTGACAGCCTCCATGTTCTGAACCTCAAAAATCTACAAAAGTATGAGCAAATAAATTCTTCCTTTACATTGTTTGGTCAGTTGCTTTGGATTATAGCAGTGAGAATGTTGACTGAGACAGAAATCATTAACTTATTATTGTATGGACTCTTCATACAATAATTTAATATTTGATTTGAAATATATGTTTCATTATTAGAAAAACATACTAAGAATCAGAAAGGTTAATTAATATAAGTATTCCCATAGTTGCAGTCAACATTCAAAATCAGGCATGTCTAAACTGATGAATTTTTATGTAGGCCTTATGTGGACTCAACTAAAATCAATAAACCTTTGAGAAGCACAGAGATTCTGGGGCAATAAAACATTACAAAGAAGCCTTGAGCTCATTAGGATTTCAGTCTACCTGAAGAAACAAGTTCTGTTTTCCTCTGAGCTCATAATATCAAACTGATATTTTGTAAACATCAAATCAAATTTGATTTTAATTCCATTAAATTATGACTTGATCATAATGGATAGGTTATTAATGTGCACATGTGAAACTTCCTTTTGATATAGTTTGCAGAAATTATTTACATACTTGCATTTTCTGTAATATTATATTTGAAAAAGCATAAGAATATATATTCATATAAAAATGTAAAATTTCAACTTTATGTGAAATCAATCACCTATCTCTTTTTTTGTCAAAAAAATGGCATAAGTGTGCTTTTATATCATTCTTCTGGTAAGCAACACATAGGCCAAGGATGAGGAGTGGCAGCACATTTCCACTCCAGTTTCAACAGAGATGTTCTTGTGTTTCAGTTTCTCTAGGAGAGGGGCGAGGGCTGAACCGACCAACCATGTCCTCTACTACACAGCTGAGCTCAGGAATCAAGCTGTGAATCCCTGTTCCCCAAGGCCAGCTCCTGCTTCTGCCTTGCCTGGTCACTTCCACTGTAGAAACCTCTACTTTAGACAGCCACAAGGCTCAGAGAAATACTTTGTAGTTATGGGGAACAGCTGAATGCCCATCATGCCAGCCTTGGCCTTGGCACATCCCCTGCCTACCACATCTTCACAACTCTAAGTTCTGCCCTTATTCCAGGTGTGACATGCAGTCAAGTTAGCCCCTTCCCCCAAGTCACAAGGCAAGAAATAGCAGGAAATGATCTTAGAACCTTCTAAAGCAAAGGAAATTTATTTTTCCAAGAAGACAAATAAATAGATTCTTATAATTAAGCATGACTTGTCACTAAATATTTTGGTATATTATTTTTTTAATTTTTATTGGTATATTCTAGTTATATATCTTAATGGGGTACAAGATGGTAGAGGCATACATGCATACATCACTCATTTAGCCCTTCCTCAGTTCTTTCCCCAAATTCTTCGCCCTCCCTCTTTCTCATGTTTGGCTTAGTGATCAACTTTGACGTGTTTGTGAATGGACATCATGTACATTAGAGAATTTCCCTCTTTCCTCACTTCCATCTCCTTCAGTTTGATCACCTTATTTGCTCATCTATAGTTTCTCCTTCTTCTAGAGTTCCTCCAGTGAGCTGTTTTCTTCCTAGCTTTCACATATTAGAGAGAACATCCATTTTTTAAAAAAACTATGGGATATGTACACATGGAATTTTACTTAGCCATAAAGAAGAACAAAATTACGTCATTTACAGGGAAATGGATGGAACTGGAGAACATTATGCTAATGAGATTAGTCAGTCCCAAAAAGCAAAGAAATTTTTAAAATACATCCTAAAACAAACCTATGGAGAGTAAGACACATTTCTTCTAAATAACAGAAGAAAATGATAATGCTAAAATCAAGAAAATATTCACTTCCCAAATGCACCTTTGTGAGCTATTATTTTTTCCTCTATGAAGTATATGTTATTTCACCTGACTCTGCTTTTTATCTGCATCTGCTTTTCCAGCTCTGTACATTGTGAATATTTCTTCTTTGTTAATATATTTTCTTGAGCAAGAAGAAAATAAAATTATGAATCTACTATAAATTATTTCATTGCACACTTATCATGTTTTAGACACTATCCTAAATGCAACAAAAGTAGGTACAGTGATAAATCTTTATTTTATGTGCATGGCAATTAACTATATGTGTCATTATGCTACTCCATATACAGAAAAGAAAATGGGTACTTAGAAGGTGATGGTGTAGACTGAATTGTGTCCCCTCAAAATTCAGACATTGAAGTCATAACCCTCATTGTCTCATCATATGACTAGATGAATACATAGGATTTATAATGTGATAATTAAGCTAAAATGATGTCACTACGGTGAACTGTAATCCAATATGACTAGTGTCCTTATAAGATTGAAAGCCTAGAAATACAAACAGATGATATGAAGATAGAGATAAGATAGCCAGCTGCCAGAAGGAAGTGTGGTCTTTAAATCTCACCTTGCCAATACCTTGCCCTTAGACTTCTAGCCTTTAGAACCCTGGGAAAATAAATTTCTGTGGTTTATTCCATAATTTGTGGCACTTTGTTATTGTAGTGCTGGAAACATGTGGTGCTTGTTTTCTGATATTACACACTGATACTAGATAATTGCTTGATGTGTGGCACATGCCTGTAATCCCAGTACTTGGGAGTCTGAGACAGGACGATGGCAGGTTTTAGCAACTTGGTGAGATCCTAGACAGCTTAACTCTGCCTTAAACTAGAAAAAAACAAACAAACAAAAAAAAAGGAGCAAGAGCTGGAAGTGATGTGAAGCTCTGAAGTAAAACACCCTTGAATTCAATCTTTTGTATCAAATTAAGCTGAAAAAAAAAATCTACTTACCTATTTCCTGACGCCATTTGCTATATCATTGTAAGATGCTAACTTTACACTACCTTTAAAATCATCCACTTATTCTAAACCACCTTGTTAATGGCAAAACAGGGTAAAATCATATTAGACAGTATGTTTTGGGAGGTCAAGTTCTTATACAAAGGTGACTAAGATTTTGCATTTCATTGTTGTCTCTTTGTCTTTTATACAGAAGCAGATAAAATAGGAATTGAATGAATAATAATGCTATAATAATACAAAAAATGAAGTTGGGCTCTAATCACCTATCAATTAGTTTATGCAGAATAAGGTCATATGTCCTTTCTCCTAATATTTTTATACCTGGATATTAATAATTCTTCACCAAGGGTAACAAATAGACATTTGGCAACATGATATTGTCACAATTAAGGGAGTGGGTGTTACTGGTACCTGGTGGAGAGAAATCAGAAGGGCTGTAAACAAAGTAAATTCCCCACCCATTCTTTCACAACAAACCATTATCAAGTCCCAAATATCAAAAATTCCACAGATAAAAAAGAGCTTATATGGTATATGTGTATATGATATGTACTATTTTTCTATAGAATATTTCCTGAGAACAATAAAAGTACTCAGTTGTGTGTATTCTTGTCAGAGACATATTTATGATGATCATCTTGGGAAACTGTAATGGGTCTTTTTGGAGTACACTTTCTGTCCACAAAGTACATTTTCTATATGCATGCATGTATCATGAGAGAAAGGTGAGTTAAAAATTCAGGTTGAGCTTTACTCATACATACTTCTCAGAACAATTAGGCCTACTTGTGAAATAGTGTCCAAATTCCATGGGAGGTAAAAACTCCCTCTTCTAGGGAAGCCATCTGCTTCCCCCCATGAAATGACTAATGATCTGAAGTTCCTGGATGTTCTGATCATGTTCTCAGTTCAACGAAGCAATCTGTGAAATTCACATGGGGATTGGCTTGGTAGCAGCCTTCCCAGCATCATCCATAGCTCCAGGAGAAAGGGGTGAATTCTTGTGAGTTTATGTACCTTGGACAAAAATATGTGAAGAAGAACTCTACCAAGGTTAAATGCTTCTGATTCAGTTTCTTGGAAGATTAACTAGAGCAGGTGATGATTGTAGGCTTTCACAGTCAGTATGTAGTCTTAAAACAAATAAATTGAAGACAAGACATAAGGCTGCTACTACTAAAGTTTCTTGGGAGTATTAGTTCAAGAATAAGAAGCTGAGTTTAGAGAAGTTCGGTATAGTCATCCCTTGGTATCCATGAAGCATTGGTTCCAGGATCCCTGGCCCATACCAATATCTACCAATGTTTAAGTTCAAAATAAAATGGATTGTATTTTAACATAACCTATGCACTTCTGCATGCATACTATAATCATCTTTAGATTGCTTATAATATATAATATTATATAAATGCTATATCAAAAGTTGTTATATTATGCCATTTGAGAAAAATGATAAAGAAATAATAAAAGAAATCTGTACCTGTTCAGTAGAGAAAAAAAAACCTGTTTTCAAATTATTTTAATCTTCATGTTGGTGAACATAGAGCCTACAGATAGAACCAAATATAACACAAAGTAAAGGTGGAATCAAGCTCTTACCTCCACTTAGTCTGATTTTATGTTAACTACCAAAACGTTTTCCAAGTCTATTAGAGATCAAGTTTTAGGAAATACACCCTCTCTTTTTGAAAGAGACCAGAGAATGGTAAGGGACAGCACAAATGGTGTGTGTGTGTGTGTGTGTGTGTGTGTGTGTGTGTGTGTAAGCATGAAGCCTCTGCTTTTTGTCACTTTCTAAAGAGAGTATGAGGATTTATATATTCATCAACTAATTTACTTCTAATATTTTGTGTGGAGGAAAGGTACTGGAGATTGAATCTAGGGGCATTCTACCTCTAAGTCATACCCCCAGCCCTTTTTATTTTTATTTTGAGATAGCATTTCACTAGGTTGCTAAGAGTCTCTGTTGCTGAGGCTGTCCTTGAACCTGCTATCTTCCTGTCTTAGCCTCTCAAGTACTAGAATTACAGGCATGTGCCACCACATCTGGCTTAAGGATTAGTATTTTTATTATCCAGGAATGAAAATACCATGCATGTTAAAATTCTGCCTTCTTCACTGCCCTATACAAAATCTCTTTTGCAGTGACAGATAGATAGTAAAAAGTCAAGTATCTGTTAACTTAATGAATGATCAGAGGCACACAGGCATGGGGGAGATTTGTCAAAGGTAAACAGATAGTCAAGGTCTGCTAGGTTTCAAACCCATTCTTCTTTAAACTCCTAAGTCATGTGGTAAAAATGCTTAGTGAAAAATAAAATAGAGGTTATATCAGTTGCTGTTATATATCCAACAGAATCCGAGCTAAGTGGCTTAAAATAACAATTTATTTAGCTTTCATTTTTGTGAATTGGCAATTTAGTCTTGCTCAGCTGTGTTGTTGCCCGCATGTAGGGCTCTTGCAAGTGTGAGTGATCGATTAAAGATCAGGTAGCTGGATCTGCTGACCTTGGGATAATCCATATGTATGTCTTGGGCAGAAACAAGAGTGGAAGCATCCAGGCCTGCTAGGCTCAGCACTGTCAGGATGTCCCTACGTTATTCTACGGTTCAAAACAAGGTCTATTTCCTAAGGCTGAAATAGAATTTAATAGGTGAGGAAATACGCGCCACCTCTTAATGGAAAAAGCTTCAAAGTTACATAGAAAAAGAGGAAGAGGTTGATTGGGCCATTCTTACAAATAATCTATAACAGAAGGAAATAAGAAAACTAATTAATCTATTTTTTTCTTTTCTGATTAATGGTTTTGTAAGCCAGGCACAGTACAATCTAGTTGATCATTTGAAACACGAAACTGAACGGTCTAAATCCTGAAGGACTATGAAGATTTTTTATAAAGTTTTGATTGGGGGATTCACTATACTCTAAAAGTTGGTTTAAATTGTCCTTGGTCAAGAGCCAAAAATGGTTATCAAGATTCGAAAAGTTGCAAGAAGCAGGTCAGATTTCAGAAGCAGTGACTGCAAAAGCTCAATTATTTAAATCAAAAACCCAATGCAGATGATCAAATAAGGAGTTGACAGTATTTGATCTGGAGCACAGGGAACCATCTGCTCCTCTATAAGCTAAAGCTTAGGAATAAATGCAAGGCAACCACGTGCACATTTACAATTCAAATGCGGGCTGCATTAGCTGGCTTTAATTCTAATGCCATTCAGTCTAAATTTCTGTAGAACTCTGTGGATTGACTGCATAGAAACAAAAACTTCATAAGAAGAGTTTTGATTGATTTTTCCCCCTCTCTGAGATCTAAGTTTGTTCTTCTATTATAAAAAAAAAAAAGATTCCCAATATCTAATGGGAAATGGTACATGAAGCCTTTGCAAATCTTCACTATTTCTAAAGAGTAAGAGTTCTGTTGGCTGGGCAGGGAAAGATATTTCTTTCTCCTCTCTCTCTCTCTCTCTCCCTCTCCTTCCCTCTCCCTCTCTCTCTCCCTTGCTCCTTCTATATCTCTCCCAATGAATGAAGAAAATTATTTGTTATAATTTCCATTTATTTGGGGGAAGAGTAATGATTTTCCTCAAGCAATGAAAGCAGTGCATTATATTTTCAGAGAAAAAATAAACATAGAATTTCCCCTCCTTGCACTGATCTCTCCACTTAAGTACATCAAACTGAAGTTTGTAGAACTTTATTTCCATAGTTTGGTAAGCCTCAAAAAAATAGTTTTGATGACTCTGTCATGATTTTAAAATAAACTTGAACTAGACACACATATATGTCTATATATGCAAATAAGTAGTAAAATCTCAATTTTTTATAATGCTGAGAGAAAAAAAGAGGTAAAATATTTGAAGTGAGAAGAAACATAGAAGGAAAATATACAAGAACAGAATAACATTAAAATCAAGAAATTACATATATCTTTTAAAATAACAAATTTGGTCCTCAGTTTTAAAGTAATCATGTTATATATTTTCTACTGTTTTACATTCAGAGTTAAATTAGATAGATAGATAGATAGATAGATAGATAGAAAGATAGATAATTTTTTGTGTGTGTGTGGTACTGGGGATGAAACCCATTCTACCTCCAAGCTATACACCAGCCCTATTTTTTAATGTTTATTTTGAAGTAAGGTCGCAACTGAGTTGCAAAGTGCCTCATTAAGTAGTAGCTGAGGCTGTCCTTGAACTGCAATCCTCCTGCCCCAGCCTCCCAAATCCTGTGATTACAAGCATGCACCACCATGCCTGGCTGAGATATAAAGTTTTATAGGAAGATTGTTCCTAAAAGTATAGATGAGTTTTTTTTTTTTATCAAGAAATATTCTCTTCCTCTCTTTTTTTTAAGTCAAGAGTAAAGGATGACACCATGTAAAAATACACACACACACACACACACACACACACACACACACACACACAAACATCGCGTAGAGGTGGTTTTAAGGAAGAGCTAGCCAGGCTTACAAATTCCATGAACTAAAGACTTCACTCCATGAAACCATAATCCATGAGTATGAGATTTCTATCCAGGGCCTATGGTCTAATAACATTGAAAAGTCATTCTAAAACTTCTCGTTTCAGAGAAACAATGACTTGTAGGGGTTGTGTTAAGGTGTATCTGAGATGATCATGCCAGTGACATCAGATTCTAAAAATCAAAACAACAAAAAATGTGGCTTTATTGATGCTTCCATGGATGCTTTCAATCCAATTTTGTTACACAAGCATAAAAACAATCTCCACCAGTAAAAATTAGATTAAAATTTGGTAGGAGTGTCCAAGCATTTATCTGTTTTCTTAAGTAAATTAAATATAACTTAGATTCAACTTCTTTTTTAAAAAAACTACTGTAATTATCATCAAAATGTATGACTTCATAT
Source organism: Muscardinus avellanarius (assembly GCF_963383645.1). Classification (NCBI taxonomy): domain Eukaryota; kingdom Metazoa; phylum Chordata; class Mammalia; order Rodentia; family Gliridae; genus Muscardinus; species Muscardinus avellanarius. Next base: position 25,168,648 of record NC_137796.1, read on the forward strand.
TATTAGAACCAAGCAGGTCTAGAAAAAAGTGAAATGCTGCCCCTTCCCAGAAGTATGACGATATGCACAGGTGTGATCAGCATCTGCTTAGCCTTTGTCAATTTTTTTATTTTAGTGTGTGTGTGTGTGTGTGTGTGTGTGTGTGTGTGTGTGTGTGTGTGTTGCTGGGGATGCTGGGGATGAAACCCAGGGGCATTTTACCTCCAAGCTACACCCTCACTCCAATTTTTTTTTTTTTATTCTTTGTTTTGAAACAGAATCTTGCTAAGTTGCAGAAGTCCTCACTAAGTAGCTGAGGCTAGCAGCAAACCCAGATCCTCCTGTTTCAGCCTCCCAAGTACTGGGATTGAAGCATGTGCCACCAAGCCCAGCTTATCACAGGACTTCTTAAGATCCTAGGGAACTGTGCATTTTCCTGCTGTCTTTATTTCATTCTAGGGAACAGATTTCTGGTTTTTTTAAATCATTTTCTTCAATTTAATTTTAAAGAAAATAAGACAATAGTGATGAGTAAATTTACCAATAAAATATTATTATTCATTCACTTTCTATTCATCCCAGATTGGCAAAAGATTTACCCCTGGGAAATCAGAGTTCATGGCTGAAATTTTTACAATGACTGACTTTAACAGTTTCCTTGAAAGAATTTATTCAAGTAAGTTTAGGTAAATATTGTTTTTTGTCTTAGCTGATATTACATTTCCAGCCATCTGATAACTCGGTACTGTCAGAACTTTAATTAAATTGTAAATTGCATATTTGTTGAATCAGAGTTATTTCTGTGAAAGTTTTATATTATAAATTTGGGGCTAACTGAATAAAAGTCTAAGGGTTTGTTCACATGTTTTGTTTTTATGGACACAAATGGCTTCATAACATATTTCCCAATGGAACTTTTTATATTTCTCTTCATAGTACTTAAATATTAATAAATGTAAAGATAATAATAAATATAATAAGATACAAGTCATCTTTTCCTAAAAGAAAATAGAAGCAAAAGGAGGAGAAAAGGATAAAGAAGAGGAAGATAAATATATGCAAAACATGCATTTTTACATGTCAATTTTCTTTTGGATTCATATTTTCTAATTACTAATTCTGTTTCTACCAAAAAATTTCAGTTTCTAATTATTAATTTTGTTTTTCATGCTATTTTAATTTTTCCCTGATATTTTAATTTTTTATATATCTGCATAGGTCACCTTAAGTAGAAGTTGTAAATTAAATTAATTAACCAACAGAAACTATTTGATGAACCTGAAATTGAAAATAATTGATTTGCGCAATTGGTGAGTAGAATGTGCTATTGAGTAGTAATGTCTAAAGACTTAACAATTACCAGGCACACCAGTACATACCACTATTGTGAGATTAGTTATGAGTAAAGCTGATTTTTTTTTTTTTAATGTGGTACTGGGGATAGAACCCAGGAGCATTCTACCTCCAAGATACACCCCAAGCCCAATGCAGAGGCCAGCCTCTAACCTGCATCCTCCTGTCTCAACCTACCAAGTACTGGGATTACAAGAATGTGCCACCATGCCCGGCTCAAGACTCATCTTATGAAGAGTGATCTCAGAATTCCTTATGGAACTCAGATACCTTTTAAAAAGCATCACAACTCAGCGATGGTCTTTTAGAAATCAAAATCCCAGGCAAAAATCTGATTACCTTCTGCAAAGTGCACATGAACCAATACCAAACATATACTTGATCAGATTCTAGTATCATGTGTTGGTCTTTAAGGAGTTTATAACTAAAGTTATTAAATAGTATTTGGCAGCTTGCTTAACAAATATGAAAGTGTATTTAAAAGACTATGGGCTTCAGAATTTGAAAGTTGTAGGTAATATGATCTGCTTTAGGAGTCTATCATGCTGGGCTAGTTGGGGCATGTCTGTAATCCCGGGAATGTAGAAGGCTGAGGGAGATGGAACTCCAATCTCAGGCTAAGTGAGGCAAATTGGCAAGGTCTTATTCCAAAATGAAATTAAAAGAGCTGCGTATGTAGCTCAGTAGTAGACCACATCTGGATTCAATCCCCAAAACTGCAAAAACATTTTAATATTTGATATTTTGTTTTCAGTTTCTTGTGTTTTGTTTAGCTTTCTAGATATCAACAATTCTGTTTCCAATGAAGAACAGAATACCTACCTCTTTCCCTGGAATACTTGTGAAACAATAAACTTCTCTACTGGAGATGACTTTTATCAGGAATAACGGAAGGAATGGAAGTTTTTTTTTTTAAAGGATTAATAAACCGGGCGTGGTGGCGCACGCTTGTAATCCCCGCGCTTGGGAGGCGGAGACAGGAGGATCGCACAGGTTCGAAGTCAGTCTCCCTGGTTTAAGAGACCCTGTTTCCAAATAAAAAGTATAAAATAGGTCTGGGAGTGTAGCCCAGAGGTAGAAGGGCTCCCAGCAACCCCAGTACAAAAAAAAAAAAAAAAAGATTAATAAAACTCTACACTAGCCGGGCGTGGTGGTGCACGCTTGTAATCCCCGTGCTTCAGAGGCCGAGACAGGAGGATCGCGCAGGTTCAAAGCCAGCCGCACTAGTTTAAGAGACCCGGTTTCCAAATTAAAAAATAAAGTATAAAAGGGGTCTGGGAGTGTAGCCCTGAGGTAGAAGGGTTCCCAGGAACCCCAGTACCACCAAAAAACAGAACAAAACAAAACTATACACTAGTTTTACAACCCCTCAATGGCAGAGCCTAGCTTATGTTGACAATGATAATCTAAGCTAGATACTCAGTTTTAAAGATAAACTCTTCACCATACCTTCCTATTTCCTCCAAAAGCTATATATATATATATATATATATATATATATATACACACACACACATATACACATATATATACATATATATATGTGTATATATATTATATATAATATATATGTATATATATATGTGTGTATATATATTATATATAATATTATATATAATATATATAATAATATATATATTATTTAGGGCTGAGACAAAACATTTTATTTTTCATGTTTGGCAATCCCGTAAATATTCATAACCCCACATCTGTCAAAAAAAAAAAAAATCACCAGAGAAAGTTTTTAAACCCCAGAGGAAGAAAAAATTCCTTGAGAGGTCCTTGAAGAAATCACAATGCATATTCCATCCAATTGTTCTAGCACTTAAGCTAAATTTCTGACCTTCAATAAATAAATAGCTTTCACTTAATGAACAATATTCAGAGAACAACAAAAGCATTCACTGTCGAAAAATATAAAAATGGTGTTCAGTCTTCTCTTTTGAGAACTGTTTCTGATTATACATTTTGATCCAGTTTTTTCATAATTCAGATTTTTGTTTCTTTTCCAAATCACTTTCAAATGTCAATTTTTTGGTTTTGGGTTATTTCCCTTTTCTGTTTTCTCTCCTTTGCTTTCAAGTTTAGCAAAAAAAAAAAAAAAAATGTGCTGTTGTAAAATCTTTCCTACCTAGTTGAGTGGCCCTTGAAGATTATTTATTTATTTATTGGTAGTACTGGGATTCCTGGAAGTCCTTCTACCTCCAGGCTACACTCCCAGACCCATTTTATATTTTTATTTGGAAACAGGATCTCTTAAGCCAGTGAGGCTATCTTCGAATCTGTGAGATCTTCCTATCTCTGCCTCCCAAGCATGGGAATTACAAGCATGCACCACCAGGCCCAGCTGGCCCTGAAGAACTCTTTAAAAAGAGTTGTCAAAGAAATAATAAAGGCAAGCCGGGCCTGGTGACGCATGCTTGTAATCCCAGCATTTGGTATGGTGAGACCAGAGGATCTGGGTTCATGGACAGCCTCAGCTACTTAGTGAGGCCCTCTGCAACTTAGTGAGACCCTGTTTCAAAATAAAGAAGAAATAGGGCAGGGGGTGTAGCTTGGACATCAAATGCCCCTGGCTTCCATCCCCAGACCCGCCAAAAAAAAAAAAAAAAAAAAAAACAGAAAAAGAAATAATTAAGGTCCTGCCTCCAATCCACCCTCATCACAAGCACACATAACCACCTACATTTCCAAGTTTGGATTCTATAGAGACATCAGCATGTAGAAAACATGATTTTCAAATAGAATGACAAGAGATGACCACTACTATATATATATATATATATATATATATATATATATATATATATGCATATACATTTTTAAATAATACTTCAAGGTCTATCACTTGCTCTTACTCTAAGACTTTTTTTAATGTCTAATTTTTCTTAATTTATCAACCACGAATAATTTTCATGTTATGTTAGAGCTGAGGAAGACCTGGAAATCAACCAATCTAAATTAAAACATCTAAGGTATTGAAAGATAGAGCAAATTGTCCATAAGCATGAGGTTAGTGAGAGGAGATTATCTTCTGTGCCTTCATTCTTATATATCAGAAATGCTTCCCCTGAAACATCTGGAGGCTCCTTTAATGATATTTAAATTATATGTCTGCAACCAGGAGTCTCAAATCGAAATCTTGAAGCCAAACATGATTTGTAAAGAGCTCATGATTACAAGATCAAAAAGACTACATTAATATGACATCAGCTCATTAATTTGTACCTTCATTCCTGCCCTCCTGAAATTTAAAAATAGCTTCTCTGATTATGGCAAGGTTTTCTTCCTTTTGGAAAAAAAAAGAAGGTAAGCATAATTGAATTTTTTAATGTTATCTTTGATGAACATTTAGAAGCTCAGAACCAAATCTTATCTTGGGAAAATTTAAAATTATATGTACAAAAACTGGAGAAGAGCATAGATCTAAGGAGAAATGTAGACTGAATGAGCTGCTGTATATTTTAGAAGTTACCGATTAGGAATTATTTCAGGTTTAGCATGAGCAGATGCTTGACATTTGACTTTTCCTTTAAAACTACTTGTGCTTTTTAAGTCTTCCTGAGAACTCAGCATTCTTTTAAACAAATGCATCCAAGTGTCTGAAATTCTAGGTCCTTATGAGTGGATTGTCTATGTAGGTTATGTTGATCTGTCTCAGTAATCCGACCAGTCCATGTTACATAGAGAGAATTATGGAAATTTTTCTAACAGTAATATGGTAAATGATTCTTGTTTTTGTTGTTTCTATGGTAAGGTGGGTTGTTTTATTTACATAGAAAGCATATCTCATAAAATACTCCTTTGTACAACAGATAACTCTTAAGTATTAATGCTTATCATTTTTTTACCTTATTCATGATAAGACAAATTCTTTCCTGTTCTAGGGACATTGTAACTGTGTGTTTCTCTACTTGGAAAATCCTTCCCTCTGGTCTTTTTTATGACTGGCTATTCCTCATATGTCAAGGTTTTCTGAAATGCTATGTGTTCTTGGAAGCCTTACTTGACTTCTGTACACTGGCTCTACAGTTTCTAGGCCAGCTACTACTTCAAATGAAAAAATAGTGGGCCTGTAATTCTTTTCAGTCTTTACTTGTATATTTTGTGGCAGTTGCCCTGGATTTTTTCTACTTGGTATATTTCTGGTACCTAAATCCATGTCTTAAAATGTATTAGAGACAATTATGTGTTGAGTAAATGCAAATATCAAACAGATCAAGTGCTAAATGTTTGTCTGCAACATGAAAGAAGGTAAAGGGGGGCATACTTTCACTTGTTAAAGTATGAAAATACGTTTGGAAAAAAGGCTGAATTTTCATGAATAAAATGGAACTTTCAACAAACAATAAGCAACAATTTATTGAACACTTACTACTGTGTGTAGATTGGATGTTAGCTCAATCTTAAGAAAAATCTATCAAATCTATAATATTGATACTTTATAGAGCTAAGTTTCAATTGTTCAGTTGGATGGCATAGGATAAAGACATAATTCCAAACACAACTGCCCCCACTTCATATTATCTGCTAGAAGATTTGGGTTCTACAAGTCTGGGTTCTAGAACCTGAACATTTGACCAAGGGACTACAAAATGACAAATCCCCACTAATAGTGAGAAGAGTGTAATAACTCACTAGAATGATTTGAGGAACCCAAGAAACTGCTTTACCTATGATTAAAGGTTTTATTGTGAAAATACAAATCAGGGTCAGCTAAAACTAGAGATGTCCAGTGTGAGGCTTCAGAGGGTCCCAAATATGGAGCATTTGTGTTCTTTCCCACTGGACCAGCACTTGTCATTCTTCAGGCACACCAATGTGTTCACCAGCGAGGAAGTGCTTAAGAGCTACAGGTTTGTGAAATTTTTATTGAGACTGCATTTAATAGCTATAATGATTGAGTTAAAAGTCAAACAATTTTAAATGAATCTCTAGTCTCTTCTCCTCAGAGATTGGTTGATCTGTCTTATCTGAATAAAAGACCCAACTTCCAATGACATGGTTAGTATTTTTAGCATGGTTTCTCCTCATTCTCTTTTTATTTAATTTTTTTTATTGGTGCATTGTAGTTATACATTTTTTTTTTTTGGTGGTACTGGTGTTCCTGGAAACCCTTCTACCTCCGGGCCTATTTTTTATATTTTTTTATTTAGAAACAGTGTCTCCTAAACCAGCATGGCTGGCATTTAACCTGCGCAATCCTCCTGTCTCCGCCTCCCAAGCACAGGGATTACAAGCGTGCGCCACCACGCCAGGCTGAGTTATACATCTTTAATGGAGTATAAGATTGTAGAGGCATACATCACTAATTTAGCACTTCCCCAATTCCCACCCCATTCCCTCCCCTTCTTCCTCCTTCTCATGTTTGGCTTAGTGAACAACTTTGAAACGTTTTTGTACATTAGAAAGTTTCCCTCTCCCCCCTTCCATCACCTCCAGTTAGGCTTCCTTATTTACTCATCTATGGTTTCTCCTCCATCTAAAGTTTCTCCTACTACCCTTTTTCTCCCTAGCTTCTTCATATTAGAAAGACCATCTGATTTCCTTTTGTGACTGACTAATCTCACTTAGCATAATGTTCTCTAGTTTCATCCTTCTCCCTGTAAGTCATGTAATTTTGTTCTTTTTATGGCTGAGTAAAATTTCATTGAGTACATATCCCATAGTTCTGTAATCCGTTCATTTGTTGATGGACATCTTGGCTGGTTCTATAGTTGAGCAATTGTGAATTGTGTGGCTATTAACATAAATACACATGCATTAGTTTGGTATTTGGGGTTTCATTCTGATACAAACTAAAGGTGAATGGCTGAAACCAGGTAATCTATGCCACTGGAACTCAAAGACAAGCAGGAATAGCAACTATGATATCAGACAAGTTAGAATTCAAGCCCAAGCTTATCAGAAGTGACAAATCAGGGGCCTTTTACTGGGATATGGAACAATCCAGCAAGAGGAAATAACAATATTCAACATTTTTGCCTCAAATATAGGTGCAAGCACTTTTCTAAAATAAACTCTTTGTGACATTAAGTCACACATAGATCCTATGACAATAATACATGGAGATTTTAACATGCTGCTCACCCTGGGAGACCGATCTTCTAGACAAACGATCAGTAAAGATGCCTACAACCTAAAGAACACCATAAACCAAATAGACCTATTAGACATATACAAAATATTCCACCCAACCACAGCAGAGTTCACATTATTCTCAGCTGCTCATGGAACATTCTCCAAAATAGATCACATTCTGGATCACAAAGTAAACACTAGCAAATTAAAAAAAAAAAAAGTGAAATACTCCCTTATATCTTTTCAGGCAACAGTGGAATGAAACTAGAATTCAACTAGAAGAAAACCCAGGGAAAACATATAAACATGTGGAAACTGAATACCACACTGCTGAATGAGGAATGGATCATAGAAGTAAGGAGTTAAATTAAGAAAGTCCAAATGAAAATAGAGATACAACATATCAAAACCTTTGGGACACAATGAAGGCAATATTAAAAAGAAAATTCATAGCACTGAGTGCTCACATACGAACAGAAAAATCATCAAATAATCTAATGATATTCCTCAAATCTCTTGAAAAACAGGAACAGTCTAAGCACAAAGCCAATAAAAGAAAATAAAATTATTAAAATCAGAGCAGAAATCAATGAAGTAGAGAATAAAAAACAATACAGAAAATCAACTGAACCAAAAGCTGGTTTCTCAAAAAATAAAAAAGATAGATAAACCACTAACCAACATAGAGAGAGAGAGAGAGAGAGAGAGAGAGAGAGAGAGAGAGAGAGAATATTAATCCAAATTACAAAGATAAGAGATGAAAAAGAAGATATTACCACCAGCAGTGTAGAGGATTATCAAGAACTACTTTGAAAATCTATGCTACCACAAAATGGAAAATCTAGAAGAAATTGACAACTTTCTAGATAACTACAACCTTACTAAACTAAGAAAAGAATATATAGAAAATGTAAAAATAGCAATCAAAGAGATTGAAGCAACAATTAAGAGCCTACCATTAAAGAAAAACCCAGGACACCAGATGGTTTCCCAAGTGAAGTTTATAATACTTTTATAGAAGAGCTAATACCAACATTCCTCAATCTATTTTGTGAAATGGAAAGAAATGGGATTCTCCCAAATACATCCTATGAACCCAATATCACATTAATACCACAATCAAATAAAGGCAGCTCAAAAAAAAAAAACTACAGGCCTATATCATTGATGAACTTAGACACAAAACTGCTAAAAACAAATACTAGCAACACAAATTAAAAATCACACCAAGAAAATCATACACCATGATCAAGTAGGATTCATCCAAGTGATGCGAGGCTGGTTCAGCACACAAAAAACATTTTATGTAATTCATCTCATAAACAGAAACAAGTAAAAAATCACGTGATAATTTCAATAGATGCTGAAAACGCATTTGACAAAAATTCAATACCCATTCATTTTCTCACTATCTAAAATACTCCATGAGTCATGAGTCACCTTGTTGGCATAACTACAGGGATGGTCTCAGGGGCTCACCATGAATACCAAAGACAAACGTGATATAACTTCCAAGGGTTTAGATGACTTTCTCTTCTAAGAAATTGGAAAAAAGAACAATTATTTTTATTATTCTAAAGAATCCTAACATCATTCTATCTGCTTCTGATCCCCTGCCAGAAGTCCCCAATGGACAGAAAAACAAAACAAACAAACACAAAAAACAAGATGCCAGATGAATATAGCCCTGGAATACAACAAAAAGGCAAAGGATACACAGGCTACATACAATTTTTATTTTATGTACACACAAACAAACAAACATGTATATAGTTTGTTGGATTGTGTTATTTTGTTTTTGTAGTAATAAGAAGAGGAAACCCAGCATGCCAAGAGTATGGTAGGAGTAGAAGAAATGACTTAGAGAAGTGAAGAAAAAGATCATATATTAAATGAATCCATTGAATATATGAGTTTATAGACATCTCTTAGCTACATTATCACTCTGTATCTTTGGATGATGCAATTTAAACTCAAAGATCCATTCCATCTAGTTGAAAGGTGCAGGTACTAAGAAGTCCATGATTTACATTCTGGTACTATTATTAAGAACCATTTATATATATAAAAATCTCTGTTTTAACATAATTGTGTTTACCCAGATTTGGGATTACAAAGAACCTAAAAGGAAAATCCAGAACATGCTAGTAGTCGTTTCAATTTAAAGGCATGATATATGCACTTCTAATGGCTACCAGTTCAAACTGCCCAAGTCAAATCTCCAAAGAAAATTATCAATGTCATGTTCCTATAATGTCACCAGCTTTCTCTTGTAATACTTAGATTTGCTCACCTGGGTGAAGTTTCTGGGGGAAAAAGTGCACTCATGTCACAAATTTAACTATTTATAATTGCAGACATCATAAAATAGTTCTGAAAGAACCCAAATGCCTAACAAAGGTAATCATGATAATAATTTAAATGTTATTTCTATGACTCTGACCATGCTCAGTTCATACATCTTAATGGAGTACAAGATGATAGAGGGATAACACACACATCATTCATTTAGCCCTTCCCCAATTCCCACCCTCTTCTCTCCCCCTCCCTCCTCTTGTTTGGCTTAATGATTGACTTTGATAAGTTTGTGAATGTCTGTCTTGTATATTAGGGAATTTTCCTCTTTCCCCTCCCATCCTCATCAGTTCGGTCACCTTATTTGCTTATCTATGGTTTCTTCTTTGACTCAATATCCTCCCATACCCATTTCACATTTCTAACCTGGCGTGGTGGCCCATGCCAATAACCCCACTACTTACGAGGCTGACACAGAAAGATTTCAGGTTTAAAGACAGCCTTGGCAAAAATAAAAATGGCATGGAGTGAGGGTGTATCTCAGCACCACTGGGTTCAATTCCAATCACAAAAAAAGACATACACACTTCTATTACTAAAATGTCATTTTTCAGTGAAACATTGTGGTATATGTTACTATTTTAAAATATAAAGTCTACCAATAAGATACGTTGAAGCCCAAAGGGCATCTTTGAAAGAGCAGAAAACCTCTTATCTGAACAAACTCTTGCTACAAGTTTTTCATCATGAGTTTCTTTCACTAGAATTGTCAACCCAGAGTATCAGATGAGGACAGAAAGCAGCAATAGCTTGGGCATAATCTAAAGACCCCTCATACAATACCATGTAGTTTGCTAATTCTGACACTGTGTGAGAGGACTCTAGAGACTGTCTGCAGGAAGCTTATTATGTTGCCATCTATTTAGAAGTCCAAGCTAATGGTGCATACCAATTTAATGAGTAAATGGAAACTTATATAAAATAAATGAACTGTCAAATGCAAAAGAAAAAAAGAGATGAAGAAACATTAACAGGTATGATTGTCTTTTTAGTACACACACACACACACACACACACACACACACACACACACACACACGTATATATTATAGTTTCTTAGAAATTCCCCCAAGGAGCCAACATTTTTTCATCATTCATTTTCACCTCAGTATAGTGATAATCCATCATTATGAAAGCAGGCATCTGAAAAGACTGCTATCACCCCTTATGAAACCTTGCTTCTATCCATTTAAATGATAACATTTGACATTGCTGATGATAACTGAATTGGAAAGAAATGAGGGGGGAAATAAATTTAAATTTGCTAAATAATTACTTTTAAAATCTGCTATACATTGCCAGTTGCACCAAAATGAATTAAATGAAATAATATACTTAATCTTAGGCATATCAAAATTATAAATTTCAAACTAGCTTTGCAAAATCAATATTATTATTTCTACTTAATTGAAGAATTAAGACTTAGAAGGAATGCCAGCATTGGCCAATGGTATGCAGAAATAAATGGCTGACCTAGTAATCTAATTTGAATCCATTTCTGTCTGACTTCTAGAATTCATTTATTTCTATTATACAACTTTGATGAGCAAATAATTAATCATTTTTGCTGTAAAAATAACTTGCTCTGTGTGCTGTGAGTCAAGTTAGGTACTACGAATTTTCATGCATTTTCTTATCACTTGTTTTCTTATAGCTACCTTGATGGTAGATGATAAAATATCAGATATCCTCAAGAAAATGATGAAGATTATATCTCTAACATCCTTGATTATTAGAGACATGAATAGCTGGATGAATGAATGAATGAATGAATAGATGACATAATTGAAGCTATTAAATTTGTCTGATTTAGCTATCAGCTCCATGTAGACTGAGATATAAATATAACTTTCAGAGCTGTTTTATTGTGTGATTATTTTATATTATTTATACTCAGCTGGGTTATTTTGGTAACCCAGAATTGGAACCAATGAGAAAGAGGAGCTATATCTTAGTGGAACCATTATGTTGACAAGTATGTGTTTACTTAGTAACTGAATATATGGCAAAATAATATATTTAACGCTGCCTTAAGATTAATTAACTCCCACACAGCTATTGACTACCCTCCCCAGTTGTCAGGAAGACTCTCTATTCATTTCCAGTTCAAGAAACACAGTACATTATTTCACCTTTCAAACTTCAGGAATGTTCTTTATCTAATATATTATTTCCCTGTTTTACATTATGTCATTTTCTTTGGAAACATATTATTTTCTTCAGAGATTGTTTACCTAACCTGTGGCCGTTTACTATCTTTGTCACCAGATTGTAGTGCATATTCTATTATAAAATGGTCTTCATTTAATTGTCTATACTTCTTTCTACTATATGAGTCAATTCAGGGAAGACAAAACTGGTTGGCAATTCTATCCTGTATCATTACAAATGTTGAGAATTTATTATTTTATTAAAAAAACATATTAATGTAGTTTCCACAGCAAAAGAATAATACAAGTGCTAGATATGCAAAAACTCCACATATAATTTCTGCCCAATATCCTTAGGGTATTTTATGAAGCAACAAAAAGAGATATTTCCATTTGATATATTATTATATTCTTGTCTAGAACTTCTGAGAAAGAATATTTCCCTGCCATGACCCTAATTTTTTATTATATCTTTATTTGTGCATTATAATAATAAATCATAATGAAGCTCAGAATTACCAGTTGCAGAAGCGTATATTAACAGGACTTGGCGATTTTGACCTAGAGGAATTTATGTAAAACTTCTGAATTATAGATCCATTAGATAGTAAATGTATTTGATTGTAAGCTAAATATATAGCAGTTTGTTATTGGCATCAGTAGAAAACTCATGCACTATTACATTTGTTATTGTATATGGTGTCTTTGTTGAAGTAATCACCAAGCTGTTAGTTCCTGGAATGGAAATGTGAGAAACATGACTTGCATCTTGACTTATCATCAGTAAAAGTTAATTGGTTTAATAATAAACTTGAAATGTGTGATCCAATATTTATATTTAATTCTCAGCTGAGATATCCTGCCATTCAGTGTCAGTAAATATCTCCAGTGCTTGATAATTCATTATCCATTAAATAACTTCACTGAGAATCCACTAACCATTGAGACAATCCCCACTCTGTTTTTGGCAGTTATGATTTTGCCTGCCAAGGAGAAACCATAAATCATTAGAAGGAGAAATTTCTAACTTTGCTCATTGATAAATGTCCTAATTTTGTTCTTTGGAACAAGATAAGTTAGTTTTTATTACTTTCTTCACATGAGAAATGTTGATATATTTTCTTCTATGAGTCCTGTCTTCAACCTGCTGTTCAGTGGCTTCCTGAAGGTGACAAGTTCAAAATACTTCCAAACCAGTCTAAAGGCCTTGGATAGTCTGTGTTTTGGTACTTATTACTAACAGCTTAATATTCAGTCTCAGGTTAGTCTCATTAAATTCTGTTGAAAAATCCCATATGAAAAAAATATATTGTTAAAGCTGATTTTATTTTATTTAAAGAAAGTACGTAACAAATTTTGGAATATATAAAGGAAGAACAATTTTAGAAAAGTTATATCAATTTTAGTAAGAATTCAAATGAAACCTGCAACATGGACTAGAGACAGGGAAAGAAATTAGTTAATAATCAGAGTGAGTCAGATACTACTGATGGTGTCTTGAGAAGGCTGGTTAAGAAAAAAAAAGGTAAGAATTTTGGATATATTTTGATGTTGAAAACAGCAGAATTTGCTAGTAGATTAGTATTATTGTATGAAGAATGGAGAGACTTCAAGAATGTTTGCAAGCTCTGAGAGGTCAACAACCTGAAAAGTGTGATTAATATTTAAAAGCATGGTATGGTGTGTAATGGAAATATGCTTGGGAAAAATTCAAAAGTGAGTGTTTTAATGCATTATATTTGAGACAACCTACTAACAATACAAGTTAAAATACAGAGAAAGAAGTTGAAATATAATCCAAAGAAATATTTAACCTGGGAATGTAAAATTATAAGCTGAATATGGGTAGTTTTTATTTCTTAGCAGTGAAAATAGATGTGGCCACTTAAAAGTAGTTATAGATAAAAAATTTCAATGCCTCAGTCAACCATCCTTTAATTTTTTTTTAAATTAAAAAAAAACAGCAAAAGATACAGGGAAACAACTAGTCAGAAAAACGACCAAGAGATTTTTGAAATGGAACTTAATTGTAAAATAAAAAAATCAAGTATTCAGATAAAATGGCATAATGGATTGCTGATGATAGATCATATAAAATGAGTGGATAATTTGATTTATCATTATGTAGCTTATTTCAAAACATTTTTCAGTGGAATCATGGAGGTAAATGCCTAATTGGAGTGTGTTAAAAAGATTATCACAATAAAGAAATTGGAGGGAGCAACAGAAGTTGATAATTTTTTAAGGGTTTTAAATGAAAAGGGAACAAATAAATACTGTGGTAGCTGGAGGAAAATGAGTAATAAAGATATTATTTTCCTTTCTAAATGAAGAGAGCACCACCCATTTTGCTTGTGACTGAGAATCATCGAATACAGGGGAGAGAAACTGAAACTGTCAAGGGAAAGCGGTTGCTGGGATGATGTATTTATACACTTAAATCAGGAGTGAGAAGAACTTGTGAAGAAGTAAAGATGCTGGTCTCAGGACAAAGATGATTATATTCATAGTAGTAATAATAATTTCAAAACACAAAGTATATTGGTATGGAATTGCCATATTGTAGCAAAGTTCTTTGCAAAGTTCTTCAGTGTTCTCAGTGAAAGAGGAAGCCAGAACAGAAATGGAGACCAAAGACTGAAAACTGGCCAATTTGGAGGAGATGAGGAATATTTATCTAGGACTAGAAAAGACAAATCATTGAGGTCTATTCTGGGGACTGAGAAGTAGCGGGTCACGTGGTTGGCCGGGTCACGTGGTTGGCCGGGTCACGTGGTTGGCCGGGTCACGTGGTTGGCCGGGTCACGTGGTTGGCCGGGTCACGTGGTTGGCCGGGTCACGTGGTCCTGCACATATGCTGAGTTATCTTCCAATCTTGCAGATATGCACTTGGATGACATTTGGGACTTATTTAGGGATATAATTATGTTAAAAGGAAGCAATGAAAGAAAAATGTAACAGGGCAATTTCAGGGACTTTGATTGAGCTGTGTCAAAACTACCTGCCAAATGGCCTACATCAGCGTTTGCTACAGCCTTATCCTGTCTCTGTCACACATGGCTCATCCTCCGTTGCTCATTTGTGTCTTTAGTGAATCACATTTATAGATGCAGCAGAAGGGTTCAGAATCATTTCCAAGACTGGTGACTACTAATCTCATTATGCTTTAAGTTAATTATTTTATTTTTAAATAGACTTTTCATTTTTGTGAGGCAAAATGTGAAATTACAAAAGTGAAAGTGAAAATAAAAGGTGTTTTTTTTTGTCTTACTTTCCACTTACCCCACATATGCTAAACTATAACATGTCATTACCCTAAAAAAACGGTAACTCATAATTTGGTTGCTGCTCTATGGGTTTATTTCTCTAGAAATTCCACATATGTATAAACAAAATTTATTGCTGCAAATGAATGAAAACGGCCCTTTTGTTGTAGTTATCGGGGCTTCAGGTGGGCTCAGAGTTGACTACTCTGAGCCTGTATTCTCAGACTCTGAATCTAGACCAGAAGCATCAGGGTCACCTAAGAACTTCCTAAAGTCACAGGTTGTTTTTTTGTTTGTTTGTCTTGTTTTACAGTGCTTCTACAGCCTCCTGAATCAAAAAATCTGGGAGTGGATTCATCCCCAGATGCTCTGAGTGGTCACCTGTGAGCCCACTTCAGGGTCGGTTCTGAGCATGTGAGGTATACTCTCTATCCTTGTAGGTGCCATTGCTGAGGCTTTCCCTCTTGAGCTATTATGTTTAGAAGACAGTGGCTTCGTATGCCTGAAGAAGAGGAGACCTGTGTTTCCACACTTCCCTTCTCTGTGCTGCCACCCTCCTGCCCATGGTCCTCTGGTACAGAAAGCAAGTTGTATGGTTTTGCTCAATTGATTCCTTTGTGACTTTCTTCTTTCCCAGGAGAGACTTCCTAGAATGAAAATTGATGAGATCCCATCCCTGCTTCAAGACCGTCATTAGTGGACACCTATCAGACAGAGTCTAAATTCTTTATCTTGATATATTAGTCCCCACTGGCCCTTCCAATGGGACTCACTGCTTTCTCCTACAATTGTTCTCTCTCTGTCTTTTTAGTGTTCTTGATAGGCAGCACTTGCTTTGAGCTAGAGAGACATAAGACACATAAGAACAGAAATGAAAACCTATAAGCTTTCATTCACTGTGGATAACATTTGAGGGTGGGACTCTGGATAAGCCTTTTATTACCATCTGTCTGATTAGGAAACTGAATTAGTCATCTGAAAACTAGTGACACCAGTCTTGTCATGCAGGATATTGTAAATAAGCCTTCACACTCATTCTTTAATTTGATCTTCATAAACTATATATGCAGATGTGGTGATTATCTGCTAGGTTATAACATTTAAAAAAGTTTCTCTTTCTCTTGCCATAGTATAAATGAATATTAGAAAATGAATTTAATTTTTTTTCTTTTTTTTGCTAAGTACTTTCATGAAAACACCCTTTTTATTTTTAACAAAAGTGATTATTCTCTATTTGAATTAGCTGAACTTTCTTTAGATGGTTTTTATATAATTCACACAGGCTCAGGGACTTGGGAGATAAGGGAAGGGAAATAGGCTCTCTCCACCTGAGCTTACTATGGTAACTGAAATCCTTCTTTTGTTTCTTTCCTAGAGAAGACACAATAACACAGAGTTCACCTGCTTGGTACTCAGGGCCTGCTTAGGAATGTTCCTTGCCTTCCTTCAAAGATTCCAAGGCTGGGATGCCAAAAGTGGAGACTTCGAAAAACCTTGCAGAAATGTTATGCAGTAGGTTATACCCTTCCCAGTCTGTGGGAGAGTTGGTAAAAAATTAATTCTCATTTGAGACAGCTCAACAAAGGTAATTCTTAGAACTCAAGAGCTATATGAGAGAAGTGAACAGATCAGACTTATTTTCAACATCAAAAGGTGCTCAGCTGTGATAGAATACAAACGTTTCAAAAAGGCAGGAAGGAGTCATGCACCCCACATCCTCACTCTCTATTTCTGTAAAACTTAGAGAACAAAAATGAAAATGAGGAAACTGACTACAATAAGACATTTTCTTAGTGCCTTAATTAAATACTAGACATGTGATTCACTCCCAGACTCGATTATAAACTCCCTCCACCTGTCACACATTCCCTTTCTGATTCATGTTCTCATAAAAGTTTATCATACTCTTTACTTCCTGTGTATGATTTATATATTCCAACTTTTAATCCTGGTGTCAACTCCAAATAAATTCTGCTTGCCTATCTGGATTCTGGACCACAAGCTGCTGACCTTCCTTGGATACTTCCTGCCTCTAGAACACTTAAAACCATGTTTCAATTCCTCTTGCAAAATTCTATATTTTCTCAACTCTGATTCTGAGCTCTGACCCTTATGCTTTCATTTTACACAGCCTTTCTCTGATACTCAGAATACTATAGTCTACCTCTTTCTCCACACACCAAGAGACAGCTGGTTTGTGGGGGAGCTGAATTTTTTTCCCACACTTCATTCTGATGAATTGGCTGCCCTGCCATTCATAGATACTGTTACCTTAGTATTCTCAGAGCAAGCAGGAACTCCATCAATAATTGAGATGATGAAGCATTTCACACACCTGCAAGTATCCATACCACACATCGTATACATTCCAATGCTGGGTAGCCATCAGTGAATTTTCTCCTATCCCAACACTAGAATAGTGTTGATGCTCCGGCTTGTTCAAATGAAAATGCCACATTCCTCTGTTTGCCTCATTTGTGCAGGGGTGCGTGGGGTAGATATGAACCATGTAAGCTCTTCATGAAATAGACTAGTATTGGGCTTTCATTTTTTGTTGTTGATGCTGTTGGTTTCTTTTTTTTTTTTTTTTTTTTTTTTTTTTGCTTTTGGTACTGAGGACTGAACCCAGAGGATTTCTACTTCTGAGACAAATCTCCAGCTCTTTTTGTCTTTTGAGTTTTGAAACAGAGTCTTGCTAAATTATGAAAGTCTCAATAAGTTGTTGGTGCTGGCCTTGAATGTGGGATCTTCCTGTTTCAATCTCAAATACTGGGATTACAGGCATTGGTCACCACACTGGGCAGCATTGGTCTTTGGATTAGCAAACACTGAAGATCTATATACATTTTTGTTTTACTTGTTTTCATTAGAAATTTTTCACCAGAATTTTCTGTTATGAAAATATATGGAATTAGAAATTTAGTGAGAAATAAAGTACTAAGAAATGTAGGATTGATATGAGAGTCATTTTATAATTAATACCAATAACTAGGTATTAATGTTTTTGAAAAAATATATTTGCATATCTATTTATCTGCTTCTATACAGTGGGAAAATATGTTCTGTATGTGCTTTGAAGTGGTATTGCCATATTTTTTTTTTAGAAATCTCCATGGTCTTATAACTGATGCTTACTCCTCTGATCTGACCAGAATTAAAGAGTTACACATCAGATCACAGATAGCTTGATCACTTACACCTCCATTAATTTTTCAAGCCTTTCTTTTAAATCTCCTTTATAATTTATTCATCCATTCCTTTGCTACAAAAGAATCTCGAGAATATCTTCAGTTTTTGGCCTCCTATTTTCCATGTCAGACTATTTACTGTGCTAGGCCAGCCTTATCAAGTTTTAAAGGAATATGTGATGTGTTCACATTCCTTCTTGTTGGAGTTCTGAGGCAGTGTGTCTTGGAGGGTGATAGCTGTAAAGAACAAGGCCAATCTGAATTAAACTGACTTGTGTTCATGGTTTATCAAATGTACACATGTTTTGAATAAAAAAACCTTATGGTTTTGAATAAAAATCTTTACTATTTGAATAAAGAAGTCATTAGGCAGTATAAAGAGCATATGGGCTTAAAAATTAAAATACTGTGGGGCTGGGATGTAGCTTAGTGGCATAGAGCCTGCTTTGTAGGTGTGGTGCTCTGGGTCAGATCCGTGGTTCCAAAAATACAAAAAAATAAGACCCCCTGAAAAAAATAATTAAAACAATGTCCCTTTGAAATATCATTTGAATCTTGAGGAAGCCTTTAGCCTACTTAACCACGAATGACATAGTAAAAGCTTTTGGAAAAAAAAGAAAAGAAAGAAAGTAAAAAGAAAAGAATATAAGATTAAACTCAAAAAGACAAAAAGAGAGTCATCTGGAGATTCAGAACATTCAGGTGAAAGCCTTTCTCTCATTTCCTATTTCTTCTCTCCAGATGGGAAAGAATGGGGCATGAATTCTGCAGTTGAGATATTCCAGCAATGTAGAAAATTATCTCCCAGTATCAATACAGTGGACACAGGGAAGAGCAGTTATTACCCATGTTAGGCAAGATGTCCACCTTTTGGATGGGTCACTGTTGCCAGGAATGGGGCATATTTTGGTGATCTGGGATTCTCTCTGTCATATGCCTGAGGTTTATGTAGAGATTGTACTGATTCTAAGTGGAGATTGTTAAGCTTTACTAGAAACTCCAAAAAGCTATCTATCACAGATCATGATATCTACTTGGTATGTCTGGTATACATCATCTAGTAGAACATGACATTTACTTGGTACATGTACTGAAAGCATGAGTACTTTTATATTCTCATCTGAAAAACAGACAAAAAGACTTATGAATGAACATCAAAGTCTAATATATCTAGTGATATTTGATGATCTCCATATTCTGAAATATCAGCATAATATAGCTTCATTCAATGTAATTAATTTACAACTATACACAGAAAACAACTACAGTACATTGAAAAACATGAAGTCTGGATATTTATTGAGAATAGCTACATACCTAATGTTTCTTTACTGCAATTCCTAAATACTTTCATTGTAATTCACTGTGATTTCCAGTATGTATGTGTGTATATATATATATATATATATATATATATATATATATATGATGAAATATATTACTGTTTATGGTTCTGAGAGTCATCAACAACTGCAATATTTCCTTTGCAACTTTTAATAGCATAGAAGACTGTTGCTTCTCTTAGCCCATGAGTTAAGAATGGTTTTTACATGGTTAACTATGAAAAGATTAGCAGAAGTTTATTTTGTAATTCACTAAAACCATATAAAAAATTAAACTTTTCTTTCTATAATAAGGTTATATTGGATGACAGCTATTCCCACCTGTTGTAAGTCTATGACTGTTTTCCTGCTATTAACATCAGTTAGAGTAACTGAAAAGATTCTGTTTGGCATACAACACTGATCTATTTACTCTCTGGCTCTTTACAGGAAAACATTTGCTAACCTGCTGTAGATGATCTTTCAGTTACTTCACTGAATTTGTATTGTTCCAAATGAATTTAAGGACTGATTTTTCTATATCTGTGAGGAATAATCTTGGTAACTTAATGCATACTGCATTGCATCTGTAGATCGCATTTGGAAGTATGGCCTTTTTTTGTGTGTGTGGTACTGGGGTTCCTGGAAGCCCTTCTCCCTCCAGGCTACACTCCCAGACCTATTTTATACTTTTTTTTTTTTTTTTTGGTGGTACTGGGGTTCCTGGAAGCCCTTCTACCTCCGGGCTACACTCCCAGACCTATTTTTTTACATTTTTTATTTGGAAACAGGGTCTCCTAAGCCAGCACACGCGGCTGGCTTCGAACCTGCGCGATCCTCCTGTCTCTGCCTCCCAAGCGCGGGGATTACAAGCATGCGCCACCACGCCCAGCTACTTTTTTATATTTGGAAACAGGGTCTCTTAAGCCAGGTTGGCTGGCTTCAAACCTGCGCTATCCTCCTGTCTTCGCCTCCCAAGCATAGGGAATACAAGCGTGCGCCACCATGCCCAGCTTAAGTATGGCCATTTTGATTATATTATTTCTGTCTACACATGGACATGGAAGATCTTTCCATCTTCTAAGATCTTCCCAGATTATCCAAAGTAGTTCTCAGCAACAAAAAACATTCAGGAGGAATCACAATACCTGACTTTAAAGTATGCTAAAATGCCATTGTAATAAAAACAGCATGGTACTGGCACAAAAACAGATACATAGGCCAATGAGGAGAATAGAAGACCCAGAAACAAGTTCACACACTTTCAGCCAATTGATTTTTGACAAAAGGGGTCAAAAACATACACTGGAAGAAAGATAGTCTCTTCAACAAATGGTGTTGGCAAAACTAGTCAACCATATGCAGAAAATTCAAAATTAATCCCACTTTCTCAGCCTCCACAAGAGTCAATTCAAGATGGACCAAAGACTTGGAAATTAGACCAGAGACTTTGAGGCTCCTTGAAGAAGGCATAGGTCCAACACTGCAACACATAGGCACAGATAAAAACTTTCTCAACAAGACCCCACAGGCACAACAACCTAAAAGGTGAATCAATACATGGGATTGCATAAAACTGAAGAGCTCCTGTACAGCAAAGAAAACTGTCAAGAATCTCAATCGAGATACAATAGAATGGGAGAATATTTTTTGCAACTACACCTTTGATAGAGGACTAATATCTAGAATATACAGAGAACTCAAGAAGCTTAGCACTAAGAAAATAAATAAACCAATAAAAATGGGCAAGTAAATTAAATAGACACTTCACAAAAGAAGAAATTCAAATGTCTAATAAATGCATGAAAAAATGCCTGACATCATTGGCAATCAGAGAGATGCAAATCAAAACTACCCTGAGATTTCACCTAACTCCAACTAGAATGGCAATCATGCAAAAACACAAACAACAAATGCTGGCAAGGATGTGGAGAAGTGGGAACTCTAAAACATTATTGGTGTGATTGCAAATTAATGCAAGCACTTTGGAAAACAGCATGGAAGATCCTCAGAAGAATGGAAAAAAACTTACCATTTGATCCGGCAATACCTCTTCTGGGTATCTACCCAAAAGAAAGGAAACCAAACTACCAAATTAATGCATATGTATCTATGTTCATAGCTGAATAATTCACCATTGCCAAACTATGGAACCAGCCAAGATATCCATCAATAGATGAATGGATTATAAAACATTGTGTATGTACACAATGGAATTTCACCCAGCCATAAAGAAAAACACAATTATATCATTTACAAGGAAATGAAGGAACTGGAGGACATTATGCTAAGTGAGGTTGGTCAGTCACAAAAAATAAGAATTCGGATGCTTTCCCTAATATGAGAAAGCTAGGGAGAAATGAGTAATAGGAGGAACTCTAGATGAAGAAGGAGATCCTATAGAGGAGCAAATAAGGTGACCTAACTGAAGGGATGGGAGGGGGAAAGAGGGAAACTCTTTAAAGCACATGAAATACCTACACAAACATATCAAAGCCAATCACTAAGCCAAGCATGGGAAAAAGGGATGGCAAGGGAATGGGGTGGGTATTGGGTAGGAGCTAATTGGGTGATGTGTGCATGTATGTCTACACAAGTCTTTTATCCCATTAAGATATATGACTACAATTCACCAATAAAAAAATTTTTTAAATTACCTCACTGAATAAACACAGTTCGTTTTACTTATTCACCCCTATATTCGTTTTTAGTTTAATCTTTTCCATTATTTATGAATTTTAAATGAGAAGTCTCCTCCAGACTCTTTTCTTTCTCCAATGACCTTCAGTGCAGATTATTTTTTTATATTTGCAAAACCATTACACAATTCTGAGTCCGGCTCTTTAATTTTTTTTTTTTTAGAACCCCTCTACCAGTTACAGAAGAGAATCGCCCATCCTGAAGACCAATGGACTGTGAAGTGTTACTTTCCATGAAACATCCTGAGCTAAGAAGAGATCTTTTCTCTCCTTTTTCTCCTATCAAGAAATTAAATCCGTAGAACAGATCTCAGTTGAAAAATGCAAAAAAGGGCCAGGGGTGGTGGTGCACGCTTGTAATCCCCGTGCTTGGGAGGCACAGACAGGAGGATCGCACAGGTTCGAAGGCAGCCGTGCTGGCTTAAGAGACCCTGTTTTCAAATTTAAAAAAAAGTATACAAAATAGTTCTGGGAGTGTAGCCTGGAGGTAGAAGGGCTTCCAGGGACCCCAGTACCACAAAAAAGAAAGAAAAAGAAAGAAAGAAAGAAAGAAAGAAAGAAAGAAAGAAAGAAAGAAAGAAAGAAAGAAAGAAAGAAAGAAAACAAAAAAGAAAAATGCAAAAAAGGAACAAAGCAGAACAGATCCAAAAGCTCTCAGAGCCTCATCTGTGCTAAGATAAATACCCTGATTACTGGGGTCTCCAGTTCAATGGCCCAAGCATGGGGAAGTTGCTTACTGAAAGTTTGAGCACTTCAAACTAAAAACTTTCCAAAGAAAGCTATTGAAATGAAAAGAAAACTGGACAGACTGCATCATGCCCTTCAGTAAAATATTTCAATGTGTTCATTCATTATTCAACTGTTTTCCACTTTAAGGTTACAACCTGAAAGTCAAAAAATGAGAAACATTAACGGTGCCATTCCTTTCCTTCCTAGAACTCAGTCCTGGCTAGGGGGTGTGCAGACTAATGGGAAAAAATACTAAGCAATATCTCAGAGTCTCACTGTAAATTCACTCCATGTTTTTGGAAGGTGAGTTAAAGGAGCCTTTTCCCATCTTCACCATTTATTCATGGATGTCATACAGTGGCTCCAGGCTCAGCCACTGCTGGTAATGTCCTGAGGTCTGTTGGGGAGTGGGCAGGAGGCTGGTAGAATACATCAGCACCCAGGACAGAAAGGGATGCCCAGTACACGAGCCGCTGCCCAGCCCCCCAGAGCCCCTTTATGATGACTCAGTCCCTATTCTCATTTTTAAATAGGGAGCTTCTTTTGTTGATCTCACAGAAATATTGTGTGTTTATTTCCTTTGATTCACGCTGTGTGTGTTAACAATGTTTACACATCAAATGACAGAATACACATTCTGAATTTTGACAGAGAATAAATAAGGTCAGTGTTTGTTGATACCTTGTGCTAGAGATACCAACACATACATACAAACTGTGAGAATATTCAGTACAAAATAATTTGTCTTTTCAATGAGCAGCTGTGGTTATGTGAGCTCAGTGATGCCACGCCATTTATTTTCCTGATTTTTCCCCAAAAGTAAATCACCCTGCTTTAAGGAGAAGGTAGAATATTTGAAATCAATTGAATGCAAATATATTTACGACTTTTTTACTTTTTTACTTTTGCCAAGCAAAAGCAAATTTCCCAAATATAATGCTTATTATGACAACATCCAGAACTATTTAAATGAAGCATCAAAAGGTATCATTATTTTATTATATTATTATTATTATTGCTATTCTCAATGCTAGTTAATTATTATACTTTATACTCTCATTTGCTATCTCTTATTTTGGATACTTTTTACATGTCACCTTGTGTTAAGAAACCTAGATTAATTTCCATTTTTATCACTGATACCAGCTTTTCCAATTCCTTTATATAGAAACCTGTATTATTAGGGGAATATAATTTCTACAATCTTTTTTTGGACCCTCTATTGTCTGAAACAGTATCAAAATGTCTATATTGGTGACCCAGACCTATATGTCAACTTCTGAATAAAGCTAATATATTACAGATAAAATTGCCTTAGATATTGCCATATTTTAATAAAGTTTTCCATTATTAGGAACTCCCACCTCCCTATGCACTGAGGTCCAAGGCATTGTAAGAAAAATACTCAGCATATTAAATCCATCTTCTCTTTTAATCAATGCATTTCTTTTGTGATTTTTTTCTACCTTTGTTTAATGAAAACTATTAAATATTTATCATGACATATTGGCATCTATCTATTCTATCATCTGACCTCACATTTGTGTATTACACAGGAATAAAATAAACATAGTTTTGTACTAGCTCTTTATACTAAGAGGAAGGCAAAGAAAAAGAGAAAAAGCATACAATATTGCAAAGATACTCTGGCTAATAGAATACCCTGCTATGATGTTACTATGCTGATTGTGGCATTGCTGAATCATAGGCAATCATGAGAGAAACTAACCCTTTCAACTGGATCTTGAGATTTTCAGTGTGGAATTGTAAGAAATATAAAATCCTTTCTGGGAGACAAGTGGTCAGATAGCAGGCATTCTGGCTTATATAACCTTTGTTGAACTGGAATATTTCAGAATCAGAAACTTTTGTTTCCAAACTACTGCCTGTCTTAGAAATAAGCCAATCACTGCAGAGTTGTACTTTAAACTAGGTTTCAGAATTCTCATCTGTCTTAGAAAACAGCCTATCATGAAGACTTGGAGGTCCAACCCCCTACCACTCAGGGCATGAGACAGGATCACATTAGAAATAAAAAGCCAAGTGTACTGTCCAATTGGTGTATGTTTTTACTAGACTTATGTTGCTTGCATACCCTTCTGCAGAAGTAGAAAGCTTTTGCCTTGCTGATTCACTCTTCACATGTCTTCTTTTGGTAGCTGACTTGCATTTACACGCTCAACAGAATTAAAGCGTGATTAACTTATCCTTAAGAAATATGCAGGTATATATATGAGTAAAGTTTTAAAATACACACATTATTGAATCCCTTTTATATTACTTGACCCTGCTGGTGTAAACCATTTTTTAGTCAAAGGGCACTCACTCACTATTGCTTGAAAGATTGGATAGCTAATATGTGAGCCTCCTGCCTCCCAACTGCAGCCCGTATAAAGACTAGAAGGGAGACACCTCAAAGATCTCAAAACCAAATTATGCAAGTTACTTAAATCTTCGCTGTGGAATCAGTGGGGAGGGACTCCCTCGCCAACGATCTGAAGCTACTAGTGAATGGACACCCAGAATTCTCTCATAAAGGCCACCCAGTTTTCAATGACTTCAAGGAAAAATGAAAGGCCGTCTCAAGGAGCGTCAGCGTGAGTTTCTTTGGATGAATTCAGAAAGTGCAATGGAGCTCAGAAGGTTGAAGTTCCAAAGTAAGTCTGAAATATGTGGGTTTGAAAAAGGAAGAGATTTTTATTAGAGGCCCTTTTTATTTAATTCTATTTTCTCGTCACCCCCTTGTCTGTCTTATACTTTAATCAAGGCTTCTGTCAAACATCTGAATAAAATTCTTCTCATTCCCTCTTTTTTAAACCTCTAAATGAACTAAAATAGAATAAGAAAGTAGATATCAAACTTTTAGTACTTGTCCTTAAAAATGAGTGTTTGCTTTTAGGCCTCTCAGTTTATCTGCTTATCAGGCTACATGAAGTTATTTGAGTTAAAAAAAAAAAAAAGGAGCCATGCATGCTTGTGATCCAGGCATTCAGGAGGCTGAGACAGGTGATTGTGATTCAAGGACAGCCTCAGCTATTGAGTACTTAGCCCTTTGCAACTCTGTCAGAAACTGTTTCAAAATAAAAAATAAAAAATAGGACTGGAGGTATAACTCAGAGGTAGAATGTCCCTGGGTTCCATCATCCCCAGTACCACAAAAAAAGTAAATACATCTAATAAGGCACATCAAAAATATTGATCACCCCCCACATGAGTCTTTTTTATCAACTTCATATCATTAGAAGGTTAACTGCTCTAAACAAATGATCTCAAATTTGTGCTTACTTCAAACACAAAAAAAAAATATCAAATTTTTTTTTTTTTTTTGGTGGTACTAGGGTGGTACCCCTTCTGCCTCCGGGCTACACTCCCAGACACCTATTTTTTATATTTTTACTTGAAAACAGGGTCTCTTAAACCAACTAGGCTGCCTTTGAGCCTGTGCCATCCTGTCTCTGACTCCCAAGCAAGGGGATTACAAGCATGGCCACCATGCCCAGCTTGACATACCAATCTTTAAAATCCTATCTTTGAAGGAAGCAATACTGAATTATCTTTTGCCATGAACAAATGTATAATGCAGTAAAGCTATTTACGTATTATTTAGGTTTGCAATCATTTTTTTGGTCTCACGTTTTATGTCTTGGTAGCTTACTGGTTCTGTGTAATTTATTTAACATGTCTGAACCTTTACTTATTTATGTGCATAATAAAGTAAATGTAATTTGTCTTCCAGGGTAGTAATGACGATTAAGACAATATTGTCAATTGTTTGGCAATAAGTAGGTGCTCACATTATCTTCTCCCTTTATAATACTACAGTTTATACAAACACACACTCCGATAGTCATAAAGCTTGTTTTAAGTACCAAACTGAAAGACTACTTCAGTGCTGAAAATATTAAAAGAAAATGTATACTTATTAGAAATTGATTTAGTACAATCTTATGCTTTCAGAAAATTGTATAAAGTTCTTAGAATAAAGTGAACAATTCTTAATTTTACATATCAAGGGATTACTAAGTAGTATGTATTTAACATTAATTCACTGAGAGATCAAGATTAACACACACACACACACACACAAAAAAAAAAAAAAAGTATGGTAAAAGCTAAGAGATACCTGTAATCCCAGTATTTGGGAGACTGAGAAAGAAGGATCACAAATTCGAGACCAACTTCAATCTTCAGCAATTTAGTAAGGCCCTATTTCAAACTAAAAATAAAATAAAATAGGGTTGTGGGTATGGCTCAGAGGTAGAATTCCCCTGGGTTAATTCCCCAGCCCCCCATACACACACACACACACACACACACACACACACACACACATGCTGGCCATGGTGGTTTATGTTTGTAATCCCATTGTTCCAGTACATGGAAGGCTTAGACAGGAAGATCCTAGGTTCCAGGCAAGCCTCAGCAATTAAGTCAGGCCCTCATCAACTTTCTGAGACCTTGTTTCAAAATAAAAGAAAGCGCCGGGGATGTAGCTTTGAGGTAGAATGCATCTAGGTTCAATCCCCAGTACAACAAATCAAAACAACACTTCTATCAGGGAAGTTCCATTTCTGCCCCCACTAGAAACACTTCTTCTTATCGTTCCAAGAGTATCTGATATCTGACATATGATATCATGCATGAGTCTTGTGTATTCTTAGAAATCATATAAATAGAATCAAAGGATAGCATATATATCTTTTTTCTTTCTGCTAAGTGCAGTACCTGTGAAATTCATTCATGCATGCATGTTAGTATTTTGGTCAAGGTCAATTCTTGTTCACTGATGAATAGTAAAATTCCTATTTTGATTAAAATTTATACTTGAATATTTGGGAGAATAATAAAAAACATGGTTAAATTTTCTACAGGCTAGTCTTCTGTACTTCCTTCTTCCACCCATGCAAGTCTATTTCTTTATTTTTTTATCCTTTCTATTCTTTTGTCAACATCAGCTTAAGGTTTTATTTTCCATGCTCCTATTACCAGGAATCATCTCTTCATATCTCTCTCTCTCTCTCTCTCTCTCTCTCTCTCTCTCTCTCTCTCTCTCTCTCTCTCTCCCTCCCTCCCTCCCTCTCTCCCTCCCTTCCTCCCTCCCTCTCCCTCTCTCTTCCTCTCTTTCTCTTTCTCTCTCTCTTCTCTCTCTCCATCCCTCCCTTCCTCCCTCCCTCCCTCCCTCCCTCCCTCCCTTCCTCTCTCCCTCTCCCTCTCTCTCTTCCTCTCTTTCTCTTTCTCTCTCTCTCTTCTCTCTCTCTTCCATCTGTTTTAGCACCTCAAGCTTCACCAATTTCCAAATGAAAACATATTTTTATTATTCCCTTGATCATCCATCTCAATTCCTCTCTCACTCCACTCCTTATTATTTATCACAACGACTTTATTGCCTGACATCACAGAGCAATTCTCAATTAAGTTTGAAGTAGAGACATCATACACAACAAATCTATTTTATTATGCTCCATCATAAAAATCACACTTCCGCCGAGACTGAGAGGAATATGGTGGGTTGATAATGGATAGGAACAAAAATCTACAAATTTAACCAAGTGATATTAGAAGACAACTTGTGAGTAATAAGCTCTTTTTTAAAACCCATTTCTGGAAAATTCAATCTCAGTATCCCAAGAGGCCCTTGGTACTGGGTAATTTAAATTTTTTTTTTCAGATGAGCTCTCTAAACAACTTATTTTAATAGGAGGACAATACCCTAAGGAACATTTAAACCACACTGAGGAGCTCAGACTCAGAGCAAGCCATTCACGGAGGAGACTGCAGTTAATTCATGTCTCTCCTGGCAGCACTGCTCAAAGAGGTGGGAAAGTCATTTCACCAATGAGAAGGGGCAAACCCAAGCCAAGTGACCATCTGAACTCTCCACTGAACATTCTTCTTAAGTATTTTTAGCTCTCATTCTAAACACATCTCTCCATTTAAAGAGTATCAGGTTAATATATTTTAATAGCTGATTTGCTCTACTAGTATATATAGTGAACAGAGAAAGACTCCATACAATGAACTAACTGATTGATTTTAGGTCACTAGGGAGCTGCACGGGCTGAAGTCATTATTTTCTCGTCTCATCACTGGCATTAACCTACAGATAGTGTAACAAAGATAAATTTGTAAGGTTTCAAACTGTTTTCACTTAGAATGATGGGGGAGAAGGGAAACATGGATAGTTTTTATATTTTCTTGAAGCATTTCTCTAAAGATTTCATCAGATAAGCCTTCTAGAAAAAAAAATCTGCTTAGGAAATTACACAATGATGACTACAACTTATTGAGCTATTATTACACTTGCCCTGATTGTGTTTTGTAATTGGTAAACATTTGTATATTCAGTTTTCATTGCAATCTTGAAAGCTATCATTCCATATTTTACCTTGGCAGAAAATATTCAAAGCTCAGAAATATCAAATTCAATATCCAAAGTCACAGCTGGGTGTGGTGTTGCACACTTGTAATCCCAGTATTTGGGAGGCTGAGACCGGAGGATGGCGGTTCACGGACAGCCTCAGCTACTTAGTGAAGCCCTCTGCAACTCAGTGAGACCCGGTTTCAAAATAAATAATAAGAAAAATAGGGCAGGGGCTGAAGCCCACAGGTCAAATGTCCCTGGGTTCCATCCCAGACCCTAAAAAAAAAAAAAAAAAAATCCAAAGTCACAAGTTTATGTAAAAGATTGAATGTCATAGATGGTATCCAAAGCTCTTTGTAATATTATAAAGTTGATAATTTTATCTCTTCTGCTTTTATTCTTGTGTAAGTTAGAGAGAAAGAGCACTGTTACTCATTAAAACATCTATAAGGATGAATTAAGATTCTAGTGAATAAGGAACTGAAAATTAATCCTACTCATTTGTGTCATTGATAGAGAAAAATTACAATGGTGCTTAAATATCAATGAAAATTTTAAGGAATAATTTGTTACTATTTCCTTAGGGCTAAAACCCATTTAACTTGATTGATGTCTCATGCAAACAAAGCACCAATATTAGGTAACAAGATAAATTTACATTAGCATAAGAAGCAGTCTTTATTACAGTATAGTAGCACCTGCCTATAATCTTAGTATTTAGGAGTTTGAGACTGGAGGACTGCAAGCTCAAAGTCAACCGCAGCAGTTTAGTGAGCTCCTCATCATCTTTTTGAGATCCTATATAAAATTAAAAATAAAATATGGCTTGAGGTGTAGCTCAGAGGTACAATGTCCCAGAGTTCTATTTCCAGTAGCACACGCACCCGCGCGCACGCGCACACACACACACACACACACACACACACACACACACACAGCAGTTTTTGAGATTTGTTACAAAGGTGTCAAATTCTGAGGACCTTTAAAATGTATGGGAGAGAGAAAGAAAAGAGAAAGAAAATAAGAAAGGAAAAAAAAGTTAGAGGATAGGAGATGATAAGAGAACAGATAGAAGGATAAAAGATTAAGAGAGAAGAGGGGAGGAGTGACGAACTGGGAATTCCTGTTCTCTTTTAGGCTGATCTCTTCGTTTTTACCATGTTTTCTTGATCTGTGTTATTTTTCGGTTTCTTTGAGCTGTGGCTTTTCTCAAACTAGTTTGTCCAATTTCCAGTCTCCATTCCTTTGAATTCTAACATATGCACACTCTGCCTTGCTAGTCCTAATCATTGTCTCTAGATCAAAGCTCTTCTCAGTGCTGATTTCCAATCTTTGCACAACTCTCAATCTTTTTTATTATTGTTGTTTTGCTTTGTTCCTTCAAGCACTAGACATTGAGCCTAGGGGTGTTCTACCTGAGCTGTACCCCCTAGCCCTTCTTATTTTTTTATTTTGAAACAGGGTCTTGCTAAGTTGCTAGGATTCTCATGAAATTGCTAAGGCTGGCTTCAAAACTGGAATCCTCTTGTTTCAGCCAGAATGTAACACCATGCCCAACTAATGCCTAATTTTTTTGATAAAAAAATAGAAGTTTTGTGAAGGCTAATACATTTATTACAGGTTGGTCCAGTGGCAGAGAGCACAGCTGAGAATCGAAACTATATAATACCATTTTAAAACTAGAAGAGGAGGAAAGATTCCTGTTTTTACCCAGCCTAGAGCTTCCAGCTGTATTCAATCCTCAAAACTAGTTTTTAAAAATCGAAAATGGATAATTTATTTTATATTTTGATATATATAATCCGATTCTTTTTAATAAGGAAGTGGGACCAGGGGGTGACATACAAATCACAATTATTGTGGTCCTCACTCTTATCTTCCAAGAATCAACGCATACTTTCTCTTCTCAGGCTCTAATTACTGCTTAGGATTTTATCAGTTTTCCAAGCCTTCTAAAAACACTGAAATCCCGTCCTTTACATTATTCCAGTCCCTTGTCTTCGGTGAATTCAGATTAATTTTCTAATACATATTTAAGTGAAGTTTTTCACTGGGTTTCAGTGGCTCATGGTACTCAGGATGAGTTCAGTTGCCAAGTTCTTCATCATCTCCATCTTCTTTCTTTCTTTTTCTTTCTTTTTTTGGTGTGTGTTTGTGTGTTACTGTGGTTTGAACTGAACTCAGGGGTGCTCTAACACTGTTCTTTCTTTCCCAGTCTTTCGACAAATTGTATTGCTTATTCTGTACTATTCTAACATGAACTACTGATTAGCCTTTGAATGAATACTTCTACCTCTGACCTGTACAAGCTGCTCGCATAGTCTAAAATGACCACCATGACCACCATGCCTCCTGTCTTAATTGAGTTGCTCATCTTCTTTTGTCTTTAAATTATCTCTGTTGTGATTCTGTATAAATTGCTTCATAGAATTGTCAGACAATTATCTTCTACCATCTTGTAATAGTTATCTGTTTGTTTTTCCCTACCTATCCCTTCATGAATACCTTGATGGAAGAGACATTTCTGTGTGTGTGTGTGTGTGTGTGTGTGTGTGTGTGTGTGCGTGTGTGCGTGTGCACATGGGTGTGTACATTGCTAGGCAACTAACCCACTGCCTCACTCATGCCAAGCAAGGATTTTACCATTGCACTATACCTCCAGCCCAATTTTAATTTTTTTTTTTTTTTGCTTTCCTACTTCTACTTCATAACACTGACCCTAAGGCATAATAAATGGCTTTGATCCATTTAGAGCTACTATAACAAAATACCATGAACTGGATAGTTTGTAAATAAGAGAAATTTATCTTTCAGAGGTAGAGTCTGGGAAATCTAGGGTTAAGATGTCAGCTGATTTTGCATCTGGCTAGGACATTTTTCCTGATGAGTAAGTGATAGCTTCTCCCATTTGTTCTCCAAGGTCTCTTTCCCAATAGTGTCAATTCATCAAAGCTCTGCTCTAACGTCTTCCAAAGAGAGTAGATTAGGCTTCACCATAGGAATTTGAGTGTGTTTTTTTTTGGGGGGGGTGAAAAAAACATACAGACCATAGCCAAAGAAGTCTAGAAACGCTGATAGAATTAAGAAAATAAAACAAGAAAAAGCCACCAAGGCCCTACAAGCTCATCAAGAGTTCAGTCTTATTCCTTTGTCTCTCTAATTCTTGACTCCCTCCTGAGAAGGTTAACTGAAAGCTCAGCTGGAAATGTGCTCTCTGCTTTGATTCTTGAGTGCCCAGCTCGCTGCCTGTTTCCACTCCTAATACCACTCCCTTGGGCCTTTTTAAAAATGCCTGCTGTGTTCTATCCTCTCTTCAGACATACGTGGGCAGAAATCCTGAGAGCTAAGCAATAGATCACCTGCCATGCTTATTTTGTGCTCTAGGTTAGTGGCACTAATTTCCCAGATGCTCAACTCTACCAGGGAATGAGGTTTGTGGACAATACCTATATATGTTCACCTATGCAAACACGGGACAAGAAATAAGAACATGTAATGTCCTAAATAAATTGAAAAATCAGAATTTTTTGTTACCATGATTGATGGTTAAGTGAAAAAAGATACTTGGAACCGCTTCATTCATACTTCTACCATTTTTTGAGTACCTATTAGGCATCAGTCTCTAAACCTAGAGCTTTTTCTGCAGTGATTCTTCACTTTCTCTTTCCACACCTGTGAAGCAACGTGTCATTATGACACCATTACAGGTAGAAATGATTCAGATCAGAGATGCTAAGAAATTTGCCTGACATTCCATATATAGGAAAAGCAGAGACAGGGTTTGAATACAGGTTGTCTGACTTCAGAACCCTTGCTCTCTGGTAAGTATGTGATGCTATTGTGTTGAAGAAAGTACAAGAAGGCTGCCAGATATACAATTTTTCTGTTTTGACCTGGGCTTGTTTGGGCTGACAATCATTTGCTCAAAATCATCCAAACGGCAGGAGCAGCCAAGTAAGAATAAACAGAGGCATACTTAAAGTGATAGAAAGGCATAATTTTTATTGTCTAGCAAACAGTGTTGGATTGTTAGAGAAAGACTAGCTGTATTTAAATGAGTTAGATCACATCAAAGTTTAAGGATAGATAGAGCTAAATGGCTTAATGGTCTTACGATTGTTTGGGGGATTTGTAAATATTTCACGTAGAAGAAGGAAAATAATGTCTTTCAAAATAGAAAGCAAAACAACCAAAAGTAATGTCTTCACCATCTGGAACATATTTCTGTAACTTTCAAACAATGAAAATTGAGAGGGAAGATCCACGACTATTTTGGAATGACGTTTAAGTAGTCAACATTGCTTATAGCCTGAAAGTCATGTGGATGCTGAGATTTTACCTGTCTGATGTACCCAGCACGTCCATTTTCACAATGAAAGTTTGCCCCTGTCTAAAATATATTGGGTAAATGTTACACAGAAATTCCTTCTTGCTTTTCAAATCTTAGATACTGCCTATAAAGAAATATGGTTCCTTTCATTCATGGCCACGCAAATGATCACTGTTGGAGATAAGAAATGATCATGGTAGTTATCATTTTAAGGCTCCCCACTGTCCAGCATGTCACTTTTCTTCATAGTGATAAATGTATTACCTTGAATACCTTCTTACCTTCGCAAGGTCCCCTAAAGGCACTGCCCTGAAGGAGGGTGCTGGGAGACATGGATATGCGATAGACATGGATTGCCACTAGCAGGAGAGAATAAAAAGGGCCATAGAAAGTTTTTGGTTCTGTGTGGGATCCAGAAGGAAAGGAACAGTTGCAAGACTGCATCCGGGAGCTTGTGTGAGGTAGAGGTAAGTATTTGTGACAATGTCAGTCTTAGAGAATGACCTCGGCGCATCCCCTGTCTCCACCTGGGAACATATCTGGGTCAAGACCAGAAATGCCTCACAGAATCCCCAGTTACTCAGGGATCTCCTTCCTTCATCCTCCTTGTCCATGAATCAGGGGACAAGGAAACTCTGCAAGGGTAGAAAGAAAGGAGTGGTAGAGCCCTGAGGAGCTGCTTTCATGGAAGCTCTTGACATCAACTCTGTTAGTATATGACATGGCCCTGTGCAGATAAACAGTGAGCATGTTTAAGACTTTCATGAGGACACTGCAGCAACTTTATGGGAGAAAGTATGCTATATTCAAGTGCACACTGATGTTTTCAAACAATTGTAACCAAATAGCCAAAAGAAAAAAAAAGGATGTGATTCGAGTGCATAGCCAAATCTTCAATTTGCCTGTGTACTGTGTCCCTCTCGTAACCAGCCCTTGCCTTGACCTATACATGGCATGTTGCTGAGACAGCTGTAGGTTAGTGAAGACATTCCAGATGTGATTGTGGCAACCAGGAAAAAGGTCACATGTCTAGTAATGCTAAAGAGGTATATATTGCTTCTATTTCGGTTAGTAAGCTTTTTCTCCCATGATATACAAAAGCAGAAGCTCTTCTGGACACTTGTCACTGACTGTTCTATCTACTCTCTACCTTTGTGGCAAAAGGTATTTGGTTTATTGGAAGACCTGATCTCCTGATACCGCTATTGGAGTATTTCAGCAGCACCTAGGCCATGCCTGCTGCAGACACCATGGACGTGTATGTTTTTGAGACTGAGGATAACTGCTCAGCAGAAGATTTTTCAGAACCTTTGAAAAATTGGACCAAGGAGCTTTGGGAGAGTATCTTAAAGCTATTCCTGCAAAGCCTTTCTTGTTTTGGGGGTCTAACCTACAAAATCCATTGAGATTGGAAGGACCATATGAACTACCATTAAGAGGTCTTTCCATATTGGATAGAATCCTGGTATTTCTTCAGGGTGTTCCCAGGACAGAATTCCAAACATTCCTGAAACACTTTCCTCTTCTGATACTCAGTGTTCTAGTGACCTGATCAGTATCCTGAAATCCAACCTATTCATGAAGATTTGCGACCACAATTCATGTAGTATGATCTATTATGAGGTATTTTTAAACAATACAATGTCTAGAACATCCTTTCTTTGAGCCATAATATGCCTCCCCATGACTGTCAGAAACATATTTTCATATCCATCAAGAGCAATGTAATACATTTGTTCACATGTGCACAATTTTGTATTTTCTATCAAAACATAAATTATACATTCCCCCAGAATAGCAGTTTGACTTATAGGAATCGATTCTACAGAGATACTAACACAATTGTATAAAATAAAAATGTATGAAAATATTTACTGGTGAATTGATACTGAAAATGTTCTAGTAAAATTGGAATGTTCATCCTAGGAGGTACTTCAGGGGAGACTTCTGCATCAAATGAGAGACTGAATTTGATGATATTCAAGATTCTTTTAATTGTATGCTTTTCATAGAAGGAAGGAAGGAAGGAAGGAAGGAAGGAAAGGAAGGAAAGAAAGAAAGAAGTAATCTTATCTGATCTCACATTTTCTACTTCACACTTCACTTTTTTACTATTCCCACTACCCAAACCATGAAACTTAAGGAGAAGAAAATTGAGATTAGGTCATGAAAAAACTTCACATTTTTTCCAAATGTGTTTGGGGCTACCTCTTCTGGTAATTTTTTAAGGAAAATAAATTAGTTGGCATTAAGTTAAAAGGCTTTGGTTTAGTAAAGAAAAAAAAATACTAAAGAAAGAGCCTAAAGAATGGAAGAAAACTTTGCCAGCTTATTCCCTGATAGAGGACCAATACCCAGAATATATGAGAATCGCAGAAACTTAACATTATAAAGACAAATAATCAAAATGAGCAATTGGACTGAATAAATGTTCACAAAAGAAAAAAATACAATTTCTCAATAAATTATAAAAAACATGTTCAACACCACTAGCAATTAGAGAAATGCAAATCAAGACTAAACTGTGATTTCACCTAATTTCAGTTAGAATGTCAATCAAGAATATTAAAAATGTCTGTAAGAATGTGAGGATATAGAAACTCTTATACACTGCTGGTGGAATTGTAAATTAGTACAACCACTATGAAGATCAGTGTGGAAGAAAACCTAGGAATGGCACTACCATATGTTCCAGTTCTATTACTTCATTTTATCTTTCCAAAATAATTAAAGTAAGTATAATACAGTGATCTATGTATATTAATTGATATCAATACATTTCACAATAGTGATATCATTCCAGGAATCTATCAACAGATAAATGGTTAAAAATGTGATATATACACACTGTGGAATTCTAATTCATCAAAAAGAACAGAATTCTTACTTGTAGGAAAATGGATGGAATATTATGCTAATTGAGATAAAGCAGTCCCAAGAAGTCAAGGGTCAAATGCTTTCTCTCATATGAAAGCCAGAGAGAAAATAAAACACATAAGGGACTTTAAATAATGGGGAGAGAGACTTGAAGGGGTCTAGGGGAGGAATTTAGGAAAGAGAAGAGGGAGAACTGAAGAAACAACCAGTTCAAATAATACCATGGCGATATGTGAAGGTATACTACCAATGTCATTAGCATGGGTAGGAATGTAGGAGAGGACTGTAGTATAGGATGTGGAGGGGAGTGTACCAAGAGCTGTGTCCATGTATGTCTGTATCACATTGAATCTTATTAGGATATATAATTGCAGTACACTAATAAAGTAATTTAAAAGAAGAAAGCAATCCAACATGAAGCCTCAGGACAAAAACCCCCAGCACTGGCAGAAGCAGCCTTCCTAGGTGCAGGAGGAAGCAGAGCCAGCGCAGCCTTGCCAGGCAAGTGCGGTAAGCATGTCCTTGTCCTCAGAGGATACTTCCATCCTGCCAGCTGGAGCTTCAGTCTCTGCCCAGAGGGCTGCATGCATGTGGTGACTGCAAGAGCAGATACGGATGGTGTGTCTGTTACAGAAGCAGCTCAAGGTCTAGTAGTAGAACCTTTTCTTCTTCATCCTCACCAAATGAAGTTTCCATGAATAAGCAGAATGGAAGCAAGAGGATGTAGCAAAGCAATGCTGAAATCCAAAATAAAAGAAAGGGTAATGCCAGAATCCCACTAGCAGGCATCTTTCTCATGATGGGAAAGGGAGAACAAGTCAAACTTAGCTTCTTTCTCATGGTTTTTGACTTGCTATATACTCCTAGTGAGGGCTGAGAAAAAAAAAAAAAAAAAAAGAGAAAGGTCATGGTAGCTCAATGGGCAAAAGACACAGAGTTCTTCCCCCACAAAAATAAGAGCTTGACTTCTACTGAGAGGGAGTCTACTTCCTCCCAAAGAGTTGGAAAGAGCCTATCTCCAGCCAGCCCAGGGTTTTAAGTCTCCACAATTGGACTTAGTTCTTTCTTAATGATTTCAAGAACTTCTGAACTACTGCACAAACAGTAGTCCAAAATTTGGTATGGAAGAAATCCAAGATTAAATCTTTCATGAATA
Organism: Muscardinus avellanarius; assembly: GCF_963383645.1. Lineage (NCBI taxonomy): Eukaryota > Metazoa > Chordata > Mammalia > Rodentia > Gliridae > Muscardinus > Muscardinus avellanarius. Next base: position 25,206,494 of record NC_137796.1, read on the forward strand.
AACTCAAAACCCTTCCTACTGTGCAGACTAAAGAGTCTCAGGTTCTGAAAATAGAGATCCAGAAGAACTAACTCCTTTAAAACATTTCTCAAGGTCCACTTTGTTTTGTACAGAGGTGGACACCATGTCTAAGCTATGGAGGGGTATCAGTCAGTTTTCTGTTATTACAAAATACATGAGATAAACAACTTAAAAGGTTAAAATATGTTTAACTGTTCCAAAAGTTACTTCTAAAATTTATCACCCAGCAAATGCAGTTGAGTAAGCAGGAGCTATGTCCTCCTAGCTCCATTGCTTTAGGACTGTGGCCAGGCCAAATATTATGGTGAGTACATATGGTAGCACAAAGCTACTAAAATCATTATGGGTAGGAAGAAAAAAAGAGAAGGGACTCTCATCTTTATTTAACCAACTTGACTCCACCTTTTAAACTTTCTAATAGTGCCATCAGCTGGGGACAAACCTTAAACACATTAGTTTTGGGGAGACATTTACGATCCAAACCATAATACAAGAACAACAATATAGAGGCTACTATGCAAACCACAATGTGATGGGGGGGCTGGTCATTACTGGTACCATGATACCAGGAAATAGTAACCTTTGTTTCTCATTAAAAGTGGAGTCAGAGATGGGGACCAGGGATTTCCCGGTTTCAATTATCTTAAATACAAATCATTACAAATAAATTAAACAATATTTTATCAAGAAAAGACTAATCTGAAAGTGCTGCCCATGTTCTCCCATAATCTATGCTTTTTCCTTTGAGATATAAGACTGTAAACTCCAACTCCTGATACCTACTGAGCTTGACAGAAGTACTCAAATGAACTGTTAATACTTGATAATCTCCTTTTCCCCAGTCTCCACCTTGGTTTCTTATCACTCAGCTGCAGTTGCCAGGTGGTGAGTGTTAGAAGTAACTTTTAGAAAGGTTAAACATCTGACACTTTTTCAGTGAATCATGAATATTTTGATTTTTTGATTTCTAACTTGTTCTCTTACCTTTGCCAAGTGATTGTGTTAATAAAATAGGACTACTAAGAAGGGATTAAAATGAAAATCCCATTTTGGTTAATAGTGAAATAGGTCTTTGCACTAATTAGGCTATTTTAGAAAGGGATGATTTCCATTATCTGTAGATATTTCTATTCTCTGATGGTGCCATTGTAAGAAATTGACACTCTGTTGATATAATTTCAAGAAAATCAGAATCCTCTATTTCATTCAACTCATGCACACTAAACATTGGTAACTTATACATGGTTAACATGCAATTCACAGGAGTAGTCATGCACACACTCTTAATTGAAATTGAATAGTGAAGACCCATTTACTCGTTATATAATGGGTGACAAAAACCTACAGTAACACAATTTTACTGGACATAGATTGCAGCATTATATAAAGGATAGAAAATTAACTTTTGGGACAAAGAGTCCTGAATTTGAATCTTTATTCATTTGATGATCCTTTGGTGGGTAACATACTATAGGTCTGATTTCTCAGTTGTTGTGATGATTGATTAAATGAGATAACATATCCAAAATGCTCAGTACTGAGATTCGAGCATACCCAGGACATCAAAAAAATTATATTTCTCTTTTCTATTCAATTGGTTAAATTCATGTGGTGGGTGTGCTAGATGTTCAGATAATAAAATATCAAACTATCTGAAAAAGAGGTAATATCCCAGTGGATGCTGAAAAAATCAGAAATAGATTTAAATTACTACAGATATTTTTTGAGTTTGAATGGGATATGGATAACAGTCTTCAATAGTGTTAAAAAACTGCAGAAATACCTAAGCCTGATTATATGTTCTATACTGTTTGAGGTAATCTAAAGACAATTTTTAAAAGCTGTGGTGGAGCCAGGCATGGTGGTGCACGTTTGTAATCCCCGTGCTTGGGAGGCGGAGACAGGAGGATCCTGTAGGTTCGAAGCCAGCCATGCTGGCTTAAGAGACACTGTTTCCAAATTAAAAGTATAAAATAGGTCTGGGAGTGTATCTCGGAGGTAGAGGGTTTCTAGGAACCCAAGTACCACCAAAAAACAAAAAAAAAGCTGTGGTGGAATAACACAAAAGACCATTAGTAGAACCTCAGAAATTTTATGTATATCTCATGACCACCACCTTGGATAGTACAATAATATAGATATGAGTTTATGCTAATGGACACCTTACTTAACTTTGTTCCATCCCCAACCAAATAATTCTTTACACAACTGATAGTGTTATTTCAAAATAACTTACTTTACCATTTTTCTTGTCTGGAAAAATGTGTGTCAACATTTTTCATGGCAAATTATATTTGAAAAATGATAGAGGTTTGGCACATTGGGTTAAAGGATGAGACATCTGTAGCTCCCCTTAGTCCCTGTGCGTAATTTCAAGGACTGAAATTTGCGGGGGTAAAGAGAGGGAGTATAGACTTGTTCCTGTTAATTGCTTTTGAGTCTCTATTTCTAACTACCTTTGATAACTATTAATTATAATAAAAATAAAAGATAGGAGCTAATTCTCACTAACCACCTAAAATATATTAAGTAGTAGGCTGGGCGTGGTGGCGCATGCTTGTAATCCCTGCACTTGGGAGGCGGAGACAGGAGGATCGCACTGGTTCGGAGCCAGCCTCTCTGGCTTAAGAGACCCTGTTTCCAAATAAAAAAAATATTAAAAAAATAGTTCTGGGAGTGTATCCTGGAGGTAGAAGGGCTTCCAGGAACCCCAGTACCACCAAATTAATTAATTAATTAATTAATAATAAAAATAAAATATATTAAGTAATATGGTGATTGAATTATATGTATTTCCTTGATTCATACAATAAACACTCTCTGAGGAATGTAATATTCCCATTCCACAGATGTTTTAATTTGGACACCCTTTAAGGGCATCAAACATGCTAAAAGCTTTGTTATAATACTGTTACAGTATTGGGAGGTGGTGGCAACTTTAAGAGGTATAGCCTAATGGCAGAAAGTTAGGTGATTGGGGATATGTCTTCAAGGGGAGAGTAGGACTCTGTCCCCTCCTCTCTGTTTCTTTTCTGCTTTCTAGATGACTGAAGTTGGGCATCTTTGCCCCACCATATGCTCCCCACCATGATATTCTGTCTTGTCACAGGGCTAAAACGACAGGGCAAAGTGGTCACAGACAGAAAACCTTTGAAACCATGAGTCAGAATTAATCCTTCCTTCTCTGAAGGTATTTTGTCACAGTGGTGGGAAACTGACAGTACAACAAATGAGGAAAATTAAACAGGTAGGTTACCAAAAGCAGTGAGCTAAAACAGGGCTTCTAATTTGGACACAAAATCAAGGTCTTCAAGAGATGGATTTGGACATTCATTTGAGGCAGTCTCACTCTCAAGCCTCCTCTGTAAAATATATATATATATAAAACCCAAGAAAGTTTAAAAAGATTATTGAGTTCCCCTAAGTTCATGTCACTTTTTGTGAATGTTTTTCCATATTACCTTTTCTCCTGCAGAATGATTTTTGGAGCTGATGCACTATTCTCGATGTGACCATTCCAATCAGAGCCAAATATATCAAACATGCATTCTGACACCATTTTGAATTCCCTTGTAGCTGTATCAAACCCCTGACATATATTTGGTTCTCTTTCTTTCAATGTGCATTTCATAAACCTTATCTCCTTCATCCTTCATATTTACCTTTTTTCTTTCTGAAATTATTTCCCTTGCCTTAAATAGTTAAATGGAAACAAGATTCATATGAATATAGAACATCATTTCAAGTTAAAATGAAACCTTTGGATTCTATTTTATTATTCATTTTAATGACTTCTCTCATTTCCTGGTCGCCTAAAAATGTGATCACCTTATGGTGTGGTATTATGTGAGTTATCTGCAAATATGCTAACCATGTAAAAACCAATAACTTTCCCTGTCAGATCCACAGAAACCTTTCCATTTTGCACTGAATTAGTGTATGTGTGTGTGTGTGTGTGTGTGTGTGTGTGAGATGCAAAAATGCAATGCAATCCAGAGTGTCTTACTCTAACCCCTAATAAACAAATCACAACCATGCTTGCTATGTGATTGGTGAAAAAATAAATAAAACAGAATTAAACCACCTATAATATAGTGTGTTATTAGAGAATTAAGTCAATTACAAGACAAAATGAAAGGGAAAGAGATTAAGAGAAGAATCATACCACATCTACACCACCTGTTCCTGAGTTATGCTTTCAAAAAGTATATAAATAGTAATCCAGGTCAATCATCTTAATTATAGATGATACTACTTTAAGAATAATGACTTAAGAGGCAACAGTTGATAAATGTTTTGATCAACAACCTAATAATTAATGAGTATGCATAGAATAGAAGAGGATTAGCTTGTAACTACAACAAATCTTTTTGCCTGAGCCAAAAGCTTTGTATGTCAGAGCATAAAGTTATTTCATTGGAAAGTAGGATTGAGTGATACAAGGTACAACAATTTTCTTTGACAAGTTATTTAAGCATGAGTTCATCCAGTTGTGAAGATAAACAATTAATGTTTTAAAGTTTCCCGAGCTAGTAACTCCAGACCACTCCCCAGTCTTTCAATGTAATTATTTTGAGTTACTTTTCTATCATTATTACTCAGAGGAATCTTGATCAATAGCCCTTTAGTTATAAGATTTTATCTTATGTAATTGTATGTATTGCCTAGATTCATCCAATAAACACACTCTGGGGAATATAAAAGTCCCATTTCACAGATGTTTTGGTTTCGAATAGGTGAATGAGGCTACTATTATAATAGTGGCCTTTTTAGATAAAAATGGCTTTGATTTTTATGACTCAGTTTTTATATTGAATATTTTGAGTACTATATAGTCACTTAGCCTGATTTAAGTAATGGAGAAAATATTATATATTCCATAAATATTTTTTACCTTTTCCATTAAACAGATTATATAACTCTAGTTCCACATAAATGCTGTTAAGACTACAAAAGAAAAAAAGTAATACAAAAAATATTGACATGATTTGTCACTCATTAATCTTGCCTTACATTTGTAAATATTCAGCTTTTCTTGCAACAAAAGTGTCTGATATAAAATAGACTTTCATTTTGTATGCTCAATTGTTCCCAGTTTTCTTTTGTTTTTTATTAACCATTAACTGTTTTGATTTTTTTATCTGATTCATTTATTCTTGAAGTATTTATAGAAGGAATATCAATTATGAATCAGATACCATTATTATATATTAACTATATATTTCTGTAAAAAATGATTTAAGATTGTTGTTCATAAGTTCTAAAAGTAGACAACACTACCCCTAACAGAGAGGGAGCAGGGAGTGCTGGAACAAAATATAGATTCACAAAAAACCTCGACAAATTTCTCATACCATCTTTCTGTTTATTCCCTTAAAGAAGGTAGATTTTCAGGAGGAATTGAGTAACAATACTCCTCTTAAAATAATCTTTCTCAGCCTGGGTAAAGAAAAACAAGAAACTCCATTCTCTTGCTTAGGAGTAAGATAATTTCTCAAATATTAGCCAATTCTGAGAAAGAGATAAGAGAGTGCAAAGGGTATCCTTTCCAATGGGTAGACTATCTTAAGAAAAAGAATATCATCATCTGTTATAGTTAGATATAGAATTCCTCTGAGAAGCTTATAAATTCGTGTTTAAAGTTGATGGCATTGGGTCATGAGGGTTGTAATTTCATTATTAGTCTACTGTATGTACACCACCTATTGCTGAGCTAGAATGTAAGCTAAGCAGGTAGGGTGTGGTTGTAGTAGGTTGTTCCTTTGAAGTATGGTCTTGGGAATTTTATATGGTCCCTGATCCTCTTTTTTACTCTCTTTCCACCTTTGGTCTTTATGATTGTGAGAAACAGAGCTCTGTGTTCTCCTCTCTCTGCCTCCTGCCTCAATGTCCCAAGTTTCTCAGAAATCCCTTTTTCATGGACAGAATGTGGAGATCTCCAAAAAATTGTGGACAAATAAATCTTACTTCATCTAAGTTACATGGTCAGGTCTTTGGACTATAGCAGTGAGACTATTGACCAAGATGTCCTTATTTATTAGATCTCAGTCATTGAAGCACTTCTATTTTATCTAAAAAATATTAAAAAATAAGCTTATCTTTAAAATACACATTTGACTAATTAAAAGAGAGTTGTCAACATTTGTCAATAGCACTTTTGTAGGCTTTAATCAATTTTTAAGAAAATGCTGAAATAATTCAATGTTTGTTGTTGATATCCAGATATATACTTAGGAAAAAATGGACCAGAAATAAAGAGACTTTAGATCTTGTCTCAGTTATTCATTGAACCTGCTCTGTGACCTTTGACAAATTGTCCACTTCTGGGCCTCAGAGTTTGGTTAATCCAGGAATCTAATTTTTAAATATTAGTTGTATGGAGCACATATAAAATGGCTTCTCTTTTGTCAAAAAAGGGTGTAGCTCCCAAAGTACAAACTGAGGCTGCACAGGAGAATAATGTGTAAAACCCATGGGTGAGGTCAAGTTCAGGCTCAATATAAAAACACCCAGGTGTCAGCAGGATACATCTTGACAACAAAGGCTAACACCTAGCAAGCTGAGGACTGGAGACTGAACACATACCAGAAGTCTTTGTCATTCCAACCACAAATAATAAAATCAGCACTGGGTTGGCAATCCCACAACTTAGGTCCAGGTGATACCACTCATCTATCCTATCAGTAGAATAAGTTCTCACTAGTTAAGGTCAGCCTGAAGACCCAGGTAAGCTCACAACTGACCCAGACACCTCTCTCTCTCTCTCTCTCTCTCTCTCTCTCTCTCTCTCTCTCTCTCTCTCCCCCTCTCCCTCTCCCTCTCCCTCTCTCTCTCTCTTTCTTTTTTTCTTTCCCTCTTCCCTGAGATATTATAGTTGTGTGAAGTTTTGTATTTATAGTGAGAAGATTCCTTAGTCATGATTGTGATAAATGTTCTTGAAATGACTGAGACTGTGTTTTGGTTGTTCCTATAATCTGTCTGCTCAGAAAAAAAATGGAGTAATACTCCACATTTTGCTAAAAACTGGAAAATGTATTCTCTTAGAACCCAAAACCCAATTGCAAAGGAGGGTTCACACAAATAGCTATAATTGTTTTTTTTTCTGTGAACCTAAGATTCATTCATTTACTCACTCATTAATTTCTACTGTATTCACTTATACTTATGGTGGACAAACAGCAAACTTTTTCTTTAAAGAGCCAGATGGTAAATATTTTAGTTTTTACAGGCTATGTGACCTTTCACAATGATTCCAATACCTTTATTTATATTAAGAAGGGGGAATCAACTATTATCCAATGATTCTAATGTTGAGCCCTACTTTAAGCAATCAAACAAACAAAAACTAAGTATTATTAATATTAACCAAAGAACGGCATTGGAGCCTTCCATGAGGCAAGGCTGCTACTGAGGCCTCCGAGGCCGGGACAGGACCCTGCCGAGGGGTTAGGCTGGTGCTGGGGCCAGCGAGGCCGGCATTGAAGCCTGCCATGAGGCAAGGCCAGTGCTGGGGCCTCTGAGACTAGGATGAGAGCCCGCCGAGGGGTTAGGCCAGTGCTGGGGCCAGTGAGGACAGCATCAGCCTGCTGTGAGGCAGGGCCAGTGCTGGGGCCTCCGAGGCCAGAATAAGAGCCCGCCGAGGAGTTAGGCCGGTGCTGGGGCCAGCGAGGCCGGCGTCGGAGCCTGCCATGAGGCAAGGCCGCTATTTGGGCCTCTGAGGCTGGGATCGGAGCCTGCCAAATGGTTAGGCCAATGCCGGGGCCAGCGGCCAGCATCGGAGCCTGCCGTGAGGCAAGGCCAGTGGTGGGGCCTCCGAGGCCGGGATAAGAGCCTGTCGAGGGGTTAGGCTGGTGCTGGAGCCAATGGGCAGCATTGGAGCCTGCCATGAGGCAAGGCCGGTGCTGAGGCCTCTGAGGCTGGATTGGAGCCTGCTGAGGGGTTAGACCAGAGCTGGGGCCAGCGAGTCCGTCATCGGAGCCTACTGTGAGACAAGGCCAGGGCTGGGGCCTCCAAGGCCAAGATAAGAGCCCACCGAGGGGTTATGCCGGTGCCGGGGCCAGCGGCTGGCATCGGAGCCTTCTGTGAGGCAAGGCCGCTACAGAGGCCTCCGAGGCTAGGATCGAAGCCTGCCGCGAGGCCAGCATCGGAGTCTGCCATGAGGCAAGGCCGGTGCTGGGGCCTCCAAGGCCAAGATAAGAGTCAGCCAAGGGGTTAGGCCGGTGCCGGGGCCAATGGCCGGCATCGGAGCCTGCTGTGAGGGAATGCCAGTGCTGCAGCCTCCGAGGCCAGGATCGGAGCCTGCTGAGGGGTTAAGCCAGTGCCGGGACCAACAGACAGCATCGGAGCCTTCCGTGAGGCAAGGCTGCTACTGAGGCCTCTGAGGCTGGATCGGAGCCTGCCGAGGGGTTAGACTGGTGCTGGGGCCAACAAGGCTGTCATCGGAGCCTGCTGTGAGGCAAGGCCGGTGCTGGGGCCTCCGAGGCCAGGATCGGAGACTGCCGAGGGGTTAGGCTGGTGCTGGGGCCAGCAAGGCCGGGATCGGAGCTCACCATGAGGCAAGGCCAGTGCTGGGGCCTCCGAGGCCAGGATCAGAGCTTGCCGAGGGGTTAGGACGATGCTGGGGCCAATGGCCGGCATCGGAGCCTGACAGGAGGCAAGGCCGCTACTGGGGCCTCCGAGGCTGGGATCAGAGCCTCCCGAGGGGTTAGGCCGGTGCGAGGGCCAATGGTTGGTATTGGAGCCTGCCGGTAGGCAAGGCCACTACTGCGGCCTCCGAAGCCGGGATCGGAGCCAGCTGAGGAGTTAGGCTGGTGTCGGGGCCAGCAAGACCAGAATTGAGGCCTCCCATGAGGCAAGGCCACTGCTTGAGCCAGCGAGGTCTGGATCAGTCCACCGGGTAGCCAGGCCACTACTGGGGCCGTCAAGAGTGGGATCGGTACTTGCAACGCAGCATGCACAGAGAAATATTGCAGAAAATATAAATCAGATGCTTCCCCTAATCAACAGGAAGAGGTTGAGCTATAGAAAGGGTCCTATAGTGAAGCAACTAATGTGACCAATCAGAGGGTATGGAATGTTGGAGGACGGAGCCTCTTTAAAAAGCAGGAGGTACATAAACAAATGTATCAAAGTTAATCACCAAACAAGCATGGTATCAAGGGAGGGGGAGGGAATGGGATGGGGGCTGGATGAGGGCTAATTGGATGATGTGTGCTTGTATATCCTCTCAAGTCTTGTACTCCAATGTAATTGATATATGACTACAATGCACCAATTAAAAAATAAATTTAAAAATGTAAAAAATAAATAAATATATTTAATAGCTATTCATTCATTCATTCATTCATTCAATAAACAAGTTTTAATGACCAAAAAAAATTAACCATAGAAACTATGATAATATTTTACATCGTTATATTGTTCAATCCTCACAAAAACATAAGCCCCATCTATTCAGTATGTAGAATGCAGCATTGAACAGAAACAAACTCCACAGTTTTTTAATTTTTTGGCAATTTACTTATTTTATTTTATTTTTATGTAATTATAGTTTTTTAAAATTTTTTATTGGTGCATTGTAGTTGTATATCTTAATGGAGTACAAGATGATAGAGGCATACATGCATACATCACCCAATTAGCCCTTACCCAATTTCTACCATATTCCTCCCCCCACTCCTTTTCATGTTTGGCTTAGTGATTGATTTTGATGTTTCAATTTTTTATTTTTTAAGAAATTTGCAAAACTAATAAATGATAAATTAAAAAAGAAGCCAAATTCATAAACCATGTCAGAGTGCATTTTTTAAACAGTTTGGTTCTATAGTTCTTCATAATAAAGTGACATGTTAGCAGAGACCTGAAGGAAATGAGAGCATGTCCCTACAAAAATCTGGAGAGGGATATTCCAGGAAGAAGAAATAGCTCAAAGTAGTGTGCTTGGAATGGTAAAGGAGAAGTTAGGAAGTCAATGTGACCTGGACACCTATGCAAGTGTACAGGGTGGTAGAGATGAGGTCAGAATTGGAGCCCTCCATCAGAACAGGCGGTACCTTCAGGCCAAGGTAAGAAATCTGGATTCTATTCTGCTGAGCTCAGAAGCCAATGGGAAGATGAAGAGAGGAATTGTGTGATGCCAATTAGAGATTTTTTTTTTTTTAGTGCATAATATTGAACCCAGGGCTCCACATGTCCTAGGCATGAGTTAACCACTGAGGCTCTGTCTTCAGCCTCTCACTTAACACTTTTTAGAAGATTCCTCTGGCAGCTACAGCAAATGCTAGGTAAGAGGCAAACTGCAATTTAAAAATCTATTGTAGAGTCTAAGACATGTATTAAAGCAGCAGTAACTAGAATAATAGTGGAGAGGAGGATGACAAGTTTTTGGATATACATTTAAACTTGGTATTACTAACAGATATCAGAATGAATTCAGGGTGTTAAATAACTTGTCCAAATTTAAACAGCAAGGAACTATCAGGATGCACAGAGTCCTTAGTGTCAAAATCTTGTTGATAAGAATGCTTTAAATTAATTCCCTTCCTCAATCACTCCTCTATTCAAATGTAAGTAAGTGGTAAGAAGTGTTAGGGAGATGCATCGTTTTCAAATCAACCTGTCCTCACAACCCCCCCACCACCACCACCATGCAACAGTTTTTCTATTGTCTGACAAATTCATTGCCTATTTTTGCTTATTATTCCTTAGAGTAAATGATACCATGGGAAATGTGTCATTTTTGCTGAATATCAAATTTGTTGCACAACAGAATACAATGATATTAGAGAAAAGGCTTAGAGATATCCACCACACACACACACACACACACACACACACACACACACACACACACAATTTTTCTTTCCTGTAATCTTTCCAACTCATTTCTCCTGAAGTTACATTCCAGACTGAGGGTACCTGAGGCTTAGGCTACCTTTGCTAAAAGCTATGACTTTCAAGTCTGCAGATGCCCAGTGGCTAACTAAAAGAGGCATAAAGTTAGCATCTCTGCCTTCGATCAGGTACCTATTAAGCTCTTCATATAGGCATGATAATCATTTTAGGAGTGGTCATATAAAAGATAGTTATATTAAACTAGTTTATTAGCCCTAAATTTATCTAATTGATTTTGTCCCTTTTCAAGACTGAGTCCCTATTTGGAGGGAGATTTGCAGGATCCTTTTTCAGACCTTTGGCGTGGTGTCTAGGAGTTTTCAGTCCTCATCCTAACCTTCTAGGAATGGCAGGAGTAATTATTTTGGGGGAACTACATTGTTCTTTCAGGATTAGAGGTCTGATGGATAAATACCAAGTGTAACAAATGGGAGTTGTCCCTTACTGGATAGACTTCTCTGGAAAAAATCAGGGGATGATCTGAATAAGACTCCTCAGCTTCTCACAGAACCAAAACTGAAAGAATAATCAACTAGACCACAGTTTGATCAAGACAGTTTAATTAGGTAGATCTCTTGTCCCTACTCTAACTCTTCCTCTACTTCAGTCCAAATCTCTTGTCAGCAATCTGAAGATAGAGCCAAGATTTTGGGTGTCACTTTTCCTTCCCAATATGGCCAGAATGATTAAAGTTTCCTTTCCTGCTTGTCACCATTATGGTTTCTGCTTAACATTTTGGGGCCAAGCATCCATATCTGGTTAGCTAGAAACCCTGATGTTATACCCGTAGCCTAAGAATAAAATGAGAATAATCTTATTGTTTTTTTTTTTTTTTTGCCATGATTGATTTTGGAAGACGTTCGACTCCCTGCCTTCCCAAACCTGCCAGTTCACACCTTCCCATCTGGTCCAGAGCCCCTGAAATTAATCTTGTACAAGTATTAGAATGAGGAAACATCAAAATTCAGAGCCAATAGTTGGTGGTGATATGGAGTATCTCCTTTTTTGAGTTTTTGTCCAGTGAATTTCAATGAAAGAAGCCCAAGGACTAATAAAAGGTATAGAAATATGAATGCTTATTTAAGTTAAAGAAAGATAGAAAGCCCAAACAGCTCCTCACAAACAGAAGAGAGATGGTCCCCAGAGAGAATATCAATTCCATGTACTCTTTTATGATTAGTCAGAATTGGGTATTGGATACCCAAATCTTTTGACATGTTTCAATTCTTATTTTGAATAGTTATTTTGTAGACTGGTGGATTATAGTATCCTAGCACCACTTTTCAGCTCACCTTCCCCAACCTTGATCTTAAAATGCATCCCACAAAGGGGCAGAAGTTTCTTTTTATTTACATAGCCTTTCCTGGTCATTTTTACCACTGTATCTTATTCATCTTTGCTGGATCTGTTCTTTATACAGATGGCTGCTTTTAACTCTTCACGTTCCCAGGTCTTCTGTCCTGCCTCAGTGGCATAATAGCAGAAGCCAGAGCTCAAGAGCCCAAAACAAGCTTAGCATGAAATTAAACACCACAGAACATCAGCTCATAGAAAAAGCTGGTGTCTAAGATTTCTTTTGACTATTATTGGCTAACTGAACACTTTGGCCAAACAAGTATCAAGAAAATATATATATAATTTTTTTGTGTGTGTGGTGGTACTGGGGTTCCTGGAAGCCCTTCTACCTCCGGGCTACACTCCCAGAACTATTTTATATTTTTATTTGGAAACAGGGTCTCCTAAGGCAGCACATGTGGCTGGCTTCGAACTTGCGCAATCCTCCTGTCTCAGCCTCCCAAATGTGGGGATTACAACCGTGCGCCACCATGCCCAGCCTCAATATATATTTTTAGGAAAAATATTTTACTTTTTATCAATGATCAAAGTTGTTATACATTCATTCTCCTCTTTCCTTGGATGGCAAAACTCTGGAGTATGTTTTGCAGTATCTTGCAGAGTTCCACAGTTGGATTGAGCCCCAGTGGCCCACAGTGGAACAAATGGTATGTACTGAGTGATCAGAAAATGGTACTTTCCAATACTACTATTAATATAATTATTATTAATAGAGAGGAGAATTTGAGAAATTCCTGAAATCTTTCAAATGCAATATTTATTTCTATTTAAAGAAATAATCATATTTAACCTTATAAATCCCATACACAGCTAAGTATCTGATATAAAAAATATATAATGTATTTGCTCATCTATGGCTTCTCCTTTCTTGTCTTGAAATTAGAAGCTGTCTAATCAAATTGTGGTGTTTCTATAAAGTACCATCTTTATTTGTCTTACCCAGAACACTCATTATGAATAAAAGTACATTTATTATTCACCAATATGTGCAGAAGTGGTTGACTTATGTTTCAGTTTAACTTTATTATTGAATTCTTTTCCAGAATTACTTGCATATGGAGAGTTTTGTTTTTTCTGATTTTATAGCTTCCAAGCCTGATTTTTGGGGTCTTCTGAAATTTATGTAAGTTATTTATCATGTAATACATTCTCCCAAACAATAGAGTAATTTTTATTGTTTGTAACAAAGAATTAAAACTTTTTGATATCTAAAACTAATGGTCAGTATATGGCTGTGAGATCTCAACTGATCACACACTGAATTGTTGACAGCTACTTTAGGTATTAAGAAGTTGAAAAAAATGAACAATTCTGGGCCATTTATTTTTCCTCAAACAAATAAAAATGTAAGTATATCTAAACTATCTTCTGTGCTTCTCCAAATTTATGTATTTTGAAATGCCTGGCCTAGAAATATTCTAAAGTTGAATATACTTGCTTTACTTATTCAAATGAACTCATGGGAAATTAACTAGTCAGCAAAATAGAAATATCTATTTATATCTTAACAAGTGTTTTTCAGTTATCTTTTAAAGAACAGCAGTCATCATTAAAGTTGGATTCATGCCGGGCACGGTGGTCCACACTCGTAATCCTAGCATTTGGGAAGCTGAGACAGAAGGATCACGGTTCATGGTCAGCCTCAGCTACTTAGTAAGGCCCTTTGTAACTCAGTGAGACCCTGTTTCAAAATAGAGAAAAAAATATAGGGCTGGGGTGTAGCATGGAGGTGGAATGCCCCTGAGCTCCACCCCCAGTACTGCAAAAGAAAAAAAAAGTAGGATTCATGATACTTTATGAATTTCATGGTTTTCTAGAGGAAATGAATCTTTAACCTATTAATTAAAAATGTTTTAATTTTTTTATGTGTATGTATAATGGGGATTGAACCAAGGAACATCCTACCTCTGAGCTACGCTCTCAACTATATTTTGAAGCTGAGTCTCACTTAGTTTCTGAGAGCCTCACTAAGTAGCTGTACAGTGTACCTGTGATCCTCCTGTCTCGGCCTCTCAAGTACTGGAATTACAAGCATGTGACACCACACCCAGCTAATTTAAAATTTATTTTGTTGATACGTTGTAATCCTACAACTTGTTGTGAGTGATACAGGCACACATGCGCACAGTACTCATTGGGCCCCCCTTTTCCCTCCTTCCTGTGCTTAGCGCAGTGACTGGCTTTGATAAGTTTGTGTATGTACATCATGACCATTGAGGTGTTTTCCTCTTCTCCCCTCCCATATTCCTCTTTAGGTCCCCTTCTTCACTCAACAAAGGTTTCTCTTCCTTCATCTGGAGTCCCTCCTATGTCTCAATTTCTCCCATGTCTTCTCAAATTTGGTTTGTACATTTTAAAAAGTGACTTGATCAACCATCTATTGAATCGGAGAGAAAACACTATTAAATTTTTATCTCTTAATTTGTGTAAAACCTTCTTTTATCCAAATACAGAAGTAAATTGTAAACTATCAGGTTGATAGTAAAAATGTTCCCCCTAAGGAACTTAAGTTCCTTCTATAATCAAATTGAATAGAGCACATGATATTTTTGCTGCATATTGAAACATTATTTCTTACATATCACCGTGTGATGGATTATAATGACAAAAACATGCATAATTTATGTGCTATAAAAACAAGAAATCTAAAAATTTATCATCTGGATTCCAATTTCTCTCACAACAAAACAATTTCTTTTGAATGTAAACAACTAGCAAAATATATTAGGTATAATATATTTATAACAAAAAAGCATTCTTCTCAACCAAGGTTTCTCAAATATACTAATTTAAGGTTCTACAGAAAGGAGAAAAGTGTTGTAATAGAAATGTATGTTTATCATATTAAATTACACTTGAAATTGCAACATTGGACTTTGGAAGTATTTTAATTTTAATCTTTTTATTTGGTTCTGCTCCATTTCATGGAATATTCCTTTACCAGAATACATCTGGAAACTTTTAAGATATAACATGAAACCCCAAGTAGAAAAGCTTACAATATTATAAGCAAAAGTCAACTATTAGATACATTAAGGAAATGGAGTCGGAATCATTCACAAGTTCATTTTTTTATATTTGTTCAACTTCAATTCTCATGAACAATATTAAAGATTCTTTGATTAGAAGAAAAACACGAGCCCTTAGCAAGATAATCATTTAGAACAAGTATGGATTGATAAATGTTAATGTACTTTAAGCATGCAAGAGAATCTTATTTTCAACATATATCATAAAGAGAATCATTTTAAATGATTTTAGATTGTTCTTCATAATTTCAGTCATCTTACATTTTCTTGCTATTCTATTTTAAGAAGGCAGAGCAGCTTGGGTGTATTTTCAGTATTTTAAATGGCTGGTGTAATTTTTCACCTCTAAGGTTTGTCAGAAAATAATGGGGATAGTAGCTTCTTTCAGTATAGGAATTGAAGAAATTGTTAGGACTTTTCCTTTTGCTCTTCTTTTCTCTTCCTCTTTTGTCAGAATTCAGTCTGTGTTAAAAGAGGGCAGGAGAGCGAGCATATTTCATAGCACTGCCATCTTTCTAAAACCTCCCTGGTTGAGGATGTGCGGCATATTGAAATACACCGAGGACACTTCCCAGGGGAGAGTGACATTAAATCCCCTGCTGGCCCTAGGAGCAAATTCTGTCATTGCTGTATTCACCAGAGGAATACAAGTCTATTTCTTCTCCAAGGATTTTTCACTAATATATATGAAATGCATCTTGACACTCTCTTTTGAGAAATACTCTCTCACTCTAAAATACTCAGAAGGTGGCCCAGTGTGTGATCCTTTTCTGAGTTATGCTGACTGTTAAGAAAACAATCAGAACCACCCCCCCCCCCGGGATCTGCTACTTGGGAGTCCATTCATATGAACCTATAAGATCTCAGTTAGGTGCCAGTTCATGGTTCTAATAAAAAGTTGATAAACTTCACAGGAAATTATTTTAATTAAGTTTTCTTACAAGTCTAGTATTATTATAAGAGTTACTTATAAAAAAGAATGCATGTAAAATGTTTTTTTTCTGCAAGTAATTTAAAAATTTACTTGATAATTGAGAGTATGTATAGTTAATATAACTCCATAAAGAATATATATGTGCACATATATTCATAATGTTCTATGAAATGTTGTGGTCAAATTTCACCATCATAAGTTAAATGTAGACTGTTTACTGGCACATGATTTTAATCCCAATACTTTGGAGGCTGAGACAGGAGGATCATAAATTGGAGGATATCCTCAGCAAGTAGTGAGATTCTCATCAACCTAGCATGACCCCATTTACTAATAAAAATAAAATAGTTCTTGGGGTGTAGCTTGAAGGTAGAATGCACCTGGCCTCAAGACCCAGTGCAACAAACAAAAAAAAAATAAAATAAAATGAAATGAAGTGAAGGAAAATTGCCTTAAAAGTGCTGCTTCTTTCATGTGTGTGTGTAGTGATTACATATGCATAAAGCTTAAATTTTAATAAAATAAGGCAATTTAGATTTTATCTCTATATATTAATAAGTTACAGTTATGAGAAAAAACAGTTCAATAACTTGCCATTGTGACTATCCTTGAAAATACAGACTGTGATTTTGCACTATTGTTTTCGAAATCTTAGCAAACCAGACAAATCTGCACACATCTTGAGATTAATATTTGCCCAGAAAAAGAGATGAGGAAAAGTCAGAAAAAAGATAAAATACTGGGGAAACAGGGACATGATGAATAAAAACAACAGGGAAGATAATGTACTCTGTTGGAGGAAGAGTAGAAAAGGGTTTGGGCCAGGAGAGGTACAATTGGAGTCAAGAAACCCCTGTGAGACCTATCACCAAAGGACCTGTGTCCCTGTTTTTTGTGTTTGAGGAGGTATTCCATTATTCAGAATTGTTTAGCATTCAGCTCCTTCAAGGATGCTCTGTTATAGAAAGCCACATGAGCAAAGTCAGAAAGTCCCTAAAGTTGAATACAGAAGAATACTGGACTGTCCCCATCCATCCAATTTAGGACAACTCTGATGGACCATTCTAGCTCCAGAGTTTGTTGTGTTGTTGGAGTCAGCCAGTTGCTTATTAGGGGTCATCGGGGTATGACCTCTCCTTTGATCAGTTCCTTCTTAATCTTCCCCCCCTCTGCTGGTATTGGTCCCAAATTATTTGTTATGATACATATCCCACATATTACATTCCATTCAAGAACTAGCTTCCCCATGTACAACTCCACAGGGAGTATAGCAAAGGATATTTGACAACAATGTGAAATAAACTATGCTTATTTAACATCACTTTAGGAAATACAAATTTACTTTAACATATGAAATATTATAGAGAAGAAAGGAAATGAAATAGGTTACTGAAGAGGAAATTTTTGTACTCTCTGAAATTATATTACATTTTGGGAGAGACTGTAGTGTAACCATTAAATTTTCCTTCCCCCTAATTATTCTCAAAGTAGTTTTCTCTTTCTTGAAAACTAATGAGTCAAACTAAATTGACTGCATTTTAAAATAACTGAATAGTTTAGATTGTTTTGCAACTACTAGGTCTCAGAAAGGTAAACCCATTTTATATCTATTTGTGTCATACTGCAGAAGTAACTTGGTGTTAAAAATAGTTTCTGGGTTTGAACACATAATTCTATTCCTATTCTCATTTCTTGAGGAAGTTGGAGACACTTAAAAAAAGGAAAGCAAAACAAAAAATTCATTATAGGAAGAGACCTGAGTTTAAATATAAACTTTTCTATTGAACAACTGTGTAATATTTACCTAATATCCATGTTACCATGTTACTATGTTTTAATCTTCCACCACAAAGATAATATTTTATGTCATATATACACACTATCACTGAGGTACATTGCCAGCTCTAAGGTTGATATTTGAAGTCAAGTAACTTTTGTAAGTCATCAATAACTCCACATACCAGGTTTTACAGAACACGACCTTCATCTCTTTTGAAAAATTTGATCCACTGGTAAGAGAGGTTGCTCTTCTGAGAAGAATTCTGAACCTATACCTGCATTTGCTTATTCGTTTTATAAAAAGAACGTGTGTAGTGCCACTGGTAATTTGTAACTAACTTGTATAGACTTGCAAAGATAATTGTAATATAATGAGGAAATATGCGACCCAGTTATTAAAAATGGATAGTATACAAAAACTAAATTTTCTAAATTTAATTAAGTTTTATAACTTAATTCAATTCAGTTATAAAACAAAATAATATAAATTATTATCTTGTGTCATGTATAATCAAGTAATATAAATATACAATTAGGTTACATTAAATACAAAAGTAAAAATGTATCAAAATTGATTACATCCTCATTATTTTATTACATTCCAATAATAAGTGAGCTCTTGAGGTTATTTATGTTTCTTGTATCTGTAGAGTGCAAATCTGTGTCCCAAATACTCCTGTGTAGTTCTATGAAATGCCACATTTGGTGGTGCCATATTAGCTACATTAGAGCTTGAAATGAACCAGTGGAAATATTTCCACCACAGAAATATGCAAACTTTACTAACCAAGGCTCCTTCATATCCTGCTCTCTCAAAACCCCTTGTTCAACACTGGCTAGCACAGGTCTCTACAGTGTTTATTGAATGTGTTTTGCCAATATTAAACACTTCAAATTAATCCTTGTGACAAGCTTCTGCAGTTGTAGTTGTTATTATTACCCTACCTTACAGATGGGAGCCAAGGGCAAGAAGTTACCTTTTCAATGACTCTGGATTATGCTTTGTAGATGGTGGAGCCAGCATCAATATCAAAGCAAATCCTGCTTCACAGACTGCTCCCTCCCAAACACTGTGATCTGTTTCATACATTGTGGTGGGTAATCACATCTGCCTTGGGAGGCAGAACTGAAGGGCACCCGGAGTTGCATTAATGTATATCTTAATCTTTGTGAGTGGTACTCCCCAGGACTGCACAGAGCATGATAAGACATGTTACATGTGATGATACATATTTTAGTTTTCTCACTTAGGATAGGAGGACAGCCATCATCTTTACTTCTTCCTGAGATTGAAATCAGATACACATGTAAGTACATGCATCGTGTTCTACCATTTTGAATACCCAGTCGGCCAAATTCTAGTTATTTTCTTATTACACTGTTATATATACTAGGAATATTACGATATATAACCTCAACAATTTTAGAGAAGTGATCCTTTTATTCTAATTTACATAAACAGTCTAGGGCAAGAAGAAAAGTATTAAAGAACAATAAATTTTAGAGAGTTAAGGGAAAAAAGCTTAGAAAAATATGATAGCAAAAAAAAATCAATGTTGAACTCACAAAACAGAAAGCATGTAAGTAGAAGAAAACAGAGATTACAAATTAAGGAACGAGAAAACTGAAGGAGCATGGAACACTCTCCTAAAGGTTGTACAATCTAAATGTTTATAATGTTATTAAGAAATTCAAGATTACCTATAACCAGGGGTAACTTAATCTTCCTATAGCAACCACTATTGTAACATCTTTTAAATGTTTTTGTAATGTATGTGTTGATCAAAGTAGACTCTGCTAATTTTATTTTATGTCTTCTAAAATGTTAATCACTTCTCAGTTCTTATAATATAGACAGAACTACATAAAACAATGCTGAAGTTTGAAACATTTAAAGATGCCATATCTTGTAATTTTTTAATAAAATGGGTAAATTTTTAAAATTTAATCTATTTTCACTGTTCCTTAAATCAGCTTTATAATGATTTTGAAGTTGGAAGTGATTCCAGAAAATAAAATGGAGAAATATATTTGATGACACATAATTCAAAATTAATTTTTGTTTTAAGTCTTTGCCCTAAGAAAGAGTTTACAATAATGAGAAAGACAGATGTCAAATGTGATTGCTATGCTTTTAACTTGGTTGTTGCTACAGATTAATTCTACTCTAACATTAAAGTTTAGGTTTTTTGTTACATTATTAATAAACATCAGGTTATTAGAAATGAAAAATATGACCAGGAATGGTGTGGTGGTGCATACCTGCAATCCTAGCTACTCAGAAGGCTGAGACAGGAGGAAAACATGTTTAAGGTCACCTAGGAAACTTTAAGAGAACCTATCTCAAAAACAAACAAACAAACAAGAAAGGCTGGTGGGAGGTATAGCTCAGTGGTAGAGCACTCAACCCTTGGTTCAATCATCACTTCTACCAAAAAAAGGAAAGAGAAAGGAAAATAAAAGAAAAAGGCAGCCATAGAAAAGCATTTTAGTAAGAGGTGTACTTAAGATTAGTATATAATCATAAAATATTAGATAAGTGGAAAAAACAAGTGCAAATATAATTTTTGCATGAAAGTCTTACTAGAAAAAAAAATGGAATGTCCATAAGTTTAGAGTAAATGTTATAATTTTTAAGTATTGATACATGTAACAAAGATGTGCCAAACAGAAGGAAACCCTGATGGTTAGCTTCAGAAGACACCAGACCCCTTGACATTGTACCCACACTTCTACTTGAAGCCATCTGACAGGGACCATGAAGAGACCTATCTGCAAGGAGAGGGGACTGAACCAGGATTTGACCCAGAGTTTTCTTTAGCAATGCCATATCACTTCTCTCCACATTTCAGTGAATGTTATGAGTTAAGAATTTTTTCATTATGATTAATATTTCCAAGCATAGTTGTTGATCATTTATGACATACAAAACCTTATGATCGATGCAGGGGATAAAATGGTACATTCAGTACTCATTCATCCCCAAACATCAAAACTAAGAAGTAGATGTTCTACATGCCTGAAACTGTACTAAATGCTGGGATCTTAATAATAGGGAGACACAGAACCATTTTATGATTTAAATAAAGCAAGATAAGTTTATCAAACAGCAGGTCATATGGTTCAGTGAGGAAAGCATAGCCTATGAAATGAGCCCCTTTATCTCTGAAATCATCTACATACTTCAGCTCTAATGTAAATTTGCTAATCTTGTCAGAAATATTACTTTGTCTTTGAAACTGATATAATGCCCAACTTAGAGAATGGCTGTAAGAATCACATTAGGTTTTTGAGAATCTATCATGGTGCCTTACCCACTGCAGCCATTCATTTAGTCAGTGTAATCATTGATCATACATGCTCATTGTAAGTTAAAGGCCATAGCAGTCACACCAGTGTTATTACAAATATATTTTGTATCAAGGTATAAGACATTCTATTTTTGAGTCCTTATGTATTCAGATACTTTATTTTTTGGTACTGAAAATTGAACCCATGGGTCTTCTACCTCTGAGCTATTCCCCCAGGCCTTTTTTTTTTTTAAACTAAGTTGCTGAGGGCCTCATTGAATTGCTGAACTGGTCTTGAACCTGTGGTCTTCTTTTTGTCTCAGTCTCTAAAGTACTGGGATTCTAGGTGTGTGACACCATATACAGTTAAATACTCTAACACATAATACATTTTACTTGTCATCCAACTCTATCTGGATTTGGGAGCATCTTTATAATCAGGAGAAACTTTAACATAATAATATGACATTCTGTACTAGTTTAAATGACAAGAGGAATAGATTAGTCCATTTGGCAACTTGTATAGAGAAACTATTTGCAGAAAATATTGTTAATATTAGGCAATAAAAACATTTTTATTTAAAGATGCCATAAATAAACTTTATTCTTTATTTTGAAACCGGGTCTCACTGAGTTGCGGAGGACCTCACTAAGTAGCTGAAGCTGTTCACGAACCGCGATCCTCTGGTCTCAACCTCCTGAATGCTGGGATTACAAGCATGTGCCACCATGCCCGGCTCATAAATAAACTTTAAAAAGTCTATGACTATTTTAATTTATTTTAAAGGTTAAATTAAAATAAAGAAATAAGAATAGAGGAATATTAAAGAAACTAACATGTATGAGTACCTTCGATGTGTTAGGTATAATGCTAAGTACCTAGAAATGGATATATTGTTAAATCTGGACAGTAAAGATACCTTGTGCATGATTTCTCCTAACTTTCCATGGTAAAGGTGAGAAAGATGTGGAAGACAGTCACCAAAGCATGAATGATTGCAAACTCACATAAAATTTGCCCCAAGCCAAATGAGAAGACATTATTGGACTCATATCTTAAGCCTGAGTCTATATATCTTCCATATATAATGCATATCTTTTCATATATAATATTTTATTCTAGAAAAAGACACTAGGTTTGAGAGAGGACAAAAAGATAAATGCTAATGGTGCTGTATGACTGTGTACATTTCTACTGAGTCAAATGTAATATGAAGTCTTAATAACCATGGATATTTCTTCCACTCCAAACATGGAGGTATAAATTAAATTCTAAAGCTTGTATCTGAAAGGTGTTTTTCATGTTTCATTGTAAGCTGAATTACTACTTTTTTTCCCTGCAGTAATACAATTTGTGAAGCTTTCTTCTTATTTATTATATTTTTTTAGAAATTCATCACAGATAAACTGATGTCTACAAAACTTCTGAGATTTGCTTTCCACTATGGTTGGCAGCACTTGTATTAGGACTCTTATGATATGATAATCAATGGAAAAATCCACCAATTTGAACTTTTATTTTAATGATTCAGACTTAAAAGGGCCAAGACTTTAATTGGAGAGGAGGGGAGCTTTGGATGGTACGCTTGTTATTGTTCAATATTTCCAGATGACTGCAAATGGTGTAGCAAAGCTTATCTATTAGCAGTCCTTGGAAAGCTGGTCTTGGAATCACTTCTTCTCACTCCAATTCTAGTTGCTAATTCATGTGTAAATACTAATCCACCTCAAGAGGTGGCAGTGAATGTTATCCGATAGAATGTGCATGATGTGTGGTGAACTAAAGCTCTGTAACATGTTCCGAGATCAACTGCAGCTCATGCTGTGTTAGTGCATTTCCCTCCTCTATTAGGAGAAAAGAAAAGAACAACAACAACAACAAAAAAAAAAAATAGCTAAGTCTGGGGCTGTATGGTACATTGGCTTCTTATAATTTGTGATGATATCTTTCTGTCAGCATTATTTTCCTTGGTTTATCATTTGCAACAAACAGATTAGTAAACACCATTAGCTAGAGTCTAGTAACTACAATCAAATGATCTTTGACCAGAGAAATAACTACACGAAAGATCATTTACCACTAATGAGATCTGAGTACTCAACTGGAGAGAAAACTCTGATTCTAATCACTGAAGAGAGGAGTATCACATATTCTGAAAATAGATTTCTAAGAGTTAACAATGTGGAGTGGACAAAGTGGCCCACACCTGTAATCTCAGTACTTTGGAGGCTGAGAAAGGAGGATTATAGGTTTGAAGCCAGAACAGTGTGGTAACGTTTAACTCAATGAGACTTGGTTTCAAAATTTTAAAAGCTGAACATATATTTCAGAGGTAGAATGCCCCTAGATTCAATTCTCAGTGCCATGCACACAAAATATAATATTAATATGCAGTATATCTGTGTTGTAAAAAAAAACAGTTTGATTTTAGAGCACTAAGAAAACAGAAGAATCCAACCCTAATAAAAAGAAGCCTGGAGTGGGTCTGAGTGGTTAGAAAGTGGTAGGAATCAGTGTTGGAAAGCTGAGGTCCTGTATGAATCTCCAAATGCCCTGGAGAGTTTTGAAGTTAGTCAATGCTTTATAACTGTCTTCCCAAGATGAAATTGTGTTCTAAGATCTTTTTTCCTTAATATCTATGTTCCAAACATATACAAAATATTCCTCCAACTTAGTACATTAACATGTACTTTAATAATTTCCATGTCCTAAGCATTATATAACATCAAAAGTGATCCATCCAAAAATTTTAATAAAAAACTAGACCATAAGAATATCATTTTTTTAAGTAAAAAGCATTGTTATATGGAAGCTTCATAGAGAAATGAGGTTAAAATTAAAAAGCCCCAAAAGTAATAATAATAAAAAGCATAATTTGGGGCTTCTAAAAAGGTGGTAAGCTTTTAATAATTGTATATCTGATATTTGACTACATACTTCTAGATTGAAAGTAAGATGTTATATAATGTTATATTAAAATATTTTTCAACTTCTTAGAATGTTAGTTGTTTATATGGAATACAAGCCCTTTAGAATTGAGCTTAATTATTTGTCCTTCAGACTTCTGAGATAAAATTAAATCTTTTCAACTTTATTTTTTTCTTAAGAAAAGGTCTGAAGGATTTTTTTTACATTTAAAATAGAATATTCACTTTGCATTCTGACTTAATGGGGACATGTTCTTTCTTTCTGTTAACATTATCCCTGAGATAATAACTCACAATAATTGCACCTCTTACCTTGAAGAATATTACTTGGTGAGTCAATAGATGTGAATTTGGGTGAAATTTAGATACAAGATCAGAGGCAGGATTGATCTTTTGTTAATCCTTTATGTTAACAATTGTTAGAGAGGAAGGTGGTAAAAATGTCTGTTATCTTAATACCTTTTCTTTTCATCATCAAACTGTCTAGATAATATCCAAAATGGAATGCTAATTCTGAAAAATCTACTAAATCTGCTTCACCTAAGTCCTGGGAAGCCAAAAACTTAGGCATAGAGTATTCAACAATTAGTTTTTTGTTTAATGTTTACTGAATTTCAAATTGAAGCAAAATGTTTATCTTACATTTGGGATGAGAAAACTAGTCACACATCTGAAATTCTATTTTTTCCTCAGATTAGATCATCATAGACATAATTAGCCTATCAAATTAACACAGTGCACTCAACATCTCAGGACATTAACCAGTTAACCACTATATATATATATATATATATATATATATATATATATATATATATATATATATAATATGTGCTTATTTATTTTTATGGTACTTTAAGTTAAATGTAGGAGCATTCTACCTCTGAGTTACATTCCCAGACCTATGTTATGTCTTTGTTTTGTAACAGGGTCTCACTAAGTTCCTGAGGCTGGCTTTGAACATGTAACCCTCTTATCTCAGCCTCCCAAGTACTAGATTACAAGTGTATGGCACCACACCAGGTGAAAAGTCATTGTTTCAACAATTACCTCTCATAACTTTTATACTCTAATAATTTTCAGGTCCACTGGAATCAGTATTTGAAAAACAACATTTGGACATTGCATAACTATTACATTAGTCCACTGGAGAATCTTTCCACCTTCTTCTGTGGTCATTACAAAGAAAAGAGTTATCTGGTATTGGTGTTCCTTCCAACTGCAAGTGGAGATAGGAGTTCATTTGCTTCCATTCATTCTTGTTTTCTGAGATTGAAGACTTCACATTTTGCCAAGTACTACTTCTGCTTTATCATACAAATTTTGACATGCAATGCTTTCACTGCTATGAAATTCTAAGAATTGGACAATGTTCCTAGCTTTGTGATATGTAACTCAAAATGCTGTTTCAAATAGCAACCATTTTCCAATAGCAGTTATAAATAAGTGAAGTAATGCTCTAGCTATAGCACCTCAGGTATATTGGAGTTTAAATAAGGCTGTGGCTGTTGTCTGCAATTCCAAAGATTAATCCACCCATGATTTTAATGGAATAGTAACTGCAGCTTAAAAAAAGGGAATTTGTAAAAAATGATTTGTTAGAACACAAAAACATTTTAAAGTTGATTTCTGCTTATATTGGTAATAACTGATTTTATTAGACATAGATATACCATAGTGAAGCTCTAATAACATTCATGATGCTGAGTCTATTCCTTTCCATAAATATTTTCTTTATAAAGCTATATGGAGATATCTTAACAGAAACTGTGTTCAAAAATCTGTTTTTTCCAAGTCCTTCCAAAGCAGAATAATTTGTTTCTCCCTCTTCCCATGTTTTTGACTTGCTAAGCCAATGTAATAATTTGCAAACTTAAATAGACAAAATAATTTACAAGAATTTATTCTTTGGTTTCAGACAGCCTAGTAAATGGCAGGGGTAATCAATTTGTGAGCAGAGAACCTATTCTCCCAATAGCAGACATACTCTACTTCTTAAAGAAATAGAACAGAACTGAACAGAACTAGGTGAAAGATTATCCAAGAGTATTGAGACAATAATAATGAGATGACAATTGCAGTTTTTAAAATTCTTAGAGTTATATCTTTCCAAAGGGGTTGAATTCAGAGAAATACAGCAACATATGCATACCTATGTTCATAGCAGCACAATTTGTAATAGCCAAAATATGGAACCAACCCAGATCACCATCAACAGATGAATGGATAGCAAAACTGTGGGAAATACACACAATGGAATTCTATTCAGCCATAAAGAAGAACAAAATTATATCATTTGCAAGAAGATGGAAAGCCCTGGAGAACATTATGTTAAGTGAGATCAGCTAAGCACAGAAGGAGAAGGTACATATGTTTCCTCTAATATGCCCAAACTAGGAAACACAAAGGATACCAGTGGGACTCCAGATAATGGAGGGGAAATACCAGCAAAGTTTGAATGGAAAGACAGGACAGGAGGAAGGCTGATCTTGATTAATGAGGGTCTACATCTGAACATGTGTAAAATTATGAATAAGACATGGTTAAACTGGCCAACCATTGGTGGGAGGGGGGAAGGGAAAACGGGGATGGGGGGAGAGGGCACCAAATATAGTTTAAATGTATACTACTGATGTTCAATAAAAAAAATGTTAAAAGAAAAAAAACAAAAAAACACACAAAAAATAAAATAAAATTCTTAGAGTTAATAAATATGTAATCTCTAAAATTTTTACTTCAGCTCAATTTTCCTGAATTAAAGCATGAAGCCATTTCTGAATTTTATCAATTGATTCAGAGTGTCTAAACTGTTTCTATACTCCTAGTTCAAGAAAGGAAAGTACTTATGACTCTTTGGACATAAGAATACCTGACCATTGGAAATTATTATAATCTAAAAGGGATTGATGGGTCACCACTGCTCAACAAAACACAGACACTTGAAAATCTGTTCATTAGACATAGATACCATTAAAAAGTAGTCATATAGTAATATTCACAATATAACAATCAACTTTATTTCAACAAATCCCTAGACACTTTATTTTGAAATTTTATAATCTCTACATTTTAGATTCCGCTAAATATATATGAGATTAATAGCTTGATGTTTCAGAGAGATTGTTCTTTAAAAGTTCAATATCCCTTTGCATTGGGAAAAAGTAGTTCAATACTTTATCTGTGTTCCTTTGGTAGTAGAATAAATTATGAAGTGTTTAGTCTCCAATATTTTAAGAATTACATATTTTCTTTTTCTTATCTAGTATGGTAAATAAAATGTAATTTTGTTAAGATAATCCTATGCAATGAAATCAAAATAGGATGCACACACACACACACACACACACACACACACACACACACATTCCTGCACACATACAAGTCGCATTGTCATAAGGCATAATTATTTTTAATTAAGATAAATTATCAAAGGCAATTAAAAAATAACTGAGGCCAGGCGTGGTGGTGCATGCTTGTAATCCCCGTGCTTGGGAGGCGGAGACAGGAGGATTGTGCTGGTTGGAAGCCAACTGCGCTGGCTTAAGAGACCCTGTTTTGAAAATATAAAATAGGTCTGAGAGTGTAGAAGGGCTTCCAGGAACCCCAGTACCACCAAAAAAAAAGAAAAAGAAAAAAAAAAGAAAAGAAAAAACTGAGAAGAGAATGTCAGATTACTATGTCTCAGAGCTGTAACTGGATTCTATTCAGAAATACTAGAAAAGTAAAAAGAATCCAGAGTAAAATTTCTTTGGCTAGGCATATTAAGATACAACTTTTAGCTGAATTTTTTGGGGAATATATTTTCTAATAGAAGCTCTCAAGATCAATAGAAACTGTTAAACATACCATAGATTGAGACAGAAGGCACAACCGATCTGTAAATAAAACTTTGTCTATCGTAATGAAAGTTTTCTATCTACCCAGGTACATGGCTACAGGGTGAACATGTATATAGTTTCTGGAAAGGACAATAATTATCTGTGAGTAGTGATGTGTAAGAGGATGGAAGAGAAATTTAAAACACCCATTGGAAGGAGCATCTGTTTTTTCATAAATTATTTATGTTACTACCGAGATGCTGTGTGCATCATAACCAAGCAGTTTACATTATAGCTATTAGGACCACAAACAATATATAGCTGGTTGCACAGAAGAAATCTAAAAAGAAGTGATGAGGAGTATCCAGAATCTAATATAACCATAAAATAATTCTTTAAGGAAGATGTACATGGACTTTTAAATCTGAACTTGGAGAAAAATGCTACAAAATATTAGCCAATATAAAGTTCCTATTTAAATTCAGTTTTATTAAATCAGCTACTTTATAGGAAAATAATATATTTTTCTGATATCTATACTGTCATTAAAAATAAAATTTCAAAATGAGGAAACAAAGAGAATTACATTTTATTTTCTAGAGATAAAGAAAAGCAATTCAACTCATCCTCAAAACCACCCAGATGTAACTCTTGAAATTTCCATTATACAGGTAATAAAAAAAAGAGAAAAAGAAAAATAATCCTGATTAATGTGATAAAGATAAAAGGAGTAGTAACATCAAAAAGAATGGTGGACAATATATTTTATATTTAATAAAACCCTCTCCACCATTAAAGCAGTGAAAACAAAGACCAAAAAAATCAGAATCAACTTTTTCAGTATTCAGTAAGATAACTTAATTCTTACAGAAATCCAAGATGCATTTGTTAAGAATACAGAAAGGCCAAATCTCATTGAAAACAGATGAGTACTATGACCTTTTCATTAGTTCTACTTCTTCTGTTATCCTCCCAAGCTTTGGGATAGCCATAAAAATCAAAATGTAGAGTCATGGTTTTGACCATAGACTGAGGGCATTTGAAGGGGGAAAAGGATAGGGACTCCTTCAACATCCCATTCACAGAGAATTGTCATTATTTGATGATTCTGGTTCCTTCCTTCCTAGACCTTACTAAAGCTCACTTTCCTTAGGGACATCTGTGAAAGACAATTACAATGAGAGGCAATTATTATGCAACCTGCCTGCCCAGGGAAGTAATTAATTGGGGAAGACAGTAGACTTGAAAAAACTAACCAACCAACCAAACAAACAAACAAACAGAAAGCTCAAAAAGAAATGCTAAGTAGACTGAGAAGACTCAGAGAACCAGACTTACAAAGAGAAAGGTGGCAGTGGCACTTGGTATCTACAGAGAGAGAGAGAGAGAGACTAGAGAGGATCAATCTGCTGAATAGTCATTTATTTGTAGGATCACATTAATTTGTGGCTGGGGTTGTTTTGGTTTTTGTGTTCATTTTTGGTGTGTGACAATGTATGCCTGGTTGTTTTTTTGTTTTTGTTTTTGTTTTTGTTTGCTTTGGGTTTTTTACATTTTTGTTTTGTTTTGTTTTGTTTTGTTTTAACCCTTTCCCAAGCTTCTTCCTTTGTTCATACCTACTCTCTTCTCTCTATTTTTTTTCTATATTTTTTCTTCTTTTTATCTCTCTCTTGTCTTGTATTAAATCTAGTTCATATTACTATACCAGAACCTCTGCATTGGTTACTAGATTACTACTACATTTTACTATCTATAAAATCTAGTATATACTACCTTACCAAACTCATATTCTCATACTATTCGACTATTTCTGACTTTCCCCTACTCTTCCATTAACTCCTCACATCCCTCCTTACATAACCTTCACTGTTGAATTCAATACAACTTGCTCTTGGATATACCAGCTGACACCTAGAGACTGAGAGAAATCTATCAAAAGCAAGAGATACAAACTACTGAAATCATGGGAAGGAAGAACAACAACAGAACAATGAGCTACCACAACCCCAAAATAACAGAACTTGATAACACAGAAATACAGAGCACTCCAGAAGATCAAATCAGGATTGTAATTATAGAAATAATAGAGCATTTTTGAAAAGAATTTAGAGAGAGCCTGAAATAAATAAAGGATTCAATCATTGAAGTAAAGGCATCAATTCAAACAATAAACAATAGATTAGACCATACGGAGAATAGAATTACACTCCTAGAAGATGATCACTCCAAAAACAAATGCATAGTTTATAACGTAGAAAAAACAATTTGACAGCAGGAATTGGATATTGAAAAAATATGGGCCCATCTTAACAGAGCTAACCTAGGAATAATTAGCAGAGAGGAGGGAAAAGTAGGTGAAACCAAAGGGATCAATAATCTCTTCAAAGAATTAATGGCAGAAAATTTTCCAAACATGAATCAAGAGGTAGATACACAGGTTCAAGAAACTTATAGAACTCCCTTTAGACAAGATGAGAGAAAGTTTCCCTAGGCCACATAATAGTCAACATGACCAATGCAAAAGACAAGGAAAGAATTTTAAAGGCAACAAAAACAAAAGGCCAAGTGATATTCAGAGACAAACCAATTAGAATAACTCCAGGCTTCCCAAACCAAGACATGAAAGCCTAAAGGGTCTGGAGTAACACATTTCAAACTCTGAAAGGAAACAACTTGCAGTCTAAAATTTCCTAGCCAGCAAAGCTATCTTTAAATTTGATGGGAAAATAAGCTTTCATGATGAACAGAAGCTGAAAGAATTTATGTCTTCAAAACAAGCACTAGAGAAAATACTCAAAGAGATTAACTACAAAGAAGAAATAAGTAGTACATGCCAGAAACAGAAAAACAAGAATTTCCATCCAGCAGACAACTCAACAAAGAAGGACAAACAGTATCTCATACAGAAATAAAATCTTAACATGTTACAAATTAAAAATCATCTCTCAATAATCCCACTGAATGTAAATGGCCTCAACTCTCCAATAAAAAGACATAAAGTGTCAAAATGGATTGAAAAACAGAACCCATCTATCTGCTGCTTGCCAGAAATACACCTTACAAGAAAAGATAGTAACAAACTTAAGGTAAAGGGCTGGAGCAAGGTAATCCATGAAAACAGAACTCAAAGGCAAGCAGGAGTAACAACTATGATATTCAAAAAGTTAGATTTCAAGACCAAGCTTATTAGAAAAGACAAATAAGGTCATTTTTAACTGGTAAAAAGGAACAACCCAGCAAGAAGAAATAACAATAATCAACATTTATGCCCCAAATATAGGTGCAGAGACTTTTGTAAAACAAACTCTTCATGACATTAAGTCACACATAAATCACAACACAATAATACTGGGAGATTTCAACACCTCTCTCATACTATTAGACTGATATTCTAGTCAAAACGGCAGTAAAGATGCCTCAGATGTAAAATACATCATTAATCAAATGGACCTGTTGGTCACATATAGAATATTTCACCCAATTACAGAGGAGTTCCCCTTTTTTTTTCAGCTGTTCACAGAACCTTCTCTAAAATAGTTCACATCCTGTGCCACAAAGTGAGCACTAGCAAATTAAAGAAACGTGATATATTTCCCTGTGTCTTTTCAGACCATAATGGAATTGAAATTAGAAATCAACTATAAGAAGACCCATAGAAATCACATAAACATGTGGAGACTAAACTCCACACTTCTGAATGAAGAATGGGTCATAGAAGACAAGAGGTAAAATCAAGAAATTTATTTAAAAAAATGAAAATAGAGATACAACATATCAAAACCTCTGGGACACTAAGGGAAGTATTAAGAGGAAAATTTATAGCACTGAGTGCTGACATAAGAAAAACAGAAAATCATTAAATAAATAACTTAATGACACACCCCAAAGCCCTTGAAAAACAGGAACAATCTAACCCCAAAGCCAAGAGAAGACAGAAAATTATTAAAATCAGAGCAGAAATTATTGAAGTAGAGAATTAAAAATAAATACAGAAAATCAACAAAACCAAAAGTTAGTTTCTCAAAAAGTATTAACAAGATAGATAAACCACTAGACAACCTAACTAAAAGAGAGAGAGAGAGAGAGAGAGAGAGAGAGAGAGAGAGAGAGAGAGAGAGAGAGAGAAGAGAAGAGAAGAGAAGAGAAGAGAAGAGAAGAGAAGAGAAGAGAAGAGAAGAGAAGAGAAGGGAAGGGAAGAGAAGAGAAGAAGAGGGGAGGGGAGGGGAGGGGAGGAGAGGGGAGAGGAGAGAATGAATCAATGAATCACGCCTGGCATGGTTCTGCAACTTGTTATCCCCGTGCTTGGGGGGCAGAGACAGGAGGATCATGCAGGTTAGAAGCCAGCATCACTGGCTTAAGAGATGGTGTTTCCAAATAAAAATATAAAAAAAAGGTGTCTTAGAGTGTAGCCCGGAGATAGAACTGTTTCCAAAAAACCTCAGTACCACAAAGAGAGAGAGAGGGAGGGAGGGAGGGAGGGAGGGAGGGAGGGAGGAGAGAGAGAGAGAGAGAGAGAGAGAGAGAGAGAGAGAGAGAGAGAGGGAACTAACTCAAAATATAAAGAGATTAAAAAAGAGTTATTACTACTGACAGTGTAGAAATCCAGAGGCTTATCAGAAAATATTTTGAAAAACTATACTCCAACAAAATGAAAAATCTGGAGGAAACTGACAACTTTCTAGATAAATACAATCTTCCTGAACTGAGTCAAGAAGATATAGAAAATTTAATCCAACCAATAGCAATCAAAGAGATTGAAACAGTAATCAAGAGATTACCATCAAAGAAAAGCCCAGGACCAGATGGTTTCCCATGTGAATTCTATAAAACCTTTATAGAAGAGCTAATTTATAGAGGAGCTAATCCCAATACTCCTGAATCTATTTTGTGAAATAGAAGAATACAGGACTCTCCCAAATACATTCTATGAAGCCAAAATCACATTAAGACCAAAACCAAATAAAGACAGTTCAAGGAAAGGAAACTACAGGACTATATCTTTGGTGGATTTAGATGCAAAAGTGCTAAAGAAAATTCTAGCAACATGCATTCAAAACCACATAAAGAAAAACATGCACCATGATCGGGTAGGGTTCATCCCATGGATGCAAGGCTGGTTCTACATATGAAAATCAATCCATGAAATGCATCATATAAATAGAACCAAAACAAAAATCACATGATCATTTCAAAACAGGCAGAAAAAGCATTTGATAAAATTGAACATCCATTTATGATAAAAAATACTTCAGAGAATCAAAATAGAAGGAACATATCTCAACATCAGAAAGACAAGCTAAAATACCCCCACAGCCAACATCATATTAAGTGGGGAAAAACTTTGAGAATTCCCCCTAAAAACAGGAACAAGAAAAGAATGTCCATTATTGCCACTTCTCTTCAATATAGTACTTGAGACTCTAGCCAGAGCAATAAGGCAAGAAAAAGAAATCAAAGAAGTACAAATAGGAAAAGAATAACTCAAACTTTTACTATTTGTAGATGACATGATACTATATTTAGGAAACCCAACAAACTCAAATAAAAGGCTTATATTACTTATCAACAAATTCAGCAAAAGTGTATGGATACAAACTCAATTTTAAATAATCAAAAATTTCTGTACAGCAACCATAATTCAACTGAAAATAAATTCAGAAAACACTTCCTCGAATTATTTTACACAAAAAAATAAAATATTTAGGAATAAACTTAACCAAGTAGGTAAAAGACCTCTTCAAAGAAAATAATAAAATATTGAAAAAAGAAATTGAAGAATATCTTAGAGGATGGAAAGATCTTCCATGTTCATGGAGAGGCAAAATAAATATCAATAAAATGGCCATACTTCCAAAAGTGACTTACAGATCCAATGCAATGCCCATTAAATTACCAAGATCATTCCTCATAGACATAGAAAAATCAGTCCTTAAATTTATTTGCAACAACAAAAAAACCCAGAATAGGCAAAGTAGTTCTCAACAACAAAAAAAAAAAAACCATGCAGGAGGAATCACAATACCTGCCTTTAAACTATACTACAAAGCCATTGTAATATAAACAGCATGGTACTGGCACAAAAACAGATACATAGACCAATGGAGCAGAATAGAAGACCCAGAAACAAATCCACACACTTAAAGCCAATTGGTTTTTGACAAAGGGGACAAAAACATATACTGGAATAAAAGATAGCCTGTTCAACAAATGGCGTTGGCCAAACTGATTAACCATACACAGAAAAATGGAATTAATCCCACTTTCTCACCCTGCACAAGAGTCAATTCAAGATGGATCAAAGACATGTAAATTACACCAGAGTCCCTGATGCTCCTTGAAGTGGGCATAGGTCCAACACTGTAACACATAGGCACAGATAAAAAGCTTCTCAACAAGATCCCAAAGGCACAACAAACTAAAAGGTGAATTAATACATGGGATTGCATAAAATTGAAGCGCTTCTGTACAGAAAAGGGAACTGTCAAGAACCTCAATTGAGAGCCAACAAAATGGATGAAATTTTTTGCCACCTACTCTTCTGATAAAGGACTAATATCTAGAATATAAAGAGAACTCAAGAAACTCAACACTAAAAAAAACAAATATTCTAATCAAATCATTGGCAA
This sequence comes from Muscardinus avellanarius, assembly GCF_963383645.1. NCBI lineage: Eukaryota > Metazoa > Chordata > Mammalia > Rodentia > Gliridae > Muscardinus > Muscardinus avellanarius. The sequence goes on from NC_137796.1 coordinate 25,241,168, forward strand.
GTGAAATAAATAGACACTTAATGAAAAAAGAAATTAAAAAGGCCAATAAATGCATGAAAAAATACTCAACATCATTGGCAATTAGAGAGATGCAAATCAAAACTACCCTGAGATTTCATCTAACTCCACCTAGAATGGCAATCATACAAAAAACAAACAACAACAAATGCTGGTGAGGATGTGGAGAAGTGGGAACTCAAAACATTGCTCGTGGGATTGCAAATTAGTGCAAGCACTTTGGAAAACAGTATGGAGAAACCTCAGAAGAATAGGAACAAATATACCATCTGATCCAGCAATACCACTTCTGGGTATCAACCCAAAAGAAAGTAAACCAAACTACCAAACTAATGCATATGTATCTAGGTTCAGAGATGCACAATTCACCATTTCCAAACTATGGAACCAGCCAAGATGTCCATCAACAGATGAATGTATTACAAAACTGTGGGATGTGTACATAATGGAATTTTACTGAGCCATAAAAAATGCAATCATGTCATTTACAGGGAAATGGATGGAATTGGAGGACAGTGTGCTAAATGAGATTAGTCAGTCACAAAAATTAAGAAATCAGATGCTTTCTCTAATATGTGAAGGCTAAAGAGAAATGGGCATAGGAGGCACTCTAGATGAAAAAGGAAATCCTATAGAGGAGAAAATAAGAAAACCTAACTGAGAGGATGGGAAGGGGGAAGAAGGAAACTCTCTAAAGCACATGATATACTTAATATTAGGTGCTAACTGGGTGACATGTGCATGTAAGTCTACACACGTTTTTTTTATCCCATTATGATGTATCAATACAATGCACCAATAAAAAATTTTTAAAAGGAAATGTTAAGGAATAAATTTAGTGTAGAAGTCTTGAAAAAAGCTCTAACACATCCCTGAGAACCTGCAAAGCTCTGTGCCTGTCTAAGATAGTGTTCAAGTTACCTGAGAAGGTTTTAAAATCCCAGATTCGGTTAATTGGAAGCTCTGTAAAGCACTGAATGAAAGCTAAAAACAGTTATTAAAGGCCTGATTGAATGTTGGGGCTACTGTCCAGTATGCACACACAGCCATTTGACAAAAACATATTGGCTCCAGCCTTCTAAATATATTTATTTAGTTGTTATTTGACCACTAGTATAAACTCTCTATATAGTATGCAACATATATATATATATATATGAATACTACAAATAATTAAAAAAATAATTTCATGAATCTGTTTTGAGCACTCTATTCTGTTTCATTAGTTCTTATGCCCAGACCTTTAGCATAATCATTGTAATTTTATAATAGGTATTGAATGGAATATATTATGAGCCTTCCAAATTTATTCTTTTTTAAAATGACTTAAACATTACTATGTTTTGCATTTCCATAAATCTTCTAAGTCAGCATGTTAATCAAAAGGATCCGCTTTTTATGGGGTTTGCATTTATTCTATAAATCGAGCAGAAAAATTCTACATCTCATCATTTATATATTCTTGGGTTGACTTTTTATCATTATATTATTTTTGCAAAGATCATGCAGATAGTTTTATATCAGTATATTTTATGATATACACAACTATATCAGGTTTCATTCTTCTTATGATAAATATTTTCTCTGATTGCTCTTTACCAACATGTAGACTTGGTGTTTATGTGTCCACAGCCAAGGTTGCATCTTAATATCTTGTTAACTTCACCCACTATGTGTAAGTACCGATTAGTGGATTCCGAGTTGCTGAGAGCCTCACTAAGTAGCTGAGGCTGGCCACAAACCTGTGATCTTCCTGTCTCAGCCTTTCAAGTACTGGGATTACAGGTATGTGTCGCCAAGCCTGGCTACCTCTTGCTTTTGCCACAGCTCAATGGCTGGGGTCTAGCTTTAGGAACAGTAAGGGCATACAACAGAGGGACAAAAAGCTGAAAGAAAGATCAAGTTTGCTGTCACATTCTTGACTCTTTAGGTGCTTATTTTCCTGAAATTTGGACAGAGAAAAGGAGGCTTCTCCCAGTATTGTTGGTTCCCATATTCTCTAGCAGCTGGGTGCCTGTTTCTCAACCTCAGATCAAAACTTCAAGAGAAATACAAATTAAAAAAAAAAAAAAGAAAAGTAAAAAAAAAAGTACCTGAGAAGTTACCCTTCATGAATTTCTTCTTGACTTGCTGCTTCAGAATTCTTAAGCAGTGACTTTTGGTGTTTTGTACAGAAATTTTAGAAATTTTAGTTTTTTTTTTTTCTTTTAGTATGGGGGATGGAACCCAGGGCCTCTTCGCTACTAAGCACTGTACCACTGAGCTACATCCCCAGCTTCAGAGATTTAAATGTTAATCAGTAGGAGAAATAGGCTATACTAAGCTTATTCCATTCTGCTGAGCACCAGAAGTGTCAGATATTTTTTATAGAAACATTTATACAAAAATTTAAGGAAATAGTATGCAAAAATTCTTCAAAGGAATAAAGAGAAAATGTTATTCATTTTTTTTTAGATGAAGCTAACATATCTTTGAATACAATCAGAAAAAGGCACTAACCAAGAAAAATTCTACGTTAAACTAATTCACGAACTAAAGTATTTATATTGACGTGCAACTCAAACAATGGATTAGTTTAGTCGTTAAAAAATATGAAAAAGTACAACTGGTGACTGGATAATATTTTTAAAATAAGTAAATATGGCAATAAGTGCATAGTATAAAATTTTAAAACAAAATTTTAACTAAGTGAACTATAGACTTATAAGGCACATATATCAACATGTAAAATATTTAAATGTAAATAGTACATAATATGAAAATATGCACAGTGCTGGTAAAATCTAGTGCTTTCCCATATTTCCCTGTTTTCTCAGTTCTTTTTCTAATTTTCAGTAATGTAACAACATTTATTTGTGAAATAAATATACATTTAAAATATTGATAAATAATATATTTTGAATAGTTTTAAGGCACATTATAATTTCTAAAATAAAGAAGAAGGATAAAGTGAAGTATATAATGTGTTTCTGAATTTTAAATAGAGTACTATTGACACTAAAACATGATCACGGCACTATAGACTTTGAATGATTAATAAAAAGACATTTTATTTTAACATAACTATGCATGTTTCAAGCATGTTTTTAATTGAGGCTTTTCCCCATTTCATGGGAGATTTCAGTAGTTTATTGTAGAATCAGATACAGGACAAGTTGCCAATCACTGTTCACAAAGCCAGAAGGAATTGAGTTCAAATAGCGAGTCTTTCATTTCCTCTCTGAGTGATCTCAGACTTGCTACAAACTCTGTCATGGCAATTTTAATTCTAAACTCAGCCAGGCATGGTGGCGCACGCTTGTAATCCCCGAGCTTGGGAGGCGGAGACAGGAGGATCGCGCAGGTTCGAAGCCAGCCACGCTGGCTTAAGAGATCCTGTTTCCAAATAAAAATATAAAATGGGTCTGGGGGAGTGTAACCCAGAGGTAGAAGGGTTTCCAGGAACCCCCCAGTACCACCAAAAATAATAATAAATAAATAATAATAATAACTCTAAACTCTGAGGAAAATTATTTCTCTTGCTCCATGTAATAACCACACATCAGTGTTTGGAAAATTTGCAACTGTGAAAGTTTCTGAAAAGCATGAAAGTTAAGAGCGAGATGAGGACTTACTATTCATTTCAGAAAACTTCAACTTTTAAAATCTCTTTATGTGTGTGTATGTGGTACAAAGAGTTGAACCCAGGGGCCTTTCCTTTCTCAGCTACACTCCCAGCCCATTTCACTTTGTATTTTGTACTGGATGAGAGATAAGGGTCTAATTCTTTTTTTTTTCCAATCAATTTAAATTTTTATTGCATATTGCTTATTTCCAGTTATATATATATATATATATATATATATATATATATATTAGTTCATGTGAGTTTTATTTATTTATATTTTATTGGTGCACTATAGTCTCACATTATAATATGGGTCATGTTGACAATGGCATACATTCACACAGTATTTGGTGCCCTTTCCCCTCCTACAGCAATGAGTCACCTGGTTAACAGTGTTATATTCACATGTATACACATAGTACCATGTAGCTTTTCCATTAGTAAACCTCAGCTCTCTTTCTCCCATACTCTTCCTTCCTGGCTTTGCTGAGGTTTCCCCTCCATTATCTGGAGTCCCTCTGTTATCCCTAATACTCCCTAGCTTAAGCATATTAGAGAAACAATATGTACCTTCTCTTTCTGTGCTTGCCTAATCTCATTTAACATAATGTTTTCCAGGTCTTTCCATCTTCTTACTAATGATATGATTTTGTTCTTCTTTATTGCTGAGTAGAATTCCACTGTGTGTATTTCCCATAATTTTGTAATCCATTCATCTATTTATTAGGTTATATATTTATTATAAGAAGAATAATTTCCATATTTTGGTTTACCTCTCACTGTGCACAGAAATCAACTTAAGATGGATCAAGGATCTGAAAATCAGACCAGATACTGTGAAGTTATTATAGGAAGGTATAGTTCAACACTCTAACATATAGGCACAGGTCCTAACTTCCTCAACAAGATCTCCAAAGCACAGGAAGTTAAAACGAGAATTATTGAGTAGGATGGCATCAAACCAAAAAGTTTCTGCTCATCAAAAGAAATAATCAAGAATTTAAAGAGAAAGCCTATAGAATGGGAAAAGATCTTTATCCAGAATATACAAAGAGCTTAAAAGACTTTACACTAGCAAAACAAAGGGTCTAATTCTGATGCAAAATGTTTTCCTCTTTAGGGACTCTTGGCTGTGAATTTAAATAATTAATTGGCAGACTATAGTGAAGTGGGAATAGGTAAAGATTTATTTTAAGCCAAAAAAGGCAAAAAAAAAAAAAAAAACAAATTCCACACATCCAGTGGGGAAGGATCCCCGAAAGAGAATAATGATTAAAGATCTTGTGAGGTGAACTTTTTTCCATTATGTGACTTCCTATCTGCTCTTTTGTGCTTGATCACATTTGGGTCTTGGGAACCCAGTGTCTTTTGTGGACTTTCAGTCCTTATTCAAATCATCATTCCAAAGGGCAGTGGGGCCTTTCAGCCTCCTGGTGCCACCTGTGTGCTTCCTCATCCATTTCCTTTGAGAATTTCTGGGGCTGAAGTTTTGTATTAACTCATACTGTTATCCTTGTATCTATCAACCTTTTCTATATCTGCCTTTTATACATATGGCCTCTTTTAATCCTTCCTGTTTCCAGATCCTCTTTTAATCACAATTCCATCTTTCTACTTCTACATAAGAATATACAGTTTCCTCAACGTCATGCATTAAAGTATCTTTCTTTTTTTCCAGTGTATGTTTTTGTCATCTTTGTAAAAAATTAACTGGCTTTAAGTATGAGGATTTATCTCTGTATCTTCTGTTCCATTCCACTGGTTCAGATATGACTCAAGTATTTCTTATGTAAATACTTGAGAATAAATATTTTTTGGAATAACAGAAATTCTTCCAAGTACTTCCATAAAATTAAGCAGTTCATTCATTGAGAGATATAATATTGAAGATTGAAGTTGCTCTTTTAAATGTAATTATTCTCATAAAGCAACTAGTTTGAAACTACTATGATTTTAAAAAGCAAAACTTGATAACTAAAGAGTAAGTATACCATATGTATACCATATATATACACACACACACACACACACACACACACACACACATACTTTGGAGGCAAATGTACTTTGGAGGCAAATAAGTTCTAACTCTTTAAACTCTAGCTCACCTTTGATGAATATTACTTAAAATATGATAGGATGTTTTTCTTCAGTCAAAGTATGCCTTTATTACACCCTCAGTTGGAACATGAAATCTGATGACCTTGTATGATGAAGTATGATCATTTCCCTTATAGTTAACAATGGAAGGTAGCACACAAATTAAAGTACAATTTATTTACTTTTACCTTAAAAATACTTTTGAAAAAATCATTTGAATTCTGCATTTCAATTTTTCTCACATGATGTCTCATGGGCATCATTTAAAATGATGAAACTAAAAATTATTTATTTCCTTCTGTCTACCCCCAATAACAGCTAAAGAATCTCTCATCTATTTCCCAGTTTGGCTTGATTAATAAACATGTGAAAAATAGGAATTATATTCTTCTCATCTATTGGAAAAAGGAAAACAAGGGGCTCAGGACTACTAAACAAATTATGGATGAAAAAGAGTATTTTCCATCAGCCCAGTGCCAAGAGGACTCGACTATTGTTACCATATGGACAGCTTCTAATTTTGATGCTACATCATTTTGTTACAGTTGAAAGCATTCTTTACTCTTCAATTTTGAATTGAAAAGAAGTACTATTTTACTAAAACCACATGGATATAAATGGGATCTAGAACAGTGTTTGCCAGCAATCTGCAATGAAGTGATTATGCCTTTCTACTATTTAGCTTCAAATTGTAAACTATTTACCACACAAAAATCACTATATTTTTTTTTAATCTCTTCCCTAGGTTCTGCCTAATGATCCCAGGCTTACTCAAATAGTGTTGAGTATGGTACAGAGGAAGAATAAGTGAGACCACAAGTGAGGAATATTTTTACTTCACATTAGTTCAAATAGCAGTGTTTGATAGAGCATTGCTAAATTAAGAATTGAGTGGAGGAAAAAACAACTTCTGGAAAAATTACTCTGAATTCATTGTTTTACACAATATGAATGACTCAAAATCTATTGAAATAAAGGCCTATATGTTTGGAAAAACATAGCTAATTCCAATTATTTTACTTCTATATGAAACACAACACAGAACATCTTAAGAAAGAAAATTTTATGCTCATTTCCCAGTGATAAATTCCTAGAAGTTAAATCCATGTCAAGAAGTATGTAAATTTCTAAGACTTTGCCATTTCCGTACACTGCTGGGAAGGCTGCAATTTGATTCAATTTTCATTGAGAAACATTTGACAATATGTACACAAATTTTACCATCTTTTACAATCATCTATCTTCTTGTATGTATGTCACATTTTGAAATTTAAACTAAGTGGTAGGATCTAGGTCACCCTACATTTGAGAAAAAGTCATTTTTGTAGTTTATGCCAAAACTATGAAAAGTCCACGAATAAGTGGTCAATGAAATAGACTCTAGCTATTCCTTGACTATTCACTTCAAGTTTTAGTGCAATTAAACCAAATGCACCGATAGTATGAAATTAATAGGGTTTCTGTCAACATTAGGATTTGATTAGGGATTTTATGTTCTTTGGGCCAAACTAATAGAATCTGAAACACCTGTTGTCAACAATGACAGCCAGAGATAGAGGACAGACAGAACATCAGATCAAATGTCACCACTAGTGTGAATGACATTTTATTGTTCCCCCAATTTTAGTGATTTTGTTCTATTTGTATTCTAATAAAATCATGTTTATAAAACCACCTTATTAGCCGGGCATGGTGGCGCACGCTTGTAATCCCCGCGCTTGGGAGGCTGAGACAGGAGAACCGAAGCTAGCCTCAGCTACTTAGTGAGGCTTTCAGCAACTGAGTGAGACCCTGTTTCTAAATAAAATATAAAAAAGGTCTGAGAGTATAGCCTGGAGGTAGAAAACCTCTGGGTTCCACCCCCAGTACCACACACACACAAAATTAAATAAATAAATAAGTAAATAAATAAAACCACCTTATTTTCCACTTTACACCACGAAAACCCTTAGTATATATCATTTTAATGCACACTATATAATCAATAAAGTTGGGAGGGCAGAAAATATTGCTAGGACTTTCCCTCAAATAGTATATCCTGGCTGATAAAAAGCAGGTTCGAATCTTGATAGAGATTACATTGGTACTCATAGTACACATTTTTAAATGTGCGAACTAGCTAGTTATCAAATACATAAACTGTATAGTATAGTTTCTGCAAATTAGATTTCTATTATAATTTTAAAAAAGGACATGAGAATTAAAAGAGAAATCTGACCCTTCTTTCTTAAAAACAGCCCATCTATATTGTTTTCTACTGTCAACCAATAGAATTTATATCTATATTTTGCAACGTTTTAGAGAATTGACTGAAAGAAAAAGAAAACTCAAAGTTTTTTTTTTTAATTTTGGTTGAGCAATGTAACATGCAAAACAATATATAGGTTGCCAACACATTACCTTTTAACTTCAAGCTCCTAATTCTAAACTTTTAAATATCTAGCCATCCGAATTCTTTAGACTTTTAACAATGGGAATCTAAATTCAACTTTAAATAAATAGCCAATATTCATGAAATTTCATCTTGAAATATCAGATTCTGTTATCTTGAAATATCAGATGTTGTAAGATAAATTTTTGAACAAAGTACATATGTGTAACTGTCAAAAAACTAAGCTTAAAACTCAGCAGAATAAGTTGATTTACGTATAATATTATTACAGAGCATTCACCTCTAAAGTTATTTTTTTCTGGAATTTGTAGGGGTATGTGTATGCATGTTTTTTAATACTAAGACAGAGGCTCAGCATTTCAAAATCAACTGATATAACTTACCAGACTGAAACAAGGAAGATAAAAAAAAATACTTAAAAATCACTTGCTCTTCGGTTAAAGGCAAGCGTATATCCTCTCAACACTCATTTTCAACATTTACTGAAAATCTCATTTAATGCAATAACTAAGGACAGGACAAGAAAAAAAATACCTATGGATTGAGAAGGAAAAATAAACTTGTCTTTATCTGCAGATGATGTGATTGTATATGTGGAAGAAACAACCAAATCTATCCACAGCAAAACTTTTGGAACTAATAAAGAATTACAGCCAGGTTTCAAACTTAATTGGTATATAAATTCAAGCAATTGTCTACATCCATACAATGAACAGGTAGAATTTGAAATTTTAAAAGAGAATATTATTTACATTAACACCCAAAAAGGAAATACATAGGTATAAATTTAACAAAATATTTATAAGATATATGTGAGTGAAAACTATAAATTAGGATCAGGTGAATCAATAAAGAACTAAACATATGTAGATATGGTTTGGTATATCACCTTTCACATTCCATTATTCTCCCCCTCCCCCTCCCTCTACAGTACACACTAGTGAGATTGGTAGTGATACCTTCATAATGGACATTAACAATACTGAACACCAAGTAATGTGTGCATGTATAAATGGATCTCTTTGAATCCCACTATGACTTATAATTATATTGCAACAATAAAAGTTAAAAGTCAATGTGGCTCAAATAAAGAAATAATTTTAGAAAAAAAGAACTAAGTAAATAGAGTGATATTCTTTCCAGGTTGATCATTATTGTCAATGTAATCGCAAGCAAATTCCAGCATATTGTTTAGTGGATGCTGACAAGTTCATTCTGTAGTTTATGTAGGGATGTAAAAAGATACAATATTAGAGGCAAAAAACAATGTGTAAGGGTGGATAGTTCCTGATTCCATGACACATTATAAAGCTACAGTAATCAAATTGTGCACTATTGGTAAAAGAATATACCACTGGAGCAGAATAGAGAGTATAGATATAGGCTTACATAAATGCAAGCATCTGATCCTTATCAAAGGAATAAAAGGAATATAATGAAGGAAAGTTATTTTTTCAACAAATTTGCAACTATATATAAAAACATAAATCTAGATACAGATTCTTCATAAAATCACTGAAGATGAACCATAGAAATAAATATAAAACTATAAAACTCTTGATAAAGGCTGCTATCTAAAATAAACAATGAATCCTTAAAACTCAACAAAAATGATTATAAAAATAAAAATAAGGCTAACTGGGTGCTATGGCACGTGCTGGTAATCCCAGTACTGGTTAGGCTGAGACAGAAAAATCACATTTTTTGAGACCCTCAGCATCTTGGTAAGAACTTGTTTCAAAAAAAAATGGTCTGGGGCTGTATCTTAGAGGTAGAATGCTCCTGGAGTTCCATCCCCAGTTCCAAAAAACAAAAAGAAGATAAAAAATTGAATATATATATATATATATATATATATATATATATATATATACCTCACCAAACAAGATATACAGAAGGAAAATAAAAAATGCAAGATGATCAGCATCATATATCAATAGAAAATATTATTTTAAAACAAAAAAGAGATACAATGAGTCTGATATTACATTGGCCCAAATCCAAAACATTGTCCAGGGCACATGTGGGCAAGGGTATGGAGCCACATGGACTCTCAAGATTGCTGGGAGTAGCAAAAAGAGTAACTCTGGAAAACATTTTGCTGGTTTCTTATGTAACTAAGTACACTCACTCATACCATGTGATCCAAACCAGTAGAAAAAAGAGGAATTCCTGAAGGGGCTAGAGCAGTTCCCAGTGAAGTATACAGAGGGGAGAGCACAAGGCAGGATAAATAAATAAACAATAAATAAATAAATAAATAAATAAATAAATAAATAAATATTAGTAAACAAGTGCACAGGTTTTAAAAACAACCACAAAAAATATTTAAAAGAAGTTAAATTGAATTAAGAGAAAAGCAATATATGCTAGAAAATTAACTTCCAAGGACTCATGCCTCTAATTCCAGTACTTGGGAGGTTGAGACAGGAGGACTTCAGGTTTAAAGCCAGCCTGAATAATTTAGCAAGACCCCAAGCAACTTAGTGGGACCCTGTTTAACTGAGGGGATGGCAGGGGGTAAAAGGAAAATTCTGTAAAGCACATGATGTACTTAACAAATATATCAAAAGTCAATCACTGGGCTAAGCATGGGAATGAGGGATGGGAAGAGAATAGGGAGGGAATTAGGTAAGGGCTAAGCAAAGCTAAAATGGAAAGCTGAGGTTGATTAATGAAGCAGCTAAATTCAAATATGTGTATAAGTATAAATGTAGCATGGTCAACTTGGACATTCATTGTTGTGGGGGGGGAGGGGAAGAGTGGGAGGACAGAGGACACCAAACAGTCTATGAATGTAAGCCATTTTTAATATGATCCACATAAAAATAAAAATAATAAAAATTGACTTCAAAATTATTTAAAAAATTGATTTTAACCACAAGCAAACTAAGTATTTTAACACATAGTTATAATTGGTAACTATAAAACTGTTATAAATGTAAAAATATTTTATATAAGTATATTCAATATGCATATGTAAGTTTAGCCATATTAACATGTATATATGTATGTAAGATGTTCGTAAGTCTGTGTTGCATTACCTTTTCCCCCCAACATTCTATCCCAAGGTTGATTCATTTCTTAGAAAATTCTTTTCTTTACTCATTTAAACACTATTTAATATTTATACTTGCAATACTTGAATTTGTAATTTTGGTGGTGATAGGGTACTGGGGATTGAATCCAGGGGCATTTGACCTTTGAGATACATCATCAGGATTTGTTTTTTTTTATTTTTTAAAAATCTTTATCGATGCATTGTAGTCATACATCTTAATGGGATAAAAGATGGTAGAGATATACATGCACACATCACCCAGAAAATATCCTTTTAAAAATGCACATGGGGCATGACACATGCTTGTTATCCCAGCATTAATGAGGCAAGACCAAAGGATGATGGTTTTTGGACAGCCTCAGCTACTTATCGAGGCCCTTCTCAACTCAGTGAGACCCTGTTTCAAAAATAAAAAGACTAAAAATTAGAGCTGGGGGTGTAGTATGGAGATATAATGTCCCTAGGTTTTATCCCTGGTAAGGTAAGAGAGAGAGAGAGAGAGAGAGAGAGAGAGAGAGAGAGAGAGAGAGAGAGAGAGGAGAGGAGAGGAGAGGAGAAGGAGAAGGAGAAGGAGAAGGAGAAGGAGAAGGAGAAGGAGAAGGAGAAGGAGAAGGAGAAGGAGAAGGAGAAGGAGAAGGAGAAGGAGAAGGAGAAGGAGAAGGAGAAGGAGAAGGAGAAGGAGAAGGAGAAGGAGAAGGAGAAGGAGAAGGAGAAGAAGAAGAAGAAGAAGAAGAAGAAGAAGAAGAAGAAGAAGAAAGGAGGAGGAGAAGGAGGAGGAGGAGGAGGAGGAAGAGGAGGAGAAGGAGGAGGAGGAGGGGGAGGAGGAGGAGGAGGAGGAGGAGAACAACGATTACGAAGACGAGGAGGAGGACAAGGAGGAGGAGGGGGAGGAAGAGGAGGGGGAGGAGGAGGAGAAGGAGGAGGAGGAGGAGGAAATGCAGACTATATCCAGAGTACTATTGATGCCTTTGAGGGAGTTCATGGTCTGTGTTCATGAAAGACACCAACTCATTAGGCTGGTGTACCTCATGCAGGTGATGGTGGTCTGGTTCATCTTAGAACCTTCAGGATGACATTATTTAATGGATGAATTTTACTTGGACTGTATCTGCATCATTGGGGTTAAAAAAGAAAAAAAATAACTCTTTCTTTAGACTTCTGTTGGTCAATCTAAAAATATATTATGTAAGTTAACAAGATATTTAGGCACTAATTAACTGGCCTTATATTACTCCAAGATTTTTAGGGCCTTTTAAGAATTCAGTCCTGGAGGAAAACTGGCCTGGAAAATCGAGATGAGGTTGTTCATGTAGTTTGTAGATTTAAAGTTATAATCCTTCTCTCCCTCTCTGTCTCCTTTGTGCCTATTTTTTATATTTTTCTACCTTCCTTCGAAATCAGTTAAAAATTTATGTCCACACGCAAAAACATGCACACATGCTGTTTTATTCACAATTGCCAATATTTAAAAGCAACCAAGGTTTCCTTGAGTAAATAAATGTAAAAACAAGCTGTGATACAACCAGAGAATGAAATATTATTTAGCATTAAGAGAAATGAACTTTCAAGCAATGAAAAATCATGGAAGATGCTTACATGTGTATGACTAAATGAAAGAAATCAACTTGAAAGTCTACATGCTTCATGATTGCAACTATATGGCATCAAAAAAAGCAAACCAATGAAGATAGTAAAAGGATTAGTGGTTTCCAGGTTTGAGGGGGGTGGAGAAAGAAAGGATAAATGGACAATGCCCTAAAGACTTTAAAGGAAAGGAGACTTTTATTTATTTATTTATTTATTTATTTATTTATTTATTTATTTGTGGTGCTAGGGATTGAACCCAGGAGAATTTTACCTCCAGGCACACCTTCAACTCTATTTTTATTCTTTATTTCAAAGCAGAGTCTCACTAAATTTGTGAAGGGCCTAGCTAAATACATGAGGCTAGCCTAAACCTGTGATCTTCCTATCCTAGCCTCCCCATACTGGGATTACAGGCATGTGTCATCATGTCTGACCTCTGTATGATTTTATAATGGAGTAGACATACCATTATACAATTGCTTAAGCCAAAGAATATACTATACCAACAGTAAGCCCCACTCAAAACTATGGCCTTTGAGTAACAATGGTGTGTCAGGGCAGTGTCATCAATTACAATAAAGTCACCACTGTGGTGCTCCTATTAGTAACAATAGGGAGGTTATGCCTATATATAGGAGAAAGGGACATATAGGAACTCTGTACTTTCTGCTCAGTTTTGCTATGAATCTAAAACTCCTTCTAAAAATGAAATTTATTTAAAAGAAAAAAAGAGTAAAATAAAACAAAACAAAAAACAAATTATTATTTAAAAATCAATAAATGTATTAGCAAAGTAAAATTGAAAGAGCTACCTCTAATCTAATTCTTTAAAATTTTAGCAATTTAACAATTCCTAATAGCTTTATTTAAAAAAAAAGTTAACTTAAACAAAATTGGTACAAAGCCTCTCTAGATAGAAGAGTTTCTTGAATCTATCCTAAAGTTGTAACACACTTTGAATCTCTATTATTTCACTCCATCCTAGGTCAAGAAAAAAGAAAATAAAAAGAAAAGAAAGGAAATAAGAAATTTTATAAAGTAACTTTATAAAAAACTGAAGTCTAACTAACCTCACAATTATTTGTCTTTTACAACTTAATAGAGATTTGAAAAAAAATCACATAAATTCAAAGAAAACAAATATCTTTAAAGATCGCAATTACATCCTCATGATCTGTGTGTTTCTAAAAGGTTCCATATCACTTCTCCAATCTTGAAACCAGATTAAATATCATCAGCCTTGTTTGTTGTTACCTACAGTTTTTGACATTTTATTTTGGTTGGTGTTGTTAATCATGAACATCACAGAATATAAAATATTAAAAGGTATAAAGCCATCAAAGGGATTTATATTAAAGATATGATGTTATCAAAGGGATATAACCTGACAATATTGAGGAGAGAAGAAGTTCAAGCTAGTTGTACATGCAGTATCCAAAAAATCTCATTTTTTTCTGGTTTTCTTTGCAAATTTCCATTATTGTGTGGTGTTAGGGTACCTTAGTAAAACACTTTGGACTGATGATATATTCTTTATAAGATTCCCTAATATTAACATTTATAACATTTGCTTTATTAAATCCGTCAAGAAGATGATTAGGAAATATCTTATTTGAAAATACTGATATATTACTACCTACTGAACTAACTAAAATGGAATCTTTTAATTTGTAGTTATAACAAGTGTTTATTTTTCATATTGCTTACAGTTATAGCAAAATGCACTGATTTTCTAAGCACTGAAGCATATATATATATGCATGTTCATATTTATATTTACTTTTGAGTCCAGTTCATTCTAGGGTATTAAATCAAATGAAGTTAATAAAGCAATACAAACAAACAAAAAGTCATCATGACTTCCAAGAAATGAAACAATCAAGTCAATAAAAGTATAGAAGAATAAAAATCTGAGTCCTCTTTTTCTAATATGAAATCTCATTTACTGCCTTTGCAATAAAACAACCTATATTTCTTCTTCCGAAATCTTCAAATAGATCTAAAAGTAAAGACTTTTGATAATGGCCTCAATACATTCCTTTTGAAATTCAAACATTCTATAAAATTAAGCTCAGCTGTGACCGAGAGTTTGCTTGCTAAATGATCTGGAAAAATTCCCCAGGCATGAACTTAAGGCAGAAGAGAAAGACCTAGGGCTGGTCTCTCCCCAGTCAACAGGTGATTTTATTATTAGTTAATGATCGTGCTTTTCGTGTAGGGCACAGAAAGAGACAAGCCTGATTACCTCTGCTATGTTTGGAGTCTGATTTTAAGTGACCACTTTTCATTGTTGAGTTTATGAAATCTTTAAGAGAAGCTGTGAAGGAATGTAATAAATTCCAGAAATAAAGCTGTCTCAAGCACCCCATAGGTCCCAGTGGATATAATTTCACAGAACTGAGTTACTGCTCAGGACTGCCGTGGTATTCTTAATGTGTCTGTGTATAGCACGGGATTCTCTGATTTACAGTTCTAGAGGGAATAGAGTCTTCTGGTTAATGCGAAGAGGAGGAGACAAAAGCTACAAACAAAATATGTGATTTTGTTAATATGGGATTGTTTGGGTTCCTGAATCTCTCAGAAACTTATTTCACTAGCTGTGAGGCTATTTTTACAATAATTCAAATAGCACCAAGTGTCAGAAAAAGTCAAATCAAAGCAAGATACCTTTAGGAATACCAAAAAGAACAAAAGGTTTCATTGACTTTAGTTATTCTTAGAACACTGAATATGTAATCCAACATAAAACATCTATATTATGCTGAAGTTTGCTTATCACTTTATTAGAAAACATTAACTTTCTGCCTTGTTAAGAAATGAATGTAGAAACCACAAGTTATTAATTCTTAAAATTACATACAAAAATGTTTACTTTTCTATGATTAGTAATCGATTTTTAAAAATTTAATCTTTCTGGGTTTATATTCTCTATTATTTAAAAGATGACAGTGTACTACTAGAAATTGGTTTTAACTACAAAATCAAAGATGCTACAGATTTTTTTCAGTTTGAAAATTGATTGTTACATCTTTTCATGTGGCTGGATTCATCAGTAACATATGCAGGATTCCAGGGCGAGCACAATTCTTTCTCTGTGGACACTCTTGCTTGTCCTGACATAGTAAGGATGGTGAACTTCACACTGCAAAGACATCAGCTTCTCATAATCTTATGTTACTTATTTCAAGAATTTCTTGCCTTCATATACGTGCACTCTGTAGCTTTTTCTATTTACCGTCTTATCTTTTGCACTTAGCTACACTTATATTTCCTCCTCCTTTCTACCTAGCTAGTTGTTCTAGACAACTGGCTTCTGACATCCTCTAAAAATTGAGTATTCCTTCCAATGATGTGGTTTACCAGTTGTTCTGTGTCTATTTCTTGCCTATTATAAATTGGGTTTGGGGAAATTAAATATACTCTAAAAACTGGAAGGGGTCCCTGAGGAGTTTGTCATAGTCATAGAATGGAGCAGGAAGGACTGTTCTTAATGAATTAAGAAAAACTGATTAAATTCATTCTGTACTTTCAATTTCTCATTAGAAATTTTTAAAAATTTTTCTTTGTCCAACAGTCCAAGGAATAAAAAGGACAACTTGTGATAATTTTATTTGAATTATTATGCTAGGATAACATTTTACCCTATCACATTTTGGGTAATTATACACCATCTTATTAATTTAATAGCAGTACAAGATGTACGTTGTCAACACACACTGTTGTTTAGATGATAACTGGATTCACCTTGAACTTGTCTATGGTGATTGCACTGGCCAAAACCTCTTAATGTTCTCTAATAGCACCAGACTCCCAAGTTTGTGCACATTGGGGGGCTTTTGATTAACAACACCACCTGCTCCAAGTTCCTGCTTTTGCTAAATTCAGGCTTTCCAGCATATATATGATTCCTCCTTTCTTATTCTGAGTTATCTAGTTCAACATCCAAAGCCCTGTACTCTCCAAAATGATATCAAGGGAAGATCATTTGAGTATTTGGGATTGTGGGATATTTCTGGAAAATAGAGTGGACTTCTCTTTTGGCCCATTAATGAGAACAATTTGCATTTAAATCTTATATATTCTTACTCTTAAAAAACTTCAAGTCAGCTCTCCATTGGAATGATATACTGAAAATCCTTCTCCATGGGCATGTTCCTGTCTCATTTATCTTTCTAAAATAATATTGAATATCTATCTGGGCAAAGTGCTATGCTAGATCTCAGACCTACACTTTTGAACAAAAGATATGTAGTTTCTACTCTAATGGACGTTATATTCTGTTGAAGAAAAATAAAACAAACCTAGTAGGCAATTACATAATATTTGACATAATAAATATATTAATCAATGTAATATTATAGTGAAATATACTTTGATGAAGTATTTTCCTTCTATAAATTTTAGCACCTTAATATTATACTCCTTTCTAGCTTTCTAACTTTCTGACGCACACATATTTGACAAAATTTAGATTAGATATACTTTATCTTACATATACTTTATCTCTATCCAGTCATTATCTTCAATATTGCAAATCTTCAAAATAAATAAAAATTAGAGATTGTTCTTAGAAGTAGCTGTATTTTCTAGTAATTGTATGGAAATCATATTTGTAAATCATATCTTTTCTTTACACCCACATTTATTGTGAAAGTAAAGATATACATTTTGGTACTGATTATCAGACAAACATTATTTCAATTCTTTAAATGATTACATTGAAGTTATTTACCTAACATACATTGGCTTGAATTTTCTATGTACCATGCATTGTTCAAAGTGCCTTTTATCTTTTTTTGGTACTGAGGATTGAACCCTGGAACATTTTATCTTCAAGGTACACCCCTAGTCCTGTTTATTTTATTTTGAAACTGGTTTCAAATGGTCTGCCTAAGTTGCTGACCTTAGCCTGGAACCTGCATCCTCCTATCTCAGCCTCCCAAGTACAGGAATTACAGGTATGTACCACTATTCTTGGTATTCTAACTACTTGTGTTGTCATCGTTGTTGCTGTTGTTGTATTGCAGATTGAACCCATGGTGTTCTACTTCTGAGCTGGATCCCTAGTCCCAATTTTATTTTTAGTTTGAAACAGAGTCTCAGTAATTTACTAAGGGCCTCCCTAAATTGCTAAGGCTGAACTTGAACTTCCTTCTGTCTCATCCTCCCAAGTGCTGAAATTATAGGCATATGCCACCACCCCGGCTCTAATTATTTTTCAGATTTTGTATTTAGGTTCGAAAACTTGCCCAGAGTCATACAGATAAAAGTGATAAAGTTACATTTTAAAAGCAACTAGTGAGTTATCTAAATTTCTATCTTGTACTACCCTTCCTTCCCAGAGCACTTGGTTTGATTGGAAAGCTCAGCAATGAATGCTATTCATCATAGTAACTTTGGTGAAAATGTTGAAATATGGCCTTCCTTATAAGTCTTTCCACTAATTCGAATGTCAAGAAGAAATGTTATTTTAAAATCAGAATGAAAATGTCTTTGCTTAAATAGATGGAAACCATCTATCTGGTAATGAGTTCTCCAATGATCACTTCTCTGTAACTCTGCTTCCCAAAAAGCTTAAAGAAACTTTAGTAATTTACACCTACATGTTTTTAAATAACTTATTTGTCTACCTTGATTGATTTTTAAAAATTCAATTCTAAAAAGTTTATCAATTCTAAGATATATACTTAATCAAATGCAGTATATTTAAATACTATTGAATTTACACAATTAATTGCAATGTTTATCCATACTTTAAACAATAGAAAGAATTTTTAATATTTTTCCTGGATGCACTATTACTTTCTGTATTGTTTGTAAGTCCTCTATTATCTTTGTCTTGTGAAATTATAATGAAAAAGGAAAGGAAGTAAGGCAAAATATCTGAACCTAAATCTCGGAGGGAACCGTCACATCTTTAAAATTCCAAATATGTCACTCTCAACAAACATAATAGGGAATATTAAAAAATTGGGTTTTCAAGTGATGAAATTGGTTTTTATTATTTCTTAAACTCATCAATAAAAAGGGGCATTTCACACATTTGCAGAAGGAAGAGTTAGGAAACACTTTTAATTTTCATAACAAAGAAAACACATGAAGATCAAAATTATTATGACACCAATATAGTAGGCATATGGAGATGAAGGCTTAAAGGCTAGATGTGCTTTAAAATTATTATATAATTTTACAGTTTTCAAATAAGTTGAATTTCAAACTACTACAATAACTTCAGGTGACTCAGTCTCTAAATGTCACATTAGTTTTAGTTAATTTTTAATTTACTTTTTCCACTTAACATTGCTTAACATTGAGGTTCAAACTCACTCCACAAATAATTTTAATAAATATAGAAAGTACTGATCCCTATTTGCAAGTTGGAACAGCTTAAAAATAGTTTAATGGATTTTGAATATCATTTAAGAAAAACTTAATTAGGAATGGAGACTATTAAGCATAATTTAACATGCTGCTTGACAGGTAATAAGACTATATTTCCATATCATGTTATAGATAATAAGTGAAAATACTTCTAAGTTAATACAAATATTTAGGATTTTGTCATTTAATTTTCTGAAGCCATTGGAATTCTGCTCATCTTTACATTATTATAAAATGATTCCAACTCTTTTTTCAAAATGTGAGCTAAATAGAACAATCTCTCCCATATACCACAAATTCAGTAAAATGGCATGAAGTGCATAGAAGGACATGTAAACCAAATCCTTGAAGATAATAAGAAGGGGGAACCTCTGGTCTACTAGAAACTATTGGTAATAGCTTAGAAATGGAAACAGGAGAAATGCAACCATAAAAAAGTATTTCAAAGAATCATTCTGCACACTTAAACTGAACATTACCCCAAGACCACAGTTCATGGCTGGAAATGGTTGGGGCTTAAAAACAAATAAACCAAAGAATAACCCTTTCTCTTCCCCCTCACAAACCTATGGTGATGTTTAGTTTAAGGGCATTGTTTCTAAAAAGCTTTGGGAGAGCACTGTGACCCACCTATGAGCCAGAGACTAGGAACAGAGATGTCTGCAGTCAGAAAGTAACTATGAGCAGGGAGCAGGTTTTAGGAATGGATGTGTGTATAATAGTCATCAGGATGATTAGAAACTTATCTTCCAATTTGCCTTGTTCCATGCTTATTGAAGACATATAGACGAGAAAGATTCATGGTGTCTTCTAAACTTTACTCCAAAAAATTTGCATTAGTAGGTATTAATAAAGTAACACAGAAAAGCCTGAAAATATGACTACATTAAAAAAGCTGCATATACCTATATATATCATATAACTATATATGTTTCTCTTTCTTCATCTATATATATGAGTGAAAACACAGAGAAAGGAGTATGATTTTGTTAGAGATTAAATTTTCTGAAGTCTATAATAGAAGTCTAAATAACTGAGGTGATATATTATGGTCCTTAGTGAAAAACAAGCTCTATATTATACTTGAGTCAAGCTTATTAAAATTAATTAATAAGCTTAATGAAATCTCAATAAAAATTGTCTCAAAATTTGTAAAGGAATGCAATAGATGGTTACATATTTGAAATAAAAATAGTGGTTTATAAAAATTGTGAAGAAAATTAAACAAGAATTATAAAAAGATGGTCATATTCTATATCAAACAAATTTTAGCTACAGCAGTTAAAATACTGTGAAATTACAAAAAACAGATATATGAATTCAATATAAAATATATCAAAACCTGAATTGTATATTTTAAAAAGCAGAGATTAAATTAATGTGTCATTTAAAATGGAGTAAAATGGAATAAAATAATGGTGTAGAAATAATTGACTATACTGTTAAAATAATAAAGATATATCTTTATCATCTGTAAATCAAAAACTTTAAAGTAAGGAACGAAGAGAATTACATTAATTAATTATATGTGTAATTAATTATATATTTAATTTTACATATGCATATGTAATATATACATTAATATATTAGTGTATACTGTATACTCTATATACCTAGGCAAAAGAGAAGAAAATATACACTGGTTACACTCATGTATTAGATAAGACCTTATTAAATAAATACCTAAAAAAGAATTACAAAAAGAGATATATTAAATTAAAAGATATAATGAGTAGGCCTACAGACAGGCACACAGATTTACAAACTAGACAACAGAAAACATTAAAATCAAACTATTAAAACAATCTTCTATACATTTTTAAGAAATAGATAATCCAGTTATCTAAGGAATCTCCATACTGATCTCCATAGTGGCTGAACTAGTTTGCGCTCCCACCAACAGTGTAAAAGAGTTTCTCTTTCCCCACATCCTCGCCAGCAATTGTTGTTGTTTGATTTCTTTATGTTTGCCACTCTGAGATTCCTTAGAAAACTGGAATAGATCCACCATTTGATCCGGCTATACCACTCTTGGGTATCTTTCCAAAGGGGTTGAAATCAGAGAACTACGTTAAAATATGCATACCCATGTTCATAGCAGCACAGTTTGTAATAGCCAAAATATGGAAC
Organism: Muscardinus avellanarius; assembly: GCF_963383645.1. NCBI lineage: Eukaryota > Metazoa > Chordata > Mammalia > Rodentia > Gliridae > Muscardinus > Muscardinus avellanarius. Next base: position 25,262,444 of record NC_137796.1, read on the forward strand.
CAACCTAGATCTCCATCAACAGATGAATGGATTGCAAAATTATGGGAAATACGCACAATGGGATTCTATTCCGCTATAAATAAAAATAAAATAATAGCATTTGCAAGAAGATGGAAGGAACTGGAGAACATTATGTTAAGTGAGATTAGTCAAGCACAGAAAGGGAAAGGACATATGTTTTCTCTAATATGTCCAAGCTAGGGAGTAGTGGTAATACCAGAGGGACTCCAGATGATGGAGGGGAAATCTCAGCAAAGTTTGAATGGAAAGATAGGAGAGGAAGAAAGCTGAGGTTGTTCAATGGAGGAGCTACATACAAATATGTGTAGTAGCATAAATACAACATGGCTAACCTGGACACTATTGGGAGGGCGGAAGGTAAATGGAGGTGGAAGGGCATGAAGCACAATGTAAATGTTCACCACTCTCAATATGTTCCACTTATAAAAATAAAAATTAAAAAAAACAAAATAAAGAATACAAAAAAATTGGGCAGGGGGTGTAGGTCGGAGGTCAAATGCCTCTGGGTTCTATCCCCAGACCCACACAAAAGAAAAGAAAAGAAAAAAATATGACTGGAAAAAAAAAAGAAACAGATAATCCATGAGAAAATACAAAAGATCTTAAAAAATCTGCATACATACATACATATTTTTTTTTTTTGGTACTTGGGATGGAACTTTATGGGCATTTAACCTTTGAGCTACACCCCCAACCCTATTTTTTGTTTTTGTTTTTGTTTTTGTTTTTTTTCTTCTTCTTTCAGCAGGGCACTGCCAAAAAACAAACAAACACACACACACACACACACACACAAAAAAAAAAAAAAAAAAAAAAAAAAACAGGGGCACTCTACCTCTGAGCTACACCCACAGCCCTATTTTTTATTTTTCTTTTTTTTGCGGGTCTGGGGATGGAAACCAGGGGCACTCTACTTCTGAGCTACACCCCTTTGCCCTATTTTTTATTCTTTATTTTGAAGCAGGGTCTCACTACGTTGCAAAGGTCCTCACTAACTAGCTGAGGCTGTTTGCAAACCATGATCCTCCTGTTTCAGCCTCCTGATGCTGGGATTACAAGCTTACGCCACCACGCCTGGCTGGTTTTTATTTTTTTTATTTTGAAGCAGGGTCTCACTGAGTTGCAAAGGGCCTCACTAAGTAGCTGAGGCTGTCCATGAACCGCCATCCTCCTGTCTCAGCCTCCCAAATGCTGAGATTACAAGTGTGGGCTACAACACCCATCTTGCATAAATACATTTTAATACATATAAAATGTTTAAATAAATATAAAATACAATTTTTATGAAGACTTGCAAATATCACATTGGAAAATAATATAAGTGTTGGGAGGAAGCTAATAGTTCCATACTCTTGTAGGAATATCAGCTGGCACCAATATTTTGGAGAGAAATTGGAGAATAATATTAAATGTGTACACAATTTTGTTCAGAAATTCTTCTACTATATATCTTAAGAATATATTTGCATGTATGCATTAAGAAACACAAATAACAAGGCTAATAATGCTATTTTCTATAAAAAATAGAAATAAGATTGGATATTATTATTTGGAACCATAGCTAATTCTGAATTTATTCATATTTATATTATGTTTAAATAAGCAGCATGTACAGTAATATACAACACGATATTGATTAATGCATGGTAATATAAAATCGAATCTGGCAAACATTAAGAAAAATAAAAGCCAAATTTCCAAGCATATATCTTGGTTCTATATTGTAATAATTTACATACAAAAGTGTTTCTGAATATATACCTATTTACTTTATACACTAAATTGATATTCATTGAAGAAGTGATTAGTAGATAAAATCGGTGGTGGGATCTATAGGTAGGGGGGGCAAAAAGAAATTTCTTTTTTATAATATTTTTGTATATTACAAGAAGAGCAATTTTATGTCATTTGCAGAAAAAATGGATTGAACAGGAGAATATCATGCTAAGTGAAATTAGCCAGTCTCAGAAAGCAAATAATTTTATGTTTTTTCTCTTTATTGTGGAAATTAGAGAAAAATTGTGAAAGAAAAGTGACTTCAGATAAAGGAAGAGAGATTCCAGTGGAGCAATGGAGGGGCTTAGGGGAGAGAGCAGAGAGAAGAGCCTTGATGAAGGCAGTGGTTCAGATAATGTTGTAGGCTTCCAAAGTTATCAACACCAATCTCAATAACCTGTCCTGGGAAGGGGAGGAAGCAGGGCGGGATCCAGAAAACAGCACTCCAAGTGCATGTAGGTTCTTAACACTGTGAATCTCATTATGATGTATAATTGCAATGCACCAGTAAAATTGCATTAAAAATAAGGTTATTTCTGTAGCTATCCTCTTTAGTCATTTTGGCTTTTCTACCACCTTGTTAAAACACACCTTTTCCTGTCACTGCAGAAGGGGAGAAACAGTATTATTTCTGTAGGGTAGGATTTCGGTTCCCAGGATATTTCATGTCCTAGCATCTCTGCCTGTGAATGTAAAGCGCTACAACACTGGTGAATATGTTACCATCCACAGTAAAGACATTCTGTATTTGTAATTAAGACTGCCCATCAGTTGACTTTAGAGCAGAAAAGTAACCATGTAATATCTACCTGAGTGGGCTGAATGTAATTACAGGAGGCAGAAGTCAGGGAAAGGTAAAGAAAGAGAGTCAGAGAGACTTGAAGTGGCAGGGACATTTGAAGTGTCTTTTCTGGCTTGAAGGTAGAGGCCATGTATCTCGGAATGCATAAAATCTGTGTAGCAGTGACTGACTTTCCTTTGCAGCCTACAAGAATATAGGGTATGAGAACTACAATGTTAAGTAACTGGAGTCTGTGAACAGCTTGACTGATTTTGGACACATACTCATTTTCTTGTCCTACAGGTAGATCAGCCATTGAACCCCTTTGCACCTGCTTTTTTTTTTTTCTCGCAGGTCTGGGGATGGAGCCCAGGGTCATTCGACCCCCTAACTATACCCACTGCCCTATTTTTTATTTGTTATTTTGAAACAGGGTCTTACTAAGTTGCAGAGGGCCTCACTAAGTAGCTGAGGCTGTCTGTGAACCATGATCCTCTGGTCTCAGCCTCTGGAATGCCGGGATTACATGTGTAATCATGATACCCTGTCTCTCTCCCTCCCTCTCTCTCTCTCTCTCTCTCTCTCTATATATATATATATATATATAGAGAGAGAGAGAGATGTAATTATAATTTATATATATTATTGTAATATATATTGTATTGTAACTTTTATAAAATTACATATATATGTGATTTTTCTAAACTCTCCTTTTTGTGAATGACAGAGATGTCAGTACTCTTGCCTAGATCTGTGCTTTGAAGTCTGTCTCCTCTTTCTTTCTTTGGAATCTTGACTTCTCACCTACTGCCAATGCTTTCCTCACCCTGGCTATCTCATCAGTGTCTAAGCTACGTAGACAGCTCAGTTTGGGCTATTCCACACTCATTACCTCATACTTCCTTCCACTATGTTCTCCTCATCCTTCTTTTATAGATTGTTCTTCATTTCAGCACTCTTGCTTGAATTACAGACCTGTATATCAAACTTGGTAATGGATAGGTCTCTTTGGATGTCCCACAGATAGCTATAACTAACTAGATACAAGACAATCATCTATTTCTGCTGACTTTTAATCTCCTTGAATGGCACCAACTTTCATCCAAAAGATCAAAGAGAAACCAGTATATTACATCATCCCCTATATCATCTAATAACTCAGCATCCTGCCTGGGTTGTATACACTGGGAATCTTCTAACTGCCTCTATTTCTCCCCATCTCTAATATCATTATTAGGATGCACAAAATCATTATTTATTCTCTGGGTAATTAAATTAGATTTTAAACTTCAGCTATCTGCCAAAATTCTGCTAACTTTCTAACAGTATGTGATCGTGTTACCTGCAAGCATTTATTTAACACACCGAAACACCCTATGTGCTAAATGTGTT